>NC_050444.1:16576534-17176534 GCF_903995425.1 Onychomys torridus | reverse complement strand
TGCATATTAATTTTATCTCTTCTTTGCTTAAGATGTTTATCAGATAAAGAAGTCTTCTGGTCAAGTTTTGGGGACATTTTATGTATGAAATAATATCATTTGTAAATAAAGATACTTTGACTTCTAACTTTATACTTTGTATCCCTTAGTTGTCTTATTGCTGTAGCTAAGACTTCAAGTACTACATTAGGAAGATAAGGGAAAAGTGGACAACCTTGTATTATTCCTGAATTTAGTGGAATTACTTTGAGTTTCTCTTCATTTTGTTGTTGGCCATGGAATTGCAATAAACTACCTTTATATGTTGAAGTATGTCCATATGTTCCTTGTATCCCTAATCTTTCTAGAACTTTTATCATGAAGGGGTATTGGGTTTTCTTTCTTTCCTTTTTCCTTTTTGGTTTTTCTAGACAGGGTTTCTCTGTGTAACAGCAGTGTTGGCTGTCTTGGAACTTACTTTGTAGACCAGGCTGTCCTGGAACTCACATAGATCCACCTGCCTCAGCCTCCCAAGTGCTGGAATTAAAGGCATGGGCCACCACCACCCAGTACAATATTGGATTTTTATCAAGGCCTCTCTGCATCTAATGAGATGATCATATGGTATTTGTCTTACTGTTTATTTATGTGGTGAATTTTAATTTATTGATTTATAAATGTTGAACTATACCTACATTTTTAGGATAAACTCAACTTGATCATGGTGAATGATCTTTTTTATGTATTTTTGAATTTAGTCAGCAAGTATCTTATTGATAATTTTTCCATCCAAGTTCATGAGGAATATTGGTCTCCAATTTTTTTTTGTTTGGTTTTTGTATGGTTTAGGTATCAGCATAATAGCAACCCCACAAAAAGAATTAGGAACTGTTCTTTCAGTTTCTGTTATGCAGAATAATTTGAAGAGTGTTGGCATTAATTCTTCCTCAAGGTCTGGTGTAGAATTATGCACTGAATGCATCTGGCTGTGGGCTGTTTTTAGTTGGAAGATTTTTAATTACTGTTTCTATTCATTAAGGTTATGGGTTTGTTTATATTGCTTATTTAATCTTGATTTTTGCTGTGGTAGGTGGTGTCTGTTCTTGATGAAAGGCTTTTTACTTGGATGCAGCAGAAAAATAGATCTTGTTTTCTAATCCATTTCATTAGTCTGTGCCTTTTTATTGGGGGATTGATACCATTCGTATGCAGTTATTAATAATTATTGATTTCTGTTATTTTGTTGGCTTCCGGAAGAGGCATGTTGGCTTGGTGGTTCATGTTTGTGTCTTTGCAATGGGATGTAGGAACCTGGAGTTATGAGGTTTGGTTGTCTCTTGGTGGAGATATCTGGTCTCATCTTTGTTGGCTGGGTCTTCTGCTCTTGGGTTGCTACTGCTCACTAGGGGTTGCAGGCAAGAATGGAGGGTGTGGGGCTTTGCCTTTCAGCCCAGTAGGACCACTGGGGGTCCCTGAGTAGAAACTGTTCCTTTGGATTGGGGCTGGCACAAAGGAATTTAGATGGGCTAGGAAGGGAGGCTGAGAGGGTCCCCCGGAAAGATCTGGGACAACCCTGGGTCTGAACCAAGAGGTGGAACTCTCAGGAAGTGGAGGTGGGGAGGAGTGAGGTGGGGTGGAGGGAGGAGTTCTCACAGGCTGGCAGGCTGCAGCAAGACTAAGAGTAAGTCTGAGGAGAGTGGAATTCTGTGTTTATTTTAAATGGAAATTCCCATTCCCATGTTTTACTGACCTTCTGACTTAAATTTTTGAGATACATTTAAAAAAAATTAGGGTGATTACTATTTCTGTTGTAAAATTATCAGTTAATGTTTGCCCTTACAATGCTGCCTTATAAATTTTATGTAAACAATTACAGAGTAGCGGATCGCCAGATAAACCCAGGTCCTGTTTGGTCGATGTAGACATTTCAACTGTGGAAGGGCTATGCCTGTCATAGATGAACCCACTTAACAGACTTTGGGGGATACTAAAGAACAAAAATAATTTGAAATTAAACCAAAATGTGTTAACATTTCACAGATACAGAAAATGTGTTATAAGGACTAAAAGGAAAAAGTTTGAATACTTTAGACTTGAGAGTGGCCATCTGCTTTTCATCCCTGCATAGCTTGCCTTCATTTTAGCCTGTCTGTCTATAGGTGTGGCTGAAGAAACTCCCGATGCATCTGCCCCATTCATGCTGCACAAGGCAAGTTGAGCTGGGGTATCTTTCAAGGAGTTACTAAGTAAGCAAACATATAAGTCTGAAGATGGGAGAGAAGTCCCGCCTAGAGTTCACATTTTGAGAGTGCCAGCTATTTAATGATTCATTAACGCATTGGAAGTAGATGAGATTTGCTAGATGAAAAGAACACAAGCTGTGACTATAGCTCATTGGTAGTGTACTTGCCTAGTATACATGAGGTCCTCAGAATAATCCCCGTGACCAGGGAAGAAAACATGAGTGCTCTCTAAAGGCAACTCCTTTGAACAAACATGAGACCCTCTCACCTCCCTATCATGATGGAAAATTTTAACCTCAACATCTTCATTGCAGCACTCCCCTCTCCAGATTTCTCTCTCCCCTTTCTCCCTCCCTCCTCAAGATTCTCCCAAGATCTTTCTGTCAGTGCTTGTCTGTGTTACACACTGTGCAACTTCCTTGAATGTGGTGGTATTGTGTTCCCCGAAATATTGTGTATGCTAATAAACTTATCTGGGGTCAGAGAATAGGATGGCCACAATATTAAACATAGAGGTTAGGCAGTAGTTGCACATGCCTTTAATCCCAGCATTTGGGAGGCATAGCCAGGTTGATCTCTGTGAGTTCAAGGTCACATTGGAAATAGCCAGGCATGGTGATTTACACCTTAATCTCAGAAAGTGAGCCTTTAATCCCAGGGAGTGATGGCAGAGAACAGAAACTAGAAGCATTTGGCTGGTTAAGCATTCAGGCTTCTAGCAGCACAGTTCAGCTGAGATTCATGTGGATGAGGACTCAGAGGCTTCCAGTCTGAGGAAACAGGATCAGCTGAGGGAACTGTCGAGGTGAGGTATCTGTGGCTTGTTCTGCTTCTCTGATCTTCCAACATTCACCCCAATACCTGGCTCAGGTTTGATTTTATTAATAAGATCATCTAAGATTCCTGCTACACTTGCATCCTTGATTCTGAACATAAAATATATACACTTAGCCTGCACATGCTCTTGGGTCATACAACTCCAACAAACTAGAACCCATCTTAGATTTAAGACTATTGTGCATTAAGAAAGTGTTCTTCCTGTACATACAAAGTTTTTGTAGTTTTAGAGAAACATAGTGCTTTAATTATGGAAAAGAAGACTATTTTTCTACTGCCATCCCTTGGCATATATTAAATAAGTATATCTTTGGATTGTATTATGTTAGGACATTATATTTTAAAGCTTGCTATTTTAGTTGCTGAATTAGGCATCATAAAAAAGTATTAAATGATTGTGGTTTAGAATTAAGACAATTACTGAAATGTTCTTAAACATAGCTGTGATACTTTGCAAAGCAAACTTAAACAAGGTAATATTCTTACATTGACAATGAAAGCATAAAAATATCAATCAACTCTGAGAAATGTTGAAAAAGATCTATTTCCTGCAGTATCAAACATTCTGGCAAGGTTTAATTATTTATGGAAAAATAAACAAGAAAATATTTTATTAGTATGAAAATATTCTTTTATTTCTAATAGTTGGTAAATTATATGCATAAATGTCAAAGAAGAATTGCTTTAAAATAAAATTCTCTGTTTTTTTAATCAGTGAACACTTGATTTATATACCATTTTATGTAGCATGAATCTTAAAGGCACTTGTTAATAAAAACAAACCTGAGACCAGTTATTGGGGTGAATGCTGGAAGATCAGAGAAGCAGAACAAGCCACAGCTATCTCACCTTGCTAGTTCCTCAGGTGATTCTTTTTCCTCAGGCTGGAAGCTTCTGAGTCCTCCTCCACATGAATCTCAGCTGAACTGTGTTGCTCCAAAGCCTGAATGCTCAACTAACTAAATGCATAACTAGCTACATGCTTTACTCACTTAGTTCCTGGTCCTCACGCCTTATATACCTTTCTCTTTCTGCCCCCACTCCCTGGGATTAAAGGTTGGGTTTCTGGGACTAAAGGCATGGGTCACCATGCTTAGATGTTTCTAAAGTGGCCTTGCACTCAGAGATCCGGTTGGCTCTGCCTCCCAAGTGCTGGGATTAAAGGCATGCACCACCACCGCCAAACTTCTGTTATGGCTTACTCTTCCCATTTTCTAGCCACCATTTTTGGCTTTGTTCTAGTGGCTGTCTGTTCTCTGCCCCCAGATATGTTTATTTCGGGGAACACACAATATTTCAGGGAACACAATACCCACCACATTTTCATATATGTTTGTTCTCATGGTTATACATATTTTTTTTTTCATATGAAAAGGAGTCACCATGAAAGAAGTGTAAAAAGCCATGGTCCAAAGTTAAAAATCAAAAATTTTGCCTTCATTTTTTAAGTTATAGTCACATGCAGCATAATGGTTTTATCAGTGATGAACCGACTATCCAGGCAACAGTGGCTCCCCAAGATTATAATGAAGCAGATGCATTTTTGTCCCCAAGTGACTCTATTGAACAACTAATAATTCATGTGTCTGTGTTGATGCTTGTGTCAACACAGCTACCACATGGACAGTTATATAAGTGGAGAACACACAATTAGGTACAGTACACAGCACCTGATAGTAATAGAAAACAATGTCCCTGGCTGGTGTACTTACTGTACTATACTGTTGAATCATCATCTTAGCATGTTTTCTTTCTGCTAATAAGCATTTTCTAAGGAGCAGCCACATCTCCTGTTTTCTGCACATGTCCTTGCACAGCATGGCTCCTGGAACCCTGACTCAAGGTGAATGAAGAAAGCACAGATAGACACACAGACACAGAAGAGCTTTATCATGGTCTGACCTCTCTTATGGAGCACCCTAGAAGCTCGGTGTGTTTCTTATATACATTTGAACAGGGAAGTGGGTTATTATGTACAGAAACCAAGGAGGCAGGGTTATTGTATACAACTGGACAAGGACTTGACTAATCTCATCCAGAGTGGGCTGTGTAGGGGATCAGTCTTTAGGCTGTAAACACCTGGGAGGAAAAAAAAAAGAAATGGTAAACAATTTTCTTTAAATACTGTCAAACATTCACATTCAAACTTAATGGAGATTTTGTTATCCCTTTGAGCCTCAACTAGGGGAGGCTTTGCCACTCCAATGGGGCTGAGGCACTGGGAACCCTGACATGGCTGTGCCCATGTCAGCAATACACATTCACTCAGGACTTCACTCACTCTTTATATTTTGTCTCCTGATCATGTTGAGGTCACACTGAGTGTTATACCACATCTGTATATCATTCAGATTTGTGCAAGGACACTATGTTGGAGACACTGAATTGTCTAATACTGCAGTGTAACCCAGATGTTAAGCAATATGAGTCTGTGCTCTGAAGTTTAATGTGCACTGTAAACTATACATGCAAAGCCTCTAATAAATGATAAAGAGCACTGGGTGAGCATGGGAATTCTGTGAAGGGAAGATCCACTGCTGCTCGGCCCACCTTCCAGGGTGGTTCAGACTGCCAAACAGAGCTACATAGGTGGAGATCTCTGAGATTCAGAATTTATATGATACTCTTGCTAGGAAGAGATAATACTCCTAAATGTGTGCAATGGGAAGTCTTTATATTATTACCATCTGGTATATTACCATTCATGTCACAACTTGAGTGCCTTGACTACAGTGTGATTCATGGCAGATATATGATGCTGCCTGTGGTGGTTTGAAAGAAAATGGCCCAAAGGGAGTGGCACTATTAGGAGGTATGGCCTTGTTGGAGTAGCTATGGTCTTCTTGGAGGAAATGTGTCACTGTGGGGGTGGGCTTTGAGGTCTTTTTCTTAAACGTCACTCAGTGTGACAGTCAGTCAACTTCCTGATCCTCTGGTCACAATGTAGCCAGCACCATGTCTGTCTTCACTCTGCCATGCTCCCCATAATGATGATAGTGGACTGAACCTCTGAAACTGTGAGCCATTACCTCAGTTAAATATGTTTTTTGTAAGAGTTGCCATGGTCATGATATATCTTCACAGTAATAAAAAATCCTGAGACACTACCAGTGTCCACATCACTTGTCTCAATGTTTAGTTTTCTATAATTGGAAAACTAATAAGTCAGGTGATCAGCAGCAGGATCAGTGGGTACCATTTGTTGAAGGTGGACAGTCTTTGGTCATGGACAGGGTGTTTTTGTCTTCCACAACTCTTTTGTAAGTATCTTATTCTGCTGTATGCTGTATTGTTTACAGTGAATGTCAGGGTATTCCCTAGTGCCTATATTAGTAAAGTAAATTCTACAACGAAACAGCATTTTTGCTTTAAACACTTTAGTGGGGGGGCACAAAGGACAACCTTGGGTGGTGTTTCTTGGTTGTTACCTCTGTTCTAGAGATAAGAACTGATCTCCACTGGCCTGCTGCTCACCAAATAGGCTAGTCTGGCTGGTCAGCTCTGGATACTTTGCTGTCTCTGCTCCTTCAGGGCTACCTTTACAGTGAAAGCCACCTTGCCCAGTTTTCTCATAGGTCCTGGGGGCATCAAACTCAGGTCTGCGTGCTTGCAAAGCAAACACTTTACTCACAGAGTCACATCCTCAGCCCTTTTAATCCTTTAATTCTGAATTTTCATGCTTTTTAAAGGTAAATTTGTAAAGACTAAAATATTATTTTTCTCTTTTTCTTCTTTCATATAATATATACCTTTTAGTTCCCCCCTGCCGGACCTCGATCCACTGTTCCTCTGTTTCCCTTCAGAAAAGAGCAGGTCTCCCATGGGATATCAACTGAACATGGCACAACAAGATGCAGTAAGACTAGGCACAAACCCTCATATCAAGGCTGAGAGTGACAACCTAGTAGGAGGAAAAAGGTCTCAAAAGCAGGTAAAAGAGCCAAGGACAGCCCCATGCCCACTGTTAGGAGTCCCACAAACACCCCCAGCTAAAGAACCACAGCATATATGAAAGGGCCTGGTGCAGACCCATGTGGCACTGTGCTTGCTGCTTCAGTCTCTGTGAGGCCCCATTAGCCCTGACTAGCTGTGTTCTCCTGGTGTTCTTGAGCTCTCTGGCTCCTATAAGCTCCTAAAATCCTTCCTCCCCATCTTCTGTAGGGTTCCCTGAGCTCTGCCTAATATTTGGCTCTGTGTTTGCTCCTATCAGTTGCTAGAGGAAGTCTCTCTGATGATGATTGGCCTAGGTGCTGATGTAGGAGTATAGCAGAATACCATTAGGAGTCCTTACATTGGCCCTTTTTGTTGGCGGGCAGGGGGGGGGGAAGTGGGTTATGTTTGGTTCTTCTGTAGTTATCTGAGTCATCCAGGCCCTGGCCATCCAGGCTGTGTTGGTCATGGGCTCCCTCTTGTGTCATGGGCCTCAAATTGGACCAGTCATTGGTTGGCCACTCCCACAAGCTTGGAGACACCATTGCCCTGACACATCCTGCAGGCAGGACAGGTGTGGGTCAAAGGTTTTGTGACTGGGTTGGTGTCCCTGTCCCATCACTGGGAGCCTTGTCTGGTTACAGAAGATCATACCACATCTCATCTAAAACACTGTTGAGCAGTGTTTTTCCCATGAGTATTAAGACTATCTCTCTGCTTTCTGCAAGTACCTATTTCCTTCCTTAATATTTCTGGGAGGTACAGTCGCACAAAGCAATTGAACAAGAAAGAAAATAAACAAAACAGTAAAAATTTCATTAGCAGAGTTCTAATTAAAATGGCTGGTCATATGAAAGGCTTTTTTTTATGTTGAGCCTATTGGCCTAAGTAGCCTCAGGCTAAAGGGCTAGCTTTTAGGATCCCTCTGTCATCCTTTATTTAATTTTTTTCCCCACAACTTCAGCAAGACCTTAAGAATTATGAAGAAAAGTCTGTCATGGGAAACTTGGTGAGTTCACTTGTGTTTGGATGAAAAGGCCAAGGTTGTGCTTCAAACTCAGCAAGCAGGTGGGAGAGAAGGAAGCTGAGCATTTGGCACCACACTCCACCCTCATGACATCCTACCAGTTGGTTGCTGGGAAGCAGAGAAGGAAGCAAGACTGTGGTGACTGTGGTGACTGTGGTGACCTACACTTTGACCCAGGTAAAGCTTTGATCCTAGCAAAGGTAGCCAATTAACCCCAGTGATAGTGTGATCATACTATGCCAGAAACATATACGAACACAGAATGGCTTTTCACAATGTCAGAATTTTTTGAGTGACAATGAATTTACAAGTTTTAGCACCTTGCTCTAAAATCTACATACCTTGGCACCTTAGCCAAGTCAAATACAAGTCCTTTATTCCAATCTTATTTTCCAGTATTCTCATACCACACTTGACTTACTGCTGTGGGATGTTCTGTATGTCAAATGTGTTGCTCTGATTGGTTAATAAATAAAACACTGATTGGCCAGTAGTCAGGCAAAAAGTATAGGTGGGACAAGCAGAGAGGAGAATTCTGGGAAGTGGAAGGCTGAGTCAGAGAGACACTGCCAGCCACCGCCATGACAAGCGGTACTGGCAAGCCACGAGCCACATGGCAACTTATAGATGAATAGAAATGGGTTAATTTAAGATAGAAGAACTAGATAACAAGAGGCCTGCCATGGCCATACAGTTTATAAGCAATATAAGTCTCTGTGTGTTTACTTGGTTGGGTCTGAGCAGCTGCGGGACTGGTGGGTGAGAGAGATTTGTCCTGACCGTGGGCCAGGCAGGACCAGAAAAACTCTAGCTACAACTTACCACACAGCAAATACATGCAGCTATCTATATGTGTGTCACAGAATGAATACAAGTTAAGAACTATGCACCAAAGTTCTAGAGGTTTCAGAAGTAGGCAGAGAAAAAGTCTATATAGATTAGGCACAGAGCCAGACCTGGGCTGAGAGGGAACTGCTGATGCAGTCAGGTTTGAGAACAAAGCTGCAGAATTCAGCTGTGTCCTGAAGAAGCTGGAACCAGTTCAGAACAGGATGTGGGACAGGTACAGACAAGTGAACAGGTGGACAGATAAGCAGTGAAATGGGCCACCTCAGTAGCAGAGGACCTACCCTGGGCCCAGGATTCTCAGTCCTGCTGTACAAACCACTTTAAGGAACATCGATCGGTTGGTAAGGATCTGTGCTGTGGTTGTATTAGGTGTCCATTATTTTCTGGGGTCCAGGCAAGAGTGCTGCACCATTCCCTTGGTCTGGATATCTGATTCATTCTTGGCCCTGCTTACTCTGATTTATATATACTTGTGTGCCCCTACAGTCTCAATTCTCACCAATTAATGTATAAGGAGTCTCCATTTTCTCAGGAATAAGTCAATTATCAATATGTGCTGGACAGATGGTAAACCTAGGAGCTGCAGTCATCTTTGACTCTGCAAAGGAAGTTAAAACTGCTTTTTAACATGGAGTCTCCCGAGGCAAGGAACAACCTGACAGGACATTGTTTTGTGAAATGTGGAATAACAGAGTTGGGCATAGCCTGGTCTTTTCCATGATGCCTAGAGAACACCCAACCACCCTCTCTAGATTGGTGGGAAGTGTGAATGTGGGGAATTCACATCTTCAAGAGCAGCAGAAACACTTCAAATATTTGAGGGCATTCCCAAAGGAAAACGCAGACCTTGTTTTCTTTGTTAGATATCTGGCTTCTTACTAAGTCAGTGGGAAGAAAGCTTTGTTGAAACCTCCAAGTCCTTAAAAACCAGTCAGTCTTTGTATTTCTTGGGACCAGTGCAAAGCTGGCCTGCACTCACATTCTTCACGGCAGGCCCCTGGCACGAAAGCAGAGGCCTAGTGAGCTCAGCTGACTCACAGTATTCTCCACAGCTGCTTCTCTGCCTTGGCCCAAAGCCTAGATGAAAGGAAAGCAGACCTCTTGACTCCTCTTCCTTAGGCCTGGCTTTTATGTCTTTGCTTTTAGACTTTTGCTTTTAGAATCTCGCTGCCTTCATACTGACTGGAATGGAGATGAATCAAGTTTTAAAATATAATCATCAAAAGACACGATTAGGAAAAACTCCATTCTCCTTTAGGCTTAGAATTGATACATGTTACAGTCTTAGGACATTTGACATCAGTTTGTTGGGGACATAGGGAGCATTTCAATACAGAAACCTCATGATGAGACAAAGTACAGCCAAATCAAGATTCCAGTGAAGCCACTCCGAGGTGCCAAAGTCAGCATTGTGTGCTGTCTGGGTCCCAAGGCCAATGGCTCACGTGCTTAGCCCCTTCTCTGTGGTCTTCCTTGGCACTCTGGGTTTCTCCTCTTAGATACACATAGCCTTCTAGTCCTCTTTAGCAGCTGCTGTCTTCCTAGATTGGCAGCTCTGCAAGACCCAAAGCACACCTATTTTGTTTAGGACTTAACTCGGTAGATTTGCCTACTTGGGTGACATTTCATCTTACCCTGGACTGGAACCTTCATTCAAAACACCAGTGGGGAGGGGGAGCTTTTGTAGGAAGAGCTCCTTCAAGTCTCCCAAAGCATAGTGTTTGGGCAGAATTAACTCTAGATATATTCATATTTATTCGCTAGTTCTTCTGAGTGATAGGGAACATTCTTTCTTAACTGAAAAAAATGAAAAGAATATAAAAATATATGAAGCACAATTCAAGTGTCTTAAAAAGTTGTCTCTCTTCATATTGTTGTTTAATTAACTATATCAGATCAATAGGTTCTTTGGGAGTCAAAGCAATCCAAATTTGCATTTGTTTTGAGAAAAGTTGATTAACATAAATAAATAATTAAACTTCAACTTTTCCATTAATCATCTAAACAGCATTTATTTTCATGATAGGACACTTGCATGGAGTAGGGCTGACATGTAGACGGGGAAAAGGGAAAATTCAGCCCCCAATTTTACAATTTTTAGTACATTTTACAAAGAATTAGAGACAGAAGACGAAAAACTGAGCTATGAGTAAAATATCCTTGTTACACCATTTTAGTCACATGGGCCACAGTATGTAGCTGTGCTGATTAGATGACTGGGATCTTAACATTGTCTCAGGAAGCCCTGTGAGCTTTCACTTATTCATTAATTGTGGGGCTCGAACTTTCCACACTAGAGGTGCAGAGATGACTGCTTCCCTTCAGGAAACACAGTTAACTAGAGAAGACAGATAGCTGTGGTCCTTGATGACAAACCATGCTTAGAAAAGAGTTCAAAAACTTTCTCACAGTATTACCATCAAATGTTAACATGGCATCTCAGGTCCCTTTTTAAAAAACGGTGTTGATGGTTGACATGGTTTTAATGTGGTTCCCTATGTGTTGGAAACTCAGTCCCTAGAGCATCAGTATTGGAAGAAAGGGATCAAGAGGAGAAGAAATTGTCACAATTACCATTATGATTGATAGCATTATCACAAGAGTGTTTGTCCTGACCAGAACAGGTTGTTCTAAAAACAGTTAGCCCTATCTTGACTCTGTGTTCTTACCCTCTGCCAGTTGTGACATGAAGTGGGTCCTGTTCAGAGGTGAGCCCTCAACATTAGACTTTCCAGATTTAATAATTGGAAGAATAAGTCTCCATTCCTTATAAATTGGTCTCAGATATTCTGTTATACCAGCATAAAACAGAACAAGACAATTGTATTATGATAAAATACACATTCAATTGCAAAACTGTATAATAAAACAGATATTGATTTGCTTATATTTTATTTAAAAGCTGTTGCATAAATTCTTCCAGAGTTAACATTTCA
This sequence comes from Onychomys torridus, assembly GCF_903995425.1. Classification (NCBI taxonomy): domain Eukaryota; kingdom Metazoa; phylum Chordata; class Mammalia; order Rodentia; family Cricetidae; genus Onychomys; species Onychomys torridus. The sequence goes on along the minus strand of NC_050444.1, from coordinate 17,164,733 downwards.
GAGTTTATATGTTAGAGCAAATACAGAAATATGGGAAGCAGTGGCTTTGAAATTTAAGTTCTGGCTTTAGAATATAGTTAATCAGTAACTTCCGTGATGTGGCCCCCAACATTTTTAGAGTCTGCAGTGCTGCATGAAGTACATGAGGAACAGAACAATCACTGAAGGTAACTGGGGCACTAAATACTTCGTTGGTGCCTCTGTTTATGCAGATAATCTCAAGGTAACTGCTTTGGATCCTAAGTTCTGGATACTTCAAAAGCCTCATATCACTGTGAGATAAGTTAGGATTTCGAATGAGCAAAGAGTCTTGCAAAGACTGCTCCAAGTGATTTCATCTAGGGTATCAATTTGGCAGATAAGTAGATGTGAACAACCTGAGACAGGTAGAGAGCAGGAGCAAAATTATGTCATATGAAGGAAGTCAGATTTTGTGGTAAACAAAATGTTCTCTGTCTAGTTTAGATTTATCAATCTAGTAGAGACTTGAACACAGAGCCTAATGTCTAATTAAATATTTTTATGGTTTGGATATGAAATGTGCCCCCAACTCGTCTTGGTTTCCAATAGTTTCCTAAAGATAGGCCCTCTGGGAGGTATTTGGGTCATTGGGGTGCCAACCTCATCACCAGACTGATCCATTGATGAATTTATAGTTTAATTTACTAGTACAGTTAATAAAAGCTTTAAGGGATAGGGTTAAGGCTGAGGAAGTAGGTCACTAGGTGGAGTGTGTGCCCTGAATATTATATTTTGTCTGGCCCCTTCTTCACATGTACTAGTCAAAACATAGTACCAAATGTTCCAGGTCGATTTTGTTGGTGGCAGGTAAAGACAAGGAAGGACTCAAAGTTGGGTTATGAATTTGAAAAGTGTTAGGCCACACTCCCCCAGCGGCTCTCAGCAGTTTCAGAGCAGAGCAGGAGAGTTTCCTAAAACACTGACTTTTGATACAACAATGTCCCTAGAAGAACCAAAAGCAAACCGCCAAACGGAAGTATTATAGAGTGGTCACTGAATGACTTCTCATTAATGTCTGGTATTCAAGTTCACCTGTTCTAGCTTGCTAAGTTCAGAACAACCATTCTGTTAGTGGCATGAGAGATCCCTATCAGATTGAGGGATAACAGTGAAGAGAGCTATCAATGGAAGAGCTATGAAAGGGTTTGATTTGACTATAGCTTTCACATAGAAATGAGTGAGAGGTTTGGATAGAGAAACTAAAAGATGATTTCCAGTGCTTGGACTATGGTGACTGGGCATATTAATGTCCTCATATTGAGGTGGAAGATTAATTAGTTATCAACAGACCTTAGTGGGTACATCTATACAAATATACTGAATATATATCTAGGCAAATATCACATTCAGATAAACATTTGGCAGATTGTAATTTGAGAATAGTCATGTATTGATAATTTAAATGCTGCCTTAAGGGGTGAAGACACTTTTTAAGGACATAAACCAGAGAGGGTTGTCATAGAAACCCCAAGGAAAGGAGATTTAAAATATATAGAGAGTAGGGATGGGTATTTATCACTGCTTCAGGGTGGGGAAAGAAAGGGACTACCAAATAATCACCTAATTTTTGAACTAGTAAGAGCATTTTCTGGCAATGGAGGTGGCAGAAGTCAGTTTCAGTGGGCGGAAGAATAGAGAATGAAGACATAAATCCCTGAGCCTCTTTCAAGGATCGTGCTTCCAAACAAAGATTGTGTTGTAGAAAGGCATCAGGGTCCAAGGAAGTGAGAATCATGTTTATCTGTGGGAATCAACAGAGAAAAACGTTCAATTATCTGGAGATGGGGGCTTTAGCGATGTCCCGGCATCTGCTGGCTTGGTTTCATTCGGAGATTTGCTCTCCTCATCCTTGCTGTTAGAGGAAAGCGGATGTGCTAGGTTCTCTCCGCTGCTTCACTCACATCACCTCGAGAAAAAGGGAAAAAATGGCATGTTTTGTAAATTAGATTAGAGTATCTGAACATAGCTGGCTGAGTCTCAGCTGTCCCTCCTTTGGGGAACAATCTGCCTGCACAGAGCAAGCATTCTGTTCTTTCAAGGGCAAGCTACATCCACCCACACAGAAAGGTTTGCTCTGGTCCAATGCTGCTGTGAATTTGATTATGTCTGTCTTATTCTGAAACGTTGTATTATTAAGCTGTTTTAGTTTCTTTCTGCCCTTCTTTTGTTTCTCCATTAGACCCTTACAGGATAAGAGAGAGTGATCTGTGTACAGTTAATTGTTTATTAAATACAGCACTGATTCCATGAGCATGGAAGGTTGATAGTGGGTCCCCAGATTTCCACAGACATTGATGCACATAGATTATTTGTCAGCCCCAACTGAACCAAGAAAATGACCATAAGTGATAAATGAAAATTCCACCTCACTAGTTTTTTATTGTTATTATTTTTATTTTTTACACACCAGCCATGGTTTCCCCTGTCCTCCCCCTTCCCTCCCCTAGCCCCACCTTCCCTCCATACCTTCCCCTCCATTCCCATCTCCTCCAGGGCCAAGACACCCCTGGGGATTCATTTAAACCTGGTGGATTCAGAACAGGTAACCACCTCACTAGTGTAAAAAGAAGTTGCTTTCTCTCTTTCCCCTGTGTATGAAATCATAGCTATGGCTGCAGGCTAGTTTGACTATGCAGAGGAGGATTGAGTTCCAGGGTTTCTAGGAGAGAAATATGGATGGAATCTGAATTGTTAAAAGTCCTGATAGACAAGTAAGGGCCCCCTGGGCTACCTATGCTGTACACGACAGGGACTCTTTATTTTACCAAAGCCATTGTTCATTTGAGGCCCCTTATTACGGAAGTATAGTCTCTATCTAAGAAACCAAGGTCAAGTCGGCTTGGCCTTAAATACTCAATACTATACATTTAACAGGTAGATGGAATTTCACTAACTAACTAAACTTTTCAGCTTAAACACTAGTCTTACAGGTATAGGCAGTATATTATTTCTTAGAGAAATGAATGATGCCATTTATAATATAAAACATGACTACCATAGGCATATTTATCAATTCATTCCAAGGGTGGTAAGTAAGAGCGGCTGAGGAGTGCTAAATAAATACAGGCTTGCCGTAATTCTGTTTATGTGAACCAGACAGTTATCAAATACAACATGACAGCCTAACTGAGCAAGTTTTTCAGGCCCTTCAGGAGAAAGAACATAAAGGTCCTAAAGTCATAGTGCACTTAGCATGTTTGGACTCTCAGGAGAGTGGGATAGCTGGCACACAGCGGGTTAAGGAGGTGGCATGGGAAGGGAACTTGGAGAGACGGCAATGGTCAGATGAGACAAATCCTTGTGAATCTGAATAAGGATTTGGGGTTTATTCCAGACATGGCAGGCAGCCATCACAAATACTAATGCCATGAATGAAGTTGACTTTTTGCAATGCTGTCCCATGCCCAAATGGAAGCAAGGAGATAAGAAGGCAGAGTCATTTAAGAACCCTGGCAAAGCAAGTGAGTCCCTCAGGGACTCAGTCCTTTTGAATGATTTGGGGATTTTGAAAACAAGCCCCCTAGTCAGCAGCAAAAATAAACATATTAGCTGAAACTAAAAGAATGCATTAAAGCATCAAAGATTTTCTTTCATCTGGATCTCATTAGCCAGAACATTTCTTCACTCTCAGGCTCTGATCCTGCCCCTGGCTGTTCCAGGCATGCCTTTGTTGTTAGAGAGTGAACTCTTTGTCCTGGCCTAACCACTCAGGACAGGGGGCCTCAAGCACCTCTGCCTGCTATGGGAACTTAGTCGGCAAAACGAATATCCAGGTTTCAGTCTATCAGGTCAAATGCTGGCCAGCAATTTGGGATTAGTGCTTTCAAAGTTGCTACAAATCCCAGCCAGTGTTCTAAGTTGTTTGGACTGAGACTTTGGCAGCTGCTTGGTCCTCACAAGACATCTGGTGATGAGGATATAGGCAGCTCCAAGAAGGGAGAACGTTCTGTTAGTTGATCCAAAGTACTGGAAGAAAGGAGATAACGAAATTGGCAAGTGATTGGCAAGGAAGTGAAGTGCCAGGAAAGCAGAGTAGATGAGAAACTGGAGCAGGTGAGGACGTTCTAAATGAGTATTCCAAAACAGATAATTAATAGTTTCCCCCAGTCCCTCTCTTTACCCTTCACATCTCCTGTGAGTTGGCTGGTTTCTTTGGTATGTGATTCTTTTCCTACTGGATGATGTTGCAGCAATATCAGGAGTGAGCCACTGAGGAGGTTGGAGGCCTTCCCCAGTAATTTGAAGAGAATTGCTATCCTCCCTCCACCAAATCAAACCAGAAACCTTAAGATGAGGGAGAACTGTCTTGTATCTGTGTTCTGACAGTCTTCCAAATGGGAAGAGAGAGGGAGAGGGAGAGAGAGAGGGAGAGGGAGAGAGAGAGAGAGAGGGAGGGAGGGAGGGAGAGAGAGAGAGAGAGAGACAGAGAGAGAGAGAGAGAGAGAGAGAGAGAGAGAGAGACAGAGAGAGAGAGAGAGAGAGAGCTTGGAAGCAAAGTTAGTCATCAGTTAGATGTATACCCTAGAATGTATACCCAGTGTTTCTTACCAGTGGAAACGAGGATGCCAGGTGAGGCTATGGGATCTCCTCTATGAATAATTAAGGAAGGACAGAAAAGAGGCACTTCTTGAGTTACTTACTTGCCTAAGTTTTGGGTCATCACTATTAGGTTGACTCCAAATGTCCTCTTCATCTGACAAATGTAGGTGATGCCAGGTTTTATTTTATGCAAACAGTACTGTGTGGGGAACAGATGAGTTCCATGGTACACAGAAACCATGCAAAGGAGGAAAAGTAGATTCAAATAGAGTAAGAGGCAAGAATGAGGAAATCACTTTGCCAGCCTTAAGATGGGAATTCATTTAGAGAAATAAAGTAAGAATAAGTTTACATTGGCTGTTCTGAGTGGCTGCTGTAGTATGCTGTACTATAATGATTGGAATTGGTGAAAATTAAAAGAATTGTAAGTTGAGGCTCAATATTTTGTGAATATAGAAAAAATTCCAGTTTTTTCTTCTTCCTGGTTTTGTTGAAAGAAAGGAAATTGTACTCAAATTTTAGGAAAACTCTGAATGTTTGGGCAGAGTGATCTCAACAAAACATGTTTGTATTTTTTATTGGAATATCAAATACTAGTCTTCTGTAACTCAAATAAAATGGATAAGTAGAAACCAGAAGAGAGTTAAGTGTTACACCTCTGTCCTATCCAGTAAAAGCTGTCTAATAACTGGCATTTCTTCATCCGTTGCAAAGTGCTCCAGAGCATGCTGACAGGCGCCTGCTGTCACATGACGGGCCTCTCGGCAGCATCGCCAGGTTCCCCTGGATGATCTCCAGGGACCTCTACTTTAGATCATCTTGTGCTGCCCTCTGGGAAAGGATCACTCCAGCCATTTAGGAAAACCAGCTTTCCACTACAGAACATAAATGCAAATGAAACCAGCCAAAGCAATAAAAGAAAACTTTATAATTCCAAATCATTAAACAGAAAAATATTTCGATGGTGCAGACTAACCTGTTCACTGAAAGCCATCACTTTGTGCTCAGAATCCACCCTTTCTAGAAAGGACAAAAAGTCAACAGAAACCCAAAAGGAGAACAATAGAAAAATGACAAGGATAATCTTTGAAATAGTATTTAAAACACTGTTCATGTTCATAATGTCTTTATTTTCCAATCTACTTAACATTTAAACAAGAACAAACATCTTTGACTTTGCTGTCCCCCCAAGAAGGACATAAAGGGACACAGTGAGTCACAGAAATCAACCCAGCTTATAAATGAATTCTGCAATAACTTATGAATCGTAGTTTCCAAAGCATGGGGATAGGAATTTACAATATAGAATTTTTTCTGTCTCTATGTGTAAATATGTTACATGAAAGATTTTAAGATATTATTAAAAAAGAATACAAATGTGCAGGAATGAAAACTCTCTGGTGAAACCACTTAGAGGAAAAAGTCCTCGAATGTTTCATTTTAAAATAACGAATTTTTTATTTCTTCCTGTACAACGCTGGTGACTAAATTTTGACTTCCACATATAGAAACAATACAAGAAGAACTAGTGTGGAAGAGCATGGCTTTGTCCTCTATTGGAGAATGGCTTTTGTTAAACAGAGGACAGTGAACCTTAACCCAGCGGAGAATGAATGAGGTGAAACACAGAGGTAGTTCTGGAGCCAGCTTGCTCAGGAGATGTACAGTGAAGCACAGACAGCCTCTCTTCCTTAAACCTTCAGACTCCAGTTCTCTATTTTCAAAGGGAAGCCTACAAGAGGCTGGGGTCTGCAGGAGACAAGTCCCGATACCATAGGAATTGGTCACAGAGCAACTTGTTTAGACCAAAAAGGGTTTGATGTGCTTTCTGTTTCTTTAACATACTTAGCTGTTTTATATACTATTTACTGATTCAGTGAGCAGGTAAGGAATGTGTCTTTCTCTTCTAAGATTCTTATCATACATATACACTTCCCTTTATATATTTGTGTCTATTGACTATATTTTGCTATTTTCACTACCCACTATATAATTATGAGTTCCCAATATTCCTACAGTTATGTTTTTATACTAAAAGGCTACATAATATTTTTATTTGTATGTTATAGTTGATTAAAATTACTATGTAATGTCAGACATTCAGATTATTATTTTTTCTTCTTTGGTGGAAAAGGTAGTCAGAATAAAACTAATTATATAATCTTTTCTTCTATGTAATTATTTCATTTAAGCTTATTCTGTATTGCTTTTGAACAGAGGGACCAGAGGTATTAGTTTGTATCCACTTCCCACAGTTAATTAACTCTGAAAATGACAGTTGAAAACAACCTTTCATTTCAATTTGAACAAGAAAGTTCTTATTAGCCAACAACTAAACAAAGAAGGAACTATTTTGATCATTGGTGTGGTTTTTGTCTGCTTTTCTGCCCCCTCAAACAAATCTCTAATTTTAACTAATATCAGGACTCTATTCTATTTTCTCTCTTTGAGGGTGTCTATTTTAAGTGTTGCGACAGATTGCTTTGTGTAATATATATCCAAAGTGTACTAAATATTAATTTTAAAAATTGACATGATCATAAATGGACTCTGACCAGCCTAGAGGGCTTCTTAGTGCAAAGGGGAAAATGTCTATCAAATCCCTGCCGCCCTCCACCCTTAGATCTCCCTAGCCAAGGCATTGTGGGTAAAAGAGGAAGAGGCCAGCATCCCTACTTTCGAGTTTCCACTCTCATTCCTGTTTTTCTGGCTCAATGCAGAACATCATAACAGCTGGACATTCATTGCTAGGGACAGTGTCAGCCATCATATGGGACTTTTTAAATATGAGCAGTTCCTTTCAATATGCACTTCATGTGTGAAAGGTGGGATTCTATCTAAACACATCACTGGTCAAGGCAGTTTCTTCACGTAGGATCCTCTTACTGCTCCAGAATCCTCTTATGCATCAGAGAGTCCCTTCTCCCATCATGATTGCACTCCTAGACTGAGGATCCCTCCCTCAGAATGGACCTGCTTCTGAGAAGCTCATGCTTCTTTTGTATAAGAACTGTGAACATATTTCCCTGTGAGATCATTAACCTGAAGACATAGAAGGAGAGTAGAGCCTAATTACCGTGCCCTTATTCTGAAGGATGAACACAGAAATTAGAATAATAGCATGCCCAGTTCATGGCGAACAGTATGATGTATCTCTAGATCACAAGAAATAGGTGACATAAACCAGTCACTAAGCCACAGGTCTTTGCATAGATTATTTTTTAATTTTATTGATTTATTTATTTATTTTGAGCTGAGGATTGAACCCAGGGCTTTGTGCTTGCTAGATAAGCACTCTACCACTGAGCTAAATCCCCAACAGATTATTTTTAAACTTCACAATGAATTAGGGGTTTGCTATATTCATGTCTATGTGACTCTTGGGAAAAGCACGAGAGAGGAAGTTAAGTAACTTACTAGGACTAGCCACACATTTGACAAAGGGTGGAGACAGGATCCAGACCCAAGCCCATCATTTTGATCATTTTGGCATTCGAGTTTGTCCCTAATTTTGAGTACACAATAAAGATTTTAATAAATGGATGAATGGACAAGTAGTGAATAAATAAAACATTTCCTGGGAGTCAAAACCATGAAGGAGGGCAGGCCTTGCATGAGTTGAAATTGACTAGGTTATTCAGGGTAAACGTCTTGTAGAAACAAATGCATTTTAAGTGCAATTTTTAGTTTTGAATTGGAATTTTAAAAACAGATTGAAAGGTTGTGAGGGGAAAGGATCGTGCATATAAATACAGAATATATAAATATACTGATAGAAATAAGGAAATGAAAAGTCCTAAACACTGCTTTGAATAGAAGGTACAGAGGCAGAAGGAAAGGGTTTAGGTACCTATTGTTTGGAGAGTTTATTTAAATGTGGTGCAAAAAGCGATAAGGAGTCAGCGGGCAGGGGTAACATTTTTTTTTTTTTTTAAATAATGAATGACTTATTGAACTTTTCTTACTATTATTTAGCTACAGCTTTTTGCACTGGTCAGGATGTAGAAAGAACCAAAATCAGGAATGGGAACCAAGGAGGTTTCATGAGCCACAGTCTGGGGGATGATGGGCCACAGCACACAGCAGAGGGAAGGCACCAAGAGACTATTCCAGGGAAAGAAAGGCTGCTTCCTCATTCAAAAGCCATGTAGGATATGAAAAGAACAGAAGCATAATGACCTTCTCTTCTTGGCTTTTAGGATTCTCCCTTTTCATTTTATTTTCCTTCTTTTTATTACTAGTCAGAATTAGATATTACTTCTTCTCAAATAAGTATGAGGCCAAAGACATTTTAAATGTGAATATTGTGGAGTCTCAAATATTCATGCAACTTAGGAGGAAATAATAGAAAGTCCAATTTAATGGTTTTTAAACTTTAAAAACTTTATTTAGTATATTGGAACACATATGTGTAAAGGACTCTGTAATTTAATTGTGCCAGGATTACAAGTGGCACATGCTTGTTTTCACAGAGCTCAGAGCAGGTGGTCAAAATAGACTGGGGAGTGATTTTAAAATATAGAGCTTATAGGGGACAACAAAAGAAAATTTTGAAATTTTTCCCAAACCCAAGAACTGGATGCCTAGCAATAATGCAAATAAGAAACAATTTTTAGAAATGAAAGTTCTGTCCTGAATTTTACTTTATGTACAAACACTGCTAGATATTTTGGTCCCAGAAAATAGAGAGACACAAACATGTAAAATGACAGATTAATATTACATTTTAAAAAATATGAATAGTGAACTGTTTGCTTGATAGTTATCTTTACATTTAGTTGACTTACCTGAGCCATGCATTTAGGAGATTGGTTTAGATGATAAGGTACTCCAAGATTTTTGTTAGCAACTCAGGTGTTTTTGCACCAAAGAAAAATGAAGTAAGTTTTAAGTGGAAGAATGACATAATTTTCCTTTAAGCAATGCAGCTCTCCTGTGGCTCTTTCTCAGCCAGCAGTGGCCTCATATTTACATTCCCCTTCACACAGTGAGAGCTCTGAAGAGCTCAGTGGGAAGAACCACAGAGGATAGAGTTCAGTCACATAACACGCAGCAAAACTCCTTGAGGAATGTCTCAGCCTCTGAGATTCCATGCCCATGGAAGCTATCAAATAACTCTCCTCTCCCAGAAAACTACTCCCAGCTCTTCTATAACTTCCTTATACAAAATTTGTCTACACCCCACAATCAGCTAGACAAAAACAAAGCGGCACCAAGACAAATCCACAGCCACCCACTATCCCTGGAGCGTGAGATGGCAGAGGTTCTGTTTGTCATGTATTAGAATGTGTAAATAGTAAGTAAACTGAATGGAAAATGTCCTTTCTTCCCCCAGGCCTAAGGGACAAGGTGAAGTATCCCCGTCCTTGGTCCCTGCTCCATTCCATGACCACTGTTCCCTTCGTAACCATATCCATTTCACTCTTAGGACTTGTCCTTCATGGCTGCACTTAAGGTCACATAGCAGGCTGCTTACAACATTGATTTATATGGAAAATACTAGCCTCCAAGCTGACTGATTACCCAAGAAGCTAACAGGTGCTATGGAAAATGGGACCTTAGATTTATAGGACATAGTTCCAAGAACAGGTTTAACTAGGGGCCAGTGTTTTACAAGTTGGACTTTTTATTACATTATTGAAATGTTTGTTCAGCTGATGGTCAGGAGACACCTTAGCAACATCTGTTAACAGCCAACTAGGCTGCTTTAGGATGAGCTTTGGTGTGTACTGATTTTGGAAATGAAAGAAAAGGAAGTCATTTAGTTTCATGGTGGTACCAAACACATGATACACCAAATACCACTAAAATATTGTGTGCAGTGCATAAACCCAGAGTAGAGCATGTGAAGAAGACTCAGCATTTCTGAATGATTCCTCTCTGATGTCACAACAGAAGGTTTTTTATCTTTAGATTATGAACATCAAAAGTATAACAAAAATGACACCAAGTCATGTCACATACAAAACAATCCAATCAAAATTAGTGGCCATGTTTGAATGTGAAGGTATTTATGTATGCCTTCTCTGCAAATAAGTAAATCAATGAAACAATGTAATTTGAATCACTTAGAGGTTAAAATGCATTATTTTTCATAACAGAAAAACTATGATTTAGTTAACAATGTTGTCTTTGGAAAAGAACTTTCTTACTCTGATTGTTTAAAATTTGATTCTAGGGAGAAAACCAATTCCCATGAGGCTGTAGACACAGAGGGCAAGAATTTGTTTGCTGTGTTTAATAGCATGTCATGCCTGGCATGCAACAGGGTCATAACAAATGCTTGTTGAACAAGTAATGTGAAGCTAATAGTAGACGTGACCCCTGATCTGAAGGACTGTGAGAATTCATCATGATCGCGATGATGATGATGATGATGATGATGATAAGTAGCTACAATTTATTTGAATTCCTTCTTTATATAGTGACTGAACTGTAATTCATACCACTTACATGAATTTCACATTTCGCTCATCTTAGAGAATATAATGACTAAAAGCTTTTTACAGCAAAGAACGGACTTAGCAAATTTAAACTTAACTCCCCCAGAGTAGAGTGACTTTGAGGTCTCATCTTTTTACTGCCTTCAAGACAAGCACATTTTATACGAATATTACAAAGAATGAAGTTGAGGATAGTGGGTTAGATTAGAAGAATATGTAATGTTTGCTCTTACAGGCACAGTGAAAGGTAAAAATAAAAAGTAAATAAGCTGGAGACAATGTGAGAACAATTTGCCAGATAATTTCTCTAGAAAATCAATGCTACACATTATGTTGGGGGAAGAAAGGCCCTGTCCTAAGGAGTTTGGAAGATGCTTCATGAGTAAAGAAAGCTAAGACTGGACACTGAGATATGAACAGGATGTGAAGGAGATGAAAGACCAACACACAGCTGGAAAGCAGGGTATGGGCCCTGTTGAGAAAACCGTGAGGAGACACTGTGCTGCCGCTCAGGGGGACGGTGCTCATCTAGGAAAGGGTTTGCAGACACTGTCCCTTAAATGTTAAGGTGCTGAATTAAGAAGTTAAAATTATCCCAGGACAAACACACATTCTTAGAAAGGCGTTTAACTGGAAGTGGTTCTTTGGTATTCCATCCTAAAGTCTTCCTTGCCATTTTCGTTATCTTCTTACTAGTGTTATTTCTGTGGATAAATTAAATAACTTGAGTCCATTTTTCTGTATAATTGATATGGAATATATCCGTGTTAAGATGGAGTCCACATCCCAGTGGCAGAGGGACCTGCTTCAGACTCTTATTCAGGGCCTGCACAGTTGGGGCAGAGTCCATAACCTCACAGCTGTCTGTGGCTTGCACTGTGTTTTATGAAGGGGGGAGGCACAAGTGAATTCTAAGACTTGCCCTAAATTTAATAATTTCATTTGTTAAATAATTCAATCTCCATTTGTATGGTTTATTTATTAAGGGTTTTTAAATACAGCATTAGCTGTGTTTTACTGACTTCCTTCACATTATTTTGTTCATGGGATCCATGCCTGTCTCGTATAAAATAGCAAACAGGTCCAGTTTGACTTGTCTTCTCTCTAAACAAGTTTAATAATCAGTTTTGGCACCCCCAGCTCTCACTTCTACCCTTGCATACACATTCTCAAGAGTGCATTTTATAAAAACAATGAATTGTTTTGACCTGTGCGTGGAGATTGGCTCTGAGTAGGGAGAGCAACCATCTAGGGTGGGCCCATGAGTCTGTGTTCTGGGAAAGCATCTGAGGTGTGGGAGACAGTGAAGAGGATCACTGTAAGCCAGACATGGAGCAGCTTCAGAATGAAAATGGTCACAGACAGAAGACAGACATCATCTAGACCGACAGTGCTCCACCTGTGGGTTGCGGCCCCTTGGGGGTTGCATATCCCATATCTTGCATGTCAGATATTTACATTAAGATTCATAACAGTAGCAAAATCACAGTTATGACATAGCAATGAAATAATCTTATGGTTGGGGGTCATCACAACATGAGGGTTGCAGCATTAGGAAGATTGAGAACCACTGCTCCAGAGCAAGAACAGAGCTGACAGCATTTGCTTTGGACTTGTTGCTTTTCAACTCCAGAATTACAAATATAAAATTGAAGGTCTTTCATTTCCAAAGAAAACACTTGTAGAAATGCCAGTTTGATGGAATGTCAGGATTTACAATCCAAAGTTTCTACAAAACAGATAATAATTTGGCACAGGAGAGGATCTGGGTACCAAGTTAGAGCAGATGCTTTGAAGTGTCTCTACAGCCAACTCTACTTCTCACAGGCTGTGAAGGTGACCTTGAGCAGACAATTTGAGTTCTCCACATTGAATCTCATTAAATGCACACAGATGCACAGTGGATGCAGTTGTAGCCTACAGAGGGACAAGGCCTTGGAAACCGCTGGATAATTCTCCAGTGGTGAGGGGCGGTGTGAGAATAGAAAGCAGTAGAATAAGTCACAGGTAGCTATTGTCTTTAAAAGATGGTAGAAAGAGTAGCATGGGGATTAGAAATAACGACACTCTAGACTCACTATTCCCTTCTCATTTCAGTTACTTCCCACTCTGAGCTATAGCTCAGCACAGAGTTTATTCTGTAAATGACACCCATGGACAAAGTCCTGAGATGCTCTGATAGAAGTGGGGGTCAATCAAGAGTCTGGGCATTTGTCTCCTCCCTTGGCCTCTCCATGCTGACCTGGACCTGAGGACATCTGTCTGCCTGGAAGCTCAAGGTAGAACCCCTATGCATAGGCCACACAACAGGGCCACATTCACTCTGCCTATAGAGTGTCAAGCTGAAGCCTAGTGTGTGAGAGACTCCTGAGACTTGATCCTGCACCTGTGAGAAATCTGTGTGAGTACTGACCAGGGCGTTTGAAAAGGCAGATGTTGATGTTAGTTTAACCCCAGCTTGAAAGTGCTCCAGCCAAAACTGCCTCCTGTCTCCCCATCAGTCAAGGAAGGAGTTTTACCTGGTGTAGTTTTGCCATTGATATTATGGCCCATCATGAATATTCATGTAATTGAAGGTATTTATTATGATTATTATGGAATCAGTACACTAGACAGCTGACCACAAATATCCTAAAGAGAAATACTCAGAGAACGGGAAAACTATGGGAGTTCATCTTTCAAATGGTGTATTACATTTTTTCTCTTTTGTAGTTCCTTGAAAATACATTCAAATTGTGTCTAATATGTATGGCAGCTCTCTGCCAACAGGGTTTCTGTATCCATTTTGAACTTAACCTTCATTGTTGTTTAGCCTGTGTGACCGCTCTTGTTCTCAATTCTACTTCCTACACAGCTTTTCCCTCTGCTACAAAAGATAACAATGCAACTAATTAATTTGTCTTTTAAGATCGATTCTGGCTTCTAAATTCTGATCTTTGGAGAACTAAAATTACACCACAAATTACTTTAATGAAGGACATTCAGTTCTGCAAGGCAATAGCAACTTTCTGTAATTTTCTGAGATGTAGGCACCATATTGCAGAACTGATAGAGAAATTCAAAGCTTTCCCTAGAAAAATGAATCCATTTATAGCTTGTAACATCTGGAGAGTAATTTGCTTAAATTACTCAGTTGTGCTTCTCAAATACTTGTGTGGATAGCAACCACTCAGCCTGCCAATTAAAGAATTCCCAGGATCCCCCTCTAATATTCTGCTTTTAGTAGATATGGGTAGGGGTCACGATTTTGTCTGTAAAGGAACTAGTTGGGGGGCTCTGATGCAGGCTGTCCTTAGTTTATACTCAACGGCATGCTACAACAGAGGGGAGACTTTTGTCTCAGAAATATTTTGAGGAGAGTGTTTGGTAGGTTTCTATGCAGTGGATAAGCCTTGGGAAGTTTCCGTTCTCCCAGCACCCATGTGTTTAAACAAACGGAGAGGTGAACAATGCCAGATGCCAGGTGTTCACATTCAGAGGGAGGCAAACTCACTTGAATCTGGGAATGAGGAAGTAAGTCCTCAGCCATGAAAAGCCCCTCCCAGTTTTCCAGCTGTGCCTTGGATTATCCCATAATCATTCCTGATGAGGACATTTTGTCTACCTTCAGAGGATTATTTACCCTGCCTTGAGAACAACAAACTTTGGTTTGCAACAAATAATCAACTCTGAAGCCCACCTGTTTATAAATTACCTTGGAAAATCTGCGTTTTCAAATACCATACACCATGTTTGTCAAACACAGTATCAGCTAGCCAAGCTCCCTAATTTAATCATAGAAAATTCTTTTTATCATATGATTGTCTCTCAATATATACTAGAAATGCCCCATCTAATGATAGTGAAGTAAATAGTCATTTGGATTTGGAAAACTTTTCTAAATTTTTTCTGGTAATACAGAAATAGAGACTTATTCAAGGAACAGTTAATTTTACAGGATATCATAATAACTAGGGATTGGATATGGTCCATCTTTTTTTTTTTTTTTTTTTTTTTTTTTTACCTTGTTAGGTGTTCTGACCACTGCTTATCATTTCTGAAGTTGCTGAAGCCAGGTGTTATCAGGAACTTCAGATGTGAGGCCTGAAGTCAACACCTGTCAACTGAAAGACCTGAGTAGTTAACATATACCACCTTCCGTTTCTAATATTCCATCCTCATTGTTTGCTTCAGTCATTCCAATATGTTTTGTTTCAGCTACAAAATACCACATTCAATACATTGAATTCACCTATATTCCACACCCACCACCACATTTGTGGGTGGAGGGAAGAACATAGAGTAACAGTATAGTTCTAAACTTTACATGCAACTACGGAATTAATTTTCAGATATAAATACTATCCAAATTATATACAGTGATGATATTTATTTTTCATGAGTATTGAGAAATTTGTCTCTAAATCCTTTTTGATACAAATTCCCAGGATGCTTTAAGAAAAACCATTTGCTTAAAATTCATCAATAATACAAAAAGCTCCACAAAGTGGATGTGGATATGAGAACAGGGTTTTCAATTTTTTTTCATCAGAACTTGGAACAGTTATCTAATTTATAAAAATAAATCTTTGAAAATGATTAAAAGCAAAACCAATGATGCTCCATTTGGGGTTGTGATTCTGAACAGGAACTCGGAGTACCTGGACTTGGAACAGTAACTTCTGCGAACATGCCTTCAGAATCCATTTGGTTCCCAGGAGAGATACAGATCAGATGTTTTTGACTCATCAAAGAAAGTAGATACAGTGGGTGAACACTTGCCTAGCATGGGCAAGGCCTCAGGCCACATCTATCATCACAGGCTATGTCCAAATCGGATTCATAGATTGAAGGTGTCAGAGGCCAAATTAAGTTCCTGGTCCTGACAAGAGTGGAAAAAAAATAAAAAAGAATCATGTCATAAACTGTACTACCATTCCAAAAATTTCACTATGCTTCCTGTAAGATTATAAGCCTATCCACTGCAAGTGCCTGCCACAAATGCTTTTTTTAGGGGTGGGTACACTCCCCTATTCCATTTTTATTGGCAAGTTCAGTGACTTGAGATATCTGAGTAGAGATTTGAGAGCAATCATCTAGTTTTAACTTGCTGATAAAGTGACATATACCAAAGAGGAACTGTACTCAGGCTGGATTCTGGAAGCAGATCTTGAAATTTTTCCATAGCTTATTTGGAACATAAATGTGAAGTGAGTCTTTGTTGTTGCAGCTCTATGTTTTGGGAGATGCTTACTACTTGGAAACAATCCAACAAAAGCTGACTGATATTGGGTGGCTAGGCTTGCTGTGGGAAACTTAGAACCAGGAAAGCAGGTAGCAAAACAGACAGTACAGTGATAGGCGGGTGGCCGTTGCGAGCATCTCTCCTCCAGGTGATTTGGTCTCTACTCTTGGCCACTGAGTTCACACAGGTGAACATCTGCAGCTCAGAGCATGTTTTGCCCTCAGGGTGACAGCTGCCAAAGCTGCTACGAGCATGTTCTTGAATTTCACAAGCCCTTGTATAAAAGTAGATATATAAAGATGAGTGGGGATGTCTTTCTCAGGCGTCCAGGCACCACCTTCTTAGTGAGTGACAATTGCCCCTCTTGGGAAAGAGGTGATGACAGCTCCAGGTTTAGAAACAAGTGGGGCTTTGATATACATCAAACAACAACTGCAAAGAACCAGGTGGAAATAGTTAAGGCTTTGTAAACCATCCATAACTTTCACAACCATTCAACATGAAATGAATAATAGAGTCTCTGTTCAAAGGAAACTCTAAAACTAAAAACAAGGGACTGAATGGATTAGGCTGTGAATTGTTTTTTGATGATTCTTGATTAGTAGAAAAGAAAATTGAAATGTGTCCACATATTTCAGAATTTTGATATCATTAAAAGTAAGGTATTTATCATAGACACCTCATTTAGAGAACTTATAAATGACCAGCCTAACTTAAGCAACCATCTCTCCAAGAGGGGAATTACCCCGAGGAACTATTTAGAAAGTTTAATGGCAAATGCTGCATCATCAAACCCAATTCCTGGTCAGACCTCTTGGATTGTGGAAAACTGCAAACTTAATGCACTTTGAGAATTTTAGGAGTGCTGAGCTGTGAGAGAGGCTGAGCTATGTAATGGAAGTCATGAATGCAGGTTCTAAGAGAAGAGAACATGCAGAAGATTAGCCAGTGTCTATGGACATTCATTACTCTACTTCACTGTAGAGGGGGAACACTCATTGTACATTGGGCTCATGGGAGGAAGTTAGGTCTGAGCAAGTCAGAAAAGTGATCATGAGTCAATCTATGAAAGAAACACCACAGCAAGGAATCATTCATTGCCTTTTGATTGTTGTTTTTTTCATTTTGAGGAAAGAAATATTTTTTGTTGTTTTTAGAACATTCTTTATGGTTTGCTTTTTTTAAGTAAACAGTAAATAGTTTAAATAATTTTTTATTCTCTAAAGGCACAAACATTTGAATGACAACTTCTCAATAGTATTGAATATGAGTTTTATGGTAATCATATGGTATTCTTCTTGAATTCTTCATAAAGAATGCTAATTTTAGAGTTAAACTTAGAGTGAGATTACCAATGACCTGAGAAACATTCTGCCATTGTAAAGCAAACTGTAGGCTGCAGAACATTTATTTATTTTTTATGTGCCGTAATTGCACATTTACTAAGAGTCCCATCATTGTGATACCGGTGTCTCTCAGATCTGGCAATGAAAAAGAGCCCCGATCCCTTGCCATGGGATGCAAACACAGTGGGACCCCTCTTACCACATCCGAAAGCAGCCCTGGGACAAAAGTAGAACAAATGCCGAAGTTCAGGCCCAGAATTCCCTTAGCAGTATACAACCCCAGTTTGCTTAGTAGATTTTATTATCCTTCACTAACCAAAGATGTGCTTTTAGTTATATGTAGACAAGAAGTTACACCATGCACTCACTCTAAGTTTCTGAGTAGAAAATAGGACATCACTTTCTAACACAATTTACAAACAAAATATGTTTGTTGTTTCAAAGCAATGTAGTACCTCAGTGAGGAAAGGATTATTTGCTAAAGTCATCTTTGGGGCCTGAGGTTTTATTTCATATTAAAACTACTTTTGCCTAAAGTAGAGACATAAATCCTGAATTCTACTGCCTTTTCTATGCTCTTCATTCTCGATGTTATAACTTTGCTAGTGTACCTTACAGTACAGTGAAAATAAAGACTTGATTTGGTGAGACACAATATTCTAAATTTGATATATGACCTAGCATTGTTTTCCTTTATTGTAGATAAAATTATACTCAAATTAACAATGAATTCTGAATAGATAAGAGAGACTGCTATAATACAATACATTGATCAGTGTATATTTAATTTAAAAAGCTTTTAGCTATTAATATAAGTGTTTTAACTCTTGTTCAGGAAGGGAAAATACATTTTTTTGCATTGAATCTGTAAGAAAATCAGGAATATGAGGAAGCATAGGAAAAGTCAGGTATGGCAGGTATACTGACTGGCTTTGCTATGTACTGTCTCTATGAGCTTTCTCCAGACAACCATTCTCTCTGAGCTTCATTCTCCTCCCTCATAACAGAGCCAAAACAGTCCAGTCCACCATGTTAACAGCCAGTCATAAAAATTCAATGCAGAAGTATTTACAAAATGCTAAGCTTACAGTATTGAGACAGAAAATGTCCATTATAGTACCCTGACACAATTTAACTGATACTATTCTTGAACTAGGAACTTTTTTGTTTTCCTATGAGAAGTTAATCATTTTATATTCCTTTCATGTCTCTCCTAGCTATATACTTTTTGCTAATATATTCCTATTATAGTACCATAAAATTTAGGAACAGAGAAAAGTCATATTCATTAAATAAAATTCCATTACTATTTCAAGTCCTAACATTAAAATGTAAATGAGCTTTGCATTATGCCAAACATTTAAAGAAGTTTTTATTTCCACATTAATTTAAATATCACTCTTAAGTGTTGCCTTCTTTTCATAAATATGAGCATAAAAACAAATATCTTCCTTGATCCTGTAGCACAGACATAATCAAATCACATTGTTGATTTGCTTTTTTAAACTGGGATCATCTTTCATATCAGTACTGTATATCCACTGTAGAAAAATGGCAAATGCAATCTAAATAAAAAGAAATAAAGAAATAAACATATCTATAAACTGCATTTGCATTTAGGTATAGACTCACTAAGATATTTTAATAATATAACCTTTTCTTATCTCTAAAATAAATGGGGTCTATTTCTCAATCAAATAAGTGATAACATTTTTTGCTACATTGTATTTAGTGTTTATACATGCTGTAAGTTATGTAAAAATCCACATTTATTAATGTTCTGTTTATTCAGTTACTTCTATTATTATACAATGGGGCTATTGGCATCTAACATCATGGATTTATTTTCTTAAGTTACTTCTATTATTATGCAATGGGGCTATTGCCATCCAACTTCATTGACTTATTTTCTTAGTTTAAATTCCTGTATGTAGAATTTAGCCTGAATCCAGGACTGAATAATTTAACACAAATTTTCATGTACAGCTTTATGGCAATTTCTTCACTAAAAGCCAGTTTCTTTCTCAGTAAGATGGAGGGTTAGGAATTGCCTCTGTGTGATTCAGTAAATGGGAAGAGGCAGCGTGGCAAAGACCACTTCAAATAAAGGAAGATGGGAGGAACATCAGAAGTCACTAAGAAACGGGGCAGCTAAAAGTGAGGTGATGCTGTAGCTGTGTGAATGAAAAGTGTCCACAGTAGGTTTGGGTTCAATACCCTTGTTTCCCACTGGGTTGAACTATCTGGAGAGGTTTAGGTGGTCCAGGCTTGCTAGAAGAGATACATCACTGGGAGGAGCCTTTGAGATCAAATGGTCTCAGTCCAAATCCATTCTCTCCCCCACTTCAAGCTTGCATTTGAAGACGTGAACTCTTAGCTTCATGTGCTTGCCACCATACCAACTACTTCCTGATTTGCGTCCCTGCCATGATGGACCCATCCCTCTGGAATAGGAAGCCCAAATAAACTGTTCCTTCTATAAGTTGCTTGGTCATGGTGTTTAATCACAGCCATAGAAAGGTGATACTAAAACAGTCACTAGAAAGTGGGTTGAGGCTGTAAAGAACTTGACCATGTTGGTTTTTTTCTTTTGTTTTGTTTTGGTGTGTGTGTGTGTGTGTGTGTGTGTGTGTGTGTGTGTGTGTGTGTGTGTGGTTTGGAGGAATGTAGAAGATGAAGTTTGGACTAGAAAAACAGTGACTGAATGCTGTGTGCAGGGCTTAATAGGCTGTCCTTGTAGGAACCTGGAAGAAAGTAATGCTGAGAGAAAAAGAAAATCAGACTGTAGAAGCCCAGCTAAAGAGGTTTTGGAGGAAAACAAGGACTTCAACAGCAACCGAGCTGTAGACCATTCCTGCTAGTTTGGCAAAGAATCTGACTGCTTTCTGCCCATTTCCTGAAGCTACATTTGGAAGTAATGGACTCATTTCTTTGGTGGAGGACATTTGGCAGTTGAGAGCTCTTTGGAATGGATTCTGGGTCCTCTGTAAAAGCACTGTGTGTTTTTAACTGCTTATCCGTCTCTCCAGTCCCCAGACTTTTGTTTGTTTATGTGTGTGTTGAGACAAGATCTCACTATGTAGCCCTGGCAGGTCTGGATCTCATTATGAAAACCTCATTATGGCTACCAACTCAGAGATCCATTTGCCTTGGTTTCCCGTAGTGCTGGGATTAAAGTCCCTGAAATTTTATATTCATATTCTTAGGCTTCTTCTTCCTTGGAACTTGTTCTCATATTTGTATGCCAAACCTTTTGTTGTTGTTGTTATTTTTCCATCTAAACTTCCAAATATATTCTTACCAGATACCTGCAATGTGTAGTTATCAAATGAATAGTGTGGAGATAAATAGACAGTGTCTTGTCCTTTCTCACTGTAGCACGTCTTGTAGGTATTTGCTAACACTAGATAGCTTTTGAGCTTCTATACTGTGTCACATGTCACAGAGTTATCACCAAAGAAGCACAAGAATGCAGGTATGGTATCTCTTATGAAATGGGCCCCATTATGGTGAGTGAGTACAGGGTCAGGAGGTAGAAGAGAGAGAGACTGAGTGGATCACGGGCCAGGGAGAGAGATGGATCTGAAGAGGTGAGGGTGAGGGTGCTAAGAAACAGGCCAGCGTGATGGCCGGCCTATCTCCCAAGTGCAAGATGGTAACCAGACCTGAGCTATAGTCATGAGCCAAGTCTCGATCTGAGGTCATGAAGCAGCCGAGGAAGCCTGAGCTGAAGTCTATGGTCCCTATCGCCACTGAGGGTCAAACAGAAGCCTGTACTGTGGGCCAAGCAGAAACCTGTAGTGCGAGCCATCCCTAGAGCCATGTTGGTATCCAAGAGACACGCTGCCACGGGGGCCATGCCATCCAAGTGGCTAGCACTGCTACCTGGGGCCATGGTGACATCCCATCCTAGCCCAGACTGCTTCCTAGGACCATATCTGAGTCTGTGGTCCTACCACAGCCGGGGTTTGTTTTGACATCCATGACTCATGTTGCCACCAAAGGCCACACAGATGGCAGAGATCTAGGCTGCAACCTATGGCCATGTGGGTTCCTGAGGGCTGTGCCACTGCCAGGGCCAAGCTGATCTAAATGGCCTGCACTGTCATCCAGAGCCATTGTATCGTCTAAGCCAGAGCTGCTGCCATGGGGGTCCACGACCCTATAGCAGCCAGGTCTGAGTTGATGTCCATGGCTCCTGTTGACACCAAGGGTCCCTTGAGACAATGTTGGTGTTTGAGGACCATGCTGCTGCTGAGATGGTGGGGGGGGGGGTGCGGGGGGAGTTACTACCTTCTGGAGCCATGGAGCCATCTGGGCCTGGCTGCCAAGGGCCATGTCTAGGTTCATGGTCTTGCATTGGCTGGGGTCTGTGTTGATGTCCGTGGTCTGTATTATCAAAAGGATCACAGAAACCAGGCATGTTGAAATCTAAGGGCCATGCTGAACTTCTATGCCCCTCACAGGCCCTGGGAGAGCTAGCCCTGCCCTTTGCTGGATACCACAATGGGAGAGTTGATCTCCCACACTACAGAAAGATGCACCCACTCCTCATCACAGGCTTGCACCTAACCTGGGCAGCACACTAGAGCTGACCCTGTTGTCAGGGACTGTTGCAAGAATCTTAAAAGTTCTTATTAATAAAATCAAACCTGAGCTAGGTATTGGGGTGAATACTGGAAGATCAGAGAAGCAGAACAAGCCACAGCTACCTCACCTTGCCAGTTCCTCAGCTGATCCTGTTTCCTCAGGCTGGACGCCTCTATGGCTCTCAGATGAACTGTTGTTACTCAGAAGCCTAAGAGCTTAACCAGCTCTAGTTCCTGGTCCTCACACCTTATATACCTTTCTGCCATCACTTCCTGGGATTAAACACCATGCCTGGGTGTTTCCAATGTGGCTTTAAACTCACAGAGATCCAGATGGATCTCTGCCTTCAGAATGCTAGAATTAAAAGTGTGTGCCACCATTTTCTGGCCTCTGCATCTAGTGGCTGTTCTGTTCTTTGACCTCAGATAAGTTTATTAGGGTGCACAATATTTTTGAGGAATACAATATCACCACAAAGGACACAGGTGAGCTGGCCCTGAGGGTGTGAGAACAGAAGAAATTACCCTCCACCTCACCCCACCTCACTCCCGTAAGCCCACTACAGCAATTGGGAGAGAGGGTCCTGCACCTTGCCTGATCATGTCAGTGGAGCTGGCCCTGGTGATGTGAGTATGAGTGAGCCAGACCAGAGGGCCTGAGAATAGGAAAACTGGCCCTACTCCTTGCTGCAGGATGCTTTGGGTGGGCTGTCAGTGCTGGAGAGTGAGCCTGGGTGGTAACAATAGGGGAAAGCTGCAAGCTGACCTGTCCAGCTGCCACCCAGGCCCAGGACTGGGGCTGTGAGTGTGCCCACCCCAACATCCACCTCATCAATGAACTATTAGAGCATGAGAAGGGGACGTACCTCAGATACAAACTGCAGCATCTCCAGGACACAGGACAACTGCAGGATCTTCTTGGGGAGCCTCTGTGACAGCCCATTGTCAATGGTGTGACAGAGGACAGAGACCTCAACCCAGACCAGTGACTCATGGCAATAAACACTTATAAGTGAAGAGGAAAGGACTAAAGGGTAAACTGTGTGACTCGCCCACCCGGCCACTCCACAGCGTCCACAATGGGATTCTTCTCCTTTTCTTTCTTGTGTTGTTTGTTCGGTGTTCAGTTGTCATTTTTCTTGATTTTTTAGATTTTGTTTTGTTTTGGGGGGTGGTTGCAAGGGCAGAGGGCAGAAGCAGGGGAGGGGGAGATGGATGGGATTGGGATGCATGATGGGAAATCCGAAAAGAATCAGTGAAAGTTAACTTTTAAAAAGTTGTGAAGTTGACAGGAGTTGGAGGAGGCATGGTGTAGGAAGCACAGTTGAGAGTAAGCACTGGAGAAACCAGGGCTGTCAATCACGCAGGCCTGTCTTCCTCAAAGGATGACAATGAATGACACCTGGTCACCTGGAATGCCGGTGACCAAAACCAAGGGGCCCTTTGCTGTTCTCTTAGGAGCCTACCTCCACCCGAATCCCCCAGTATCCTGAGCAATGCGTAGACCCTAATCCTGAGCTTTGTCTCAGTGAGTAGAACTGATCCTTATGAAAAAGGCCCCACGTACTTTGCATCCTCCATCAATAAATTCCATCCTTATGCCTTTTTCCAAATCCTTCCTCTCTAGGCCCTAGCCCTGAACTGTAGTTATCAGCCAGTAGAATTTATTCTTGCAGCAAAGGTCACAGGGACTTTGCTAGGGAGTTTCTATGTAGTTGTGCCTAAAGCTCTGTTGTGATAACTGTCAAGTAGACACCCTTTACCAAAGTTCTGCTATGTTTATTTTGTAAGTAGAATAAACTACGAGGTCAGACTTGGAAAGCTTTTTGACCTGCAAAGATGGTACTGACTCAATTTTCATTCTTCATCTCGCATGAATTGTCTCCCAGACAGTTGCAAGTTTCGTGGTGTGTGGGTCCCCAATAGCATGGGATCAGGGAGAAAGAGGGGTAGACATAATGTAATACAGCCCTCAAAGAACTCTTAAAGGAAAAGCTAACTCAGGCTGTATGTGTTGGATCTTGACAGAATTTTAGGCTTTCTGGATGAATATAATCTTTTATCAATATAGAATAGTATCTCTCCTATACTGTTTATCTGCTTTATCCTATTTAGATAACTATGCCTTTCTTAGACTTGGTATTTCCCCCAGATTAATGAATTTAATACCTATGTTTTTATAGTTAAACTGTTTTCTTGTAACAATCATGTATTCAGTCATTGTTCTTATTCTACCCTAATAATCTCTACTCGTTAGTTGGAGAATCTATTTCATTTACCTTGGATGATGGTCGTCAGTCATTGTTGGGACCAAGACATTCATCCTGTTTCTGCCTTTGTGTTCATTCTGACTTGAAGGCCCCACTGTAGCTTTCCTACCTCTCTTCTGACTACTATATTTTCTGTATTCCCTTGTTTTCTCCTTGTTTGGGTTTGATGCACAGTCCTTTGTTTTCAGTTGTTACTCTGTCTATTAGGAGTTCCCTAGCTCTCAGCTACTGTTTAAATGAGTATTTTAGCACTGCCGTGTACTATAAGGATTTGCCAAACCACGCTGCATTTTGTGAAGTGATCGTTGGGTTTTTAGCTTTTACATGTTATAAGATTGTATATGGCATTGTTCTCTTTTATGCTTTAAATAGCCTGTGTCTAAAATATCACTGGCTGCATGTTAGGAATATTTGTTATATTGTCTGTTGTTTCTTTCTGGGTTTTCATTACATTGTTTTGTCTCTCTGTTTACCTAATCTTTTAAATTCAGTGCCAGTTGCTGCATTTGAAAAATTACTGAGGCAATTTGAAGTCTAAAATAAAGTTATCTTTCTCCAAAATAAAATTTACATCCGTGTCTGCCAGATAGCTGAGGGGAAAACACTATTAGCTTACCTTAATCCAATCAAGTAAATCAAGTACTGAGGTGAGTTAAGAAGGAGCCTCAGTCCTGAGAAGGCCTAAGTATTTTTGCTTATCCTGAATCTTCAAGTACAGCCATTAGGAGCTTCAATATAAAGCCTGGGTGGGGTTTGGGGAAGACACCTCTCCTTGGACAGTTCTGTATACCAGTGTTTATCATCTTAAACTTAGGTTGTTGCTGGGACCTCAGTCTAACTTCTCAGCGTCTGAACCATAGCTGATTCACTAATGTCCCTAGAGGGAAAAAAAAATCCCACTTGCTCTTCTGGACTTTTATCTCTAGGAATTTTGTCAGGGAATTATCTTTGCTTTGTAGTTTTCACCTTACATCTTTTAAAACAATAGTTTAGGAAAGTTTTCTGGTTGTTCTTAGCTGTAAAATTAGCTCAAATAACCTAACTGACAAAGCAAAGTACATATTTTCATTATTTGAAATTGGTGTATATATCTCCCTGGGTCATATTTATGATTAATTTAATATCTGCCTAGACTTATAGAATTATTAGTTTAAATTTTTAGTTTTGAAATATGATGCATTTGTAAAAGTCATAATGGATAGTGTCCTGATTAGTTTTTTTGTTTTTGTTTGTTTTCTGGTTTTTGTCAATTTGTCACAACTGGTGTTATCTGGTCAGAGGAATCTCAACTGAGAAAATGCCACCATTATACTGGTCTGTAGGCAAGGCAGTGGGGGTATTTGATTAGTGAATGATGCAATGATGCGGGAGTGTCCAGCCTCTGGGGGCGGTGCTACCCCTAGGACGCATAGCAAGGGAGCTGCATATGAGCGACCAGAGAGCAGAATCCCCAGAGTCTCTTCTTCAGTGTCTGCCCCCACGTTCCTGCCCTGAGTCCCTCAGTGATGAACTGTTCTGTGGAAATTACGACGAAATAACCTTTACCTTCTAAGCTGCTTTGGGTTGTTTTACCACAGCAATAGGAAACAAACTCAGACAGAGGATCAACAAAAGTATATGCTGACTATTCAGTACAATGATCACAAGATGAAGAATTTAAGAACTATGTCTGTAGCACAAATCTTAAAGGGGCTTATTAATAAAACCAAACCTGATGTCAGGTACTGGGTCAGCGCTGGAAGATCAGAGAAGCAGAACAAGCCACAGACACCTCACCTCCCTGATTCCTCAGCTGATCCTTTTTCCTCAGACTGGAAGCCTCTCAGCTGAACTGTGCTGTTCCAAAGCCTGAAAGCTTCACCAGCCAAATGCTTCTAGTTTCTGATTTTCATGCCTTATATACCTTTTTGCTTCTTCCCATCACTTCCTAGGATTAAAGGCGTGAGTCGCCATGCCTGGCTGTTTCCAGTGTGCCTTTAAACTCACAGAGATCCGAATGGATCTCTGCCTTAGGAATGCTAGGATTAAAGGTGTGTGTGGCACCAATTTCTGGCCTCTATATCTGGCTGTTCTGTTCTCTGACCCCAGGTAATTTTATTAGGGTGCACAATATTTTGGGGAACACAATATCACCACATATGTCCTGTTTAAAAACTATCAATATTCTAACCAATGACTTTTGCCACCCAGTGGAATACAGCACTCTTGATTTCCATAACAGACATACAGAAACTGAAGACTATTAGTGTTTCATACAAAGAAGTGTTACTACATTTATCCAAGACATTTAGTAATTCTAAGTATAGTATAAATCATTTTAGGAGGCAGAAAAATAAGAATATTCAGAAATTGATTAACCGATCAAGGCTTAAAGTAAGAATACATTATGAATAATTCAAAGAAATGAAAAAGGATTATATTATTCAAAAACATGTTCCCACAAGAATTAAGATAAGTTTGCATACTATAACATGAATAATTTTGAGGTGTTTGAGAAGTATTAATTAGTATATTTATGTATATTTTAAAAGAACATATATAGGAAAAATAAATTGATTATAAAATCTGATAAAAGACAAAGGGAACAATGAAATAAAATTTAGAATTCATGTATAAATCCTAATGTAAGTTTCTGACAACTCTCTGGAGGCAGTCATGTATCAGACACAATTTCTTTAGTGTCAAAGGGAAGAAGAAAGTAAAATCAATTTCAAAGTTCAGTTTTAAAATACCACAAACAATTATTTTTCATTCACCACCAAACCAATGGCTTAGGAGATGCACAAATGAGAAAAGAGACCTGGTATGGGTCCTTATTCAGAAGCCACTTACTGAATGTATATATGAAAATAAGACTAATTTATTCTTGAGAAAAACAATAAGACACACATGGTACAGAAAGTAGGTGCTAAAATGGACCCTGTGAATAAGCATATGACTATTTGAGGTATTTATTAAGCATATACTCTATGCCAGGCACCACATAAAGCTAAATATTTCTGGTCTGGTGAGAAATACACACAGAATCTTACAATAGTGTGAAATCATAACAGAATTACACAGACAGCATCACGTGATAGCCAGAAGCCCAACTCTTCTCCCAAGGAAATATAAAAATTAAGCAGTCGTAGCATGTGAGTAACACTTCTCCAGGGCTTCAGGAGGACTGAAAACAAGAGAAAGGAAGTCTGTCAATATGTAGATGAGGAAATGCAGATTGGAAAGGAATAGGAGATAAGGCTACAGAGAATGGTCAAGACGAAATGATACCCTACTTAGATGTCACATCATAGCTAGTGGGAGCTGCTAGGTGACTGTCAGGAACAGAGGGATACAATTTCAGAAAGATCACTGGAGGAAGTTGAACTATAAACTGTGAACTTAAAGAGGGTATTGTAAAGTCCAGGAAACAAATGATGAGTATCTGGGTTAAAGCACTTGAAGAGAAAAAGATTCAACTTAGAAATATTTAGGAATCCATTTAAAAGATGTAATGATTCATTAGGTATCAAGTGTGATGGAGAAAAAAGTTATGGAATGCTGTCAGAAAGGACTTCATTTGTCACTCTGGAAGTGATGAGGACTTGTTTCTCAGCATTTGAATGTGTTTTCTTTGCTGTGAGTAGGGTATATTAAGACAGGGCTACCTAGAGGGCAGTGAGATATCAAGGCTAGAGATGCAACAAGGTGATACGTGAATGAAAAAAGAGAAATCGAAGGAGAACATGACTGCTCCTAAGCAGTTGAGGTTTTTATTATAGATGTAAAGGAGAGCACAGGCAGAGGCAGAGACATCTGCAAGAGTCCAGAGTGAACATGACTGGCAGATTAAGTCAGGCCGTGGAGGAGGGGAGACGGGAGAGTCAGGAGCCAAGAGCAGCAGACAAGAGGCAAGGAGACCACAAAGGACCCGTGTGGCCAAAATGGCTGGGTTATATGGGGAAGAGCAGCTGGGAGAATGCCAGCCTAGTCCCTGGATTGGAGACTTCAGGGTAGGGAGCAGGGTATGCCAGCTAGGATGACTCTAACAGGTACTGAGGGATGCTGGGAGAACTAGGTGGCCAGAGTTCACTTTGATATATTAATAGGTACCTCAGTTAGACACTTGTACCAGGTTTGAGACCTAACAATTTGGACCAAAGAAATTGGAACCATCACCATGGAGTTTCACTAGTGACTAGATGAACTTGGACTGGGAGAGCGTGTAGAAGGCTAAAGATGGATTACTGGTAGTCAATAGTCAACTAGTGATAAAAGAGACATTGAAAAGAAAGACTAGGGATGGGTGGCCAGAGTGAAATAAATTTGTTTCTTTATTCATTAAAATTGTGTTTTTTATTGAAAATGTTCCAGAAAGTTAAAATATTTTCTTAAAGTTTTTGGTTATTTGCTATAGGTTCCAAAAAACTACAGATGGTTAAGATAAGAGTATTATGTTTGACTTGTTTTGTTTCTCCAAAAAAATATCTGGTGACCACGTATATATCTGAAGCCAATTACAAAATAATTGTAGCCCGTTGGTAGCATGGGACAATATGTAATATTATGTTACATTTCTGAGGAAATGTATAATTAGCAGAAAATGTCAACATAGAATGCTAAATGGAGTTCATAGAATAAACCACACGTGTGTGAACTCAAGTGAAATAGCTTCCACCCACTGCCAAGGGCGAAGATGCTACACTGTGTGGGTAAAGTGGTCATGAGAACAGTAGTGATGCTCAAGAAACACCCAATCAAGTTGAACCAGAGAGAAGAGGCAGCTTCATGAGACTCAACTAGTAAACATTCTACCTAGTCTGGGAAAACAGAAATAAGATTCCAGGACCCCTCCCTAAGGTAGACAAAGCAGTAATTAACTGTTAGGAAATCCTTGCAATCAGCCAAGTTTCCTGGAGGAAACTCTCCACCATGTTGATCTGCCTGTATATTCTGCAGAAATTTCAGTATTGAGAGCTTCATGTTTCACGAGTAGTGAACCATGCTGGGGTAATATTTGTCATTATGCACCTGCATTTGAGTCACCATGCCCCTGTAAACAAATGCAACCTTGTAAGGAACACTCATCGGCTCTTCAGGTTCTGCTTTGTTGGAACATTTACTTGCATCTGTCATTGGTTCTGTGTCTGTGGTGAATAAACATTTGTTCACCTTTCCCCAGGAAAAGTCTCCCAGAACATTATTGTGGGATATTTTCTTATTTGCACAGGCACATGCACACACACTCACACATACATACATGCACACAGGTCTTATTTCCTTTTCTAATTAGTGAAAAGCAATATCAAAACCTCAGTTCAATTAAGTCATTTATTTTCCTGTCTAGCAAATAATTAATAAACATCAATGCCATACTTGACATATAGATTTTAAGGTACTTCAAAGTTTAGTTTTTAGTTTATGGAAATAAAATATAACTGGAAATTATATTTTCACAGAAAAAATGATAGAAAAATAAATGTATAATGTGTTTGCACCATTTTCCAGCCAATAGACTCAGGACTCTGAAGCACACAGAACTATTTTACAGAGCCTTCCTGGTTTACTTATTGATGAGCATCATTATTTTCTCTGGAATCCCAGAGGGCAACTACTATCTTGTGAATCCATTCAGGTTTTCAGTGCTAATGGAGCTCATATTTGGAGCAATCCACCTGAAACTGTGCACTGTTAACAAAATAAAGGTAATGATTGACTGGAGTAGATGTATGTGTGTAAGCACCCTGAGGGATGATCATTTCAGAAAATGAAACATGTTGAGGGTCTGCCAGACATTAAAAC
The DNA here is from genome assembly GCF_903995425.1 of Onychomys torridus. Taxonomy (NCBI): domain Eukaryota; kingdom Metazoa; phylum Chordata; class Mammalia; order Rodentia; family Cricetidae; genus Onychomys; species Onychomys torridus. Next base: position 17,134,520 of record NC_050444.1, on the reverse strand, counting down.
AGGAGAAAACAACATATAAACTTAGGAACAAAATGAAAAAGAGTGAGAAAGAAAACATCTAGCAGAAGTAAGGGGTGTAAAACAGGCCACAATGAATGATTCAATTAGGTAGCCAAGAATGGGGTAAATTACACATTTCTAAAATTTTTATTTCCTCTGTACCCTATCCTCAGCTATTGATAGAACATTCACAGATGGAGAAGCCTACTTCCCCAAAATCCTGAATTAAAAGTTCACAACTAGAGTATCATAAAAATTAAAGGACACTTGCATTCTTCAGTAGAAAGAATAAGGAACCATGTTTATCAAATGCTAGCAACGTGGCTGGATTTATCTTAAATACAATAAATTGGATTTACTTCTCAAATAAGAAGAATTGGGCTCTAAGGAAACGAGGAAGAATCTTGCAGGTAGTGAATGGGGAGGCTAGAGCCCTCTTCCTTCTGAACCCAGACAATCTATGCTCCTGTATTTCATGCCACCTTCTATCTGTACAGTTGAGAATCTCTCCCAAACCACTTTTAGATAAACATGAAGGTTAAATTTGATCATCCTTACATACTATCTTATATAAAGTTCTCTACAAAGCTTTTTTCCTATAGGAGGCAGAAAATAGATCACAAATTAAACCATTTCTGATCACTGAATGCTCTCATTATGACTGTGTTGAAAGGTCCTGGCTCTTATCTTACCTACCAGAGCTGAAGCAGAATATTGGTGACTGCGTTATCAATGGACATTATGATTTTTTCTTTTTAAAGAAGTTTTAAAGATGTATTTTTCTTCAATTTAAGTAATGAGCATGTTATTTTGATAAATATGTATCTAAGATATTTGAAAAAAGATCAGTGTGCTTATACAGAGCTTACTTTTTAAGCATCTCTGCATGGAACATAGTGGGGATATTGGAAAATACTTGGAACATAATTCTTCAGTATGACATTGTTATATTTATAAAATAATGCTTGTATTTTAACTTCCCCATGAAAGATTTTTGCTTTTTGTTAAAAAAAAAAAAAATAACACAGGAGGTCCTTATTTTTGTAACAAAAGAAGAGTACAACATGACATTGTAGTATCGAGGCTCTGAGAAAGACAACAGGGATCAAATGTAGTGGGTCACTTGCCTTTGCTGTTGCTATGTTTGTGCATGATCTGAGTGTGTCCTCCAAGTGTCCATGCATGGGGAGCTTCACAGCTTGCCCCAGGCCTCCTAGTAGGGTAGTGGAAGGTAGTAATATTGGTCTTGCTCATCCTGGTTTCCTTTGGTAACTGTCATCTCTTCACACACCAAGATGCTCTCCACCAAGAAGCAACACAACACAACACAAGTGTTGTGAGACGTCTGCTCTTTGGGACTTTAGGTCTCCATAACGATGAGCTATTTCAAGCTCTTCCATGTAAGTACTCAGTCTCAGTACTCAATGTGATAACTAAAATGGATTTAGTCACTTGTTTTACTTAAACCTACTTAACCTCTGTCTCACTTTACTCTTTTGTTATTTTATAATTTAATTTAATTTTACATACCAGCCATGGATTCTGTTGTCCTCCCTCCTCCCGCACCTCCTCTCCTCCCAACCCACCCTCCATTCCCATCTCCTCCAGGGCAAGGACTCCCCTGGGGATTCAGCTCAGCCTGGGAGATTCAGTACAGGCAGGTCCTGTCACCTCCTTCCAGGCTGAGCAAAGTGTCCCTGTGTAAGCCCCAGGCTCCAAACAGCCAGCTCATGCACTAAGGACAGGTCCTGGTCCCACTGCCTGGGTGCCTCCCAAACAGTTCAAGCTATTCAATTGTCTCACTTTTCCAAAGGGCCTGATCCAGTTGGGGGCTCCTCAGCTATTGGTTCATAGTTCATGTGTTTCCACTAGTTTGGCTATTTGTCACTTACTCTTTATATTCATTAAGGCATTGATTAAAACTATTAGTTGAGGACATAGTATGTTGCATACATTGAGGTAGCTTCAGGGTCCAAGCCCAAATTTGGTATCTGCTCTGATATTAAAGAGAGATGATGGTGTTTAAGCTGGTAAGGAGATATTATATCAACTGAAAAATAAATTCCAAAATTAATGTAGAATGACAACGATTCCATCTGCAGCAGCAGGGAATGCTAGTAACAGGTGTAAATTACTTCAGCATTTCAGAGGAGTTGGGATCTCAGTACAGAAGGTAAAGAATCACTGAGCAAGTTCCTCAGTTTTGAATAGCAGAAATGAAATGATGAGGTGTTGGCTGTGTGTGCATAAGCTTTGATTTTGAAATTATAGCCAGGAAATAAGAGTGACCTTTTATTTTGATTAGAAAACCCAAACTGCAGTATTTTGTCTTCTTAAACTCCTACAGTATCTCTCACACAATCTTACCACTTTTGAAGCACTGCTTTTCACAGGTCTGTGATGCCTTTTCATGCGCACTGAATAAGATGATGTTACAGTGACAACTCTCATGCTGCGTGTTACAGTGTATGCAAAGTAGTCATATAGTTTGTTTACAACATTGCAGAGTATGGATTCTAAATTATCAAAGGACCCCAAACAACTATTTTATTCCTTTTTTAGGAAGAATATCAGCTTATCTTTTCCTAAACTGAAATATTTCCTTATACCCTTTGTGCATGGCCAGTGTGTATGAAAATATAGGGTTTAAAAGTTCAAAAGCAAAGAGAGGAGAGAGTTTGAGGTAGTTCATAAAGGCAGAAGTCATAATTTCCATGGAGTAGAGATAATAAAAGGTGATAAAAGGTGAATGAAAAGATAAATTGGCTAAGGAAGATCACAGAGTAAGTTAGTCACTGGTCTGGTATTCTAATTTAGGCTTTGATTCCAAGTCCTGTGCCAATCTATAATGTACCTAAATCAATATTTAGAACTACATTCATATTATCTGTTAGACTTATGGCTGTTCAGTAAAGGATTTTCTCACTGTGTTACATTTTGGCAAGATTTGCCAATGCTCTATCTTGTTAAGTTATAGCTGTTTTATGTGATTATAAAGTGTTTATGCATCTGCTATGCAAAGAAATACTTGAATCATAAAGAGAAAAGGCAAGCTAGCTGAAATAGCACTAAAGCACATACAGGCAATGCTCGGCAGCTTCAGCTAGGTGAATTATATTTAGACCAGAAGGTGGCATAAGAGTTATAGTAATGGGAGATTATTCACAATGGCTGTGAACTTCCCTAAATGATTGCTTTATAAAAGTAGGATCTACATTTTTAGGCACAATTCAATTTTAGTCTAAGAAAAATAAGCATGGATTTAAGAATACAAGTAAGAATCTCCCCATCATTTAAAATTATACAGTGATTGCAAAAAATATAACATCCTCATACAAAACAAAATGTAAAACTATCCAAATCTTAACAACTGAACAAATATAATGGTGCTTATAACTCTATACTTTATCTAGTAAGATCAACTATGAACTACTACACCAACTGCCACTCTCCTTTACCAATGCATAATGGGCATTTGAATTAAAATGGTTTCATATACCCGCTGAGTGGCACAGAAGTGTTCTGTTGTAATATATAGCATAATTTACTTCATTGTTCCCTTCCTAATAGATAAGTAAATGGTGTCCAATGTTTTACTGGGCTACAGAGTTCTTAAGAAACCATATGTGTGTGTATGTGTGTGTGTGTGTGTGTGTGTGTGTGTGTGTGTGTGTGTGTGTATGTGTGTGTATGTGTATGTGTGTGTGTGTGTGTGTATGCGTGTGTATGAATGTATAAGGATATATATGAATATATATATTCCACTCACCGGCATTTGTTCATCTTCCTTATCAAAATTTTCTAGAATTTATTCTAGAAACAGAAGGGTTTAAAAATTGGAGTTTTGAAAGCTTTTCATTTATTATCAAATGTCCCTCTATGAAGACTTTACTTTAGTTTCATTCATTAGTACACAAACGCCCTGGTTTCTCAACCTCTGCATCAGCCTTACATTTTATCTTTACTCTGGATATTAGTCCATTTTTTAATTAGTATAATAAAATGCCTGCATAAAGGAACTCTGTAAGTAAAGGTGGATCCACTAGCTCATCGTTCTGGACATGCAGACGCAGTGACACTGCCTGATCTTGACTCTGAAGAGGGCCTCTGGGTTGATGGCCAGAGCCCAGAGGAGAGGGGGACAGCACATCACCAGACAGGAAGCAGGAGAGTCAGGGGTCGGTTTCGCTCTTTTAACAACTTGATCTTGACTGAATTCACAACCTGTTCTGAGCTCTGGGGGCAGCACTTTTAGTGAACTGAGGACCATCCAGTAGGCAGCACCCCTCAAAGTGCTACACCACCTCCTGTATGGACACGTGCAGAATCATATGAGTCCTTGGAGGATACTCTGCTAAATTATATCTAAACCATCAGGCCCTGATAACAATTGCCAAAATATAATATGCAAAGAAGTTGCTTACATAATTCTCATCTTTATGGGTAGACACAAAATTGGAAGAGAATATTCTTATTAAAGGTCATTAGAAACTTTGTTTATACTAGTTGATGAGGATTTTTGTTTACTAAAACAGCTATGTGCTAGTGTCTTGACCATGTGTGCTAAATTCATCAATAATAATAGCTCCACCATCTAATACTTTCTAAGTGCTTATCCTGAACCAGACTTGTTCCAAAGGCATTACAAAAACTAACTTAGTTCAGTTCTCTACTTAAAAACTGTTAAATTCATTTTACAGCTATCATGCAAAGTGGCAGGCTTCATCATTACATTTTCATACATGTATGTCATTAAATTTTGCTCCTAGTCACAAAACTAGTGCATTTTCTAAAGATTCTCACATAATTTTGCCTACTTCTGCTTATTGATTTATTGATCTCTCTGAGATGTATGCCTACAGAAAGAAATTTTTCACGTATTATTGTTTGGATGTAAACTGGCTTCCCACAAGTCCAAGTGTTTTAACATTTAGTCTCTACCTTGTGTTGTTGTCTTGGGAAGTCTTCAGGATGTGGGGCCTAGCTGGAGGAGGTGGCTCACTAGGAGGTGGGTCTTCTGCACCATACCAGCCCTGTACCAGAGGAATCTCTCTTGTCCACTGAGAAGTAAGCAAGTTGCTATGTATTCCTGTAGCCATGGAGCCACCTGCTGCATTGCCTTCCTGCCAAAATGGACTGAATGCCCTCAAACCATAAACCAAAATAAATACCCCTCCCTTGTACTGCTTTTGGTCAGGCATTTTGTCATAGCGATGAGAAATGTAGTTAATACATTATATATTTAGGTTTTGTTTTCATGCCATCAAGGTAAGACACCTTTAAGACCATGTTTATACTTGGTTTAGTATCCAATGCTGTGTGGATACTTTCATGATTAAAGGCATAGATACCATGGAATCCCAATTTGATCAGTTTTTATGTGTAGGAAAGCCAAATTTATAAATGAATGCTTGGAGACTTCTTAGAGTCCTTACATGACATTTTGGTCACAAAGATCAAGGTACTAGGAAATTCAACTTCAAGGCAAGCCTGAACTAGATAATGAGACCTTGTCTCAATGGAAAAAGCTCTGAGGATGTAGCTTAGTGCTAGAACAATTGTATAACATATACCCGACACTAGTTTCCATTCACACTACTGTAAGATGGGGAGAAACCACCCCAGGTCCTCAATTTGCTACTACCTTCATCTTGGACTTTTGGGCTGGAACTATACAAAAATTAATGTCTCTTTGCTGTGATATTATACATCAGATTAAGGCAGCCTTTGCAGACTAAGTCAATGTTGAACAACCAGGTTTTATATTTGGAGGGTCAGGTTCCATTTCTTTAGAGTAGGGTTCCATATCTGCAGTTGAGATTCCTTCTTTTTGGGCATTTACTCACCAACCCCACAGCTCCCCAGAGTTGTCTTGAGTGTGAGCATCAGGAAATATTAGATAGAAGGATTTATAGTGCGGAGATAAACAGAAAATGAAGGATAGCCTCTAGAGGGCCTGGAACCTTTTCCAATGGGCCCTGACTGTCTCTGCCCCACGGTATTTATAGAGATGCCAAGGGGTAGAGCAAAAGACCTCCTCCCCCAGCACAGCCAAGTGAGGACCATCTCAGACACCCGCACTCAGGCCTGTGGTCCTAATCATCCTCTATGTGGACCTGCTGGGTAAAGCCATGAGGAACCCGAAAACAGGCTCCCACACTTCTTCATAGACTCAAAGTTTGTAGGACCAGCTACCTTGCCTATAGTAAGGGAGAGTTCAATTATGCCCACAGGGTCAGCTTCCATGACTCAAAACCAGGTTTCTATGAATAGAAACACCTTTCCAATCCTGAGGGTAGCCGAAGGCTCGATTGTCTTGTTTTGTGCTACAGAGCCTAAGTCTATTCTCCAGAAGTAAGCAGTGCAACTCCACTTATACTTGAGGTGAGACAAATGATTTATGTCCATATTCATTGCTGGAATTTGGAGATCAGGTCTAGTTGCCACACTGAGACAGCACTGTGCAGAAGTGACTCAAGAGAGATGGAACACTCAGAGGCCTCTTAGGAGTTCTGTGCAATAGTAAAACACGCCTCTGATGAATAACTGTTCAATGGGACAGTAAAACATGCCTCCAATGAATAAAGTAGAGTTGAATAGTTGGAGACAAATATAAATCATTTTAGCCTCACATTTCTGATCATTCTTGTCTGACTTAGGACTGAGTGCTAACAAGAAGGCAGGTGCTTTGCTAAACCTACTTTGCATTATATGATTTAATTCCATAAGCTGGGTCCTGTTATCTGGTAAACGAGATTTTGCAAAGATTCCTGGCAGGTATATAAGTAAGGATATTAACTTCTACATTCAATATGTTTTCAATGATAATAGACTATGTCTGCTTTGTTGAATGGGCCCCAGATGAGAAGTTTGTGCAAATTGCCCGACAGTCTAACCAGATTCAAGTTGCCTCAGTGATCTAACAAGCCTACATTTTGAACTGCAAAGTATCTTAGTGGCTTAAAAAAGTAATGGCATACATAAGTATTCCTTACATAAATAAAAAACAAGTTCTATTCAACTTCAGAGGTATGAATTTATAGCATGAACACATTGTGATATTTATAATTAGTTTCTGCAAAGAAATTTTATCCCTGAAGCTTTTTCAGAAATTAACTAATTAATCTTCACCATATCCTTTAGAGAGAGATAACTGTATCCTTTCTGCAGAGAGCCTCTGTCAAGGGATTCTGAATGCTTTATGAATATTATATATGGCGATAAGCAGGCTCCAGGCATTTTAGATACACACTAGCTGACATCAGGGATATTAGAATTCATTCATGCATTGTGCAAATGTTTATTTAGTGTCATTACTGGAAATCTATAATCATGGAGCTGATGCCCCAGGAGAAGAGACTGCTTCTGCCTGACTGAATGCAGTGGAGTGTCTAAGCGGGGAGGTCTTTAGGAATGACTACTAATCCTTCTTGACTTGTTTACCCAAATATACAATTTACCTTATAAGGGCTGTTTCTCCAGGTACAAGGAGATACTTGGCTGCCTTGAAACTGTTGTGTAGCCCTCAGTGTTTGCACTCCTTTATTCTTCAAAGCTAGTGACATTTTCCTCTGCAGAGCTTCCCATTCACCTTCAATCCTGTTCCAGCAAAGAATGGAGCATCTCATCCAGACTCTGAATGGTTTTCTGGTACCAAAATACTAATGATTCATTGACAACTATGCTTGTACATTGTCTTTGCTGACATTCCCAAGGCACAGAGTCTTCAAAGGGACATTTAAGCAAATGATTTACAAAGGGAATGCTCTAGTGATTTTAACCTATGGTCATCTGGTTCTGGTGCTAGGCAGGACAGCAAGGCAGAGGGTATGGCAGAATAAAGTGACTCACTTACTCCATAGTAACCACAATGCAAAAACAGACAGAGGAAGGGACTGGGAACAAGATATATGCCCCATGGACATGCATCAATGGTATACTTCCCCAAATATGTCCCACCTCCAATTTTCCATCACCACAATAACCCCATCAAATTATGAGTCCTTTTGGTAGATTATCCATTGGTAATAGCCTCTCTTTTTTGTCTTTTCTTTTATTAGAGGAATGACCCCAAAGTCAGCAGGTAGCAGCAATAGATTTACAATTGGTGAAACTTCTACTGACTCCACTGGTGGGACCTCTCCCTTTCTGGGGACTAGGCTCATTATTCTATACAGCTCAATGTTACCAAGATGGAAAATAGGAATTCCTAAGAAAGGCATTTACATTGACTGTTATTGGGGGCTATTTTCACTTCTGTGCCTTAGTTCCTAAACTTGTGTGCTCTATTTATGGTGTACACAATGTCATGTACTGAATCTCAAATCACTGGATATAACATATCGTGAAGAACAGCATCTTACACCAGCAGGGTACTACACAAACATATATTTCAGGAGCCCTGGAGCCTATCATCGTATGCCTGCTGCTGCACTGCCTTGGCTGTGGGTCTCGTGATCCTAGGCAGTGTTATATATTCTGGTGACCCTAATGGCTGAGAAACTGTGGCAAGCACAGATAATCCCTGCTTCTACCCCAGGACAAACTACCATCCTTTCTAGGGTAGGAAGCCTGCATGTAATTAATTTACTGCCAACTCTCGTTTTCACCCTTCAAGGGTGACACAAATACCAGGACCCCCCCCAAAAAAAAAATATGACTCTTATTGTTCCAATATTTAGCTGCAGCATTCAGCAGACCAGGCTAAGTGAAAAGGCACCTGTGCTTTTAGTTCATGCATACTCTCTGTTTCATTTTGAGGCTTTTAACAGTTTTGCATTTATTTAAAGAGAGATAGTGCATGTATGCATGTGTGTGTGTGTGTGTGTGTGTGTGTGTGTGAGAGAGAGAGAGAGAGAGAGAGAGAGAGAGAGAGAGAGAGAGAGAGTGTATTGCATGTTCACAACTTGCAGGAGTTGGGCCTTCCCTTCCACCATGTGGGTCATGAATATAAAAATCAAGTGGCAAGCGTGTTTCTCCCCTGGACCATCTCACTAGCCCACGTAGCATCTATTATTATATTCATTGCTATGCCTTTGATAAGGTGTATAAATATGATAGAATCAAGAAGAAATCAAGACTCTCTCATTTGTTAAAGCTTTAGCTGTAGTAGGTACAGTTATTCTTCAGAATTTACTCTGTCCTTGCAGGCACCTCGGTGAGATAAAGGAGATAGGAGGGAGGAGACCACTTTTGCATGTCTTGAGTTTTTGAGAGTGTCACCAATCTTGCAATTGACTCATGTGATATTTTCTTTGTTTTTTTAATATTTTTATTTATTTGAGAATTTCACATACAAGTACTGTATTTATATAATTTACCTAACTTGGACTCACATCCATCTACACACAGTACTGGTATCAGGAGATTGGCTCTGGGACATCAGGTCCCCTTGACCAGGCTGTGTTGCAGCTCTCCAGATGCAGTGAGAGTGGATGCTGGCTTTCTTTCCTCACAGAGGATTGCCATAGCCACAGGGAAGCTCTTGACTACATTTCCTGTCCTCTGGACTCATAATCAATGCTCGGTTGATACCGCAATATATTTTATGAGTCAATCTCTATAAGGCTGACTGGGAAGGATACAAAGGACGGATGTGGGTGCACTGAAGAGAAGTTTTAGAGATGCTGTCTGAAAAAAATGACAAAATGAATGCAGGAAAATTTGTCAATTTGGGGAACTCTTCCAATAGGCCTATGCAATGCCCTGGCAAAGGTCCTCAGGGCCGGACTAATGTGCTTCTGAGATGGTGTTAGGAGTTTGGAGAGAGCAATGACCTATATTGATTCCAATAGACATGACAGAATCACCATGCTGGGGTCATCTGTCTGTGATCAAGCCCTTTACACATTGCACAAATTGAGATTATTCAAATTTCTCTCAATTACTTTGTGAAAAAATTAAGGATGTATATTTTCTCCAAGTATTCTCTGACAGAAGGTTCCTTGTGAAATTATTAATTGATAATAATTTTATCACTGTTTGGTATATGCTGGTAGTCTCTGACTTATGCTCCTTTCCAGACTACACTGAATTACTCAACTGGCACGTTGGACAGCATTGCTCTCCTATCTCAGCCTTACTTCACCTTGGCCTCCCCTGACATGGTCTGCCTCATGCTTTGTGGATGCCAAGAAGCAGAAGAGAATTACTATCTTCAGCTCTCAAATTCTGGCCCCTCTGATCTGTTGTCCCTTCTATTCAGCTGCCTTGGCAGGCAGTGACCTTCTCCCTGGGAAGTTAGCAAGGAGAGCTCTGGAATTGATATCCTTAGACTCTTCACTGATTCCCCAAAGGCCCATCTACTGAATGCATCAGCAGCCTGGGGTAGATCAGGAGATGGTGGATCCTTTCAAAAGTGAGGTCTAGTAGAGAAACTCAGGCCACAGGGAGCATGCCCAGGGGGGAATCTGTGTCCTGACCTCTTCTTCCTGTCACTGTGCTTCTTGGCTGTCATGCGGCAATTCTTTCACTCACACTTCTGCCATAGTGCACTGTGCTGCCAAAGGCAATGGGAACGAATGACCAGGGAACCAACTCTGAAACTGTGAGCCAGTTGGTTTTCTCAATACTTTCTTACAGTGACCAAAAACTAACACCAAAATGGCTTCTGAGTCTGTCTTCAAAACCACTGTCATTTTATTTCTTTAATTTTGATGCTTTGGGATAAGTTTTTATTGTATAACTATCTTTATTTACAAATTAGTATCATTTTAAACATGATTCATTCCTGTCACAGAAAATGATAAATTTGAACATTTCAAACTGCAGTTATTTATAGTTATTTATAGACATAGACATAGGCAAATCAAATTTTCTTTTGGATTACTGAAAATATTTAATGATATGAATTTTATTGAGATATTGACAAAGGCATATGAGTTTTAGGAATCATAGCAAGTTGCAAAGGGGTTCATATATCTGGGAAGGTTTTTGAGAGGGCCGATGTGTGAGCTGGAGAGGAGATCATGGTGCAAAGCATGAGTGGAGATGGAGAGGGAGAGAGCAGTTAGACACACCGGAGAAAATAAAGTGAGAAAGAGTCTAAGAAAAAGAGAGGACGGGATGTAAGGAGTCCCTGCTAACTGACTTCAAACATAGACCAAAGGTTTGGCTGTGCAGGTAATGATGGGCACACCTACACATGTGTTTCAGCTTTGCTGCTTCAGAGTAAATTCTCTCTCTCTCTCTCTCTCCGAGATGTATACTTTTTAATATAGATATATTATATGTTATATCTTTAATGCACATGTATTATTTTTATACAATGTAAATATTTAATATATATTTAATATATACATTATATGTGATGTTATATATTCTCTTGAGATGAGATGTACAGTGGACCTACCAGAGCATGGCATACCCAGAAAGGGAAACTATCTTTTCTTATCTATGATGAATATATTCCATTATAATTATTTAAACAGCTCTCTTCACATGAAATAAATTTCTAATATTTCAGATAATATATAGTATACAATCATTATATTTTTCTAAGTAAGAAAGTGTTTAGCTTAGTGGTGGTGGCAAATGCCTTTAATTTCAGCACTCTAGTGGAGGCAGGTAGATCTCCGTGAGTTTGAGGCCAGCCTGATCTGTAGAGTGAGATAGATACATGACAGGGCTATACAGAGAAACCCTGTTTTGGAGAGAGAGAGAGAGAGAGAGAGAGAGAGAGAGAGAGAGAGAGAGAGAGAGAGAAAGAAGAAGAAGAAGAAGAAGAAGAAGAAGAAGAAGAAGGAGGAGGAGGAGGAGGAGGAGGAGGAGGAGGAGGGAGGAAGGAAGGAGGAAGGAAGGAAGAAAAGAAAATGTTTAGAAAACAAACTTTATTTTAAATATTACATTAAGATGTAATAGGCGTTGGGGATTTAGCTCAGTGGTAGAGCACTTGCCTAGCAAGCGCAAGGCCCTGGGTTCAGTCTTCAGCTCAAAAGAAGAAGAAGAAGAAGAAGAAGAAGAAGAAGAAGAAGAAGAAGAAGAAGAAGAAGAAGAAGAAGAAAGATGAAATAGGAAATAGACAAAAATATCTTGGATTTTCTTCCTTATATCTCTAGACACACACACACACTCACCCTAAAGGCAATCATATTCTCTTTATATGATTATTTACATTATTCTGGAAATATTGATTTTTTTAACCAAATTTGATTTCATCAAAGTTTGTTGACCTCATCCCCTATTCCTGTAAATTGGGGTTGCATAAAAATATGGACTCCATAAGCTGCATTTAAATCAATGTGCATATGTGTCTGTGTGAAATGCAACAGTATTCCCAAACTTTTCTGGTTCTGTTGCCTTCCAGAGTTGTGCTCAGAGTAGTTCAATGAAGGGCAGTGGCTACTTTTACTAGCAGTCAGTGTTCTGTCCCTGAGATATCTAAGATTCCACAAGGGTGATAGTATGTGGGGACATCTTGACAATGCAGCTACAGCACAGATCAGATTCAAGGATCCATGGAGGTCCTACAACCAGGCATACTTCCAGACACACAGGGAGTGCAGAGCTGGGACTGTGTGGTGGAGACTGAATCTGTCTTTCCTAGGCTGCCTGGATAATGAACCAATAGCACAACCTAGAACACAAGAAATCCTAGTGCGGAGAGTAGAACAGTGAAGGGAAACTGAGCAGAGAAGGACACAGGATGGAAAGGAGATGATGGGAGGGTTTTTACTTCCTCCATTGGAAGGCCACTGGGATCCAAATAGTAGACAGGAGCAGGTTGATGCAATGATTAACTATATTTTATTATAAAACTGTGGCTGTCTAGGTAGTGTTTTTCCCTCCTTCTTTTCCTATCTAGATACTGTTTCCCACTAAGTTTGTTGTTTTGAAACTACATTTACCATTTTGAGTTGCCCATGCAAACCTTGCCTCAAACTCTATAACCTAGGCAAACTGGGCTAAGATAACATCTTTGTGAAGTTATCTGTTATCATTTGTCATCTTCTTAGAAAGAGTGCTAGAAGCCAGGCAGTGGTGGCACACGCCTTTAATCCTAGCACTCGGGAGGCAGAGTCAGACAGATCTCTGTGAGTTCGAGGCCAGCCTGGTCAACAAAGCGAGATCCAGGACAGGCACCAAAACACCACAGAGAAACCCTGTATCGGAAAAAAAAAAAAAAGGAAGGAAGGAAGGAAGGAAGGAAGGAAGGAAGGAAGGAAGGAAGGAAGGGAGAGAGTGGTGCTAGAAATAACACTGTTCGGGCAAAGGATCTACATGTTTTAACTTTAACCAAAGGGCAGCACTAACTTCCCTAGACATTAATTTATCTCTTTCCCATTATTGGATGATAATTTATTTTTAAGGCTGTGAAACAAATTCTTTTCCTTCATCATCTCAGTGTGTTCTCTGTTGCATCTGAGTTCAGCTAGGCAGAGGACACAACAATATTACTTTTATAGAGATATTAAAATGGGCATTAGATGGTTATGCATAGAACCTGTGAGAAAGGAAAGGAAGACGGGAGATCAATTGTGCTCTTCCTCTTGGTGGGAGTGTGGGGGCAGAGGACTGTCTTGGAGAGAAAATAATGTCTACATGTTTGGGAGGCTGGTTAAGGAAGATGTGTGCTCCAGACAGTCCTTGTGAACAGCCCAGGAACATGGAGGAGTAAGTCAAATTTAGGAATCTGTACATACTGATAAATACCATATTTTTGCCATTATTTTCGTGCAAGTCACTGTGCTAAATGTCTTTCTTGCATGTACTATTTAACTGTATCCTCACCTAAACACCACACGGTGGGTACCATTCCCATTTTCAATTGGAAGCTGAGAAAAATAAAAGCTAATCAACGTGCCTTGGTATTACCCAAAGATGGTAAGCCAGGCTAGGATTGGAGCTCAGCTCTTTTGGGTGTCATTTGACTCTACCACCCAATTTGACTCCAGAAATTCATGGTGGCTACAGTGTTGAGTTTGAGAAGGAGGTAGGCAGACAATGGCAAAGACAATGCACAAACATATTTTTTTTTTTATTCTTCAGACTCCAATGAGCCTCTGGGAATTTTAAGTAGGAGTGTATATGCTTAGATATTTTTAAATGGTTATTTTTTTCTTAAAGAAACAGAGGAAATTCCATCCAAATGAGACTAGTTCAAACACATTTTTCTGACTTTCAGAGTATTCAAAATAGGGGATAGAAATCCAAATACTTCATAAGTATTCTCCTCTCTCTCTCTCTCTCTCTCTCTCTCTCTCTCTCTCTCTCTCTCTCTCTCTCTCTGGTAGTTGGTTGTTTTTTACTCTTTATTCTTTGGGAGCCTGTCACCTTGCTCCCAATATATCACATACACAGGATTATTCTTACTTATAAATGCCTGGTCTTAGCTTGGCTTGCTTCTAGCCAGCTTTTCTTAACTTAAATTACCCCGTCTGTCTTTTGCCTCTGGAATTTTATTTTTCTCTATTCTGTATATGTTTCTTTACTTCTTACTCCGTGGTTTGCTGTATTGCTTGGTGGCTGGCCCCTGGTGTCTTCCTCTCCTCCTCTTTCTCTCACTCCTAAATCTTCTGATATCTTCCCATATTTCTCTTATTTATTCTCTCTGCCTGCCAGCCCCACCTGTCCTTTCTCCTGCCTTGCTATTGGCAAGGTGTTTTCAACAGGCAAACTAACACAGCTTCACAGAGTTAAACAAATGTAACATAAAAAATGCAACACATCTTTGCATCATTAAACAAATGTTCCACAGCATAAACAAATGTAACACATCTTAAAATAATATCCTACAATACTCTCTGTCTCCTCTTTCTTTTGGGTATTTTTTTCTTCTCTCATACATTATAAGCACACCACGGTTTCCCCTCCCTCCAATCTTCCCAGTCCTCTCTCCCACCTCCCCTCTCTCCCAGATCCACTCCTCCTTCATTTCTCTTCACAAAGAGAGTAGGCCTCCAAGGGATATCAACTAAACACAGCATAAAAAATTACAATAAGACTAAGCACAAACCCTCATATTAAGGCTGGGCAAGGCAACCCAGTAGGAGAAAAAGGGTCCCAAGAACAGGCACAAGGGTCAGAGACACCCCCACTCCCACTGTTAGGAGACCCACAAGAACACACAGCTATACAACCATAAGGTGTATGTAGAGGACCTAACTCAGACCCATACAGGGTGTGTGTTTGTCACTTTAGTTTCTCCGATCCCCTAGGAATCCTGCTTCGTTGATTCTGTGGGCCATGTTCTTGTGATGTCCTTGACCTCTCTGGATCCTGCAATTCTTTTCCCTGCTCTTCTGTGGGGTTCTCCTGGCTCCACTTAGTGTTTGGCTGTGGATCTCTGCATCTGTTCCCATTGGTTGCTGGATAACACCTCTCTCATGGCATTTGGGCTAGACACAGATCTATGAGTACAGCAAAATATAATTAGTAATCACTTCATTGAAAAATCTTCCCAGTTTTGTTTGGTTCTATTTTAGGTCTCCGGGCTGTCCAGCCTCTGATTCCTGGACAATCAGGCAGTGTCAAGTGTGGGCTCTCACCCTCCTGATGTGGGCTCAAGTCGGACCAATCATTGGTTGGCCACTCCCACAAGTTCTGTGCTACCTTTACCCCAGAACATTTTGGAGGTAAGACAGGTCAACGATCTCCCAGTACCCTCTTCCTCCACCACCGCCCGTGCCTGATCCCTCCTGTTCCCATCCCCACCTACCCAAGTATTGTCCCCCTTTTAATTTGTCCAAAAGAGAAACCCAGGAATAATCTTAGACTATTTCCTCTACCCTTCCTCTGCTCTATCTTCATCCTTATCCAATCAGTGGCGAGTGTTTTCCCAATAATTGGGCCCCTCCTCATTCCTCCCGGGTGTCTCTCTAGCTTCCTTTGAGTCCATCTGAAAACTCTGTTAATGTGGACTCAGCTTTTTGAACCAAGTTCTGATTCTGTTGGCAGTCTTGGAGTGGGAACACAAACAAATCTCCCTCAGCAGAGAAAGGATGAGTTTTTTAGATTGTCTCAATCTGTCGTCATAAGCCTACAGACCCACAGAAGTTGTAGTGTTAGACGATATTGTCATATGGAAAGGAGCACTAATGAGAATTGAATAAGGATCACTGTTCAGAGACCGACATTTAGAAGGCTAGAATAGCTAGAGAGTTCCATGAAGAAGGCTGAGAGAAACAGAATTGTAATTATTTTAAAAGGCAGGCTCAGGGTTCAAGAAAGAGGGAGCCATCAGTAGTGTTTAGAATGATAGACAACACCATCACAGTGTCAATGACCACCACTGCTTCCTCATCCCATTGTGCAAACACTGCTCTGTAAATTTCATGTGAAGATTCCTTGTCCTTACAGGGTCGTTGGGGCTGGCAATGACAACCTTTGTTGAGCACATTCCTCTTGTCTGAACCTTGCACACATAATACCTTATTATTGCTTTTACAAATGAGGAAGCTTGCCCACTGTATTCCTGACTTCTCACTGCTGTGATAAAATACCTCACAGAATAAGGTAAGGAAAGGTTTATATTGATCTCAGAAGTTTCACTGTGTGGCATTTCTGTGGCACATGAGAGCAGCACAATTCATGGTGGACCAGGTATATGGCAGCAGATGTGCACATGGTAGTGAAAATCAGGGAAGCAGGCTACAATCAGGGACCAGTTTAACAGTCAAAGTCTGCTTCTGGTGATCTACTCTGCCAGCCAGGCCTCACCTCCTAAAAGTTCCTAGACCTCCCGAAAGTGCCACAAGCTGGGGGTTGACCATTTAAAGTGGCAGGACTTGACAGGGGGCGCGGGGGGGGGCGCATTTCAGACTCCTATTGCAATACCCACAGATGAGTAAAATGAAGACAGAGTATTCTCAACACACAGAATTAGTAAACATACAGAGCAACATAAAGAGTTAATGCCTGGGATTCTGTGATTTACTAAAGTAGAAGCTCACACTGAATAAGCCAAGAAAATGTGAGCTTGATTTACTCACATAGTGGCAGAAAAGAAAAATTCTGTCACCAGGAGAAAATGGCTTCTAACAAAGTAGTCATCATTAGTTAATGCTTTGAGAAGCCCATAGTGCTTACAGCTCTCAGGTCCTACTCTTGCTCTTTGCAGCTGCACAGATGTCTGCACAGAACAGGTGCTGCTGGAAAGAAGAGCCTTGCCTGGTCTCTCCACCTCTGCTCTACCACAGCCCTCCAGCAGCATCCTTGTGTTTGCATTACAGTTGTCTGCTCTAAAGTGTCTCCCTAACTTGTGGGCTTTCACAAGGACCATTCTTCATCCATAGCTGTCAGCTGCCCGAAAAGAAATGGACACTCAATGTGTATTTGAAGAGAACTGATTCTTTCAAAACATTTTTTAACTTGTGGTTTAAGTTATGGCTCTCTTTAGCAGGAGAAATTTAGATGAGTTTATTATTCAGAACACAATACAACAAAAATACGAAGTGACCAATTAAGTATGCCCAAAGTATGTATGAAAATGTCATGATGAAGCTTTTAGTTATATTCATTCATTTTGTGTACATGTACATGTTCACATAGGGGTGTGCATGTGTCTTTGTGTGTGTAAAGACCAGAGGGTAGCATTGAGTGTCTTCCTCACTCACTGTCTGCCTTGGTTTTGTTTGAAGCAGGTTCTCTGGACCTGGACTTCATGCATTTGGCTAAGCTGTTTAGCAGCCAATGAACTCCAGGGACCTCCCTGTCTCTGTTCCTCCCTGGAGCTGGAATTATAGATGTGCTGCTGTGTTCAGCTTTATTATGTGAATTCTTGGGATCTGAACAAGGCCCTCATGCTTGGGGAGTGAGCACATCTCCATGGCCCAGAAATCTTTCATTTTGTACAATTAATGTACTCTAGTAAATATGTTGAAAAACAGATAACTGAAGGGTTGGAGAGAGAGCTCAGAGTCTAAGAGCATGGACTGCTTTTGCAGAGTAGAATTTGCTTTCCAACACCATGTCAGGAGACTCACTACCACCTGTAACTCCAGATCTAGGGAATCGACACCTTCCTTTGGTCTCCACAGGCACTACCCATATATGTACCCCACATACACATACATGTAATTAAATTCTTTTTTTTTTTTTTTTTTGAGCTGAGGATTGAACCCAGGGCCTTGCGCTTGCTAGGCAAGTGCTCTACCACTGAGCTAAATAAATTCTTTGCAATCAAATCTTTTAAAAAAGTGAAATGAAAAGAAAGTTTGGGAAAGATTAGGTTTTTCAGGAAGTCTGTGGGAAGGACAGCTTAGAGAATGGGCTGATGAATTAATAATTCCTATTCTTTCCTTATATCTTCGATAAACAACTTCTTTGAATTATGTTTTGTTAGACCATAAAGCATTCGGCTTCACTATGCATTTTCTTGCAAATGCATCATTACCCTTTGTTCTAACTCAACCTTCTCTCCCTTGCTCTCCTCCTTCCCTGTCCTCCCATTGCAGGCCCTCCTTCCCTGTCCTCCTGCTGCAGGTCCTCCTTCCCTGTCCTCCTGTTGCAGGTCCTCCTTCCCTGTCCTCCTGTTGCAGGCCCTCCTTCCCTGTCCTCCGGTTGCAGGTCCTCCTTCCCTGTCCTCCTGTTGCAGGTCCTCCTTCCCTGTCCTCCTGTTGCAGGTCCTCCTTCCCTGACAGTGGACCTCTTTTCTGCATTCATGTCACATGCATTCCATTGCTCTCAAATATCTCTTCCTTCCTTCATACTCCTCACAACATTCACTTGCATATGCATGTGCACAATGCACACACACACACACACACACACACACACACACACACACACACACATCCAGACTCTTGTATGAGAGACAGGATGCAGCATTTGCCCTCTGTGTCTGCTTTATTTTGCTTTTCATAATGATCTACAGTTACAACCGTTCTACTGCAAGTGTCATGATTTAGTTTTTCTTTACAGCTGAATTAAATTCCATTGTTTATTTATATGCACCACATTTTCTTCATCTTATCATTGATCGATGAAAATCTGTTTCTTAGTTATTTGAATAGTACTTTAATAAACCTGAGTGTGCAAGTATCTCCATGGCATGTTGGCTCAGTCTCTCAGGTATATACTTAAGACAGCTTTTGTTGGGTTCACAACGCTATTCTCTTTTTAGCTTTTTGAAAAACCTCCATAGTGATTTCCACAATGGCTGCATGAGTTTACATTCTAACCAGCAGTGAATAAGGGTTCACTTCCCCCACATCCTCACTAGCACCTCTTGTCATCTATTATATTTGTGATAACTGCACTACTGGGTTGAGGTTGGAGTGCCAGTTTTAATTTTATTTCTCTAATACTGAGTAAGTTGAACACTTTCAAAAATATTTATTGGCCATTGGCATTTCTCCTTAATAACTGTCTCTTCCGTTCTTCAATATGCTCATGGACTGCATGGTTTATTCTGGGTATTTAATTTTTCAGTAGTTATAATCAAGATATTAATCTCTGTTTCCTGTACAGCTATGAAAGATTTTCCCCCATTCTGAAGGCTGCTTCTTCACTCTCAGTGTTATGCCCAGACTCTCAAGCACACGAGAGAGGCAGACTGAAAGTGACTTCTTGCTCTGGCTGGGCCCATGGACCTGTAGATCACTCTTCTGCTGTGACCCTGGAGGAGCAGTTAGTTGTCCAATAGCCCCCACCAGGCTCAGTCATACTGAGCTCCTGGAGGCCCCTGCTGGCTCCTGCCAGCTCTGCCCTGCAGCTCTCTGCAAGGGGGCCCAGCCAGAACCTGCAGGCCATGTCAGGGCCCCACAGTGCTCATGTCTGCCCCAGCACCTGGCCATGGTTAGTTCCCATGCAGCACCTGGCTGCCACCTGAGCCATGCTACAAAGCCTCCACCCCATGGCTCCCTGAGAGAATAGAGGCCTGGCCCAGAACCTTCCATATCTCGGTCCTGTGGTGCTCACAGCCCGCCTAGCCCACTCAGCAGTGCCCTGGGTCCCTGTAGTAGCCCCTGAGCTGCACAGCTGCTGCCCACTGGACTGATTGCTGTATGTTCCCCACCCCCTGCCCACACTTTGGTCAGAGAGCAAGGAAGCAATGGGGCAGTGCTGGCCCTCCCCAAAGGCTGTTCATGTACTTCCATTAGGAATCATAACACACATGTATGCCCAGGCATAAAACACACATACATGTGGCCATATTTCTCATACAGTCACACATTCATATAGGTAGGACATTTCAAGAGAAAGGCAAACAAAACGTTTTAGAACACACAAGACAACAAGATAGCTAAACAGCTCTCTTGGCACCCGGAGACAAAACCAAAACCCAAAGATGCCAGCCTCACACCGGTAACATGTCGTCTATACAAATCAAATACCTGCAGGTACTTACAAATTTTGAGCACTTACAAAAGGATATCCAAATGGCCCCTAAAGGTCCATTTACGAAAGGATATCCAAACGAAACCAAACCAAAGTAAACAGAAAACACAAAAGTAGACACAAGTAGACACAGACACACAGAAAACATATCGGCCAACTCTTTGGGCTGGTAGTCCCGGTAGGCTTGGGGGATCCAGAATAGCCCCCAAATGTTATGCCCAGATCACAGGGATACCCAAAAGACCACCATGGAGACCGAATCCTGCATGTAAAAGCAACAAGCCTTTATTCCAAGCTCCAGAGCTTGGTCCCTCTGTCTGTCCAACACAGCGGTGAGAGCAGAGAGCCCTGAGCTCAGGTGGGGCAGAGTTTTTATAATGCCAGAGGTTGGGGTGAGGGGATTTCCAGAGTCCAGGACCCTGATTGGCTGACAGTTGTCTAGAGGTATCTGTAAAACAAAACTAGGTGTGTGCTAGACTCAAGGACATCTGGTCACCTTATCTAATGCTTGGAATGTTTGGGATGTCAGGTCCTTCCTCACCCCTGGGTGGTATCAGCTTAAGGCTTTTCCTGGATCCGGGTGTTGCCTGCCAGTAAGCCTGTCACAAAAGCTGTGTCTAGGCACCTAAGCCTGTCATGGCTGCTGTGTGGTCAAGCTATTTTGGGGCCCCTCCACATCAGGACTGCTTTCTTTGTTGTACAGAAGATGTTTAATTTCATGGACTCCCATTAGCCAAATCTTGGGGTTATTTCCTGTGATATTTGAGTCATTTTTAGAAAACCTTGCTTATGCTTATGTCTTGAAATGTTTTCTTCTAGCAGTTTCAGAGTTTCAGGTCTTCTATTAAGCTCTTTGCTCCATTATTTAAATTTTGCTTATTTGCTTTTCACGAGTTTAAATCCAGGAGGGCTACAACATCACATGGATTCTGTGTGCAATGGCCTTTGAGGGAAGTTTGCTTTGGAATTTGGTTTAGTGACCTTTCTCCAAATTATTCTGGTTTTGTTTGGTTTGCTTCCAGAAATCACAGTGTTGTTTCTTTTTTGTTTGTTTGTCTTGTTTTTGTTTTTGTTTGTTTGTTTGTTTTTGTTTTATACACATAAGCACAGCTCTTGTCTGAGTAGATCTCAGGCATAAACATCTTCAATTTTAAGAAGAATTGGATGCTTTCTTTGGTTCTGGAGACCTCACTTACAGTAAAAATGCCCTTTCTTCACAGCCTTCCAGACGTATTTGCCTTTCAGAAGTCCTGCTCCCAGTAGGCCTCTCCAGGTACCAAGATGGAGGAAAGAGCTGTTCCAGTTTCGAATGGATATTTGCTTAGGATGAGAGATTCAGAATTTAATTTCTTCTTCTGTGTGTGGATGCACAAGTTTCCAGAATCATCTGTTGGAAAATAATCACCGTTCCCTGCATGCTTTTGAAACCTCTGTGAATAAATAGGCCTCTGTACCTGGATGTGTCTATTTCCGGGTGTTCTGCTCTGTTCCATTAGTGTACATTTCTGCTTTTGTGCTGTACTGCTACGTTTTTCCTAATGCAGCTCTGAAGTCTAACTTGACATCAGGTATATGAGGTGTCCAGTGTTGTTTTCTGCTTATGCCTGCATTGACTGTTCAAGGCATTGTACTTCCCCATGAGCTCTAGAATTGTTTTTTGTAGTTCTGTGAATAATGTCTTTAGATTTTGACAATGGTTGCACTGAATCTGTAACCTGCATTCAGTAATTCAGCCATTATTATTGTTTTTTTACAACATATGTCTGCTAATCCACGAACATGGGAGATCTTTATTTGAGTGTCTTTAATTTCTTTCTTCAGCATTTTAAGGTTTTTACTGTAGGTTACATTATTACCAGATATTTTATTTCGTTAAGCTATTATGGAATAAGATTAACATTTCCTTAGCTAAACCAGCCAAAAAATAACAAAATGGAAAAAAATTTTAAAAAGGAAAAGACTCAAGACAATAAAATTGAGAGCTAAGGTGTGTGTGTGTGTGTGTGTGTGTGTGTGTGTGTCTCTGTGTCTGTGTCTGTGTGTGTGACAGACAATTCAATTGAAATTTTTAATTGAATAAATTCTTAAGTGCAGCACCCACCAAAATTAAGTTAAGAGGAGATGAAACAACTTAAACAGACCTACAGCAAGTAACAAGGTTGAAGCAATGGGAAACAAAAACAGAAGAAAACAAAACCCAACCTCCCAATAAAGTAAACATAGGACCAGTTAAGGCCACTGCTGGATTCAACACATGGTGGTTTGAAAGAAAGTGATCCCCAGTGGGAATGAGTGGCACTACTAGGAATATATTTCAGCACCAGAAAGGCTGTATAGGAGAAGCCTTAGATCATATTATTCAAATTGTCTAAAACACTGAGAAAATTTTCCCTAATATTACAGACAAGCTAGCGTGTCCATTCTCTTTACTCATATTCAATACAATGCTTGAAGTCTTAGATAGAGCATTAACACAGAGGAAGAAATAATAGGGATTCAAATAGGAAAGTAAGAAGTCAAATTATCCCTATTTGTAGATGACATGATCATACATTCAGAAGAACTTTATTCTTTGACCAGAAAACTCTTAGGTTTTATAGATAACTTAAGTAGCAGGACACTAAATCAGTTGTTTTTCTAAATATCAGTAATTCAATTGCCAGGAAAGAAATCAGGGGAAATCTCATTCACAAAATCCTTCTTTAATTTAATTGAGTTGTTTGCAGAGCTCTTCCAGCATTGTGGCCCCTCCGCACTCACTTCTGTGTACCCATTGTGATCAACAAATGCCTCTCCCTATAGAGACAAGGATTTAAGAACCCCATCACCTAAGCCTACATTTCAATCTCTACACTAGATTCTATGAGTGGAATCATATTCCATTGTACAGAGGATGTGAGTCCAGCCTGTTTTCAGAACACACACCCTGGGTTTAGGTCCCCAGATAAAAAAAGTGGGTTTGGATCTGAGGTTGCCAGAGCAACAGAATGTCCATTAAGCAGACTGGTAGGGTCCTGAGTCACTGCTCTGAAGGATAGCACTACCTAGATTTAATGTATAAATAAAATAGATCCCTGGCATTTTAGAATGCCAGATACTCATTTAGATATTTAGATAATAGTTCCTCCATATCCACTATTTAGATAATAGTTCCTCCATAAGGCAGAGATGGATTGAAATTCAATACACTTCCATATGGCCGTCATCTGCTGAAATGCTCCAAATACCTTCATGTCAGTCTTATAGCAGGTCTGAGAGCTATAATCTAAAATTACATTCATATCTCCTTTGCTTTCTCTCTTGCTAGGCCTTCACTACAGATTAGTTGGAAAGATGATACATTTCCTCCCTCCAGTCAGCTGTCTGCCATTTACAACTGATGCTCTGCACAGCAGCACAGCATCTGCGTTTCAGGAAAACGATGTGTGAAAACAGTTTTCAAAATGCTCACTGTCTAGATAAAAGAAAACTAAAAATATGTTTGGTTACCACTTGTAAAGCCTATTGAATTTGGCTGTGAATGAGAATCTAATTGTCATCCATTTCTAGTGGAGTCTTCCTTGAACATCACACCCGTCATAAAAGTAAGTCAGCTGTAGCATAATATAATTCATGTGGAAATCATTAAAAGAAGATGTAACACAAATTCCTAAATGGTCTTATTAATAAAAAACCTGGAGCCAGATATTGGGGTGAAAACTGAGAGATCAGAGGAATAGAACAAGGCAGCCACAAGTTCTTACTGCTAGGAAATTCTCAGCCCAAAAGAGCTACTTTCTGTACACTCATGCCTTATACACCTTTTTGTGCCCTGCCATCTTACTTCCTCTCTCTGTCCAGCTACATCACTTTCCTTTTTCCTCCCAGCTTTATCACTTTCTGTCTGTCTGTACAGACCTCTATGGTTAATTTGTGCTGGGAATTAAAGGCATGTGTCACCACATCTGGCTCTGTTCCCAGTGTGGCTTTGAACTCACAGATATCCAGATGGATCTCTGCTTCCTGAATGCTAGGATTAAAGATGTGTGCCACCACTGCCTTGCCTTTATGTCTTATCCAGTGGCTGTCTCTGTCCTCTGATCCCCAGGTAAGTTTATTATAGTACACAATATATTGAGGTACATAATATATCACCACATGAAATAACAATCAGCAGATTTTTAAAAATAATTTACTTTTAAAATTATGTGTGTGCATATGTGTTTGTGGGCATGCACACATGTGTGCGTGCGCACGCGCGCGCGCGTGTGTGTGTGTGTGTATGTGTGTGTGTGTGTGTGTGTGTGTGTGTTGTTTATGTTCAGGTGCGTGTGCTGTGACCTCCCTGTAGGGGTGAGAGGACAACTGTGAAATCCATTCTTTCCTCCACCTTTCCATGAATTCTGGGGTTAAACTCAGCCAGGATTTCATGGAAAGTACCTGTATTGAATGAGCCACCTCCCTAGCCCTACGTTTCATGTTCTTTTTATTTCTTTTTATTTTGTGTCTCAGTGTTCTGTCTGAATGTATGCATGTGCCATGTGGGGAACTGGAATTATGGACAGTTGTGAGTCATCCTGTGGATGCTTGAAACTGAACCCCGATCCTCTCAAGAGCAACAAGGGCTCTTAGCCACCAAGTCATCATTTCAGCCCACTGATGTTCCTTCTTGATAGCTCCTTCAAAGAAATAAGGAAAGCCATGGGAACATAAAATGTCATGCCTTGTTAGTAAAAACAGGGATGTTTTTACTGAAGTGTTACAGCTAGTTCTCTAGTTTTAAACAATGGTGATGGATTACTTTTCTGTTTTTCACTTACAATAAAAAAAATTCTGTATCACCCATGCTTGTTCCCATGGGATTAGCATAAGCCTATTATATTCACAAGGCTGAATTTCAGGGCAGAAAGACCCACACAACTTAGAGAGTCCAGACTTAGGCTGCACTTACTGACAAAAAATATATTCCTCAGTCAATAGTGAGCACAAATATGATGTTTGAAAACTCAATAACATTCATCATTCCGCTTGCTTCTGTGTGGTTTGAATAGCAGGATTCTTTGAAGGGTTGGCTAGACTTTTTAATGATTTTCAATTTCTTTTCCATATGCAAATGTCAAAGGAATGAATCTATTCCAGTTGTTTGGATAAGGAAGTTTGCATTTAATAAGGTACAGCAAGATGTGACATTAATAGACCTCAAAGCACAGCTCCAATCAATATCTCCCCTAATCAGATCTCATCTTTCTAACCCTAGACTTAATAAAGCTCAGTGCTCTCTATCCCTGGACTTCACGGGTCTGAGTTCACTAGCATCAACCTAATTTCTATAGCTTCTTCTTTAGGTGATTGTTAATCCAGGGCTCATCAGGATTTCTTGAGTGTATATATACATACATACATACATACATACATACACACACACACACACACACACACACACACACACACACACACACACACACACACGGTGACAACCACATGCTAGCTGAACTTGAGTCTGAAAGTGAAGTACAGGCCTTAATTTCTGTTTTTTTGTTTGTTTGTTTGGTGTGTGTGTGTGTGTGTGTGTGTGTGTGTGTGTGTGTGTGTGAGGGGTCCTTTTTATTTAGCCTATGTGCTCCAGGATGATGCCCAAAACTTATTAGTAAAATGCAATCAATAGTTGATTATGCTTCCAAGTTCTGTGGGGAACAGCACTTACTGTCTTGGAATTCTTCTGGGTATCTTTGATGTCTGGGATTTGGGCTCAGACTATTAGGAGTGTCTCAAGGAGCTGGGGGCTGAAGTCATCTGGAAGTGTCTTTACGGACCATTCTAATATTAATAATTAGGCTGGGGTGATATCAAGGCCCTGCTCAGTTGGACCTCAGTCAGACACCCACTTGCACATTCCTTTCCATACAGCTTGGGCTTTCTTAGAGTATGGTAGCGCAAGATTACCAGAATTCCTCTGTTTCTGACTACTAGAACAAGTTAATTCTCCACTGGGAAGGTGCAGCTGTAAGGCCTTTTATGCACCCTGCATCAGAAAGCACAGTCTTTGAGAAATGAAGAGAACCTGAATGAAAAATGACAATTTATCTGTGGCTGTGGCGACATTTTGAAGTTAACACATGCTCTGAATGATTCCAACGTACAGCCAAGTTGAGCCCAGCCGAACTCATACTTTGTAAACACTAGATACAGTGCTGGGCTGGAGTTGCAACGTGGAAACACCAGGATACGAAATGCTGGAAAGCAAATGGCCAGGATCCCCGGAACAAGAGCAGGCTATCTCCCTACACTTTGTCTGTGATGTGCCTGGCTTGCCTCACCCTACACCTGATAGTGCCACCATGTGTAAACATCAGAACTATGAACTAAGTACCACCAAGAGGATCATTTTACCGATTAGTAAAACCGAAGTTTAAAGACTTAGCCATTCTCTGGGTCATAAGATAACAAAGTAACTAAAGCAGGCTTGGGCAGGTCGCCAAACCCAGTGCCTTAATTCCAAACTGAACTATTCATCCGTTCCTGAGAGGAATCCAGGAACGGGGACCGGGGTCTGCTTGAGTCCTGCTTCCACCACTTTGATTCCTTCTTTCCACTCATGCCTTCCCTCCCCGCCCCGGAGGTTCTGACCTCGGCCCTTGCCTGTTCCTGACAAAGCCTGGTCTGGGCTGTCCTGCAAGTTGTCTTGTGGTGGGCAGGGTCCCAGAGGGTTACCTCTAGCGTGAGGCTAAGGGTGTGCCAGAGCCAGGAAATGCTCACAGGCAAGGGGAGCTACTTTGTTGCTAAGTGCAGGGATGAATCGGATCCCCAGTGAGATGCAGTCAGCTCATGGGAAGGGGGCGGTGAGAGCCAGCGTGCTGAAGCCGAGAGAGGCGGGAGAGGGAGGGGAGGCGCTGAGCGGAGGGAGGCGCGCGCCCAGCGAACACCCACTCGCATCCGAGCGAGCGCGGGGAGGCAGCAGCTGAGACAGCACCAGGTCCGAGCCGCTGCATCCCGCCCAGTCGGTCTCCGCCTGTGGGCTTAGGCTTCTGGGCTCCGAAGGATGGAGGATTCCCGGGAGACATCGCCATCCTCCAACAACTCCTCTGAAGAGCTCAGCTCTGCTCTGCAGCTGTCCAAGGGCATGTCCATCTTCCTCGACGTAAGTATAGACGAAGGAGTTATGTGGGCATCTTAGGCATCAACCCCTGTGAGAGAGGAGGGGTCGGGCGCAGCCACCGGCTGCTGGTGTTATAAGCTCAGACCTCCACCCAAACTATCTCCTGTCCGTCGTCCTCACCCCACCCCAGAGGACCCTAGGCAAGTGTCAGGGAAAGGACCGCCACCCAAATTGTAAAAAAGAGCTGTCCCAGACTTGCAGCTTTGATTACAAGGGTTATGGGAGACCAAAAAGTTCGACTTCCCAGCAGCCTTAGGCTTCTGCCAGGGATGGAAACAGGAATCTCCATTGGGAGTATAGGACTTGACTCCTGGCTCATCCCTGCTGCCCAGTTTGCTGATAGGCACCACCACTTGTGCTGGGGAGCGTTGATGAGAGCCTTAGAAACTGTGATGCCCCTCAACCTCTCCCAGCTGCCTCCAAAAACAATTTCTTTGAACATAATTTGCTTTTCGTTTTACAACGGTAGCCGAGGTCTCTTTTATGATAGTGATTCTTTTCCTTTTGATGCCCCCTCCGTTCCCCTTTATTCTCTTCCCCTGAGCCTAAATTGTAACTGCGTTCTCCTCTAGCTTTGGATGTTTTCCCTTTGGTCCCATTCCTTGCTTGGGGATTGACTTCCTCCGCATCTCTAACATGATCATTCTTTTCTTTCTGGGCTGTTTGTCTCCCCTTGTGTTGTGATTTCTCCCTCCATAGCAGCTTTAGATCCTAGTTTGCTCCTCGATTCTGCTTGGCTTTGTCCTCTGCTGTTTCCGTTCTGTTTCTCACTCTGCTGCCTGGTTAGGTTCCCTGGCTTTCTTGTCACTGGGTTGCATACCTTCTGGGCTCTGGCTCTGCCTCTGCTGCTCACTTGTCAAATTCCCTCTATTTTACTGGAGGTAGTGTCTGGCTCAGTGGGGGCAGGTCTAGCTGCTGCTTGTTTAGCATGCTGGAAAATGGGCAAAGCATGCCAAGGAGCCCTGCTTGTCCCTGCCCTTCCCCTCTCCAAGCCATCATTTCTTATTAAAGTCCAAGCAAGTGGGAGGTGGGCCAGAGGCCAAATGAAAAATTAAGATATGAGGCAAATACTAGTATCATGATGGCCAGTCAGAGATTTTGAAGACAATGGAGAGAGAAACAA
Source organism: Onychomys torridus (assembly GCF_903995425.1). Taxonomy (NCBI): domain Eukaryota; kingdom Metazoa; phylum Chordata; class Mammalia; order Rodentia; family Cricetidae; genus Onychomys; species Onychomys torridus. Next base: position 17,105,985 of record NC_050444.1, on the reverse strand, counting down.
GGAATCCTCATTTTGTCTTGAATGTTCTAGATTTTTTTTTAATTGGCAGAGAAGTACATAACAATAATTAAATCTTGTGTAAGCTACTTGATCTGGTTCAATCCCAGCTCCCGGAGCCTTCTCCATCACCATGCAGTTCCAACACAAGATTCGGGCTTTGGGAGCCAGACATTTCTTCCCTCAAAAACACAACTTTCTGATTTCCACCTTTGCTGCTCCAAATTGTTATAGTTTATTCTTCTTGGAAAAAAAAATGACCTTTACATAGGTTCAGTCGATGCTTTCATTAGCTAGCATTATTTCTTCATGCCCTGCCATTCAGGACATAGCCCTTGAGGAACTAAACTGGGTGAATGTAAAGACAAGCCACAAGAAGACAATCCCTGAGGTCAGAAGAAGTCAGGGCCTTGCTCATCCAGAGCCTTGAGGAAAAAAACTAATCTCCTAAGAAGTGAATTCTGAGATCAAGTAGGACCTTCATCCATCCCGGCCTTATTTCTGCTCTGCCCTCCAAGGATACTGAGTGCTACCTTGTGATTTTGTTTGTTTTTTTGTTTTATGTATCTAACAACTCCCGGTGGTGCTCTGGTGAGGAATGAATTGAAGCTATACAAGAGGAGAGTCAGCCACCCTGACACATTCACCATTCTCAGCTCAAGTCAGTTTTCTAAAACAAAAATTTAAATCTCATTTATTAAATATACACATGGTTGTTCCCAAGTTGTATAAACAGTGTAAGGGCCCTGTCCTGAGGAACTTTCATCTTTGGACAGAGTTCCCTTACCTTCTTATGACTGTTTCTAGAACTGAAAAGAAGAAGAAGGAAAAAAAAAAGCCCATAGGAGAGGCGTGGACATGCTTGTTTTTCAGTGAAATGTAGTCTCAAAAGAAAAAAAAGATTAACTGCAGTTGAATTTTTTCTTGGATAGAAAATATGTTGTTTACACATTTCTGAGTTATTTTGTGAAAAAAATCTAACACTCTGGTGAATTGTGTGACATGAAAAAGGATTGGTTATTTAGGGATCTCTGAATTATTCATTTCTGGATCCTGTTGCTTTTAGCGAAAACAAAATGTGAAACATAAATACATCACTTTATTTGATTAGATTTAGTATATTTTAGTAGCATCGCTAAGAATGGTTGCTGTCTGAATTCTATTAAAATCATAAGGAGAAGGTGGTAGGTATTGCCTGTACTAGAAAAGACTCAGAACCACTGTGGGACTTTTGCACCTCACAGACTAATTTCCAAATTTGGGGATAACTGAATTTATATTCAAGTATCATTGAAACAGTTGATCTTTAGACTTCTTAGAGAAATTGGACCATCATTTGAGGATACTATTGATAATATGACTTGACTCGCCAAGCTGGTTAGAAACCAGAGATAAATGGTTGACATGAACATGAAAATCAGATTTTGTAAGTCATTGTCTTTCATTTTTCTTATGTTACACACAGCAGTTGCCATGAATCTGATAAGGCTGTTGTCTTTATGGGGTCACAGTCTAGAAAACAAAGGGAGAAAGGACACACGCAATGTACATTTGAAGTACTATGGCATGTCAGTGTTTCATGTTCAATTAAAAAACAACTATAGCTAAATTCTAGTTTATACAAACTAATACAGGAACTGCATAAATATAGTCTATATTATATCCCCAAGGTGGCAGATTTACATATAACTTCATGGTAACTACTTGAGAATACCTACTGAGGGTGAGACTTTGAAGACCTCTGCCAAACGCTGGTACCCAAACACGCTGGCACATTGCTGCTGGGCATATTTACACAGTGCACACCTGCGAGTCATGAGACAGGACCCAAACTAGCTCCAGCACACAGCAGCACAAAAGGATCAGAAGGCTGACAATCACCTTCCTTTTCCATTGCTACTCTACTGTCCCCAAGTTCCCTTATTCCAGGTAATGGAGAACAAAGTCATGCTTAAAATGTGAGTCCCTGGAGCAGTCAGGCGCTCTTTTGATTAATTACTGTGCTACTGTGCAGTGGGGAGAATCTTCAGTTCTGCTCCTGACACAAGAGGAATTCCAAAAGAAATGAGTTGCATCTCGGCTCATCTGATGGCACTGCCCTCTTTGAACAAGTTCCTTTTGACCCTTCCTTTGTTTGGTGCTGGGCATCTGACCCAGGGCCTTGCATGCTAGGCAGGTGTTCTACCTCTGGCCCACACCTCCAGCCTCTCGTTGCTTTCAATTGAGAAGGAAGAGGGTCTTCTTCATCTTACTGGTAAAGTGAGATTGAGGCCAGAAGGTCAGAAAAGTGATGACTTTACAGTTTGGCATTCATTTGTTTCCCCATCTCAGTGTATCAACCCCAACCCGTGCAAGGCACATGGCGTGCAAGGCCAGAACCTGGTAAAAACAAAACAAAACAAAACAAAATGAGTACTAGCTTCTCTTTCTAAAGATGTTTGATTCTGAGGCTCGGCACATACTTGTTTGTAGGAGAGATGACAGGGATGGAGGATTGTGAGAGCAGACAGGGTTTTCTGACACCATGATACTATGACTGAATTCTGCTTTCGTCACACATCCCTTGCCTTGCCCAGTCACACATGCACACTGGATTACTTGAATGAGATTGTCCGTTTTAGAAAATGCCAAGTGGAAGGCTAGACAATAGTGGTCTTTGCTGTGTCTTTCCACATAGGATGTACCCAGGGCAAAACTGAGAAGAATGGAATAGAATGTACTGATTACATTTCAGTCCTGTGTTTTCCAGTGTCAACCTCCCTGCAGCCTGAGAGCAAGCAGAGGTGTGGTACCAAACGATCTATGAGTGCCCAGGCTTGTGTACCAGGGCTCATCCCCTAGATCTTTATCTCTGTGTATCAGCTGATGCTCTGCATGAGCTCCAATTTTCTGCTGAACATCCCGGTTCCCCTGGATCCTGCCAAGTGACTGATAACCCATTTTATCTTAAATCTTAACTTGAATCCTGGTCTGAGGCACTTGTTAGTTCAGTGAATGATGATTTATGCTTTCAAGATAACATTTATGTTTAAATGTCCTCAATAACTTAAAGTGAGAAATAAGGAATTTCACTTATGGACATCAAAGAGTATCTTTGGAGGTTAAAAAACAGAATCTGTACTATAATGCTTAAGTTACAGCAAAGTGCAGAATCCCTTGTGTTTAGGCATCCTGCCTGAACATATTTAAACTGATTTACTATCCTCTAGTGAGGGCAGCTGTTAGGATTAGCTGCCTGTGATAACACTGCATACTAAAGTCCATTTTCATTTGCATTGCATTTTTTTTTATTACTTTGTGAGCTCTGAGGCAAAATTTGCAGGAAAGGCAGTTCTATCCATACTTAATTACAAGAGTTTAATAACATGAGCTACTGTCTTAATTTCATCTCTGAAAGCCTGAGTGCTACATCCGGTTGTTGTTTATGCAACAAAATGATGGAAATCCTGGGCCCAACTCCTTAAGGTGTGATTGTTTCTATTCTAGTCATTTTTTGAGTATACAATAGGGTTCAAAAGCCAAACCTTAGGGTCAATCAGAGATAAGAGACGGGGTGTGCTTCCTGCTTCCCTAACTTGGCTGTAGCTTTCAATTTTGGAAGACAGGAAGAAGTTGTTCAGTGGAAGAATGGATCATTAAAGTTTCCATTAGCAACTATGCTGAACAGTAAAAAGAATGCTGTGTCAGTCTACTCGAAGCATATTTCCTATCATGACGTCATCCTCTTGTAGTAATTGAGTTTATTCTATGAAGCAGAGGAGCCATTTATGTCTGATGGTTAAAGTGACACCCATCTGTTGCTGGGAAAGTTCCAGGAAAGACACTTGTTAGAATAATATGGTATTTTATAATAGAAAATATCTTAATGAAGAGTAGATTTATCCATACCTCACCTGTTTAAGATTTAAATGTATAATAAGTGTATTGGCCTTTATAAATAGCCCTAAGGGGTTGTCTCCTTAGGGACTAGCTAGGACCTCAGAGAGTGCCTCTTGGTTTTTCTAATCTCTCAACATAGCTTTCTGGAATGTTGATTTGTTTCAAGTTATAAATTATATTAATTTCAGAAAAAGGCTATTGCAACTATCACAGATGGGGTGGCTTGCACATAAGAACTCAAGAGACCTCAGAGTTGGGGAGGTCAGAAGGGTATAGTGAAGGTGTTGGTAGGAAATAGTTTCTCCCAAGGCTGCACAGTGGTGATCTTTTGTGACTCTATTCTGGCTTCCAGTGGCAGCGTTGGCCCCCATCATTCTAGAATTGCAGCTATATCACTCCAGCACTTCAGTCTGTCATGAACCCTCTTCCATGCCTGTCTCTGAATCGTTGTCTCTTTATAAGGTCATCATCACATCAGGACCCCCACTTCATGAAGGACCCAATTCCAAATAAGTTTGCATTCACAGGTACTAAGAAACTAGAACTTCAACGCCTGCTTTCAGGGGAAAACAGTTCAACCCACAGCGTATATGATAGCACAACGTCCAAGGGCATACCTTGCCTATATCTTTCCAGATTTAAATCCAGAAGCAAACAAAGCTTCTAACTGCTCAAGTGTGGACTATTATTCATTAACCCTAAGGTGCTCATGACCCATCAAATGCCATTGTCAGAACAATGTAATACTGTCAGGCCTACATGCTCCACCCAGCCCTTAAACATAGAAACCAAGAGTAGAGGAAAGATTAGTTTCTCAGAGAATAATTAGAAATCATTACCACTGAGTAATGCACACCAGATGGCCAAACAATCGCTGCACATCAAAACACCTTAAAGAGGGTCCAAGATGACATTTCTATAGCCAAGTATGACATAGTAGAGCTATGTGGGCTCCTGTTTGTCAATCAGTTATTATTGTTCTTTTCTGTTTTTAATTTCCTGTTTTATTGAAATACAATGACCTTATATTAAAGGGCACACATTTAAGGTATCAATGTGTTGAGTTTTAACGTGAAACGTGGGGTCCCTGAAAGCACCATGTCTGGTAGCAAAACAAGCTGTGGAGAGGCAAGAATGGAAACCCAATTCAGCATGGCTTAGCTGGGCTGCTTCATACTTGTTCAATGTCAGACCATTTTATTTTAGACATATTCAAGTACAGTAGAGTTTTGGATAAAGGTTTCCTGGCTACAAGTAGCAATTATCCCAATGCCATGTACACATTAAAGCTTAAGGTATAACTACATCAAAACTCTTTTGCAAAGTACGTGTGACCTCTACCATGAAGATGGGTTCTATAGCCTAAGGGCCTTGATCTGGTATGCTCTCTGATAGAGGTAGCATAGGTGAGCAGCCTATAAAGGACATGTGGCATCTCCTCTGAGGATGGGTTCAGTTGACTGAGAAACAAAGCTAAAGGTCTAGGGAGGGAGAGTCTGGAATAAACATTCTGGGGATTTGGCTTTGGCTCTCCAGATAGCAAAGGTCTCCAAGTCATTAACAACACTCACACCCAGCTTTTGGGAGGAAAACAGATATTTATTTCCTCCATTGAGGACACAACCTCTCATGACTAATGTTTCTGGTTTCTCTATTGCTTATCTGTGAGCACAAAGATCTCATGCCCTCTACAATGGAACAACTAAATTTGAGATCATTTAATATTTTCATTGTCCTCAACATTTTCTTTTACACTTTTATAATCCATAGTTCTTGGCCTTGACTACTATTAGACAGCTTTTGATCTGTTTTCTGTCACTAAATATTATTATGCATTTAAAAACTGTATATACCTAGAATTATACCTAGGCATTTTTGTGTCTAGGTTTTCTACTTAACCTAATTATTTTGAAACATCCAAATTTTTACATGCAAAATACTTTGGATAGCTGATTCTTTTTAAATTGCCTGCTACCTCTTTACAATAGTGATCGTACACTTTGTTCATCAGTTTGCCTATTGATGGACATTTGAGCTGCTGCCAGGTAGTGGAGTATTAAAGAGATGATCTCAGTTGTAAACCATTCTTTTAACATTGGGGTTTCATTTGTTTAATGACAGATTAATTATGTGTAAATATGGCATTCATTGCAATATTTAGGAACAAAAACCTTTCTTCTCCTGCCAATCCTGGGGATTGAACCTAGGGCATCACATATGCTAGGTAAATGCTTTACCACTGAGCTACAGCCTAGGAAAAAAAAGATGATAAAACATTTTCTTCTTTTCTTTCCAGATACTGAGGAGAGCAGACAAAAATGGTAAGACCAAAATTCTATAATTTCTATTTATTAATTCATTATATTTTAGACTATCTTATATGAATAACAAAGGAGTAGAAAGTCCTAGAAATTGACCTATAAAATGTAGTTTTAGCCATAGTTATCATTTTCCTCAAGTTTAGGGCTCCAGATACTCATGAGAAGTTGGCAGATGAACTCAAATTTGACAGAAAGATGGAATTTTGCCTTTGAAGTAAGGAGTCTTGTCATACTTGGACTGTGACTTCTCCCTATAATGCTTGAAAAAAAAAAATAGAGCAATAGCAGCTTTTACCCAGAGTGTCCTGAGCTGACAGGGTGTATTTCGTCTGTATGTCTTAGAGTTCTAAGATAGGAAGCGTCTTAAATGTAAACCTGTTTGGTACCAGCATGTAGGCTCACCAATCTCACAGTGGCCTAAGGGAATCCAAAGGCACTGGAATAGCTGCCTGGAAACAGCCCGAATTATTCTTCCATCTGAGGCATGGGAAACTCTCATCCACAGAGACAAAAGTGAGAGGCGGCAAACCAAAACTAAAAATCTGCCCTGGAAATTTAGAGGCAGCTACGCTAAGTCCAGTTATGAGCTTATAAGTATTTTTTACTCCTTGATTCTGCCAGAAGTTTTGTCCCATAGAGTCAAAGATTGTTAAGTGCATTCTACTGAAATATTTCACTACAGTTATATTACTGATAAGAATGGCTTGATGCTTTCAGGATACGAAGACTTCTTTCCCATTCTGGAAATCTCATTTCTTATCGCCAAGGCAAGATTGCATTCGGATATGCCCATTAAAACATGCTATTGTGTTTGTCTTAAGCATCCAGATCCAGAAGAGCTTTTCTGACACTGCACGCCTTTCTTTCCAATACCTAATTGTCCATCCAGGGAGTTCTGAGAAAGGATCCGGAGTTCGTTAACATAAACCTCGGTCTGACATCAGAATATTTCTTTCAAATTATGTTGAAGCAATTGTTATATTACCAACTGAGGGATGCCTTTTATTCACTTGTATCATTTCATTACTCTTGAATATGGAAGTGAGGATGCTTTTGTATCTGATCCTTTAGCACCCTGCCTGGTATCTGGCCTTAGTGGCCCAGGATACCACAGCACACTGGTCCTTATGCAGCTGCTGTGTATTTCAGCACATGTCTGCTACTCTGATATGCCTGGCCCCTTTCACCTGACACTCCTTATTTTTACAGGTTATACCTTTGTTTCCTTGGATCACAAAATTCTGGTCAAGTCCTGATATTACCTTTTATTGATCACCCACTTTCTATCAAAACTACCATGTTCTACAATCATAGTAAAATCCAGTTACCACAACCCATATTCACAACAAAAATCATCTATGAATTAATTGACATGAATGAATTTAGTGGCTGATAGTAACCTCATGGTTTATGCTGCACAGAATACCTGTTCGCCAGCTCCATTTCCCTTATTTCCAATAACTCCTCCCCTAATGTGATTCCTTTCTGTTCCCTCCTCCCTCCCATTCCTAGTGCTTGGTTTTAACCATGTGAGAAAAACCACCTTCTTCCTGCTCTTAACCTCGCACAGTCTTTGACTGTGTTTACCCTGCCGTCCTCTGAAATACACAGTTTCCTGAGCATTTCTCCATTCGTTCACCTCCATGATACAGACCTGCTTTAACCATGGCTTATTATGACATTTCACTGTAGGAAGCTTGAGAATGTACACATATTGCGTGTGGTCTCGCTCAAAAGGCATCACATTCTAAGAAGTCTCCACCATGCTGCAGGGCCCCACCCACTCTCTGAGTTCCTAACCCTTCCGCATATATAGACCATTACAGTGAAGGGCTGGGGTTGATCCCACGAGATTCCAGTTCGCTTAGCCAAACTTGCTTCTCTAGGGCAGAAATCTGTCCTTTGCATCGACACTATGACCAGTGCATACTTTTACACTAGTGGGGATATTTGCTTAATAAGTTACTAATGAAGGTGCTCTGCCCATTGATACGTTCTTTGATCTGTCCATTCCTCTGTGCCTTCTCTCTACCTTATTCTTCACTCTGACTCTTGGTGTAAAGTTGGTGGAAGCTTAGAGTTTAGCAGGTCTGGGCTTAAATCACAGTTATTCTACTTTGTGACTCTATGTATGTTAGGAATCATTGTAAATAATACATGAAATGAGGTAAAACCTCTGGTATAGTGGCTCACACACAGTAGCAACTTAATTTCCAAGTTGTGAGGTCTTTTTGTGTCATGATGCCTTGGCTATATGAAGCAACTGGTGACCTTTCAGTAATGTCTCCGGTAGCAGGATTTGGTGGAGAGGAAACGTAAGGCTATTTACTAGTCATGTTGAATTGAAAAAGAAAAGTAGAGGGGGGTGATCTTGTGTAAATAAGAAGATAAAAAGTAGCCATCTTCCTGTACCATCTAATTATTGTATTCTATAGTTGCAAATCAGCAGCCATTATGTGTATTTGCTCTCTTGGTAACAGACTCTCATGTGATGGAGACCCATGTGGACAGCTTAATTGGTGCTGAAATAATGAAAGGGATGAGACGCAATAAGAGCTTGCCTGCCGGAGGACGGAATTAGCATTTAGACTCTGTTTGACATAGAAGAGAAGCTGCTGGATAAATGAGAGAAAGTACATGATTAGGGATTAGCTATAATAATGGTGTCCTGAAGAGATGGTTCTTGGTCTGGTTGTTGTTTTTAAATCACAGGCTAGGATCCTAAGCAGAAAGACAGACTTGAAAATAGTGTTGCTTAGGGGAGTTACCAGTTCTTTGATCTCCAAAGCCCAAAATTAAACCCAGAGATGCAGAACTCTGAAGAGCTTCCTCACACATGGCCTGAAATGAAAATGATAGCAGAACACAGACATATTTCAAATTCATAAAAATAATTTACTTGTAATTTTTACTTAAGGATATTTAATTGGCAAAATAGAAATGTGTATATAACATGACATTGCGCCATATGTACTCATTATGCAATGGGTAGCACCAAACTGATTAACACATTCATCGGCACCCATGTACACAGCAGGTCCCCAGAACTTGCTCCTTTTATGACTGGAAGTTTGTATCCTTCTAACAACATCACCTCATTTCTCCTACGCCCAGCACTTGGCAACTACCACTCTACTCTCTGTTTCTATGGGTTTGACATTTTTCAGATTCTACATATAACTAAGATCATACGGTGTTTATTGCTCTGTGTCTGGGCCAAAAGATTTTTCTTTAGCTTAGTAAAATGCAAAATGAAAAGCTTTAGTGATGAACAGTGGCATCCAGTTCCTCTTGTTGATAGGCACTTGCTCAGATCCACTTGTCAGCAAATGGTTAGGGTGGGTAAATGGCGGCTGTGACCTCTGTGTAATGATTAACCTCTGACTGAACTGCCCTGTGGCGTAGTTCTTACTCTAGTCTGTGAGGAAAGGGCTGTCTGAGGTCCCAAAGTCTGAGCAAAGTGCCTGCCATGACATAGGTGCTCAATAAATAGTTATAAATATTTGTAAGAAGATCATTGTCAACAATTTGACCTTGAAGTCTGAAGAAGAAACCAAATCATATGAATTTATTTCATCAAGTTTGACCTTTGATTAATATGTAGCTATTTCTACCAATTGTTAATAGTGACTAAAATTTATGGTTGACTATTATGGCCTAGGACCAATCCTAAGATCTTAATACACATTGTCTTGAATCAGTCTGAAAGTTCACAGAGTATACTGTTTAAAGCCATAGGAAAAACAGAATTTGAGGAGAAAGAGCTCCAGTACCCTGCCTCTTACTCTGTCTAGCTACATAATATTGAACAAGTCATTCATCTTCCCTGTGTTTTCTCATCTGTGAAATGGGTTAATGAAAGTATTCTGTTATAAAGCTGTCTTAAGAATTAAATGACAGGGCTGGAGAGATGGCTCAGAGGTTAAGAGCACTGACTGTTCTTCCAGAGGTCCTGAGTTCAATTCCCAGCAACCACATGGTATGAGATCCATCTGTAATGAGAGTATACATAATGAATAAATAAATCTTTAAAAAAAAAGAATGTTTTTTTTAAAAAAAAGAACTAAATGAGATTTTACTTTTGAAGCATTTTACTTTTTATTATTTTATATTACCTATACACAATAATGGATTTCATTATGAAATTTCTTAATGAATAATATATTTTCTCTCTCTCTCTCTCTCTCCCTCCTCCCTCACTAATCCTTTCTCTACCTACCTCTTCCCAGTTTTCCCCTCTTCTTCTTCCATACCTTGTTTCTTCTTCTTTAATTTTAGTGACTTACTGAGTTTCATAAGGATTTCCCACAGGAGCATGCTTAAAGCAAACATTTTTCCTTCATCAGTTATTAACTGCTCACACATTCTCAGGGAAGAATGAAGCCCCCACACTTCCTAATTTCACAACAGGGTATTGGCAGGTCCAATCTTGTGCAGACCTTGTGTGTATTGTCATACTTGCTGTGAGGTCAGGAATACAGTAGATGTGTAACTCTCAAAAGTCAGGGTTCCACATTGCTCCCCACACCTTCCTCTCATTTTTTTTTACACTTTTTTCTCTCCACTTCTTCAACAATGTTCCCTGAGCCTTGGGGAGGAGGGAGGTGGAGACAACTATATTATAGTTGTCTCACTTAGGAGTGGGCTTCAAAAGTCATTTATTCTCAGTTCTTTGAGCTATTAAAAGTCACTGCTGACAAAAAAACAGAGATGCTGCTTTGACCAAGTTGGTGGCAAAACTCTTCTGTGTATGTAGCATTGTTATTTTGAAGGTAATTCAACAGATATATCCTGTCCATTCAGCAGAACAACAACAGTAGCTTCCTCACTTCAGATTCCCTGCCCCAGCCATGGGCTGTTGATCTTGTTCACAGTACCGTATGTGAAACTCCCCAGGTAAAGCAGGCATCAAATCCAATCAGGAAATGGTAGGTTACCTCCGTGATAGGTTTGCCACTGTTTCCACAGTCAGCTCATCTTGCCTGCCTCAGAACTGTTGCATGCAAGGTCCACAACTTAGTAAGGCTATTGATGACAGTTTTTCACCAGCAGTGCAGTAGTAATTTCAATCCAGGTAATAATAGCTCATATTTGTATCCATTGTTTCTTTTTTAATTGGACCAAATGAAGCTATAAGGGTTAAATAATTATCTTTGAGTTACATCTCATGCTAACACAGAACCAGCATTATGAACCAAAGCTCCAGACTTTTTATACTCCAAATTGACTTATTCATTTTCTTATATATGTACACATATGCATTGTATATATTTTAGCATGTAAATTCATGACTATTAGTTGTAGTTGTAACCCTAGTCTATAAAAGTCCGGTGTTCTGTTTTTGCAATACATGATAATTATATTATTTAATGTGTTAAAATATTTCACTGGAAAGCTGAAAAGGGTATAAATGTATGACTAGCAAATCTCCAGGAAATAGCATTAGCTAAGAAAAATCCTGGGCAACAGTTCACATACTGTTTATATATTTTGAAGACAACATTGGGTTATAGTCAGTGAACAATGAATTGATTGTATGAGGATTGATTAAAAAGCCTTACGAGATCATTTCCAAGACTTTGGTTTATTTGATCCTCTTATGAAAATAAGATAGGTAGAGACTAAAACAAAGGTTCAGCAGGTAGAGCTTCTTTACAGAGAGGTGAGGTCTTCACCTCTAAGGCTCACCTTGGAGCCTTAGAGAGGTCTATGGTCTTTGGAAACTGTAATGAAGCTGTGCTTGCTGTGTGCTTCACAGACAGTTATCCCTCCACCTTACACAGCTCAAATCCTGCCTATTTGTAATCAGGAACATGGCCCCAAACAACATGGAAAGATTGAGATGTATGCCCAGAAATTAACATTATCAGCACAAGGTTGATTTTTATTTCATAATTTCTCACTCATTCCTTAAAATAGATATGAAACAGAATAAGACATTTTGCTGAAGGACTCTCAAATAACTCTGTGCCCACAACTCTTCTTCAGTATAATGGAGAGTCAACTAGACACCTGCCACCCTGGAAGCCAAAGCCGTACCTATGAGCAGTGAGTCACTTAAGCTATGCCCTAAGAAGGACCCTGTTAGGAGTGGCATACAGTGCTGAGAGTGTGGGAAGAACTCTAGAGTGCAGATTCTGACTCTAATGGTTTATTTTTAACAAAATAAGGGCAAACAAAGTTTCTATTCACATAGTTCTTTTTTTCTGATATGTAAAGCAGTTTTACACTCACAAATGTGTCCGTTTTCTTCCAGAAGTAGAAAATCGTGAAAATTCTGGTCTTTACATAGCAAGGCTTATCAGATATCACAGAAGGAAATCTAGATTTAACTTCTGGGCCCAATAAATGGCCACTCAGAAGTCAGGAAACAGAATACCAGGGAACAGAGTAGAATTTAGTTAAAATGAAATTGGTTTGTTTGTTTTTTCTTTTATCTTCCTTTTTTTTTTTGCCAGTAAAAAAGTTTTATTAGGGCTGAGGAGACACACATATACAGCAGACACACAGAAAGAAAAGACTTTCTGTGAAGTAGGTGTTGGGGCGGGACTTGGGAAGCTGAGCTCAACTTCTCCTTGAGGTCTTGTGCTTTTAAAGTCTCTGAGGGATGGTCTTTCCCTAATTTAGGGTTGGTCATTTTGGAGAAAGACAGGATGGCTCCCAACTGTTATGTAAACATGTCCTGATCCAACCTTGCACTTAAAGCAGGGGGCCTGTTGGGAGGAAAGGAAGCCCATAAGGCCTTTGTTACAAACTGTCAGTTTCTTGGCTGAGCAAGAAGCCAGCCATCTTGTAAATTCACTACTTTTATTACCTATCTATGTCCACTCTCCCTCTCTCTCTCTGTCTGCCTGTCAGGAACTCTTACATAGGCCCTCACCCTCATGGTGCCCAGAGGTCATCCTAATTGCTGTCAGTAGGTGGGGCACAGACTGTCTTTCCAACTGCTTTCAACTGGCAGAGGTGAGATAGAAAGGGTAGCAGTTTGAGTGACTCAGAGGAGGGGTTACATAAGAGACCATGATAACTCTTAACAGATGGAAAAGATACAGAACATTAAGATGGCCATTTGATGTCAGTGTGCATCCTCGGAGCATGCTATTCCAGTGAGGTACCCAAGTGTCAAACTCACAGGTTTGGGGAAATTATTCACCAAGTGGTGTCCCTGAGGCATTGCTGGACAATCCTATAAAAAAGACCTGATGGGATTATATTTCTCCTTTACATTGTTAATTAGATCCTATGTCTTATGGTAGCTTCAGCAAATGGACTCTAGATTTTACTCAGATGGTGTCCATTCCCACTGGACATTACACCTGATCCATGGGCAAAGGCTTCTCTTGCTGGGAAGGCATTGGCCAATGAGACAACTACTTCAACTGACTTCTGCAAAGTTTCAGACATTTGGTCCCTAGGCAGGAGTCTGGTGTGACAGTCAAAGTTCATAGTTTTGAGGGAGAAAAATATTTGATTTAGACATGAACTATATGTTATAATGAATGCCATGGTAGAAGTCTTCCCTGGGGGCCATCCTGGAGTAATCTTTCTGTTTGTGTGTTCAGAATTCTACATTTGCTACTCATTGTCCACAGGATGAAGCACAGGCTCTTCAGCAGGACATTACCTACCTACTCACCTCCATTAGTGTCTGTAGGACACTGAACTCCAGATGACCTCTCTCTGTGTATATGTACAAATTCTGTCTGCTGGAAATGACTTTCAAACTATTGGTCTCCAATAAAGTTTATCCTTTCCATTCAGCCTTCTATGAATTCTGTTTGGCAGAATATGCTGGCAAGTTTTATGTCTACTTGACACAAGCTAGAGTTATCTCAAAGAAGGAAACCTCAATTGAGAAAATGCTTCCATAAGATCCAGCTGTAGGGCATTTTCTAATTAGTTGTTGATGGTGGAGGGCCCAGTCCATTGTGGATGGTGCCATTCCTTGGTGGTCCTGGGTTCTATAAGAAAGCAGGCTAAGCAAGCCATGGGAAGCAAGTCAGTAAGCAGCACCCTTCCATGGCCTCTGCATAAGCTCCAATCTCCAGGTTCCTGCCTTGCTCGAGTTCCTATCCCAATTTCCTCCAAAGATGGACTATGATCTGGAAGTGTAAGCCAAATAAACCCTTTCCTCCTCGACTTGTTTTTGATCATGGTGTTTTATCACACCAATGCTAACTCTAAGACAGCAGAGGAATGATTTATAAATAAGGGTCAATTTTTCAAATCCTTTTGACACCTATAAACATATACCCATATGCTTACCTCATGGGACCATTGAAATTGAAATCACATGAAGATGTTACAAGTAAGAAATGTAAACTTAACAAATACTAATGCTTCACCCAATTACCTTAGATTCTTCCATCTATAGCATCATATATCTATATACTTAGCACATTGTACAGCTAGTCTATGGATGTGTTCCCTTGGTCTCTATAAAGTTACATAGTTATATAAAGGTTTTTATATGTGTGTGTAAAAGTTATATAAATATAAATGTTTTATGTAAAATTATATATGTATAAAGTTATATAAATGTATATATATAAAGTTATGTATGTGTGTGTATAGATACATATATATTCACTTTTCAAACAGGGACTTTACATCTCATTATGCTGAGCAACAAGTGTAACTCCTGATCTGTGGTAGGTTTGTCATAAACATGAAATAGTTGTGATGCTATGAAGGGAAATGAGCCTAATTTTGCCTGGGATGTTGAGGAAAAGTTCAGTTCATCCTATTGAGGGTTTAGGGACAAGCGATTCCAGGGGAGTGAATTAGCAAGAGCTCAGTCATAGAAACTGAGAATAAGGAAGACAAGTTCTCAAGTTGTAAAAGTATATATTATACAGTGCCCACACCGATGTCTGAAACTTGACATCTGGTCCGAGCCCCCTGCCCTACTCCTCGGAAGTCTCTCCTGTCTGAGGACAGGGCCGCCGATCAGCATCGACTCCAGCCAAAAGCTTCAGCCACTCCCATGTCCCCCTCTTCTAGCAACGATGCATTCAATTCATTAGCATGCCTGTCGGTCCACTGCCAATGTCCAGTTCCTTCTCATCCCGAGTTCCTGATGTAGCCTCTGTAGTCTTCTTAGCACATCGTAAAACCCACCATAGTAAAGCTATGGAAGGCGTCATAGATCAGCGGTAAAAGAACAGGGATGATAGCATGAATGTGGCAGTTTTTGACTTATAATTAGCAAAGAACTATTAATTAATTGAAAGGTTAGTTAGAAAAATGAAGGAGTTCAACAGCACATACTTGTGCTTGGCAGTTGAAGTGGGGAGCACTTTTGTTTTCTGGTTTCAGTACCCAAGGTAGGTAGTAAGACTGCTTGTTTAGAGCCTCATATTAAGAGCTTAGTTCTTTGCAATGCTTGTATCACTTTTATTTATGAAAGTTCCTACAAACATCTGTTATATTTCTGTGTTTCTCATGACATTCTAAATCACACATAAATAGTTTTGTAAAACTCTGAAATTTAATAGTTAGTATATTACCAAGTTTTATATAATCTGTAGAATATTAGTTCATGCATCGAATGAAATCGTTATAGTACTAATAGTAAAATACTAATAGCATTTCTTCATACCAGATGCTAGCCAGTCTGCATGAGACTCCACAGACAGGGTGGTATCATTGTTCCAGTTTTATGTGAGAGTAATCTGAGACAAAACTCAAGGACATAAAGGTTATAAATAAAGTTTGTATCCAGAGTCCCTTCTAATTCAAGGGGGCTTAGCACCTAACTAGGGCACCTTATTTGCCACAGCTCATCTCTGCAGAGTGTTGCTCTGTTCAGAGTAGAAATATTGATCTTCTATAATAGATGAATAATACTGAGTAACTCAAAGCAATCTGAGAACAAAAGAGAGGAAATGTGGAATTATCCTGACTATTATCATGTTTGAAGATGCATGGTATAATGGAGATATGGAACCATACAGATCAAATGTTAACCTTGACTTTTCTGTTTTTTTTTTTCATTTGCATATACACCAGATATTTTGATCTATGTCCTTTGTGTGCCAGAGAATATCCTAGTTTTTGAGGATACAAAGAGAAAAGGATATATAAACTTTAGAATACATTTACTAGGCTATGATGTTGGAGAATTAATCCCTATGAGCATATTTTCTTGCTTTTTAGGTAGGAATCATAAGACTTCATTTGTGGGGAAATTGAAAAGAATAAGAAAGATCAATCCCCATGGATGGTGTTTAATATTGTGAGTAATCAAAACACGTCAGCTTCCTTCACTTATTCTCTGTAGGTCCTAAGATAGGATTCTTCAGTGTAGATAACCAGGAAAGGTGGACTGGACCTGTACTGAGTGAGCTCTTGCTAGACTTCATATTCATAGAGCACACTACGGATTTGAGAAATGACAGGGATTCCTCTTTAATACTGTACATTGATTTGAGAAAATTTAGTCAATAAGAAACCTTTAGTGATATGAAAGGGGATCACTGCTGGCAGATGGTGGCCCGTGGGAACTTAGTATCCTGTTGCACGTGGAAGCTGAATAACAATGTCTTCAATGATGCAAAAGAAATCCAGAAGCCTCGGTGACTAATAAGACTATGGGTGTAAAAAATTTCAAAGAAGGGAGGTCCCCAGGCATAGAGTGGCCTAGGAAGGCTTATGTAATAATTCTGTACCAGTTCTCTGAGGAAGGGTAAAGGTTCAGAAAACCAGAGGAAAACAAGGATGTATATTCGTTTAGGACCAATTAAGTTTGAATTAAATTTTTTTAATGGTGTAACTAAAGTTGAGAAATCGCCAGTTTTTAACATTGAAACACTCAGAAATAACTGTTTTCTCTCTCCCTCTCTTTAACTCTGCTTCTCAGTTGTAGTTTTCTTCTGGCTGGTCTGCTAGGTGGACTTTCTTACCTGTGGTGGCAAGCTACCTCCTGAACAGCGTGCCACCAGTTCAGTAGGTCAAAAATGACAGGCCTTTTCTCCATGATGAGTTCGTAAAAGTCTGGAAGTTTTCTCTGAGTGGCCAACTAGTCACGTGTCCACATGTGACACCACAACAGAGAGAGAGAGAGAGAGAGAGAGAGAGAGAGAGAGAGAGAGAGGGGGAGGGGGAGGGGGAGGGGGGGGGGAGGGGGAGGGGGAGGGGGAGAGGGAGAGGGAGAGGGAGAGGGAGAGGGAGAGAGAGAGAGAGAGAGAGAGAGAGAGAATGGGGTGGGATATTTAAAGCTGCAGTCCAGTGCGAAAGAACTAGTGATCTTCCGTGTAAAAATCACTGTTTCAACCAAGGAAGGGAGAGTGGCTTCTGATGAAGTGAAAATGACAGCTTTTCTTCTCTTGGAGGAAAAGCCAAAATGATCAATCAGGAATGAAGGTGAGGTGGGGGAAGGGAAGCAGGTCAGCTATGGGCTGAACTCTCCTAGGTCTGTGTCAAATTTATTTCTCACTTCTGAGTTAAGTTTGTCTGTAATTGGAGCATGCTTTGTGCTGTTAATTCTGAATCTGTGTCCTCTATAAATAATTAGATGTTCCTCTAACAAATGCTTTATTTGTCATTATCTGAAAGCCTCAGTAACTGGGGGTGTATTTGGTTTCCTTACTTCTAATCTCACATAAGATGTTATTGTTAGTTCTCAGTAGAAGTGACATTAAATGTCTCCCTTTTTCAGTGATATACACTCATTCTCTATGTTTATTTTTTTTTAATATCCCCATCACAATTCCAAAGTAATGAAAATATTCTGGTTTAATAGATAGATTTCCTGGTAAGTGTCTAAATATTTGGTAGCTTTCCTAATTTGCTTTCTGATGCTATGATAGACACCAAAGGCAGCTTGGGAAGGAAAGAGTTCATATTGTCTCACACTTCCAGGTTATAGTCTGTCTCTGAGAGAAGTCAGATAGGAACTCAAGCAAAACAGAGGTGAGAACCTTGGAGGGATGCTACTTACTGGCTCACTTCCTCTCTTGGGCTCTGCTAGCTTTCTTATATAGCCCAGGCCTACCTGCTTAAGGATGATGCCACCCACCATGGGCTGGGCCCTCCTACATCAGTCATCCATCAAGACAGTTCCCCACAGGCATGCCCACAGGCTAGTCTGATGGAGGCAATTTCTCAGTTGAGGTTCCCTCTGCTCAGATGAGACACAAGCGGACAATAAAAACCCATCAGTATATTGGCCATCAGGGAAGAAGCAGATGTGTCTGCATAGGCGCATGAGCCCTCGGTCTACCTGACAGTAGCCTTGAAGACTGGCCTCCAGGAATGTATCCCAGGAGATGTGCTGTGACCTCATGTCAGCCATTTTACCTCTTTATGTTTTCTGGTTTGTTTTTCTACCTGAAAATAATAAGAAGGAATAACTATTCTATGAAGTTTTTATAATGACTACAGTCAATAAAATATGAGGTAAAAATTCTCAAGGGCTGGGAGATAGCTCTGTTGATAGAGTGTGCCTCGTGACTTCCCTTCTTTTCTATTACTGTAATAAAACACTCTGACTAAAAGCAGCTTACAGGAAGAAAGGGTTTAATCTATCTCATATTTCCAGGTCACAGTCCAACATTGAGGGAAATCAGGGTAGGAACTCAAGGCATGAATATGAAGCAGAAACTATTGAAATATGCTGCTTACTGGATGGTTTTCTGGCTCAGTCCCATGCCACACCTAGCTAACTTCCCTATACAGCCCAGGACCATCTTCCCCAGGAATAGTGCTGCACACCCACAGTGGGGCTAGGCCCTTATAAACCAATTAACAACCCAGCCAATTCCCATAGACATGCCCCACAGGCTAATCTGATCAAGGCAATCTCTTAATTAATCCCTGCTCAGGTGACTCTAGCCACTTAGAGGTGACAAGCACAGGACATCTTGCATGAATGAGAACCCAAGTTCAATCCTAAGAACTCATGTGAAAAGATCTGGGCGTAGAGATTTATGTTTATAATTCCACCAGTGCGGAGGCAGAGAAAGGCATAGTTTCTTGGGTCTCAAGAACCACCCAGCCTAGCCTACCTGTTGAGTTCCAGGCCAGGGAGAGATGCCACATCAAAAATAAATATGGCTAACACTGGAGATGTGATGCCCAACACATACTGAACCTCCTGCCCTCCACATAATTCTTTACATTATAACCAGTAAACACATTTTAAAAATTAAAGGTACCAAGACTATCTAGGAAGTTTTCATGAGCCCAACACCTAACTTCTCATACTATTAATATCTTACATCACTATGATATATTTGTCACAATTAGTGCACTGTGATCATGGACATGCTTTTGGTGTCCTAAGGTCACCAGAGTCATTCTGAATAAGAAACATAAGACACTGTGTTCCACTTCTGGTGCCTCTTTCTCAGATGCTGGTTTTTCGTGGCTCTAAGTCCAATCGTTCTTTCCTTCTCCCTAAAGAACAGTTTCTAACATTTCTTTCAGGGCAGCTCCAGTGGTAATGAATTATTTTGCTTTTGTTTGTCTGTAGAAATCTTTATTTCACTTTCTCTGTTGAAGCACGGCATACTGGATATAGAATCCTATGTCATGACTGTTATTTATTAAGCAGCACAATGTTATTCATTAAGTGGGGCTGTTTACCGTGCAAGAAAAGCCACAAGGTACGACAAAACCCACTGTAAGTGTTTATTAAGGGGAGGAAACAGAAGGGGTGCTTAGGCCTATGAAAAAATCATGCAGGAAGAGGAGAAGGGATATGTGGAACCTGCTTTTATAGATTCTCCTCACACATGTGCATATGGGCTTATGTAGCTATACCATACACGCAAATAGATTACACCGTCATGCTGTGGGCAAATTACGAGATCATGCAGCGCACGGATTACATAGGATGTAAAGGCCCTAGGATGACTAAGCATCTTGCCTGGCTACTGGACAGTGCATGTGTGGTCATGTAGCTGGGGGAGTGGCTAGGGATTCTAACAATGATGCTTTCCTTAAACACTTTAAATACTTTCATACATACTCTTTTACTACTGGTCTGGCTTCTAGAGAGTCCATTATTCTGTATTCTCACCCATAGTCCTCATTTAATGTTTATCTTGCTGCTTTCTCCATGATAAATTTCCTCCTGTCCTTGGCAGCCTTCAGTATAAGTCTGATATGCTTAAATCTGAACTACACGGGAGTTGGATGTTATCTGATCTTATCGGAGCCCCTGCAAAACATACTCGGTCCTTTTGGCGCGACTCAGCAATCCTCCCCAGATGTTCTTTTTGTACCATAGATTCCGGTATTGTTGTAGACAGATGATCATGTTTTGTTGTTTTGATTTTGATAAACCGCAATATTTAAAACCTTCGAAAA
Organism: Onychomys torridus; assembly: GCF_903995425.1. Taxonomy (NCBI): domain Eukaryota; kingdom Metazoa; phylum Chordata; class Mammalia; order Rodentia; family Cricetidae; genus Onychomys; species Onychomys torridus. The sequence goes on along the minus strand of NC_050444.1, from coordinate 17,085,475 downwards.
TGTTCAAACAACACATGAATGAAATCCATAGAAATTTACAGAATTGTTTTCAATGATCAGAAAAAACTAGACTTAAATTTCCAAGGAGGTACAAGGGTGAGCTTGGCTCTGTTTGTTGGTGTATTTTGGCTGTGACCTGGAGGAGACATGGAACCTCCCACTCCTTCCCCATGGCTCAGGGAGCTCTGGGGAAGAGGAGATGGTAATAATGGGAGGTGCTGGGGTGCTGGGTGACTCCAGTCAGTGTATTCCAGGAACAATATGACTGCAGAGGTGAACTCACAGACACTGTGGTGGCATACACAAGAACTGCACAGGCACAAGTCAGGTGGGGTCAGAGCACTGCGCGGAAGTGGACATAGGTCCCACCCCGAACCAAGAAACTATTTGCAAACCATACCCACTGACAGAGGGAAAAATCAATTTTCTCCAGTGGAGTGTCACTAGGGTGGGCCCCTTACTCAGGAGTAATTGGTCAACAGACACACACACACACACACACACACACACACACACACCACCACCACCACCACCAACAACAACAACAACAATAACAACAACAAGAAATATTTGTTTTTATTTTCATTGTTCTACGGTTTTGAGACAGAGAGCGTGCAAACAAAGTCATGTGAATAGGTAGGGGTAGGGAGATTCTGGAAGGAGTTTGGAAAGGAGAAATCATGCCCAAAATATACTGTATAAGAAACTTTAATAAAAAAGGAAAGCCTGTCTTAGAAGTTCATAGATCACATGACGGAAATTACTATTGCTGGCTAGCTAAATATACAAAATGTCAATGTGCCTTCTAAATATCTGTTTATACTCTTAGACTAAGGCTACCCACAACTCTAATAAGACAAGCTTTTTTTTTTTTTTTTTTTTTGCAGTGAATGGCAGTCAATGCATAGACTCACGGCTGCCCAAGATGCTGGGAATAATAAGAGAGTTTGGTCCTAAACACGTCATTTATGCTAATCCTTGTGAGGCTCCTGGAACAGTGCAAGGAGGGAATGAAAAGAATGTAAGAGCTGACAGAAGGACAAACATAATATGTACTCACTCATAGTGGATACTAAATGGGAGGGAAGTGATGGCCAGACTGCAACCCACAGCTCCAGAGAGGCTAGCTAACAGGGAAGGACCCTAGGAGGGACACGTGGATGATCCTGGGAAGGAGAAGTGGATGAGATCTACATGAGTGGACTGGGTGTGGGGGGGTGGCAGAGGGCGAGGAGTCGGGGATGAGAACATAGGGAAATGGGAGGGTCAAGCTGGAACAGGGACAGAGTGGGAGGGCAGGGAGGCAGATACCATCATAGATGAGGACATCATGGGAATAGGAAGAGGCAGGGTGCTGAAGAGGCTCTCAGGAATCCACAAGGGTGACCCCACCTTGGTCTGGCAGTGGTCCAGATGGTTCCTGGACCGGTCTACTCTAGTGACCAGTCTAGTGAATAGCCCAATTGTCATCATAGACCCTTTGTCCAGTGACAGATGGAGGCAGATACAGAGATCCACGTCCAGGCACCAGGCTGAGCTCTGGGAATCCAGTTGATGAGAGCGAGGAGAGATCTGCAGGTGAGGGACGTCAAGATCATGATGGGAGGACATGCAGAGATGACCAGCCACACTAGTGGAAGCCCATGAATTGTCCAGGAGACTGGACTAGGCCCTCTGGATACGGAAGACAGTTGTTTGGCTCTAACTGTTGGGGGGGGGCACCCAGGCAGGGGGATCTGTCCCTGGTCTATGGGCAAGCTTCTGGAACCTGGTGCCTGTGGTGTGACACCTTGCACAGCCTTGGTGCAGTGGGAAGGGGCTTGGACCTGCCTAGGCTCAGTGCACTGGGCTCTGCTGACTCCCCATGGGAGACCTTGATTTGGGGGATGTAGGGATGTGGGGTGGCTTGGGAAGGAGAGCTAGGGAGTGGGAGGACAGAGGAGGGAGTGTCTGTGGATAGCATGTGGAGTGAGTAGAAAATTTCTTTCTTAATAAAGAAAAATGAAAAAAAAAAAAGTGATCTGAAAGATGGGGGGAGGCAGCAAAATCCCTTCCTCCAGACACAGTACTCACATGTGGTCATAACTCCCAGCAGTTGAGATTACCTGCACTGGGCTGGAACAAGACGATTCTCAACTGTTAGTCATGGACTGGGAGGGGCTTCAGGGCCTTTATTCCTCACTGCTGACTTGTAGGCCACTGATAGCCACTGTCTGCAGTTGTGTGACCACCAGTAAGTATACTTGCCAGACTCCATTGGAGAGTTCCAATCCCAAAGTTACACAGGTGGAGCTGGCGAAACCAGAGCGACACAAACAGAATGAGAAGGCATAAACAGTGGGAAAGAAGTCACCCACCCGGGAAAGAGGGAATTTGGCAGGGAAGGGAGAAAGATGGGAGACAGTAGGCGTGAGAACTAATCAGAATTCATAATATGCACGTATGAAGGTGCCAAAGAGCAAATTCAATTAAAAATAAAATAAATGAATCTGAGAAGGTCAAAATGTTCAGGACAAACGTGATTCTAAAAGAGAAGTTCAAAAGCCTGTGTACATTGTGGTAAAAGTGAAGCTTTGTTCTGGAGGAAGGAGGGCCTCTGAAGGCACGTCTATTTTGTGAGCCAAGTTCTTATTGTTTTCTTCCATTTCAAAAGAAGATTTCAGCAGGAATATTGAAGTTGAAATAAAATATATTAATAAAAATATAATTGCCTTATTAATACCAAATCACACCAGGGGTTTTTCACTCTTTCTGTTTAAGCTTTTGTTTAACATTTTAGTACTAGTCTAGAACTACTGGAAAGGAATTCTTTGCAGTTGCTTGTTTCATAATGTGGCAGCCTGTCATGAAGACTTTTGAGAATGCTGCATGTGATAAAAACAGCTTTCAACACATACTTTCCTCTCTTCAAGCCGGGACTGCAATTTAATGCTTACATTCTCTTATTATATATATATATATATTGCCAATAGATTTTTTGTTATTTTTTTAAAGCAGGGCACATGCTAGCCAAAGCTTTTATTTTTATAAAATGTGCATTACTGCTTGAAATCTGTTATCCTTGTTATAAAGCAGCATACCTCAGAGGCCTACCCCACCTGTAGGAAGCACAGGAATCCACAGTTCTAAGGCCTGGTTCAACTCACCCGAGAATATTAAAGGCTCACCATAGGAAACATCCCATAATCAGTTTGTAAGGTCATATTTACTGGGTCGCACAGTGACAGTAGAGAAAATAGTATGTTCATTTATAGTTTTTCCTCTTTAATTAATTAATTCATTTGTTTGTTTATAGCCAGGGCCTTAGTTTGTAGCCTTGGAATCTAGATTTTTCTGCCTTAACCTCCTGAGTGCTGGCATATCAGGTGTGTACCACTACAGCTGACTGTAGACCTAGTTTATGAACAATTTCTCCTTCTTATTTATTTCCTTTTCAAAATAAGAAGATGCAATCCAGCTATACAATAGGCTGTATGGGGCTAAATTTCCATAGCTCACTGGAAAACAAGCCTGGATCAGACAACAGAGAAGCCGGAGCATCTATCTTCTGACTGTGTGGGCTGTGCTGGGGTTGCATGGCTGAGAACAACTGGCCCAGGAGGTCACTCAGGTCAGGGATGCTTTGTAAGCTTGATCCAGATCCAGATTTCTTTCACGTAGATGACCGCATCTTCTCTGCTAAGTGTTAGCAAGAATGAAGTGGAAGCTTGGTGTATTGTGACTGTTAAATGAAAAATCGAAGTGAAGCGAAAGTGGAAATATCTCAAGGACCTGTATTTCACAAACCAGGGTCTTTAAAAACACCCCAGCCTTTAAGTCTTCACTGAAGAGTCGAGTAACGCAGGCCTGCTGTTTCCTTTAGTAATACCTCCTGGAATGCCAGGAGAACCTGTATGGGCTGCTGAAACCATCCATCTTGCTAACCCACACTCCGGGCTCTCTGTAGGATTCTCCTGCAAGGCAGCACCCAGGAACTAGCATTTAACAATACTTCAGGCAGTCTGGGGCCATCTGCTGGAAAATGGCTCTAAATAATCTTGATGGTCTAGCCCTATTAAATCATACTTTTTCTTCAGTGGCAGAATTCTATTTTATTTATTACAGTGTTGCCGGTTGGTCTGCATGAGGAACTTTGTGATCCTGGGCAACTTCTGTCTCTGGTCTGCCTGAGTTCCTGTTATAAATGCAAAGGCTTTTTGCATCACTTAGAGTCATTTGGCAGCCTCTCTGAAAAATCTGATAAATGACTGTGGAGCTGCTCCCTCTCCCTGGGGCACCCTTCACTCCTTCAGATTTGTTGCTTCTGTTCCCTGTGAAGATAGTTTGTATGTTGATAATGTGTGTGGGTTTTTTTTTTTTTTTTCCCAGCCATGCTTATCTGGAGCTTTTATTCAAAGTCAGGTGTAAATGATACTAACCCTGCCCCTCACTCTTAGAAGTGAAAAGAATCCATTTACTCGATTTCCCATACCTTTAAAATGCATCTGTCTCCTGTTGAATTTACAGTTCCCAGCTGTGCAAAACTACTTTGCTTATGTCTGTACATTTTATCTTTTATTAGACTCTGATTGTGTTCTACTATTGTGTCCCAAATAAGAAAAATGTGTTTCACTTTAAAAGCACTCACTAGTTTAATGACCTCCACAATGAACATAGCTTGTTGAGTTACAGTAACTTAGATACTTGTGTAAATATTCAATCAAAACACACTGGTCAAGCATCTAGTATTTATCCTGCAGTCTAATAGATTCTGTGTAGGCTTGGTGTCATGTAAGCGAAATGTCTGCTTGGCCCCTATGTTGCTGTGTGGATATCATTTTCTGGGGCTAGGTGAATGTTTCCTTAAATGTTAAATGTGAAGGCAATAAACCAGCCAAAAATACTCAAAATCAAGAAGACATACATCAGTGCATTCATCAATTTCTTTATTCAATAAAGAGATAGTAATTTGGTTTCTCTTCTTTTTAACACTTCAAACATTTCTCTCTCTCCCTCTCTCTCTTCTTCCTTCCTTCTTTCCTTTCCTTTGTTCTATCGTGCATTCTTTTTTAAAATGTATGTATGCCCCACATAAAAGGACAGGCACAAACACTAGGAGTAAGTTTTTAAAATCAAGAGTAGACCAGCACATGGCATTGAAGTGATTTGCTTCTTTTCTGTTTGTTCTCATTTCAGATGATGGGAAATTGTCCTTCGAGGAATTTAAAGCCTATTTTGCAGATGGAGTTCTCAGTGGAGAAGAACTACATGAGCTCTTCCACACCATCGACACGCACAATACCAAGTAAGGACAGTTCTTACGGGGGGCTCTGAAACGTGGTGGAGAGGATGTGATGAGTCACTCAGAGACACGTAGATGGTACATTCTGGAATGTTTAATTCTGTAATAGCCTTTCCTAAAAATGCAAGTATTCTAAAAACCTTCAATATCTTTAAAATAAATATTCTGTCATTTTATATTGTATCCTCTTTATAGAATATGAAACAAAAAGGATATGATAAACATGGTCTGTCATTAGTAAATAAGTAAAATCTTACTATCCATCTTTGGTATAAGCCAAACTTTCTTTGTTTGAAAATTGTCCTCTGGATGTTATTATACTGGTATGTTGAGATGAAATTACTGCAATTATAAACTGAAAATCACTGCTACTTGAGAGATGCAGTTAATATAGGGCACAGGATAGCTCTGGAGAGTGATACACAGGGTGATTGATGACCATCATTTATTTGGCATGTGGAACTCTCTTTTGGAGTAGGAAGATTCTGTTCCTATCCTCCCATGCTGAAAATATAAGATAATAAGGACTTTAGGATACAGATCAATAGAAATGTACTGCTACTTTAAGGTTACTGAACCAAATCATATTATTTTTCACAGTTGCAATTATAGAAGTCTAATACAAAAGAGCATGGATTCACACACGCCTAGAGACCCACCACATTGCCTACTGCCTGAACAATCACATTGTGCTTCAGGCAAAGTACTGACATGGTTCCTGGCAATAAGCCTGTCTGCTAAGACAATGCTCTGGAGCTCTACCTATGAACAAACATTTGCTTGAGGCAACTATTTAAAAAATTAGAAGATTAAATTCACTTTACTCAGGTGGTTGATTATTTTTAAAATATCAGTAAGTTTCTAGAATACAACAAGCTTTTCAATTGCCTTGACAATGCCTTAAGCCTCTTCTTGTCAGAAATAGTATTAGACCCAGTAACTGATAATTTCCATATACTATCAAAACCTCTGTAATTGATATATTCATAGGACACTTGGGAATCACAAAGAAGGGCATCATAGGTCAGTGTGGCTCAGGAACTGAGATATGATAGGAAAGTATAGACTGCTTATGTAAACAAGCGCAGGAAACTGAGGAGGACATTCCAGTCAAGAAAAGGCATAATCCAATGAGTCCATGGGAAACACAAATTGTACTTGGTGTATTTTTGTCTCTTGTTTCAGAAGAGATGGCTCAAAAGTTGGGGGAGTGGGCCTGGGAGGACTGGGAAGCTAGTATGATTGGGTGAAATTCTCAAATAACCAATAAAAATGCACACACACATACACACACACCCCACAAGAAATTCCTGTTGTGTGAAATTCCCAAATAAGCAATAAAAATACTATGTTGGAATAAAATAGTTATTCACAAAATAAAAAATAAAAAGAAAAGGCATGGAGAAACTTCTGGATGCATGAGGTGAGAAAGAGTCACTTCTGATTGCTAAAGTGTCAACTATACAGCTGAAAGTGGAAGGGGATTAACAGAGGAAAGAATGGTCTGGGTGAGAAATAATTTTTATTCTGAGTTTTTAAAAGTACTTCAACTTTATGCAAGGCAAAGCTAACCTAGTCAAGAACTCCAGCAGCATCTTATAGGTCACTGTGGTTCTAATAAGGGACCAGCTGAAATGACGCAGGTGGAGGAAGACAGCAGATCTTAGGAACCTTAAAGGGATACTGAGGAAGTAGATTGACCATGCAGAGACCGAAGCTAGCTATCTGAACAGAGAATGCGGAGGAGACAGGCTCCCCTTGTGTCTTGGGTATCCTGTTGGAAGCTGGTTTCTAACACTACATCAGCATGCTGATGATCTCCTCATTATGTCAGGTTTTAAAAGTATCTGGATTTGGAACATTTATTAAGGTTTCTAGTTTTAGAATTTGGTATCATGAATATTTTTCAATGCATATTTACTAAAGTTAAGGAGAAAGTTTTCACTTGGTTTTATTTGTTGGGTTTTGCCACTTTATTTACCTTTTTCATAGTTTGTATTACTCTGTATACATTTAAGACTACTTAGTACCAAAATCTGAGATGTGTAATGATTTATACAAGTCTAAAGAAATGTATATTACTATTGGTTGCTATCATATACATTAGCAACAACTGTGTTTTCTGGCATAATTATAGTCAATTTAAAATTAAAAATATTAGTTGGAAACCTCTGAATTATATTAATGAAATTCCTCCTTAAAACAGGTTGTCAGTGTCAAGCTTTGATCTTTTACAAACATTAATTCAAGCTTCAACATAGAAATTCCAGAGCTTTATTTTAAGCTTAAAAAAACCTTTTATCTCGTATGATCCAAGTTTTTGCTATAAAAGTCAATTGCTTTTCCTTTTCTAGTGACTTTCTCAGGGCATATGCTACCCTCCCAAATACTGATGCTGTCCAACAACCAAAGCCACTCTAATGTAATCAGAAGCACAGCCTGGCCCACCAGAAGCCAATCAATGTTGGTGGGAGAGAACCAAACAAATTAACTCTCTCCGCACTTACAGCAGCTGCCTGGCCCTTGTGCTTCCTAATGTCTGTGGTTGAATATTTACTTGGCCATAGGAGCAGTCTTCTAAAGAAGTTTAATTGTTGTTTGTATCTACAATGCAGTAAAATTAATGTATATTAAGTATCAAAGTTAAGTAAATTATTTCTTATAAAAAGAATGCCTTAGCTGAGAGAGTTTTTAAATTCATCTTCTAGCCAACCTATAAACCACTTGCCCTTGACATTAAGGAAAGTGCTTCACATTCACTGTCCAGGACAGAGCATGGTTTTGAGCTCAGTGCTCAGAAAATGTCACTCTAAGGTGAATCCCAGGCAGCATTCTGCTTGTTTGAAGCTGTGTTAGACTTCAAGGATGGGGAGTGGTTTCCCAGAAGTTGCGTTCCTCATGCATCTAACCTCAACATTTTGCTCAATGCACAGTTTTTAAAAGTGAAGAGAACCTCCAGTGAAAGAGGAGAAATTTGAAGGCATCATAGGTTCAACTATCTATCACTTTTTAAAATCAATATCTTAAATTGATAGGGGTTTTTCATCAGGTATGAACACTTAGAATGTTTTTCTTTCTGGATTATTGTTGCAGAGTGATTTATGGAGTTTGTAAAAACAATGATCCTTGAATTAGATGGTATGATGAACAGAAGATGGTGAAGTTATAAACATTGTTAACAAAGAGTAACATTATTGAAAACTCATTTCTTAAAGTAACTGTGAACAAGCTAATATTTCAAAATAAATAGAAATTTTCACCTCCCGAATTTAAATTATTAAAACTTATCATTTCAATCTCCATATTAACTGTCTTCTTTCTAGGCAGATATGGCTAATCTTCTTCTTTAAGAAAAGAAAAAAATTGTTAATCTCCCAATGATTTGAGTTAGCTTTTTTTTAATTGCAACCCTCCCAGCTCAGGTATATTTCTAGACACACATTTGTTTTTCTCTTCTTGTATGAAAATAAGACTTATTCATAAAAATACAATTCTATTAATATTTAAGTTTGGGAAAAATAATACTAGCAAAAACTAAATATATAGCTAGATGCTCATAAATGAGGACCAACACACTGTGAATAAAAAAGAATAAAGGTAAGACTGGTAGGTCAGGGAGAAACTTTTACAGCTCACAGGAAGTACTTTCACTCACTAGAAAGCCAGCACAGCTACATTTGGCAATCAATTAGATGAAAAAAGAAAATTTAGCATCAATCCTTGAAGTATTAGTCATAGCAGAAGCATGGGAGAAAGTCTCCCTAGAGACCTAAGGCAATTCTGCCAGTGAACTGCACTTAGGAGCTCCAGATTGTCAGGGCAGACCAAATGGTAGACCAGATGGAAGTTTTGCTCATGATGCAGAAAGTGAACATAAAGAAAGTATCCCAAGACTCTCAGAGAGAGCCTCATGACTAGGGACTTATACGTTCAAACAGAAGATTCTTTGTTCTAGACTAAAATAGTCTTTTGGATGCTGAGCTCTGATATTTCAACCCTGTGCTGGTTAGCTCACCAGAGTGACAGAAATATCATCAACTACTAAAATGAGTTAGTTCTGGAATTGAAACATTCTTTCCTATACTAAACTGTTTTCTCTCTCTCTCTCTCTCTCTCTCTCTCTCTCTCTCTCTCTCTCCCTCTAATTTCCCCTTAGTCTACTCCTTAGGGCTATCCAGAATATGAATATTTTATGACTTGTCTCTCCAACATTTGAAAGCAGTTTTCATGTGCCAATGATGAGATTAAAATCCCATAATAATTAGAGAGTAATTATATCAAAGGGTTTGTTTCAGATGGCAGAGTTTTGCTTCTTCTGAAATAGAAAAGTTGTTTAGTCTATATTTATGCATGACGGTTAATTCCTAAAGGATGATGAGTTGGTTGATAATGCTACTGTCTTTCCTGAATTATTCATCATACTGCTTAAGGGGAGACATATGTTGCAAGGAGCAGGAAAATAATGCAGGGTCAACATCATGAAGTAAACATTATGGCATTCTGAAGGGTATGCAATATAGTTGTACATAGAATTGTAATTAGAAAATCCATTGCCATTGTGAGTGAGATGGATCTTCTTGTTAGTGTAGCCTATACCACCTTCAACTGGAATTGAGGATGCAGGAGGTAAAACCACAAATTTAGTACCTAGAAGAGTAGAGTAGTTCACAATCCCAGATGTTAATTACAAGTAAGTGGTGGCTAAAAGTACATAAGCAAGAAGCCAGAGAGTGGAAGATAGTAGAGCTATATGCCAAAGGAATAAATGACCATGAAAGTCCCTAATAGAGCAGCCAGCCTGGGCAAGGCACAACTGAGTTTCAGTGGTTAAGACCTTGGCTGAGAAGCCCTGGCAGAACAGTGCTCATAACTCAAACTGGCCAAGAGAAGCCAGCATCAAACACAAGCTGTTTCTGTGCATGACCAAAGCTTACCTATAGAAACTAGGTAAAGGGTTTATCCTTTGTCCACACCCAAAGCCTTCTCTTTTGAGACAACAGCATATGGAAACTGCTTTCAAGAGAGATGGTGTTTAGAATGCTTTGGATAAAGGATGGAGATAAAGGATTCTCAAAGCTATAGAGCTAGGGAAAATCATTTTTTGAACAGATATTATTCAGTCTCTCCTTTGCTCAACTTGGGAAAAGGTCACAATAAGGAAAATGATACTATGAAAAGACGGACTTCATTGGTTGTGACAAAAACCTAAGGTAACTTAAGGAAGATATAACCTTGCTCATGTGTCAGATGAAGCCAGAGGTGACTATTAAGTGTGTGGGAGCCAGGTACTGGAGTCGTGGTCATTGTTTACCTCTTCCTTTATCTCTATCAGCTCTTCTCTCAGAAGGACTGAGAGGTCAGGATGGCTAGAAGACAGCCTAGAGAACTATCAGAGAGATTGCCATTCTTTACCAACAGCTACAGCAAAATCCTAGTTTCGAATCATTATCCTACTTTGCTATCATGAGCATATGTGAACAATTTATCACTGTTTCAGGGGAAAGAGAATGTGAACTGAAACCAGGATGCTGCATTCAAACAGAGGAGTATAGATTCTTGGCTGATACAACTAGAGTTTTCCACAGATCAAAGAATTGTTTACTTGGCCTCAGAAATCTTTATTACCTCATAATTTATAGAAACATAACCAACCCCTTTTGAAGAGCAAAATAGGCTCAGAGAAGTTAAAATTCTAAAATATTCTAACAGTGGGGTCAGCAGAAAACCTGAAGTTATTTATAGTGGAAAACTCTGAATTCAGGAAAGTCTGTGTGTTCTAATGGGTATCCTGGTCTCACTAAGGTGTCCATGGTCCTGTCCATCACACTAAACCCCCTGCTCTTGACTTTTCCATCCATTTGACTGACCAGTGTCCTAGCTCCCTATGTTCTTCTAGAACCATGCTTGTCACACTGTTCCTTGGGCCTTGGGGTCTGTCCTGTCCTCTGTGTATTTAGGGTGACTGCCAAAATTTGGATGTAGCAACATCTAATGTGTATTCACTAACTCCCTCATAATCCCACCTACTGTAGAAATCAAAATATTCTTGAATTTCATGCCAGTTTAATCCCTTGAGAATTTAGAGAGTAGAAAGACTCATGTGCACAGGTGAAAGAAACACTACTTCATTGCATCCTTTGCAGGTTTGCCCACAGAAGCTTAAAGCCATGAATCACTTTAACTTACTATTAAATCTCCAGTTACTTATTCTATTTGTCCCACAGCCCACCCAGGACAACAGATTTCTTTGTTATTCATCCAATTCTGAGATATGTTTTTACTTCAGTATTTAGCTAAGCCTGTTTACTAACTTGGAACATCATTTTCTCTATCAAAGAAATGAAGAAAAACAAAGATATGCATTTCTGAGAGTTGATTGCAAGCTCTTTTCTTTCTTATGAAGATGTTTTATCAGTAGCATCTTGGTTTCTTCCTAAATCAAGTCACAGCCTTTAATGTGAACAGGGACAGAGATATCCCCAACCCACATGGAAGAGTGTGAAATTAATAAGCCAAATTCTACTTTACAATAAAAAAGATTATCATACCTTGGGAGATTTACAACAGAGATAATTTTAAGGGAATTTTATGTGAAAATGACTTATCCTTAGTTATAAGTTAAGAAATAAATTGTCTCTAATTTTCTCTGATAAAGATGGTAGTGAAGTTAAATTTTGTGTCAAGGCATCTCACTTATTTCTAAAAAAATAATTTCTAGGGGAAATGTGTGATTAATAACTGAATAGGGATAATTAGTTATTAGACAGCTACATTCTAGGCACTTATTGGTATCGTTTTGTTTAGTCTCAACAAAAAATTTATAAGACTTAGTTGCGATTAACAGCCTGCAGTTCATCAGTGACAGTTAACTGATGTGCCAAAGTTGCTTGAACAGCTTGTTCAGAAGCGTGAGATTTCCCAAGGTCTAGCTAAAATCAAGACTTAAGCTCTCTTCATTGTCTTGCCATCTCAAGAACAGTTCATCTTTTTAGCTATTTTGTGTATTAGAAATCAAAATATTTCAAGGCCTTTCTTAAAAGTCACTTTGAAGTGTTTTATTCTGATGAAAAGATGGCTAGTTCCCCAGCCATAGAGTATATTTGGATGTACAGTATAGAGGCAATTATTTTAATTGCTGCCTTTATCTCTTCTCTTTTTATGTCTATTGTGTTGGGTTTTTAAAGTGTGGGAGTTGCTACATTGTAGAAAAGTTATTCTTTTTTTCCCTGTGGACTTTAATTCCATTCTTCTCCCATTTTCCCTCCTTCATACCTGGAAGTCAGCTTCTACTTTTAGCCTGCTCACCACCCTCCTTTGCTTGCTTCACTTTGCTCTACTTTCTCATTCTTCTCCAGAATGCTCAGTGTTGCTATTTCTCAAATCATCGGTATTAGAGGCTGATATTTCAAACATTTTCAGTATTTGTTATTCCCTTCTGGTTGTCATGAATTCATCCCCAGGAAGAACTTGAACTTTCCCTCCATCTTAAGTGAACTCTCTCATTGAGAAGATGAGAAACCATGGGCAGTTGCTAATGATGTAATGAAGTCAATTACTACTCAAAATAAAGTTTTTTAGGGTAAATTACTTATATGTAAGTGTAATCTTTCTAGCTTTACTATTATCAACCAGATGAATGAGATAAATTCAGTCAAAGTGGAACAAAAATCTCTTGGAGGCACACTGTACTCACCTCTTGGATTGTTTCTTCCCACATACCCATACCCCATGCACCAATAAAATTTGCTCTTATAAAATCTTTACCACTAAAACCATCTCACTACAAAGTTTCTATCTTTACAACCACATTATTCTTAAAAAAAAAAAAAAAAATCCTGTTACTTAGGCAGGTATCATTGTTTTTGAAGTGAAAGGTTTTCAAAAACAACTTCTTTTTAAAACATTTCCCCAACTGTCTGTGTCTCTTTACATTCACATCTCTGAGGTGATTTTATGAGTCAGTGAGAACTTGGAGAGGTGATTTAGTCAGGAGCCCTCTTGAATGGGATGAAGGCCTTTATGAGAAATCTCCTAGGGAGCTTGTTACCTCTTCCAACCTGCTGGTGTATTGATCTTGGACTTCAAAGCCTCAAGAAAGAAGATAATAAATTTCTGTCATTTATTAATTATTCAGCCCAACATATTCTTTTAGAGCACTGAGAAAGAATAAGTCACCCATTATTAAGAGATTAAAAATAGCATGGTTGTTTTAAAATGAATGGAAACAATACAGAAAATCTCAGGTCAGATCATAGAATGCCTGGAACCCTGTCACTTTGACATACTCACAGTAGTGTCTGCTTAAAATGGTTTCTAATTATATATTCCAGTATGATCATGGAAAACTATTTTCTTTTATCTTTCTTATCTTCTCCTATTTACCCTTATTCCACCCCATAGGCTGTCTTTACCACCTAAATATGGCTTTATATACATTCCCCATATGTTATGTATTTTATTATATACACCTGTGCATACTTCATGAAACTTTATTCTAAGTTTCCTTGTTCGATTAACATTTTCTGGCCTGCATTCTCATGGACACATGAGCTTTTCTCTATAGTAACTATATCATTACGAGTTTAGATCTATTGTACTCCTCGTTTAGTGCCTCCTCCCCAAATCTGAGTTTCATGAAGGCAGACATCGTGACTGCTTTGCTCTTCACTGATTGTTTTTCCAGCACATATTGTGAGCTCAATAAATATTTGAGATGAAAAGAAAAATACAGTCCTGCTCTCTTGTACCTCCTGCTGTGCCTTTTGCTTAGATCCTTTTGCTTCTCTGTGTAGTAAAGTTGCCAGTCATAAAAGTCCACCAAACTCACTCTGCAGCACTACTGCAATGTGTAAAAGACTCACAGAAACACCAGCCTCGGGCTTGAACCACTTCATAGTCTAGTCTTGGAATGCTGAGCTTATTCTCTTCATTTGATCTCAAATTCTTTGCCAAAAGAAGGAAACCAATACAAGAACTCATTTTTACAAAACTTACCAACAGTATATAAATAGCTGCCCAAAATAACAATAAAATGAAGATAACTAAGATGGATTCATTAACCTTTCCAGCTTTCCTGGATCCTCTTTCTTTAGTTTTATAATTACAATGTGTGCCTTATTAAAGCACCATCTAATTATATAATGTCTTTTCAAATAGTTGTTACATTAGCTTGTTAATCTTGTCTCTAAATCTAATTATAATCTCTGAAATAAGAGCCCTTGTTTTCTAGTTCTTTTAATCACTGTACTAAACTTATAAATAGTTAATTGATTGATTGACACATAAACATTATGAGTTGATTCGATGTAAGATGTTTTGCAGAGGTATATTTATGAGAACTTAATCATTTAGACCCTATAGGTTGTATAAAAGGACCAATGCCATTGGCAGAGTCTATCGTGTAAATTCTTTAATTAGCTCTTTGATTTGTATCCCAGTAAATGGTTAATTTGGCTTAAGACTGAATGAAAATTAGTTTCAAAGGATATTTCTCTTAAAAATAATACTCTATTCTTGTGAAGTAAAACTTATGAAATATAATTTAAAATATAAGTGTGATTTAATCTCTTATTTTAACAGAGACAGATATGTACAAATGAATAATTTATCTTTCTCAATATTAATGGTTCTTCATTTGTATGTAAAAATAGTTTCTATTGATTAGGAAGAAGTGATTACTACATAGACTATTATGCTCTTCTCTGGCCTTAAAATGTTTCTCAGTAAGAAAAAGATAGACTAAATAACAAAAGCTTTTAGCACTTATCTCAAAATATAATAGGATGAAAGCTGAGCACCAGCCACAGGTGAACATTATTGTTCTTGTCTCATTCACTAATGGCTTTAGGGACTTAATTTTATTTTAGGGACTTAATTTTATTTTTATGATTTTCAAGGATTCTATTTTTAATCAACTTTAGATTAAACATAGTGATTCAGCATAATTAGAAATCTACCTCTGTTGGACCATAGGGTTTGAGGATTTGCACAACTAATTTTCCTCTATCTTTCCATCCTCATTGCATGGGGGTTGAAAAGCATAAAGACTCACTTGCAGCCACAATGAAGAATTTCTTTTGGCTGAGTTTTTTCTTTTCTTTTTTTCCCTTTCACTGTGAAAATCCAGATTGTCAATTTTGATAATAATTATTCTGGCTGAGTTTGCAGATTCCATGAAACTAGTCATTTATTCTCTACTTATTTATTTATCCAATAAGTACTTATTCATCACCTACAGTGAATTACACATGTCATGTGTTATATATGAATAATTGCTCCCTATTTAAGGTAAGCTGACATATTCATAGCTGGGAAATTGTTTTCCAAATAACTTATAAAAAACTGATTTTTGTTCCAATGTACATGATGTCTTCTCCTTTCCATGACTGAGAAGTTTGATAAGACACCCTTGTCTCTTGATATTTCCATCCATATTTGACATTAACCCACAATCTTCACAGTGTTTAATTTTGATGATAAAATATAATTTAACATGATTATGTATTGCTTTCTTAATAGAAATCATTATGTTCAAATAATCTGTCCTTTAATAAATTTTATTGTCTGGAAGTTATTTACAGGCAATATTTCCAAGCAGCCAGAGATTCTTGTATAATGCATTAATCTCAGGGAGGTCACCTGACTTCTGGGACCAAAGGCCAGTTGTTTAAAAAAAAAAGACTAGAGACAGGAAAATAGAGTCCAATTGTTTGAAAAATGATTAAACACTTTTCTATGGACCAAGAAAAGAAACAGAATTACTATTCATTATCATTTCACATTTGTTCAACCCGTAAATAAGAACAGTAAAACTGTAGTGTATTTATTTCCCTTATGTAACACACACCACCTTTTCCAACTTCATGGTAAGAAATTGTATGTGTTCTGGATTTGTTTAAGTGAGAAAAGCTGAAAAGAGGTGTCTAAAATCAAATTTCTTGTTTGTTATTTAGTCTAATTCCTGTGAATTCCTACTTGTATTCTGCACTCTCAATCTTGGATTTCAGACCACTATGCTGTATGTTTCAATTTTTTCTGTTGTCCACTAATTGTATCTATACCTTGGCTGATTAATGAGAATGCATAGAAATAATGTAAGTAAAAAGGTATCTCCAGAGAGATATATTCCCATGAAAAGACCAGGATATGCTGCTTCCACTTTCCCCCAAACAAGTGTGTGAGTCCACTGACCCTGGCCCACATTTGTATAGAGGGAGGGCCATCTCCTGGAGCATAGGCAGATGGCCCTCCCTCTCCCATCAGCCACCCCGTAGGCTCATCAGGCAGCAGTGGGACTCTGAGCTCAGTTCCCCCCTGTAGCATTTTGTGTGGCTTGATCTCTTACTGGTCTTGTGCATGCTGTCACAGCCGCAGTGGAGTCACATGTGCAGCGACAGCACTGCTTCGCTCTAGTCTTCTGTGCGTCTGGCGGTCTCTCCGCCCCTCTTCCGTGATGGTTTCTGAGCCTCAGGAGGAGCTATGATTCAGATGTCAGGTCAGGCTCTTCATTCACTTTTGTGGGATTTGTCTTTGTTGCATTCCACTGTTTGTTTTTCCTGTGAAGCAAACAAAGTAATCCGAATGTTGAAGCCTGAGACAAAAATCCTTTCCACGGCAACAGACCACACAGGAAATGTTTGCCTGATTTATTATTTACAATCATTGAAACAAAGAAAAATAAACACAATTTTTAACCTGAGCAACAGTAATCCTGGACATCTACTATAAAATATCATAAATATTGCAGTTTTCATTTTGGTGGGGACTGAAAAAGAACGGCTTAAATTTTTGCACAACACTTGTAATGTTTTATGTTCAAACATCAAAGAACATTATTTGTTTATCTGCCTTTCAGCTTACAAGTCATGTTTTGTGAATCATTTTACATTAATTCTGCTATAGAAAAACTAGTTTGATATTGTAAGAGAGAACTGCAAAGGCCCAGTAAAAATTCTAAAGGATTCCAGGAGAGAAGACTCCGGCAATTAAGAAGAGAAGAAACGTTTAATTTGAGCTCAAATTCTACCGTGTCTAACACAATCATGAAATCAGTTCTGTCTTGCCCATCCAAACAGAGCTTGCCACCTTTCAGCAATGAGTTACTGAGTGTTTATTAAGTGCTGGGTATTTTGTTTGGTCCTGGGAATGTAATGGTGAATTAGAATTTCATTCTTTAGTAGAGAAAGTAAGCATACAGCACATAGAGTGTGGTTTCTCCAAACATCTCAGCGTGAGGAAGGGAAGCAGATGTAAAGTGCCACTCCTAACCTGGAAGTTCTTTGCAATTCATACCTGCTGGGAAAAGAGAAAATCAGTTTTCTCCAGTGGAGTGACACTCACTGTATTAACCACACTTCAAGGAAAGTCTTGTGCCGAGGAATAGTTGGCCAACACAAAGTGGACTCCAGGGTTGTTTCTGCATTTTTTGTTTCTGTTTGATTTAGTGGTTTTGGGTTTTTTTTGTCTTATTATTTTTTTGTTTGTTTTATTTTCATTTTTGTTTAGGAAAGAGAGAGGGAGGGAGGGAGAACATGAAGTTGGGTGGATAGAAAGGTGGGAGTGTCTAGGAGAAGTTGGAGTGGGGAAAGAATATGACCAGGATATATTGTATGAAAAAAATTTTATTAAAGCAAAACAAAAATGGTTTCTTATAACAAGGAAATGCAGTGTTTTGGAGGGAGTCGGTACATTTTGACCTGGCCTAAAGAGGTCCTCAAAATCTCAGGCTCCTAGCTGGGTTCTCATGGTGTATTAACAAAGAAAGGCAAAGAAGTGCCTGTGGCAGAGGTAAGGGGAAGACTCGATCAAAGAGAGGGCGAGCGTGGAAGCCCTGGGGTGAGAGGGAGCAGTGTGCTGCAGATCACACACGCACATGTCTGAAGCATCAAGTTCAAGATAATGAGAGGAGAAGACTGACAGGCAAGCCTTGGCTGTGGAGGAGCTGAGGAACCCGCAGTGCACTGGGATGTCTACCCTTTGTTCAGTGCAGAGATGGGGGAGAGTCTCAAACCGGAAGCTGGCTGGAGTGCAACGCAGACATCCCAAAGTAAAGAGAATTGATGAAAGGTAACAAGTCTGGAGGTGGCATACCAGTTCCTGCTGCTGTGCATGACCAAATGCCATCTGTAGCACCCTCTCGAAGGATCTATACCCTTCGTCTTCCTGTGTCAGTTTAAACATTTCTGATCTAGAAGGATCACGATAATTACCCCGGGATCTAGAAAAATATTAATAGTCAGTTTTATGGATTGTTTACTGTGTTTACAGGTCTAAGCAGTTTTTACTCATTAATCTCCAAAGCCAGGTATGTGGTTCATACCTTTAACCTCAGCACATGGGAGGCAGAGACAGGCAGATCTCTGTGAGTTCAAGGCCATTCTGGTCTACATATGGAGTTTCAGGGCAGCCAGATATACATAGTGAGAACCTGTATCAAAAAAAAAACAATTTTTTAATTCATTCTTGAAGGCACATTCCTGATGAATGCCATTTTTCAGAGGAGGAAACTGTGTGTCCCAGTGAAGTAGAAAACCACCCAAAGTCACATCATATTCTGCCCAACTGCTCAGTGAATCTGTCTCTGTACATCGCCTGACAGAGCAGTAATCTTCACTCTGCTTCTGGCCAAGAAGACTTTCCAATGCTCCACTCTCTTTGAATATTAAGTGGAGCTAATAATATGTTCTGGAAGGAAAATTGTGGAAGCTTAGGAACAAATGTTAGGCAGTTTATTCTACCAGCCAAGGAAGGTGCTACATAAATAGATGAAGTTTGTTTAACTGGAGCCAGCAGTACTTGTGAATACAGAACCACATGGTACATGGATTAATTAATTGCTTAGTGCTGCCTCCTGGGTTCAGGACAGGAGAAAGTGTGGTGGCTGTGAAGTCAAGCCATTGACTTGGTTCTGCACACTAACTCCCCTTTTAGGAATATGGATGATACTTGGGAGTTCGCAGCTAGGCCTGATCAATAGAAATCTAATGTTTCAAGAGGTACTATAAAGGACAATAAAATGAGAGTGATAAGCTCATAAAATTGGCCAACAACCAAGCTTATGAAGAGAGCTCTGCAAAATTAATCTCTTCTTTCATAGAGCTTTACAAATGAGAGGCAGTTGACAGAAATCACCTCCACCCCCATTATGTCTTCTGAATGCAACAATACCTTGTAAAATGGGCTTTCTTCAAGAACATAGTTTTGCACAGTAGAGAGGTAGATTGTGGGGGGGGGTGGAATAATGTTGGAGAACACTAAAACTATCTCACTTAACTCCTCTGAAAGGAGGGTCGAGTTAAGAGCTGGTTATTCCTGTTTGAGACTCTGCTTTCCTGTCTACTCCTAGTATTTGGTTGATCAACAATGACAACAGCCTGAGACTTATTTTCAAGGACATCAAGGAAGGAAAGTAGCTGATCAGGCTGGCTTTCAGTCTTGGGAGAGAAGATCCTTTCTGGTTGGTAGTGGGGAGGTGGCTGGTCTGAGAATGGAGAAAAGCATTCTGAATCCTGGTGGTGGAGGTCTGCTGGTCTGAGCCGGAAGCTGGAGGACTGTACAGTCAAGAGTGCCTGTGGTTCCCTAGAGTTGGGCTGGGAGGTTTACAAGCTGATTGCCACACATTAAGAGGTTTATTTATCTCCAGCTTCAAAGGACAGCCTTGTCCTGGGGCTTGAAGTTTTTTCTAATACAAAATCTTTATGTGTAACAAATAAATGTGATGTTGTTTCTTTTTGATCATTTCCTTGCTTCTCATCCCTAAGAGATAAGTAGAGGAGAGAAGGGCAGATTGGCTTAGCTACACCTTAACATCATGGAAAATAGAAGAAAACTCTCAGCAGCCCTTAAGGGACTGTGTGGGAGGGCTTATTGGTTGCTGTTCCCTGTTTGTTTTCTGGGGGCTGGAACAGCTTGTCTCCTAGAGCTCTTTGCTCATGAAGTAAGTTCTGGGCTTTCCCTTGTCTGTGGACTGTCGGTACTTTTTAACCATACCCAGAGGCTTTTCTGACATGGGGCATTTTGCCTAACACCAAACAGTGCAAAGACAAGGATGACATTCAGGTGGCCAGAGAATTCTTCATTGTCTTTCTTGATAGATCTGGGGACATTATGCATACTATGAATTGTTTGGTGTGTGTTTTATTAAAGTTGGTATAGACAGGAGAAATGGTCAGCAGTGATTCTTGGTGAAATATAGAACAGGGCTCAGCACTCACAGAAAAGGTCTGCTGTTCAGTGTTCTTCCAGTAGCATTTCTTTGATGGATGTAATCAGTAATCCCATTCCCCTTGATATCCGAGAGAGTTGTGGGCAAGTGCTTTCCTTAGTAAAGAGGGGTCTCTTCACACTTTCTCCTTCTATCCTTTTCTTTAAGTTCCAAAACAGCTGTGATTAACAAGATCGCAAACAAAAGATCTTCAATATTGCTTAGCATGTAGCATAGAAATGTGTTTAATGAGTTCTCACAGGCCCAGCTGTATGGTGTTAGAGAACTGGTTGCTACATGCTTCAACACTATGGTGAGGCACAGGGAGATGGCTAGACCACAGGCAGTGTCCATGAATGCTAGAATTTGTTTCGTTTCACTTAGGCAAATATCTGTTTAACTCTAGCATTAGTTTTGGGCTAGGAAGGACCAGATGTGGAATCTTGGACCTGTGCACAGTGCCAACTCCTTCTAAGATGAATGCTTGCTTTGTGTTTTTAGAGAACTGACTAATAATTAGCTTTAATTGTCAACTGGGCACAGCTGAGAAGAGGGAAATTCAATTGAGGAACTGCCTCCATCAGATGGCTTTTGGACCTGTCTGTGGGGCAGTCTTGATGGATAATTGGTGCATGGACTCAACGCTGTGACTGGTACCACTCTGGACAGGAGGCCTGACTCTCTAAGAAAGGTTGCTGTGTAGGGCCAGGGAAGTCAGTCAGTGATCAGCGTTCTGTGGCCTCTGCTTCAGTACTCACCACCACATTCCTGCCTTGACTTCCCTGGATAACAAACTATACCCTAGAAGCTGAAGCAAGCCCTTTATTCCCCAAGTTACTCTTGGCCATGGTGTGTATCATGTCAACAGAGAAGGAACTTGGGACACTGACAGAGTATGCTAAGAAGAAAGCCACTCTCTGGAAGGGGCTTTCCATTCCAGCTCTTCTACCTTATCTTAAATAAACTGAGTTTAAAGAGGCTAGGTGATTTCCAACAACCATGATTGACCTAGCATGGGCTGGAAACCAGGTTTTCTGAATCTCTGCCACCTTCTCTCCTCTACACTGTATTGCTTTTCAGCAGAGAGTAGAGCAGGTTACAGCATTTGGGTGTAAGTGGAATATTTTCCATCAACAATTTAACTTGCTTTCTATGTTGAGCTTTCTTTCTACCAGAGAGTGCAAATTTATTACTAGTCAATTCAGGGTCACTCTCAATCCCCCTTGGGGAATTTGTATAAATCTGGTATGCAAATCATATTCTAAAATAGTTCCTCTACACAGCATAATGTAATGTGTAGTGTGTGTGTCCTCAAGTTCATGTTCCACAGATTAAATTGCTCTGTTCAGTTAGACCACCCATTCTATTAATTGAAGAGATTGATTTTTAGACCAGAAGATGCAGCACTACATTTCTAAGTCAAAGCCATGTAACTTTAAAGGGGTATTTGACACTTAGTTTTATTTTCTATTTCTGTAATAAAATACCCTGAAACAAGTTGGGAAGAGAAATGATTTGTTTTGGCTCCCAGTTCCAGGTTATAGTCCACTGCAGCAGGAAAATCACAGTAGCAGAAATGGGAAAGAACTGGTCACACTCTCTCCACTGTTAAGAGCAGAGAGCAGTGACTTAACAAATTCATGCTGTACAGTCAGGATTTGCTACCCAGCAAATAATACCACCCAGGGGGCTTCCCACTTCAGTCAATGAGATCAAGAGTATCCCCAGCACACAAAGCCACATGTCAGTCTGATCTAGACAATCATCCATTGAGACTCTTCATATGTGATTCTAGATTCTTCTAGTGACAATTAAAGCTAACCATCACAGTTGCGAAGAAAGCATTGGTCACCAAGTAAACATAAATAGCTATATTAATAGAAGTTGATTTTTAAAAAGTTATTTCTTGCCAGGCAGTGGTGGTGCACGTCTTTAATCCCAGCACTCAGGAGGCAGAGCCAGGCAAATCTCTGTGAGTTTGAGGCCAGCCTGGGCTACCAAGTGAGTTCCAGGAAAGGCGCAAAGCTACACAGAGAAACCCTGTCTTGGGGGGAAAAAAAAGAAAAAGGAAAACAGAAAACAGAAATAAAAAGTTATTTCTTTTGTTTTTTTGAGAGTATAATAGAATTACATCATTTCTCTCTTCCCCTTCCTCCCTCCAAGCCTCGTAATACATTCCTCCTAGCTGTCTTTCAAATTCAGGGCCTCTCTTTTTATTAATTGTTCTTATACACATGAAAAAACACACTATTCTTGAAATTGTTGTCTTTGTACAAAATCAACAATCCCTTATTCTGGTGAAAACTTTCATAAGTGAGCAATGGGATTTCTCTGAACCGCTGGAGGTTTTTGTTTTTTGAGTAGTATCCATTTTCTTAATTTTTGAAGTGCCTTTTTCTTGAAGTAGGTTTTGAAAGCAAGCAAAGCATCACTTGTGTCTGCCTTTGAGTTGCCGTCATACCATGGGGCTTTCCAGAATGCAATGCCACCTGGTACATCCTAAATTCTGTGAAGCAGAGAGCAAGCTGGGCTAAGTGAATAAAAGTGGCATATCCTTAATTACCACAGAATGGCACCTAATTACCTTCCTGCCAGCTTTAATGTACCGCAGACCAAGAGAGATGGCATTTGATTGTCAAGTTACATAAGCCAGCTTTTCAGTGCTGGAATAATCCCCCAACATTACCAACTTGCGTTTTGATGGAAATCTTTCAGGCTCACGTGCTCCCAGTGTGGCTGTCTGTTTTGGCCGCTGGCATGCAGTGTCTTCCCTGGCCTGGTGTTCCAACACAGCTGTTACTAATATTGAAATGGCAGGGGCAACTGTTTCCCAATGATTGTCCTTCAACTTGATCCTTCAGGAGGAGACAAAAAATAACAGACATGCCATTGTCATCAACATGGAAAGTGCAGTAATTATGTCGTAATAGTTTTAATCCGTGAACTTAACTTGATCTCTAGTTTATTAAAATTCGATAGTTCTACCAGCCTCAAAAACTGCCTCAATAGGGATTTTGAAATTCACTCTTTGTTAACAAAAGTGTCAAGAAAGGAAATTTAGTTTTAAATGATTTGGAAATAGGACTGCACCACTGAAAAAAAAACAAGTTGTAGGGGTTTGTTTTGTTAGTTTTTACTATTTTTACTCATATTTTTCTCTGTTATTAAGTGTTTGCTCTATGCCAGACTGTAGCAAAAACAACAGACCAAGTGTGTGAAGTTATAGCACTGTCTAAACTGTCTTTCTAACTTAGCATTGATATAATGGAAGATTTAAAATGCATATCTCTAGATATGCTTCTAAAAGAACTACTAACAAAATCACTATGGTTGATGATTATGTTGAGTTATCTTTTCTGTTTTTATAATGCATCAGTTTGCTTTTGTACCTGGACTCTTTCAAGTTAGAAAGAAAAGGAATATAGAGCAGCATCAATGTAATGTGCCAAAAATTATCAGAGGCAAGAATAACTAAATATAATCTGTCAGAATGATTGTCAATTAACTTTTGGAAACACTTAAACTTCTAATTCTCCTCATGAAACAAAGGAAGAAAATAAAAATAGAGATGTGAAAAATGAAATTAGACTCTCTCTCTCTCTCTCTCTCTCTCTCTCTCTCTCTCTCTCTGTGTGTGTGTGTGTGTGTGTGTGTGTGTGTGTGTGTGTGTGTGATGACTGGAAAAGACAATGGCTTGATTTCAATGTATTATTCTTTTAAATATCAAGTAATTCAATAGGTTTAGTGTAGTTGCTCTACATGAAGGGGAAAAATACCTTCTTGGTAGCAATTTCCCTTGATATTCATTTCCACAGCTTAGAAATGGCCATGTGTACCATATTTTTTCACTGGCATTTTGTATACAGAAACAGTAAAATTAATGGTGAATAGAAAGGTTTTGGCACAGAAGAGCTATGACATAATGGAAAAGAGGCCTGAGGAACAAACAATCTAAAACAGACAGTAAAGCTTGGAGAGAAGAAGGTGAATCACATAAATTATTTTCATCTATGTAGAGTGCTGATAGATATGAAAAATGTGATTCAGAGAAAGCATAGAAACTGTGCGCTGCTGGACAGCTTGAAGGGAAGAGTGCTATGTTAGGAAAAAGGAAGGCAGGATAATTGGCCTGTGTCTAATTAGTGGGTTCAAATCTCCTCTCTGTATATCCACTGAACTCAAGTGATATTGTAGAAAAACAAGAAATTTGTATGCGGACATCATTCACGGTCTCTGGCCCATAGCTCCTAAATGTCCTGAGAGGTGGTATCCAGAGGCCTGTCTTTTGCTTTTCTTAGTAAGCCCCTTTCAACCATACTAGTGTTTGTGCAAAAGAATGTTTCTTAGAAAATGGGGACCAGATAGCAATGGAACCTCCCTGTGATGAGATTAGAACTTTTACCTCTGCAGCTCATCATCCTGGTTGGGGAAAGATTAGATGTTGAATTAATCACTAGTTGTCAGGATGTCATTTGTCATGCCTAGAGATAAGGCCTCCCTTAAAACCCTAAATTGAAGTTCTGGATTGGTGAGCACATGGGGCTTCTGTGCCTTCCATTCCTGCTTTGGAATTCACTACTTATAATTGGCATCTGAAGTAAAGGGATTAAGTCCTCCTTTCATGGATTCAGACTAGCTTCTCATGGCTAGAACCATAGCTGAATTGCAGAACATCAGTTGTGTCCAGAGTGTAGGAGACTTAGTCAGTGGGAGAAAAGCTCCTGGGAATCAGTAAAGAGGAAAGGGGACCAGAGAAGATTAGGAGCTAAGTTTGGGGGATAATGCCCACTAGTATTAAAGAAGAAAAATTTAGCCTTAAGCCCTCAGAGAAATTGCCTCGTTCTTTTATGAGAGTCTCATGTCGCCTACTTTGTCCTCAAACTCATTATGTAGCCAGAATATGATTAAACTCTTGATGCCCTCCCCTCCTGCCTACACTCCCCAAATGCAAGGAACATATGCAGGCACCGTAGAGTTGACTTCCTTGGAAAACATTCTTTCACTGAACATGAAGAAATAAATTTTCCTTCCTTCTCAGTCTCAGACTAATTAATACATTGCTTTTATAAGCTAGTAGGTAAAGTGTTTGGTATTTGTGAAAATGCCCCCATCAGTCTGAAAGTGTTTCTCTAGATCCCTTTAGCTTGGTTTAAGTTATAACAATCAATAACAGCCAAATTTAATATCTATTGTCTTCCTAGATTTTTGTGATATAAAGTCTTAGAGCTGTTTTTAAAGTCAGGAAAGTCAGAGACACTCACTGTCAGAAGCCTAGCTTGTCTTCAGAGGGAAACCACGGCAACGTCATTTTACTGGAACTCTCTATAAGCAGCAACTCCAGGCCCTTTAGGTACCCAACATTGGTGAGCAGAGTGATATACAACTCCATTTTCTACCTGAGCTCCTTGGAAAGGGGAAGGCACAGAAATGTTTTGCGAGGTGGGATAAGACATAAAGACTATAATCACCTCATACTGTTATCCTCTTCCCCTGTCATATGTATAATTTACCAGTTAGAAATAGAATGGCGTAGGCCTTGTTATACCAGCCCCTCTTAATGAGAGGCAACTGTTCTATAAGGTTAAGAGTAAAGACAAGGCTGTCACATGACAATTGACTAAGAATTCTCACCTTCTATGACCGCTAAGGCATAATTTTCTTTGTATCCTTTGGAAAAAGCTACCACTCAGGGTAGAGAACGTGGGGAAGTATTCCTTCTGCTGAAGGTGACTTCATCCCATGGATGTCATACCATGCACACCCACTATCTGTTCTGGTAGATAGGTCAACTACATGATGATGAAATGGAGATACCAATGGCAATAGGAAATAGAAACTTCAGGTAATAGTCTTAGAAATCTTAGCAACATAGGACATTTTTAGGGCAAACCAGTGAGTCAGATCCCTCATGAGTTAGTAGTATATAGGCTGCTAAAGAAACATATTGTTCAGCATATGTATGCAGACATATGTACTTCTGTTTTTATATAAAGCACAACCCAAAGGTATCTTAAGCAGATAAAGTAAAATTCTATTTAACATTATAAATAAAGATATATGTAAAGTCTACAATGTGAGATTTTCTTCAGCCCTTCTCCTCCATCCCACATACAAAATTCAAGCTATCATGAAAAGCCCATGAGAAAAGTGAAGCAAATACAACGTATCTTGATTTCCTGCAATAACTCCCCTCCCATTCATTTATAAGTAACATTTTTTTTTGTGGTTTTTAGCTTAACTTTGTGTTTCAATTCTGTCGCTGTGACCTTGCCTAATAACATCAAAATTTATATAAGAAATTCAGTTCCCCCTTGTGTCTATCTCAAAGTCTTGAATGAATTTTGATACAAACATGTTATCAGTTTTAAAAAAGATTGAAAGGGGAAATTCATTTCTTGCTTAGATTGTCTTTCTCTGTCATGCTGAACAGCTTTTTCTGGAACATTTCTACTTGACTTTCTTGTACTGTCTGCCTGATGACAAAGACTGAACACTCAAATGGAAACTGTTATTTTGCAATAAGCCTTGAAGATTAGATTTTTGAAATATTAGGAAAAATAGAGATCTAGCATTTTATGAGGTATGCCAGGCTCAGAATTATGCGTGACAATTTTTTATCACGTTAAAAGGTATTTAAGTGCTCCTAACACATAATTTTCCTACTCACCAAAGCAACTTTTTTATTTCCCTGAGTTCTTTTTTATTTTTTGAAAAGATTTGAACATTCCCAGTCATAGCAAATTAGTGCAATTTTCTCGAGCTTTGTGTATAGTCACAAAACTGTATATGAGTTTTCTGAAATTTAATTCTTAGACTCACTCACTTTGTTCAACCTTCTTATTAGTGAAACATTTCATGATATTAATGCTGATGATGTTGTGCAATAACATGAAATGGTAAAAAGATAGATGAATATTAATATGATAAATGCTTTCCTGATTTTTTTTTTTTTTTTGGTCTTTAAGAACTAGTGTTACATGCTTTTTTTTTTTTTTTTGTTAAAATTGTGCTTCTTAAATATCTATTCAGTTTACAAAATTAAACAGTGGAGACTTGACTTATTCATGACAGTCCCCCAAACAGGAACAGGTTTTTATGCCATAGTGTAGTAGCACAAACCAATTTCTTAAACATAATTTAGATCAGGAGTATTTAAAGCCAAGTGAACTGCTGCAGCTACCCATGTGGGTGCCACCCAAGGCAGAGGCCATGGGCTGACGTCAACTCACAAACTGTTATTTGTCTACATGGAAACAAGCAAAGAGCCTAAGAGCTCTGTGAAAAATCTTGTAGCAATTTGTCACTCCCATGATGTCCAAGTACATGATCTAGTCATTCATTTTTATAGTGTTCTACAAAGATATCTACCTGGCTGAATTGGAAATGTAAGCATTTCACCAGAGAGCATGGACAGCTCTCCTCATGAGCTGTGTGAAACTTCTGAAGAGTTCCGGGAGGGGGGACAGGGGAAGGGGGTGCTGGTAGATGAGCTGGTGGAGGAGACATGAAGAAGCAAGGAAGGGAGAGACAGCCAGACCTTAAACACTAAGCAACAGATAAAGCTAAACAAACAGAAGACCCCAAACTAACATTCCTAGGAAAGATTAACTTACCTGTTAGTCGTTTCCAGTGGTTACGAATGTTCAGTTTTTGTCAGTCTTCTTTTAGATACAGATAATAGAACACCAACTCTAAATACCTTGGACAGGAGAAAGAAGTTTGAGTGAGGGATGGTGGTGAATGATTTCCTGGACTCAACAACAGGTTCAGAGAATCTGAGTCACCATGTTGCCATTCTTGTGTATGCACTTCTTTTCTCAGCTTTCACATGGTCTTAGGATTCCTCTATTCAACCAGAAAGAGGCTTGTGGTGCACAGGGAGATTGATTTTATACAGTGTGAAGTTAATATCCCACCTCAGCAACTTTAACGATCCTCCTCTGACAGCCATATAAAGTCCTAAAGGCATAGTCAGTGGACTAGTACTGTGTAAAGTTCTCAATCTGGGACCATTCGTCACATCTAAGGAGACAGAAGACTTTGGTGCATGTGCCTGTGACTAGGGTCTGTTGGGCTGAAGTAGGGTAAATATGGAGTTATGTGATGATAAATATTAATTCTTATTTAATTGGATTGAGAAATGCCTAGTAGGAGATACAGTTCAGTTGATAGAGTATTTGTCTAGCAAACATAAACCCTGGATTCAATCCCCAGACATGGTGTACTCAGCCATCTCTAAAGGTTGAAGCAGATATATCAGGAGAAGTTGATGGTCATCTCAGCTGCAGAGTGAATTCAGGGATAGCCTGGCACACAGGAGGCACTGCCTTTGGTGGTACATGCCTTTAATCCCAGCACTTGAGATGCAGAAACAGGTAGATCTCTAGTTCGAGGCCAGCCTGGTCTCCAGAGTGAGTTCCAGGACAGCCAAGCTACACAGAGAAACCCTGTCTCAAAAACAAACAAACAAACAAACAAAAATGCCTAAGCAATTAGTAAAACACACTCACGGGCATTTCTATAGAGCATCAACTAATTGAAGGTGAGCTACTGTGACTGGGGGTGGGATCATCCCTTGTGCTGGTGGCCAGGATGCAATAAAAGGAAATGAAAGAAAAGCTTGTTAATGCCAGTGTTTACTCTTTGCCCCTACCTCGCTGTGCTATGAGCTTCTATGCTTTACCTTGCTAGTGTGGTCTGAATGTAAAATGCCCCTGTGGGTTCATGCACTGAACACTTGTTCCCCAGCTAACAGTGGGGTCTGAAGGGCCAGTAGGAGGCGGGCTCTCATGAAAGAAGCAGGGATACTGGGAACATACCTTGGTTTTTAAAGCACAGCCTCTGCTTCCTGGCTGTGGATGACCAATGATCAGTCAGCCTCTCATTTTCATCCCCATGCTTTCCTGCCTGTCTCCATGTCCTGATGCAGTGATGAATATATCCTTCCACACTGTCAGCCAATGTAAGCCTTTCATCCTTTACGTTACTTCTTGCCAGGTATTTTATCAACGAGAAAAGTGACTAATACACAAGCTTTCCCACTGTGATGGGTTGACATCTCTGAGCCAACACAAATCTTCCCTCTTTTTAAGTTGTCTATAGCAGGCATCCTGTCAAGGTGGCAAGAAAATTAGCTAAGTCAGGGTATATAAGCAGCAGCCCCTCCTGGAATATATAGTTGAGTGCAAGTTTCCCAAAGACCAGGAAAGTGAGTTCCAGAATAGATGGGTTAAGTAGAAGTAGTAAGAGATGCTTGCTGTATCTTACAGACGAGTCTTTCCAGTTGAAAACCATGATGTACGGGAAGTGGCAGGAGGAGGTGGAAGAGATAATAAAGGAGACAGTCAGAAAATGAAAAGGGGAGTTGAGGTCCCCAGAGAGTCTGGAAGCTGATACAGGTTGGATGTGGGAGGTGTTGCGCACCATCGCAAAAGCAGTGAAACAGAACAGAAAAGAGAAGTGGAGAGTGGGTGGAGAGCTGCCTATTACGTGTCCTCTAAGACATCAGCCATGGGACAGCTTTGTCGGTCTGAAAGGCAATAACTGTCAATCAGCCAATTAGAGCTCAAGACTCCTCAAGCAGCAAGAGTCCAGTGCTAAGCCTCAGCTTGTCAGTTATGGTATGCTTCAGCACTTGGACAACACACTTTAACAAGACTAGTGCCTGGCGATTTTTTATTACCTCTTTCTCTTCACTTCCTCTTCAGTTTGGTTAGCTTATTGCACAACTGTAAATTCAGACTGTTTTCTGTATGATTTTCTGGATGCAAACTAATATTCCAGAATATTAGTTGCCAGGCCCATTATACTGGCCCCATCAACAACTTTTAAATGACAGCCAAGATACAATTTTTCACACTGTGCTTAGAAGGCTGTTCAAAAATCATAGTCTTTAAGAAAACTGTCTTGAGTTCTTTTTTGAATGTTTTAAAGGTAGGGTCTAAAGTCTGTTTGTGAATAATTGCTAAGTTGAGAAAACTCGCTGATGTTCTGAGAATAAGTTAGTGAGACAGGAACCGTGCAGTCTGACAGGTGGGACTTGTGGTTCGGGGTGCCTAGCTTTTTAGAGCATCTAACTTGGACCAAGGAAAAGAGACACTGAACTCAACTGCACCTGTTGACATCCATCACGGTTGCTTAAATTGTGACCCCCGAATCAGTAGCACAATTGTGGGAAGCTTGAGCTAAAAAACGGTGGGGGAAGTTCTAGGCATAGGGTCCAGGAAACTACATTTTAGGAAGCTTTTCGAGTGACTCTAACATTAAAAGAAGTTTAGAAGGAGGGGGATGTGTAGTAGTTGAATATTCAAGTGAAGAAGCCCAGAAGGTGGCTGCACAAACTACACCAGAGTCTGAGTGAGAAAACAGAATCCAAGGCCAAGGAAGTAAGTTATTCCTGGCAATGACACCTGAGGAAATGAATATAATATGTAAGCCTGAGGCAAAAAAAAAAGATGCGGAGGGACAGTAACAGATGTCCTCAGTCCTCTAGAGAACATTCAGGAAAGCCAGGTTTCTCCATCAGTTGCAGAGGTTGCTTTAAGAAAGCAATGCCAAATGGTCTGTTGACACTGGGAGTAACCTTTTAAACATTCAGGTCTCTCGCCCTGCTGGATGTAATTGAGTTCTCTATGAAGCTGAACAAAGGAGTAGCAGAGTGTATTTCTGTGTATATAATTATTGGGCTTAGATTAACAGAGTATATAATTATAGCAAATTTAAGCCCTGCTTGCAGAGCAAGGAATATTTTTTGTGGATTATGTTCAGTGTTTGAGAAATGCTTTGCTTGCTTTGTGAGAGTTTTGAAAGGTGAAGACTGGTAACAAAACCTCACTTCGTCAGGCTGCAGAAAAAGTCCCTACACACACCTTGAGTCTGTAGGGGTTTGGCCCGGGAATTTGTATTTCTGAATTCCCCAGGCAGTTCCTAGGTTCAGTTAGATTGAGCAACCTCTAAACTAAAAACCAGGCTGGAGCATAAACCTATTAGATTTCTGCCCTAAGAAAAACAAATTCAGAAAGAAAATTGCCTCCCACTCTCCAGGCCATTCTTTGGTTTCTGCTGTGGCCTCTCCCCTCGCCTTGCCTTTCCTCATTTTTCAGATTATAATTCTAGGCTTTTGCGAATGCAACTGCACTCCTCTCTTGGTGCCCTCCGCCCTCAGTCTCTTTAGTCACACCTTATTTCCTGTTTTTGTTAGCTTTAGAAAGGCAGGCACCTTTCAGGGCCAACTTTATCAGTGTAACTGCAAAGAGCCCTACTCCTTATTTTCAGAAGCTCTTTATGTTGCAAGCTAAGTACACCCGGAGACATGCCTGTCCAGTATTTGCAAAATGCATCCCATGCGTAACCCCCATGTGTGTCCCAAAATGTGTCTACTATCTCTACTTTCTTAAATGATGACTTTAAACTGGGCAATCTCAATCCCTACATGAGTGAATATAAGCTCCCTGGAAAAAAAAAAAAAAAAAAATCCTCATGTTCCCTTTGTTTGGAGATAAGCCTGGAGAATATATCTTTCTTTACTCCACTCTTTTGTATTATCTATGTCCTTGTTTGGGGTCTGTCCTCATCTGGGTTGAAGACACTGTATTCATTGGTTATACTTTCATGCCTCCTTTCTCAGAGTCATAGTTCTGTTATTTCCAAGGCTCCAGATTTCAGAGAAGGATGATAAATAAGTCTTGTTCTGAATGTTACCAAAAGCCCTAAGTGTGAATTGCAAGCTGGACCTCTCCAGACCTTCCTGTACTTTCTCTTTCGTGTCTGAGTTTATGGCTTTCTACTCCTTGTCTTCTGAACTGGTTCCTCCTGGCTGCTCTTCTCATCATCTCGTTCCTTTGTAGTCCCTCTCCCTCCATTTGTGCCTGAAATGATGGATCCAATTCAAAAACCATCATTTAGATCTCTGTAGAGTTCTACAGAGCAATAAGAGTCTCTGCAGAGTGGAAGTTACTCTGTTCAGTGTATTTTTTGTATTTTCAATGAATGGTGCTTAGTCCTTGCTGTGGTGTGGCATAGAGCCCCACCAGGAAGACAAAATTGAAGAACTTCCTAGTCTTTCCTTTGTAAGTCTAAAAAGTGGTGCATTTGCATGAAGAGTCCCAGTGAATGTTATAAAGAACTCCTCAGCTCCTCACCTCTTTCGTTACTGTAGCTGACTATTCTGTATGCAGCTGACTCCAGGTGCCTAGCCTGGAGTCCAGATTCCCACAGGAGAAGACAGAGCTCTCAAGTTAGATGTGCATGGGTTTGAATACAGGCCACACCATTCACTCATTGGATAGGATGGGTATTTCTAACAAGAAACTTAGCATCACTTGTACAATGAGAAAGTAACAGGTAAGTCATAGAGTCCTTATATAGAGTGAAGTGCCCTGGAAGGTGCTCAAGGGGTATATAGCTCCTGCTCAGTACTCAATGCATGTTAGCAGTGGTTTACCAGCTCTATCTGTTTGCATTTCTCACCATAATGCAGTGTAGTAACACCTAACTTTTAAACTAGCTCTTGAGTTCATGGAGTGCCCAAAGGACAGTGAAGAGGCACAGAGACCAAAACATGATGCTATTTGATGTGCATGGCTACTTGAACCCCACACATGATATTAGAACAGGCTTTAAGAGTTTTCTAGCGCTACTGTGGAAAATGTCACAAACAGAGTAGCTGAAAACAATAGGAATTTATTCTGTGACAGTTCTGAAGTCCAGCATACAGGCTCAGCAAGACCTTGCTCTCTCCAGTCTTAAGTGGGGACGCTTTCCTTGTTTCTCTCAGCTTCTTGTGGTAGCTGGCAAATGCTGGCATTTCTTGGCTTGTGGAAGAGCAGTTCCAATCTCTGCCTGACTCCACAAGCCTTCTCTGTGTCTATGTCTCAATATCCAAAGTTTTCTTCCTTTTCTCATCTAAAGAGGAAGCCACTTAGTGTAGTTAGAGTTTTCCTGCCTGGCCCACAGCCAGGACAAATCTCTCTCACCCGCCAGGCCCATAGATGCTCAGAACCAACCAAGTAAACATATAGAAACTTATATTGCTTACAAACTGTATGGCCATGGCAGGCTTCTTGTTATCTACTTCTTCTATCTTAAATTAACCCATTTCTGTTAGTCTATACTTTGCCACATGGCTTGTGGCTTACCGGTGTCTTTACGTGTTGCTTCTCATGGCAGCGGCTGGCAGTGTCTCTCCCCGAGCCTTCCACTTCCCAGAATTCTCTTCTCTCTTGTCTCACCTATACTTCCTGCCTGGCCACTGGGCAAACAGCATTTTATTTATACAGAGCGATATCCACAGCAACTGAGCACACACACTAATGCAATATAACCCCTATCTTAATTTGCTTGTGTCTACACAGACCTTATTTCACATACTGAATATGACACAAGTATTTTGAGGACACAAAGCAGCTTACTACAAGGCACAGAGGAAATAATTAGGATGTTATGGCTGAGTGAATCAATAACTTGAAGTTCAAGAAAAAAGAAATGTGCCTTTTCTAACTCTCACTCATCTCCCATATACGTGGTGTGTTAATGTGCAAAAAACAATCTATTCGTTTGGCTATTTGTCCCTGTGCTTTTTCCAATCTTGGTCTCAACAATTCACACTCTTACAGTCCCTCCTCTTTCTCCACAATTGGACTCCTGGAGCTCCACCTGGGGCCTGGCTGAGGATCTCTGCATCCGCTTCCATCAGTTATTGGATGAGAGTTCCAGCAAAACTGTTAGGGTGTTTGGCCATCTGATCACCAGACTAGGTCAGATCAGGCTTTCTCTCGACCATTGCCAGCAGTCTACAGAGGTTGTATCATTGTGGATTTTGGGGGACCTCTCCAGCACTCTGCCTATTCCTGTTCTCATGTGGTCTTCATTTATCATGGTCTGTTATTCCTCATTCTCCCTTTCTGTTCTTGATCCAGCTGGGATCTCCTGCTCCCCTAACCAAAGGCTGTGGAGCCCCCAGCTGGATCAGGCCGTCTGGATAAGTGAGACAATTGAATAGCTTGAACTGTTTGGGAGGCATCCAGGCAGTGGGACCAGGACCTGTCCTTAGTGCATGAGCTGGCTGTTTGGAACCTTGGGCTTACACAGGGACACTTTGCTCAGCCTGGAAGGAGGGGACTGGACCTGCCTGTACTGAATCCACCAGGTTTAAATGAATCCCCAGGGGAGTCTTGGCCCTGGAGGAGATGGGAATGGAGGGGAGGGGTTGGGGGGAAAGTAGGGGTGGGAGCGG
This sequence comes from Onychomys torridus, assembly GCF_903995425.1. Taxonomy (NCBI): domain Eukaryota; kingdom Metazoa; phylum Chordata; class Mammalia; order Rodentia; family Cricetidae; genus Onychomys; species Onychomys torridus. The sequence continues at coordinate 17,050,759 of NC_050444.1, read as the reverse complement.
GACGGGGGAGGACAGGGGAACCCATGGCTGATGTGTAAAATTAAAACACAAATATAATAATAATAAAATCTAATTTTAATTAGCTTCAATGTTAAGAGAGTTCAAATTCTTACATGAACCTGGGCTTTAAAGATTTTAGCAAAGATACATAGGATATGGACATTGTAGTTTTGGAAAGGAGCCTATAAAGAAATGAATATAATCAGAAACAGCAAAGGAGGGGTTTAGAATGGTGATCTTTCAATGGGAAAGTTACAATCCATTGGTAGTATTTTTGAGCTGAAATGCAGGTAAATCTGTAGGAAAATACCTAAGAGAGATAATAAGAAGGTTGATCTGAATATAAAATTGTTCTGAGACGTAACCTAAGCTGAGAGTTGGGGATCTTGAGTTACCAGCCATGGTGCCCTGGTATTCTCTCTTTTGCTGAGTGGCAAACACACTTCTTAAGACAGAAATTTGGTTTCATCAGAGTTTGGAGAGCACAACACAGCACAGTAGAGTACAGCTTCCAAGGCCTTTGGGGTTGGATGTGAATGCTGTTAAATGTTGCCCACTATGTCACTGTTTCTTATACACAAAATGTCAAATGGTGGAGTTTTAAAATTGAGTGTTGGGTCAAAATGAACAGACTAAATGCAATCTATACTAAGCAAACTCATAGGCAGTTGCATTGTGTGTGCAGAGAAACTAAGAATCTCACCTGTTAACCTTAACACCTCACTTTTCCTGATTTCTTTCAGATCAACCACAAAATTTATCATTTCCATTAAGAGGGAAATGTAATGACTATAGACAATGTTATTTTAGAAAGGTAAAAGGAAGAAACAAACCTCCCTAATGTCCTATCACCCAAGAGCAGTGTGGGTTCACTATCACCATATTCATTCACTTCTTCCAAATAATTTTCGACCAATATGTATGTATATAGCCAATTTACTTCTGGTTTGATATTTGTATAATTTTTGAATATATATAGTTTTTCCATGACATTGAGAACTCCAGTTACATTTAGCGACTCTATGATAACACACAATTCACACAGCTACTCATCTAGGGCACATTTGCTTTCTTTGTCTTTATTTTCATTATTGCCAATCAGATGGCTATGGGTAGCTTTGTGTTTGGTTTCTATTTCTTTCTGGCAGCAAGATGAGAAGGGGCTCTTCTGTTAATACCCTCCTGTTCTGTTTCTGTAGCGACATGAACTGTTTATAACCAGAATTCATTCTTCTCATCTGGCTTTCTCTCTCTGACCCTGACCCTCTCTCTCCTTTATTTTAATATGATGCCATTGGTAAAATACTATTGGACTTTTTGCTATAAACATGTAAAGAAGCAGGAAGATCCTGCATATTACCAGATACACTCTGGACTCTTCTGTAGCTGATGTGTCCTTTAAAATCTTGCCTTACTACAGGATGTAATGGATCACAGTCTGAAATGAGTCCCACTATAAGTTATCTATGTAAGCCTGCTGTAAAGAGAACTATAGCTTCCTACCCACTAACAGCATGGCACAAAAACAACTGAATACAAGCATGCTGGAGCCACGAACACTTGACAAGCATCATTTTGTAGTAATGAATGAGCAGGGCTCTTGTATTCATTCTTCCTAGCTGTTCTACTTTATGCTGTATTTCAATTTAATTTTCAATAATAAATTGGAGCTGTTTATTCTTTTGGAAATTCAAAATAAATCTCATCATGAACCTGTGGACCATTGGAGAGAACAAGTACAAAGCCAGTGCCCTTTAACGTCCATTTCAAGTCTGCAGTTCTATAAAAACAGTAAGACTTAGAAAAAAACTTATCTTACAGTGATGCTACAAAATGCCTGCATGATCTAACCCTGAATCCTATGTGTTTAAAATATTTTGTTGGTTTCTCTTCAAAAACCTTTCACAAGTACCAGCTTTTTCCCACCCATCTCCTCATCTCTACCTATCACTAGTGGGGAGAATCGCTACTGACCTCCCTCCCTTATTAGTTAATATAGGGGGAGTGGAGTCCTGGGGAGTGGTATCGAGAACTATATCTAAAAAATACTGTATTATTAGATTATAAGCCAAATATAGATTTATATACATACTTGTTTGTATGTTCTTTAAGTATACACAAAAATAAAGTAAAGGTCAGTATTAAATGTAAATACAACGATATCCTCTTGCCCCACCCCATGAATAAGGCTCCATACACACGGGGTTGTGTACTCCACCCACATCAGTGAGCCCTGGATACTTTGCTAACCTGCTTTCCTTCTACCACTACCTAATTGAAACTGATTTGCCAATATAACCTAGTCAAACTGTAATCTAGTCAAGCTGTAATCCAGTCAAGATGTAACCTAGTCAAGATGTAATCTAGTCAAGCTGTAATCTAGTCAACCTGCAATCTAGTCAAGCTGTAATCTAGTCAACCTGCAATCTAGTCAACATGTAATCTAGTCAAGCTGTAAACTAGTCAAACTGTAACCTAGTCAAGCTGTAATCTAATCAAGCTATAATCTAGTCAAACTGTAATCTAGTCAAGCTGTAATCTAATCAAGCTATAATCTAGTCAAACTGTAATCTAGTCAAGCTGTAATCTAATCAAGTGGCTCACCTTTAGATTTTTCTGTGATTCCAAATTGATAAGAAAGCAGAAAGAAACTTCATACATTGTTGTGTTAGGCCTTCTATTTGTTCAGCTCCATTTCCTCACTGATGACCTACATTTCAGTCAAAGGAATAGCTTAGTTCCCTGAAATTGAATGAATTCCTAGCCACATTTTTAACTTCTATTGAAAAAATTATCTTTAATAAGAATATCCCTTGTTCATCTACTTTTTCTACTCACATTTAACCTTTGAACTTTAGCTTAATTGTATTACCCTGAGAAATAGACACACTTTGATCCCTGAGAAAAGTTCTCCAGTTCTCTGACATCAACTGATTTATTATAATTTATTTTATATATGAGTTTACCTCTTTTTGTGTATGTTTGAGACAAGGTATCACTATGTAGTTCTAACTGTCCTAGAACTCTCTGTGTATACCAGGCTGGCCTTGAATGCATAGAGATCTGGCTGCCTGTGGCTCCCAAGTGGTGGGATTAAAGGCAAGTGCCACTGTGTCTAGCTTCTGGGTCTACTTTTGAACTGACCTCCAACAAAGTAGGAATTTAATATATTCATTTTGATATATATTGCAGCCTCAGGTATTAATGGCAGTTAGAATAATATCTAATATGTAGCAATACATGTCTTTGCAATAAACGAATAATGAGGAGCCCACACCAAAACTAATACAACAGACCTTACATATTCTGTTTAGTGGCAAATCTATTTACAAAACCATGCATTGAAGTATCAAAATATTCAAATAAAAGATGGAATATTTGGTGTCATATAATGAAATTTTGAGTTTAGTTACATTACAAAGAATGATAGGACTGGTGATGGAATGCTATTACAGTGTCTCTCATGTCTGGCAATCCTTCCTATGACTTACAGGAAGACTTGTCTATGTAGGTGCATGTTGAACTTTGACATGTGACAAGTGGAAGTTCTAAGATTTTTCAAATTCATGTTTCTAGCTGATCCTCATATACTTTAGATCTTTAAGAAGTATGTTTCTAGTCCTTGTATTTTAATTTTTTAAAAATAGGAATTATAGTTAAATTCTTATTTACCATTGTTAATATTGTATGCTTCTCCTTTCTCTCAAAATGTGATTAGTTATAACAATTCATTGACTAATACTGAAGTATATTTTCACTCCTGTACCATACACTTCTTGGCCCATGGCCATGGCATTATTCTCTTGATAATCACATTAGTTCATCCCAGTATTTTGAATTTTCCTTCATAATTGTAATGATTTTCTATTGTTTACATCTGAATTTTGAGCCATGTAACTATTACATCTTAGAAATCACTTGAAATAAGTATTGAAGCAAACTTGTCTCAGAAGTATGTCAGCTTTAGTTCTGTTAAGCCAGCAGTTGTGATGCTTTTATTAAAAGACCAACTTTGCCCCAGTGACCCCAGATTCCTGTGCCCAGTCCACTTGAACACTGAAACAGCCTTTTGAGCCAGAGACAATAAGACTCATTGGGGTGAAGTACCCAAGATCACTGTGGAGTTAAGGTTTGGACTCAAGTGTTCTGGCCCCAGAGCTCATGTTCTTTGCTATTGTGTATTATTTTTCCAGTATGTGGAAAGGAAAATCACAAATACAGAATTATTTGTTCAAGACAGACTCTGATATAATCATTACTAATAATGTGCATGTACTCAACAATGTAGAATGGCTAAGAGAACTATCCTAACTACATGCCTTTTTTAAACAATTATGGGGAGTGGAGAATAACTGTATTTAAATGTTTTGAAACTTAAATGAAGGTCTATGGATGGACCCATGGAAGATCATTGTATCGTGTGAGGTAACTGACTAATACTGAAGTATATTTTCATTTCTGTGCCACAGGTCATGGCCATGCATTATTCTTCTGACAGTAATATATTTATATTTATTAACATTTTATCCCAATATTTTGAATTTATCAGTCTTCAGCTCTGGAAAAAAAAGATAAGTGAAAAAACATTAACAAAAAATAACATCTTTTTTTTCTCTCTTTTCAGCAATCTTGACACAGAAGAACTGTGTGGTGAGTATCTTTAAGACCAACCAAACTGTTGTTGATTTGATTCAGAAAAGGGATAATGTAAGGAGATAGACTTCTCATACCTTGACGTTAAAAGTCCAGAAGTAAAGCAAAGCATCTGGCAGAGTAGTTGGGGTCTTCTTGTCCTGGAATTTGGCCCCAGTGTGTATATTACTTAAACAGTTGGGCCTAGTTAATTTGTTCATGAAAAGAGAATTGGGGTTGTGGAATAGTTTTAGAGAAACGAATTCTGCACTAGCTAAATACAGCCTCTCCATTTGCTTCATAACCAACATGCAGCCTTTCCAAAGCTGTATCCTTGAAATATAAAAATAACTTTTTTCCATATCTGTGCAATTATTCTAGAAACTTAAATGCCTTTTTGAAAAATGTACAAGTGCAGAGAAAGAAATATTTTCAAATGCCTAGTCTTCATTTATTTCTGTTATTTTTGTGGCTGGGAACAGAGGACAGAGATTAAAAATGTAGAAAAGTAAATAATCTGAAATTTATCCTTTGTTATGAAAATGGAACATTATGAAACTACTAAACTTGAAACAAATATATATGTCTCTGCATATGGGAAGATTTGGTATTTTTCATTTTGAGACGAATGTGTCAAATACCACTTTTGCTCAAGTATGATTTTATCATCTAGGCAGCCTGAAATATTTAGGTAGCTGGAAGAAAGGTCTTCTAACACTTCTCATTGAAATCACAAATATTTCTCAGTACTGTAGACTTCTTACAATTTTAGAGCTCACCACAGTCATCCAAAAGGACACTTTCTGGCATTGAAGACTGCTGACCTTCCAGCAGATCAACACAGAGATTTTGCCAGGATGATGTGTCACAAGGCTGTGTGAAGGCAGCAACTGAACAAAGCAATGATGACCACTGACCAGGAGCTTTCAAATGTTTCAGTGGCCAGTAGACGCTATGCTTCCTGCACAATGCCTCTCTAGTTCAGGGACAAGCATCCAACTGAAGAAACAAGTTCCAGTGCAGAAGCCAGGCGTGTTGGTATCATGGGGGTTAGGTTTTTGGAGTTATGGGGAAATCCTGCCATACCTTCATACACAGTCACAGGTAGCTTTGGCTACACATGACAATTACTGGGTTAAACAGACAAAAGAGTTCACCTAGACCATGACACCAAAATATGTGATGAATGGCAAAGGCCACGAAGGTCAAGTTGCAATCCATTCTCATGGGTACACAACCCTTGTCAGAGAAGGTGAGATAATGGGAGGAACTGAGACAACCGCCTTGCTCATTTCATGAGGTTGGAGACCTGTGTCTCTCAGATGTTTAGGTGCAGCAGGCCGAATTAACAACTCTCTCCAATTGTTTAGAAAATCCCTTTGCCTGAGTAAGAAGAGCTAATTGGAGAAAAAAATAACTTATTAATATCTTTAAGACAAAACACATTTAGTGACTGTTGTCTGTTTGCTCTGTTGTCTGTCTGTCCTTAAGGAGTGTCATACAAATCTGTCTTCTCCTAAAGCTACTCAACTTTAAAGCCTAGCTGTGAGTCTTCACTTCATCATCCAAATAGAATTTGTTTTCTTTCCCTATAATAACGAGACTTCATTAGTCATCCACTCTGTATGTACTGGAGAATTTGAACGCTTCCCTGTCCCCCATAGTTTTAGGAAGGAAAGTGATTGAGCTTTAATTCAACCAGAATTTCTTTATATTTTTAAATACAGTTATTATATTCACAATCTTGTTATAATCCTCTTCTCTGCTGTAGAATATGCATTTTTATTTCTAGATTGCAGCTTCGTTTCAAATTATTATTTGAATATAAAATAAATATTTAAGTTGGATTTTAATCAGAGCCAAGGCTTCAGTGCCAGCAAGTGAAATATGTCGAGTCACATCTCATACAAGTTCCCTGTAGGCGTGGGAAGGGTGGGGTTTGATTGACAGAACAGAGATTTCATGCACTTTATCCTAGAAATCAATTACAGATTCTAGGCATCTCGATCTTAGCTTAATTAAGCTTTTGCTTCATTCATCAGTTAATTCAATTACGGACCTAAACTCAAAATCTATTAAAATATTACTTTAAAATATCTTTGCAGTCTAACTTATGAGAGTAATATGTAAATAATATTTTAATTAATGGCATTGCATTGTCTGAGTATATAAGCTGAATCACCATTGGTGAATGTGGATGGTACCATCAAGAGAGACAAGGGAATTTTGATTATGTATGGTTCTTCAAGGTGCATTTTTCTGTTAAGGTTTTTTTTGGACTGATCACTCATACTTATCAAACTCCCTTAGAATAATCTTTACTGAAATTTTGGATTTTATTCTGCAACTCAATCTTCCAAGTTGAATTTTAGGTCTGGTTTAAGAAGATCAAGTCAGAGCAAAAGGACTCATAGCTACTGCATCAGAGTAGGAAATAGTCTCAGAAAACATTCTCATGAATCTACATGACTTCCACGATGTGCACCTTGTTAGCACCTTGTAGATGAGGCAGAAAAAGCAACTAAGTGAGATGAGATATACGGTTTTATCTCATGTAACCTGAAGAACACAATCAGATAGAAATGTCCAGTAACGTCGCATCACAGAGTTAAACAAATGCAACATAAAAGAATGTAACACATCTTTGAATCATTAAAACAAACGTTCTACAGCATAAACAAATATAACACATCTTCAAATAATATTCTATAACACTCTTCTTTTCAAAATGTTTCACCTACCTGTTGCACATAGCCATCTTAATTTTAATTTTCATGTCAAACTTTGTAGAATCTGTAGGAAATGTTGATTTCTGGGCCTTAAACCCAAGATTCTGATTTAGCAGATGAGACTTTACTAATAATCTTCATTTGTAGCAAGTTCCCTAGATTCATGCTTCCCAAACTTAAATGTACCCATAAATCACCTCATATCTTATTAAAGCACATCTGTGAATCAGCAGGCCTGTGGGCCAGAGACAATGTGTTCTAACACGTTCCACAGAGAAGAAAATCAGTGAGGCTCCAGAGGACTCTGACACAGACAGTTGAGAACACTAACCTAAACTGAGGATAAAGGGAGAACACTAAGCAAGGGGTGTTCACAGCTCATCCAGCTTCCTCTCTCACTGTCGATCTTAGGACACCAAGCCTCACCACCTCGCTTAGCTTTCCAGCTCAAGCTGTTGTTCAGGGATGGCCTTGTAATTCCCTCCATGCTCAGAATCAATCATTGCTGTATCACTTACCATGTGATTGTTCCCTCTGTAACTATGTGGGGAGTCGAAATGAGCAGATGTGTAAATGAGGAAGGGGAAAAAAATGAATGAAACTCTGAGGGGGTTCCTATATGAAGCCTCTATACATAGTTTCCTCATATGCTGTACTGGCCTCTGCATGCATGTGCTAGCACACGTGATTTAAAATGGAAAGAAAACTGAATTTCTCTTCACCATGCTTTGCTAGCTAAGCCAAACGTCTTGACTATGAAAGGCATTTTTATTTTAAAAAGGTCAGCTCTGAACATATGTACATATAAGCAACACTAAATGGGCTCAAAATGTTACATAGGTACATGTGTGCATGTAACAATAATAATTTAGAAGAGGTAAAAAGTTTTGAAGTGAGAGGTGGGGATCCAGGAGGACTTGGAGGGAGAGGGAGAGTGGCATAGATTCAGTGTGTGTGTGACGTTCTTAAAAACCAATAAAGGAAAAAGGTGAGTGGGAAAAAAAGAGTGGCCTTAGCATTCATTTTATTTTATGAAAACTCCTGGGCTGTGTGTGTGTGTGTGTGTGTGTGTGTGTGTGTGTGTGTGTGTGAAGATCTAGCCTAGACTATCATGAATCACTCTACCAATTAAGCTCTATCCATAGTCCCTTTGTTTTTTTGTTTGTTTGGGTTTGTTTTGTTTTTCAGACAAAACACAGAGATCTCAATTTAAAAATTCAAGAATAGCAATAAAAAAAAAACTAAGCCAGTAAATATATATGATATTTTGTCTTGTTACTAATAAAGTATCTTTTAGAAAACTTGACTATTTTTAAATACAAAGCCAGGGAGAAAAATTCCATCAACTTTCTCATTTGCACATTGTAAAATACTTCACCTATTTGCGTTCACTGGTGAATCGGCTCTGGTCTGGGAGGAAGAGGTCTTCAAGCTGAGTCACACCCCAGACCTTCCAGAGCCGTCACTGCAGTTCCAAATGTTTTCTTTTGTGGGGAAGTCAAAAGTCTCTCAAATCAAATTACTTCACACTGATTAACTTTTCCAATTTTCTGCACATTAGATGTAATTTTTACTTCTTTCTGTTAGCTCCTTTATTCGATGTCTATACAATTTCAGCATCTGTGTTCACATCACCTGGCCTCATTCTTGTCTTCATTTCAATTTGAATAATCTCAAGTCTAAGGAGCCTTTATCACAATGAGTTTTCCTTATAGCATCCTGAAGTATATGCCTGCAAAGAATACAGAAAGATATATTTTACTTTAAATGTGCACGTGAATCCAGAATTACTTTTCACATATTTATGTTTAAAATAATATGTGTCAATACATATCAGCAATCTGATCAGGTCTTTACATTTTCGTTGCCACCATCTTGGTGCAAGCTATCGCTGGATTCCCAAATAATTAAAATAGCTCTGTGATGGGTCTTTTTAAATTGAAAATAGCTTCTTCTCTAGCGCCTTTGTGTAAAACCTCTAACACACTCAATTCTCTTGTATTTTCACAGTCTGAATTTTCACTACATGTAAAACTCCTGCATAGTCTTCTTTGAGGCTATGCATATACTGAAATAAAAATGAACAAACTTATCATTTCTTCATGTTTCTTTGCATATTTTGCTTATTTTAATTTAATATTGCTTCTATCTTGATATGAATCATTTTCCCATCTTATGAATATTCTACAGCAATATTAACTGCATATTGATTCATAAAGAATACTGTCCACATAGATTTTGTTTATTATAATCACTACACAGATAAAACAAATATTTTAGCAAATCCTATCAGAAAATTAATAGCATAACCAAGACTTAAAATGTTACTTTTCATTTATTTAATGAGTATTTGTTTATTTATTATTTCACTAATTCTTCCCTAAAAGAGTCTCTATAAAGGAAGAGTCACAGTGTTTTAGAGACTGCAGAATCAAGAATGTATTTTGCTTTAGGAAAAGTATTTCCTTTGTTTTTCATTTCTGTGTACATAGGCTGCATTATGGCAATGTCTGGAATGTTTGTGCTTTGCAGTTTTTTATTCTCAGAGGAGTTTATACATTGGGTATCACATTAGTCAACTGTCCAGTGTTTTTGAGACAAAGTCTTGTGTAATCCAGGCATGACTTGAAATTTCTATGTATCTGAGGATGACCTTGACTATCTGAGCCTGCTGTTTCCAATTTCTGAGTGCTAGGATTACAGACATGCACCACTACACATGGCTTATGTGGTACAGGGGATAGAAACCAGGGCTTTGTGCATATTGAACAAGCACACTAACCAGCTGTTTTAAATCTCCAGCCTCCACTTTTGTTAATACCAATCTCAACAAATGTTCTATCTGGAGTATTAGATTAACAAAAGGAGCTTTTATCAAACATATTACAGTATAACCCAAAATTAAGTTTGCATGTGAGTTGATATCATTCTAATATAATTTTTAAATATCATGATACATTACAGAAATATAATAATAAATATTAGTTTATCAATAGATGGTTCACAAGACTGGTAAGGGCTATTAGTTTTCTAGAACATAGTACATGAAAGTTCTGCTCTTTATAGTATATGAATGTTTTGTTAAGATCAGAGGTCTCTGATTTTAGAAATATAAAGTTCTGTAAATAAAGTTTCCCTTTATCTGTATTACATTTCAACTAATTTGAAATTTTTTGTGTGCCATGTTTTCATTTTAATCATAATTTTCGAGGCAGTACTTATTCCTAGCAATGGAAAAATATGATAAATATGACTTTTGCTCCATGGAAATAAATGGCTGAGATCATTAAAAACAACTCATGACATCAGTATATCTGTGAGTAGAGCCACAGCAGACATCCCTGGTGATTTGCAGAACCAAACTTTGAGGGAAAGCTATCCTTCAGAAATGTTTCCTTGAAGAAATAATAGCAATTTTACATTTTTTCTCAAATTACTATCCTATTGTGATCTAGAATAATATACTGTTGAGAATAACTTTTTACTTAACCAACCTTGTCATCACACCAAGACTCATGTATGCCTGGGTTTTATAAGAAAGCACACTTGTGGGTAATCGTATTCAACTAGGCTATTTTTCTTTTTCTGTCTTACTTTCCTAAAGAAATCAGTATATGGCTGCCTTAGTCTCATTTCAAAGGTTTCCGGGTTTTACATATAACCAACAATTTGATAATTTATGAAGTAAATTATCAGTTGACATTTTTGTCCTATGATTATTTAGACTCTGACATAAATTGATTTTAATCCTTTTACTTTCCAGAATATTTTTCTCAGCACTTGGGTGAATATGAGAATGTACTGGCTGCGCTTGAAGACCTGAATCTCTCCATCCTAAAGGCAATGGGCAAAACAAAGAAAGTAAGAAAGTCTATGATACTCTCCAGGACAGTACCTTCCTTAAAAAATATTTTCTTTAAAATCATATGCATTTCTCAGTGTATAATGAAAATACAGTTTGCTCTTTTTAATATTGGGTGTATTAGTCACTCACAGGACAATTACAAGCATCAACTGTGAACCAGACACTATTTTGTTTGCTCAGAATAAAAAGACATTCAAAGCTATTCTGACAATTCTTAATATGGTGGGAACACAAGTTGTGTAAATAAAGGCATTATTATGTAACAGAGAGGGATGTGAATTCTTAGTTTGAACTGAAAGAAGTAACACCTGAGATTTAGAAATCAAGATAATAGTCATTAGACAAAGGAGAGGTAATGGCATGTACAGGAGTTCTGTGTCAGAAAGGGCCCAGGGCACTCAAGGAAGTAAGAATGAATAGTTAGACTAAGGTTCAGAAACATGAAGGATTGACACAACGTGAGATGAAGATGAATTAGGGAAGGGCTGCATCTTTCATGGTGCCCCCAAAGCTAAGGATATAAGCCGACACACAAAATGCAAATAAAACAGTATTTCAAACAGAGACATGAATTATTTCAGAAAGAGCATGTGAGAACTAGGCTGTGGTTGAGATAAGAATACAAGAGTATAGAATCAGGAAGGTGAGGAAGGAGGCTTTTGGTGAGAGAGATTGGTATTTGGAGAACAAATTGGTGGGAAAAACAGAGAATAGAAAGTGAAGTGCATTTGTCTTTGGCACCATAGCTGTGGAATTTGGAGAAAGGTTGAAACTGCAGGGTGAAATGAGGGTGTATCAGGATAAACCTAATCTTTAGCTTGGATACTTGGGTAGTGACTTTACCTAGGCAGAATGTTGAAAGAAGACCAGCTGTGATGATGTAAGAGCATATGCTTTTTTTTAATCTAAACTGTCTTAGTGGTGTCTTAAGGAAACAATTAAACCACTGGAGAAAGAAATCTATTTCTCATAAGTGACATCTAGAATTGGAGTTGCAATAAAGAACTTGACTGGTATCATTTAGACACAGGGGATTAACTAAAATAAGGTGAGACTATAATATTGCTTAGTCAGACATTAAAGCTTTTGATGATGATAGGAAGAGAAGGGTCCAGGATAGGGGATTGAGCAGGAGCACACAGTGTCCACAAGTTCAGGGAAGTATTTGAAGGTATGGGAAGTGGATTGATGCTGACTGCTATGTAGAAGTTAAGAGATGAAAATTAAATTCTTCATTGTCAGCAAGTCAAGTGGCACATTAACATTGAAGATGCTTGACAGGTAAAATGTTTTTGAAGCACACATGGAATTCTTGGATAAGGACAACAAATCTATACCACCAGTGAATCCTGACATTCCAACACCACATGAGCATCCCTGAAATGAGGTTCTTTAAGATAGGAGCATTATAGCAACACAATTGGGAAACAGCAAAGCAGATGGACATGAGCACAAGGGGCCAACAGGAGAGACACTGCTCTGTTTGACCCACTGGGGAAACAGCCTTGGGTTGAAGTAGGTAAAGAGAGACTAAAGGATCTGTTGCAATCATTGCCATCACAATGGGGAGGGTGAGTCATGGTAGGGTTGAAACAGAGTGACCTGTTGGAAATGTATGTAGGAAGCACTGGGTCCCCAGATCCCATCCTCTGCTCAGCAATGACTTCTTGTCAACCAAGATTGAAATTTGTAGATATTTGAAGAGTAAGATACTATCGCTGGTCTGAGGAGGTATTAGGCATAAGTTAAGTAAAATTTGCATCATAAGTAAAAAGGTATCCAGTTTTCTTCTCACTAAAGTCTGTGAGTTTGGGCAATATATCCTCGAAGCAGATAGGAAAACTCTTCTTTCAAAAATTCCAACAGCACAAAATGACAGAACTAAAGATTCTGGCTGCCCACTTCCGTCACCATGAAGTCACCCACCACTGTGGCTTCTCTTATCTGGCAGACTGTGTCACTTCAAACTGTGAGCCAAACCCTCTTAAGTTGCTCCTTGTTAGATGTGTGGAAAGAACAATGAGAAAATCAGCTAGTACAACCCGGCCCTCCTCTTCATTCTTTAGGTCTTACCTTTAATGTCTGCATACAGAGCTTGTCCTGCTACTCTGTCTACGAAGTTTCACCTCTGTTACAAAATTACTTGTTTTTTGCTATGGACTCTGATTATGGGTAGCTACGAGTAACTACATAAAGAAAAAAATAGTTCTGTATGAAATAAAAGCAATGTCTTTATTTATTTATTTTACCTGCCACATTTGCCCTAAGCCCTGAACAGATCCTCACAATGTAAATTTTATTGCTGTATTAAATAAATGTTTTAGTTAAAGGGGCATTTGTACACTAAAAAAGCTAAAAACTTCAATTATTTTGAGAAAAAAAAATTCTCCTAAGTTCTAGAAACTTTCAAATTTCTTTGAATAGGAAGGCATGCCAGGCACATAATCTCTTATATTTTCATACAAATGCATACTAAAATCCTGTTTCCCCCCCCCCCCCCTGTGCCAATACAATGGAACTTTGTGACATTTAAACCATGGCCAATCTTTCGTTTTCATTAAGTCACATTTTTTTTCTTGGCATTGACCCTTAAAATGTGTTTGATTTATGTAATGCTGCTTAATCTGTGAAAGCATTCTTTCATAAAAGAAAAAGTGAAGCAGTAGAAAATAAAATTAGAAGCCATATCTTAGTATGATAGCTTAAAGATGGAGGAATTTGGCATCCCAATACCTTTCAAGCCACTGGGGACCTGTTATCTTCTCTGCGCTGCCAGCATGAAGAAGCATCCTGACTGGCAGCCGGCATTTCTCTTTTAGAAACTTGGTATATTTTTATCCAGATGAAAAGTGCTGTCTCAGTAGGAAAGGCTTACATTCCAGGCTATTTGTGATGTCTTGACTGGCAGCACATCTGTTTGCCATATCAGAGAAGAGATAAATGGGTTCTCACTGTTTAACTCAAACCCCAGGAAGTGACTCAGGATAGATACAGTGTAGCATGGACACTGTGCTTTTTCTCTCCTTACCCAAGTCTTCACATGGGTCCATAGGGGCTGTATTAATTGACTGTACATACTTATCTGGAGGAAAACAAAGAAGATGAAACTCCACATGGTCATTTGACAAGTATCAAAGTAGGGAAAACCACAACCCTCATCCAATATTGACAAACTTTGTCAATTTATTTTTCTTCTTTTGACAGGGTGAGTAATAAGCTGCCTTATTATAGCATCAGTTTGTAGTGTGACTGTAACTCCAAAATAAACATGTAGAATTCTGATGCTGCCAAAGTTATTATGTATTGTTATGCAAGAATGTGATTTCCCTGCTTATTGATGATCAAGGCCTAGAAGGTTATTATAAACTAAAATGAAGAATAGTGGTTTTGAAATGATATTTAGGTTGTGATGGTTACCATATTGAATGTTTCTATAGGAATTTCCAAATTTAAAATATGTATATAATTTCAATCTAGAATTCAATTTTAAGCAAGAACGTCTTACAGCATTTCTTCAATATTTAGGAAAAATAGTCAGTTTCTGGAGCAGACCTCTGTCATTCTTAGTTCTTATCTGCCTTTCGGGTCACTGTTGCTTCTTTCTCTGGCAACACTAGACACCTTCAAACTTTCTCTATCTCCAGTATCCCCATTTTTCTATTATTTAGTATCTAAGCTTCTCTGAGAACTGGATTCTCTCACTATTTTAATATTACAAAAGTTTCTAAGTTTTATTATTAATACAAAAATTAATAAATATTCATGATTCTCTTCACTGAGGAAAATATGATAATTACTACCACGGTGCTAGGATTCATCATGAAAAAAATACCCCTTCATTCCGTCAAAACTGTGAGAAGTGAAATGAGGTGTCAAATATTGAAGTGCCCATTTCGGATGATAGAAGGCAGGTGTTTCCATTTTTTGTTGTTGTTGTTTCATTATTATCCTTTACACATTCTTTAAACTGGAAGTTAACTCTTGGACTTCACGATAAAATAGTTTCCCATTTGTCACTTACCACTTGTATGTGAGTGTGCAGTGAGGAGGCCGTGGATAGCAGGGACCTGGGAAATGTGAGTGTGTAGTGAGGAGGCCGTGGATAGCGCTGGCCTAGGAAATGTGAGTGTATGTAGTGAGGCCACAGATAGCATAGGCATGAGAAATCTGGGTGTGTGTAGTAAAGGGGCCACAGATAGCATGGGCATGGGAAATGAGATAACAGGGTCTGGAGGCCACAGATGTAGGCCAGCAGGAGAGAAGAACCTTCTATGCAGACTGCTGCCCAGTACTTGGCAAAGGGAAACACTAGGCTACTCAATTAAATTAGAGCACAGTCCTCTCATTAAAGGCCCTTGCAAAGAACTCTGTGGCACTGCTGACCCAGAAACTGAGCAGTCCTGGGCAGAAGACCCCAGCACCTCTGACTGGGCAAAGAGAGATAGGACAGAAGTGAGAAACAAATGAATGTGACTTTGGAGGTGATGTGAAGGGGAGAGGAGTATTGAGTTTCCTGTCATTATTCCCGAGGTGATGTGGGTATTAATTCATACAAGGATCATCAGTAAGGAAATGGCTGAAAGGGTAGAGAACAGAGCTCACAACTAAGGCTGGGCTGGCTCAGGATTCGGATTGCCTGTCCTTTGACAACCACGGCATTGGTGCTTTCTCGCCATTGCCAAAGCCTCACCCTATTCCTGGTGACTGATGTGACTTCCTACACCCAATGAGGACTACTTGCTCTCTTTGCTGCCAATGCAGTGCTTGAGAACCTGTGAGCAAAATGGAGAGGTGGCTCCGTGACTAAGAGCACTTGCTACTCTGGCAGAGGACCCAGGTTCAGTTCCAAGCACTCAGGTGACAAAGCTCACAGCTGCCTGTAGCTCCAGTTCCAGGAGTCCCAGCGCCCTCTCCTGCCCTCCACAGACATCTTTACAGAGGCAGTGCACAAACAAACTGGCACACACACACACACACACACACATACACTTAAATGCACTTAGTTTAAAACTAAGATAAGGAATAAAGTCTAGAATAAAATGGAGCTTAGGAGTAACAGTCTACACCAATTAGCATTTACATAATTATTTACAGTTTCCAGTATTCTCTAATGTCCATTAACTCTTTTTCTTCTTTATGATTAATATTTTGTTAGCATAAAAAGTAATGATATATATATATATATATATATATATATATATATATATGACATTGTACTCTGTCCTTCATTTCTCTCTGCCTTCTTCATCATTCCTGTCCTGCTCTTGATGACCTCCACCCTCCCCACAAGTAGCCACCTGTTTTCATATGACATGTTTTCATTAACCTTTTTTCTCTCCTCCTGTAAGATCTCTTCCTCACCTCTCATACTCATCTTTCAACCTTTTATGATGTAAACATAGATACATAGACACACATAAATTAAACCTAGATTCTACATAGGAAAGAAAATATATGATGTTTGTTTTTCTGAATCCTGATTTTTTTATTTTTTGCTTAACATTATTGTATCCAGTTCCATTCTTCTTCCTGCAAATGTCATAATTTCATTTTTCTTTATGCCTGGATGAAATTCTATTATATGTATGTAGCACATTTACTTTATATGTTCATCTGTTAGTGGACATGTAGACTGGTTCATTTCTTAGCTGTTATGCAACAGTAAACATGGATATACAAGTATTTTAGTGTTGTGTTGACTTAGAGTCCTTTTCTTATATACCAAGAGTGGTATAGACTTGATCCTATGGGAGTTTTGTCTTTAGGTTTCTTAGGAACCTCCACAAAGGCTTCTATAGTGGCTATACCAGTTTAAATTGTCACCAGCAATGAATAATGATTCCTCTTCCCCCAAATGTCCTTGCCAACATTTGTGGCCATTCAATGTCTTGATGTAAGGCATTCCAACTTGGTTAAGACAGGATCTCAAAGCCATTTTAAGTTGCATTTTCTGGATGGCTAAGCATATTAAAAATCTTTTCAAATAATTATTGGCCACTTGCAGATCTCCTTTTAAGAGATGCCTAGATAGTTCCTTAGCACATTCATTGATTGGATAATTTGCTGTTCTTGTGTTTGACTATTGTGATTCTTTATGTAGTTTAGATAGTAATCCTTTGTCTGATGTACAGTTATCTAAGATTATTTCCCATTCTTTAGATTGTTTCTTCACTATGGTGAATGTTTCCTTTGTTGTACTGAAGGATTCTAATGTTATTGAATCCTATTTGTCAATTCTTGTGTTGTTTCATATGCTAATGGAGTTCTTTCCAGAAAGCCCATGGCTATACCTATATCTTGAAGTATTTTTTATAATTTTCCTATACCAGTTTCAAGGTCTCAGGTCTTATATTAAAGTCATTGATCTATTTTGAATCTTTTTGTTGTTGTTGTTTGTGGGTTGTTTTTTTTTTTTTTTTTTTTTGTGCAGGGTGATCTGACGAGATACACAGAGTGTTTTAATGCTTTTGTAGTGTATAAATACAGCTCTGTGATCAAGAATATGTCCTGATTTAGAAAATCTCCCATGGGATTCTGAGTTTGTTGAACAGAAAATTCTCTAGAACCTTCCAATACTAAGAAATGTCAAAAACAAAATTAGATCAATGTAAAATGAGGAACAAAAATAAAAATAAGAGTTTCTATTAAATGAATAATCACAAATAAAGTCAATACTACTAAAAGTGTAATAAAAATTTTAAAAATTGAGGGAACACATGGGCTGAAAAAGAAAAAATAGAAAAGAAAGATTACACAATAATGGGGAAGGCATAAGGAAAATTAGGTGTATAGATGAGGTGGGATGAAATAGTGAAACAGAAGTTTCTGTAGTTAAACAACAATAAAGTGAAAATTTCTACTTTTATGCAGAAAAACAAGAATGCAAGTGGAAGCCTAGGTGGCGTGGTGGGGTGGGGCTGGAGGGAAGACTGTTGGATCAGATTTCTCCAGTTCTCTGAAGGGGCAGGGCAGCCGCATTTGCAGTAGCTTCTTTTCCTGTGGTTTATGCTGATATGGAGCCCAGATTGGACAACTGTCCAATGCTTGTCTGCACTGTCTCTATTTCAGTGTCTACCGCCTGTGCATACCAAGGGCCTTGCTAGTTACACTTAGTTTGCAGCCTGTGGGCTAAGTGATTTTCCTACATTCCTGTCACTCACTCCAGATTGTTCCCCCAAGGAGTGGCTGGTATTCTCACTGGAAAGTATCTTCCAAAGTACATTGGAAGGGGAAAAGACAAAAACAGGCACTACAAACTATACAAGTGGAAGACTTGCCTTTATCCTTCTGTGCCTGGTAACTGTTGATCTTCCTACTGGAGGGATGCAGCTGTGGGTATCCAGCACTCCATAAGCTTCAGAGTTTTCGGACTCTACGGCAGTGAGTGACAATCGGCCCAGGCACCTCTCATCCCGCGACCTCAGATTCAGGCCTCAAACCCAGGCTTAGTCTCCGTTGATAAGGTCTGCTGTGGGCCACTGCAGGAAGAAGGACCTTTCCTGAGCACTTGGCTGCCTCATGTGAGCTTCCTGCTGCATGTGCTCTCAGCTGTCTCCTAGACCTCTGCCTCATCCTAGGACCGCAGCAAGTAAAGGTGACGCTCCCTAATGTGAGGTTCTTCCACATTCTTGGTCCTCTCAGGAGCACAGTTTTAAACCATAGTCTTTCGCCACAGAGCATGCAGCCACTGCCCTGCATATCCCACAGAGAGAGCAATGAGATTCCTCTTTACGGCTCCTGTGTTCTCCCTCAGTGGAATCACTGTCTCAATAAAACGTGCAGCCTTGGATGAGGTTCCTGCTCCATCTTCTCCACTGGGCAGTCACTCGTCTAGAGCCACATTTGGACTGGTCATCTTCTTTCAGAGGGTCACCTAGCCTGTCCTCTCTCAGCACTTTTCCCCATGTGTTGCCACTCACTGCCTTTGTGGGTTCCTGGAGGCTTTCTCTTTCTCGCTGTGCAAATGGATCCCTTCCTCTTGGAATGACTCTTCTTAACCCGATCACTTGGAGGCAACTTCTGTTCTACTGCCTTACTCAGAATTTAGGTTATTCTTGTTATATCCTAATGAGGCGGGCTAGACAAATGGTAATGTTCTGTTGCTGGTTGTTTTTGCTCTTTTTGGGGCCCACTACCCAGCTCCCAAACAAATCACACACAGAGGCTTATTCCTAATTATAAATGCTCAAACTTAACTTGGCTTGTTGCTAACCAGTTTTTCTTAACTTAAATTATCCCATCTATCTTTGGCCTCCGAGCTTTTATCTTTCTCTATTCCTGTATACCTTTTCTTACCTCCTTATTCTGTGATGGCTGGCTGTGTAGCTAGGTGGCTGGCCACTAGCATCCTCCTCCTTCTTTCTCTCCTTCCTTTTCTCCCAGATTTCTCCTTCTATAAACTTTCTCTGCCCGAAAGACCCACCTATCCTTTCTCCTACCTTGGTATTGGCCATTCAGTTCTTTATTAGGCCATCATGTGTTTTAGACAGGCACCATAGCACAGTTTCACAGAATTAAACAAATGCAACATAAACAAAAGTAACACTGCCCTGGCCAGTGGGGTTTCAATGGGGCAACCCACCTGTGGGAGCGAATGAAAGGGAAGGGCGACATGAAAGACGACAGCAAGACAGTATTCTGATCAAGCCGCCAATCTTTATTTTCCTCCGCATGGCTTATATAGCATAGGAGGGAAAGGGGCAGGAAGGAGGGAAATGGAAGGGATGTGGAAGGAATGCAGAACGTGGGAGATGTGGGAGACGTGCAGGTCATAACAACTGCAGGAAGTCGGCTAAGGTCACTGGTCAGGGGCCATTTGTCCTGTTGCTAGGCTGCCTGACCATGGAATGCTCTTTACATTCGGTTGTCATGGCACCTGACTGTGGAATGTTCTTATCTTTGGGAGCCTCTGGTTAGTAAACAGGTGTTACTGCTCTGGAGAAGGGTGGTGGGCTTATGACTTGTTCTCTGGCTTAGCTAGTACTTTCCATGGTTCATGTTTGGTTCCTGAAATCTTGGTCCCTAACATAACACAACTTAAAATAATATTTTACCACAATATTCCCATTTCAGGAGTAAGGAAACAGAGTCACTAAATTTTTGATTGGTTTACTGAGTCATAAAAGTAGATTTAAACCAGGAAATTTTCATTTACTTTTTATACACTTTTTTTTTAATATTTGTTTGTGTGTATGCTGTGTAGGTGTATGGGCACATATATTTGGTAGTGCATGTGTATGGATCAGTGGGCTATTTGTGCAAGTTGATTCTTAATGGAACTCAGGTGTGGCAGCAAATGCCTTTACCCCATGATCCATCTAACCAGTCCCTAACTGTTTTTAATTTAAGGTTTCTATAATCTACATTTAAATTACAAATATAAAATCCTAGGGTTAGAAATATGGCTCAGCAGTTAAAAGCACTGGCTGCTCTTCCAGAGGTCCTGAGTTCAATTCCCAGCATCCAAATGATGGCTTACAGCCATCCATAATGAGATTTGGTGCCCTCTTCTGGCCTGCAGGCATACATG
This sequence comes from Onychomys torridus, assembly GCF_903995425.1. Classification (NCBI taxonomy): domain Eukaryota; kingdom Metazoa; phylum Chordata; class Mammalia; order Rodentia; family Cricetidae; genus Onychomys; species Onychomys torridus. The sequence continues at coordinate 17,030,004 of NC_050444.1, read as the reverse complement.
TAGGCAGAACACCATACATAATAAATAAGTAAATCTTTTTTTAAAATAGCACAAGATGTTAGAGGAGAAGGTAAATAAAGTAAAAATAGTGCAAATAAAACTGTGAAATATGCAATATGAGCATCAAATCAATATTTAAAAAAATATAAAATCCTAACATATATATCTTGATGGAAACTTTCTACGTTAGATACTTAGATTTTTTAATAATTGACCTTTTGAATGTTCAGCTGTAGGAGGATATGGAGATGTGCATCTTATTTCTTATATTATTTTCATGAATATTTTTTAGACATTTGAACAAGTAGGTGTCCAGAGCTCAGTGCAGGAAATTATGGACATAAGCAGATTATGCTTCAGTGTTTAAATAATAATTAAATACTGAAACCATAAATGAATAAGTCTGACATGAGCATCGAAGAATGTATAGAATTTTAATCAAGAAAGGATAGAAGAGCCAGTGAGGGATGACATTTCTTTGACCTTTTCAAGGCTGGCTCTGCCAGAAGCACTCCCTCGTGAACAGAAAATTTGTCGTTTTGAATGAATGGAACCAGAGCACACAAAGGTGTAATTTACAAAATTCCACTCTGTTTACTGTTTCTTCAATGAGTACAGAAATGGCAAGCAGTGAGCTTGCAAACCATCTTGAGTTGAAATGGTTTAGAATAATTCAACAGAGTCCTGGCAGTATAGCTCAGTGTCAGGGCTTTCTAGCATTCAAAATTTGATCCCTGGCCTGTAAAAGAGAAAGAGAAACAAATGTCAACAAATTGCTAGCACTGCACCAGAAGCCCCACTGATGCCCCCCAAGGCAGGGGACCCTATTAATAGTCCCACTTTCGTGATTGCATTCTACTTGTTGATAGTCTTCCCAGTTTTTCCAACCCTTTGCTTCCTTCCTCCACCTCAGTCTGTCACAAGAAACTATAAGAAATTATTTTTATTTTATATCATGTACTTATAGTTTTTGAGTAACTGTCTCCTTCATGTGGATTTTTTAAAATTTATCTATCTTAAACCACTAACTAGGACACATATGCTATTAATAGACAGTGAGTTAATTTTGTGCTCAGTAAAGTAATATGTACAAAGTACACTGTTTTAACACAAAAATCTGGCTTATTTTGCCTAAGGCTATAGTTCTGAACTACGGTTACTGGAGTGAATTTATATAGACTTTTTTCTAAAGAACTGATCTTTGAACAAAAAATGAATAGGAACTGCCATGGGGCTACACAACACAACACGCTGTTCATTTGTCAAGATAATCACATATGATATGACTCATTTTTTTTGTTGTTGTTGTTTGAAGAGGAAAACTGCAGGGAAAGAGATTTAAAATTGCTTATCACTGTATTTCTCAGACCTGACAGGCCTCAATTATTATAACAAGAAAGATACTCTTTTTTAATTTTGAAAAATTGCATTTATTTACTTATTTATTTTGTGTGTGTGTACAGAAGTATGCACAATTTTGCTCCTCTCATGGGTCCTTATTTGTTTCCTGTCATACCTAAAAATGAGGGTGTTTACATCAGTCATAATATTTCCCCTTTTTCTTCTGAGGGAGAATTATGCATGATATAGCATATTCTTATATTTATGATGTGCTATTCTAGGTATTTATATGAATGCTAGAGTGTTTTTTTTTTTTTACTCTTTCCAATAAGAATTACTTATTCCTATGTAGAAAAAGTTTAATGAAATATATCATACTTAATCTGATTTATTGGAGGTTATTAGAAGCCCTAAATAAGTCAAGAAGCATGAAGCCAAGACTGTGAGGACTGAGTGTTTTCCTGCTTGACTATATGTTTTCATGTGACCCAAGCACAGCAGTTAGATAAAGCCCAAGAATGTTTGCTGCAGACAAAATAGAAGCAATTTTGTTAAATGTTTAGAAGATGTTTGTGTAAAGATTTTTCTTTGTTTATTTGGGAACATCAACTTAAATAGTTTATTGCTCCTTTTCCTCACAAAGTCATATACTTTTCTGTATTATTTTGATTACTAATATTTCAACTGAAGGGAATTTAGCTGGGCTGGAGGATTAATGCACATGTATTATCTCTGTTGTGGTAGAGAAATACATTACCTTCTGCTGTGGTTTGAATCTGAAATATTCCTAAGGACTCAGAACCAGTTCGTGTTGCTATTTTGATAAATTCTAGAATCTCTGGATATAGAGCCTAGATGAAACAAGGTCAGTGAACATGGGTCTTTGGTGATATACTATATCTATTCTTTCTTGTGACATTCTTTAAGCTTCCCTCCTGATGTGGCTGTGATGTGAACTGCTCAACTTTGCCATGCTGTCCCCACCATGACACACTGAAATTTATGATCCCTTTTCTACCCTCAGATTTCTATGTCATGTATTTTTATTATAGCCATGCAAAAGCTAACTAATATTCAAAACTAGTACTAGAGAAGTGAAGTCATTGCTGTGACTAAACCTGGCTATGTGATTCTTGGGACTTTAGAACTGGATTGTGGAAGAAACCAGAAGAAGTTTGGAGATATAAGTTGCAGAAGCCTTAGAATTCTGTAAGTTCAGCTTTAAAAAAGGTGATTTTGATGGGTGCTCAAAAACTAGAATACTCATAGTAATGCATGCTATGAGGTTTCTGATGGGAATAAGTACTGTATTTGAAATGGGTTACGGGTCATTCACCTTACAATCTGTCAAACAATGTATCTGCATCTTGCCCATGGCCTGAGAGGTTGAATGAGGTTGAATTAGAAAGCAATGGACTAACTCAATAGGTTGAACATGTTTCAAGACATCATAGCATTCATGCTGTGTGTGGTTATTGTTGACTGTCTTTATCTCGGGTTGCAGTGAAAACTTCAGAGAGCAAAGTTCAGAGAAGAAGGGCATGAAAAATATGAAGTGAGTAAAATGTTAAGGACAATGTGTTTGTGGTTGTTAAACAGTGGGAGACCAGCCCTCACCTTTTCTAGGGTTCCTAGGAGGAGGAAAGAGGAATAAGGAACTTGTAGATAGAATGATAGGTCTAGCCAATGAGAGGAAGAAACACAGAATAGCCTCACGAGGGCCTGGATCCTTATCCACCAGTCCAGAACTTTATTCAAAAGGACTTTTTATAACAATTCCAAGAGGTGAGACAAAAGAGACCTCCCCCTGCTAGACACAGCCAAGTATAGACCCTTCTGAACACATGGTACCCAGGACCATGGTCCAATCATCCTCTTATGCAGTCCTGATGGGTAGAGCCAGCTCAGATCTCACTATGAAACCTCTGTGGGCTCCCACAGGTGACTCTTCTTAATATTTTAAAAAGCCCTCCATTAAGAGCTTGCAAGTAGCTGTAACAACCACAGCAATGCCCATAGCTGCCACACCTCCCAGTGAAGGAGTAGAGTATGATAAAAATGAGTCTAAGATGTCTATGGCAGTCTTAGCCACACCAAGCCCTTTTTTAAATCAAAAAACTCCTGATGCAACTGTATCAACTAAATCAAATTCCAGATGCAACCACATCAAACTTAAAGACTCCTTTAGCTTCACCAAACACTAACAGCTTAACATAATTCTAACATAAATATTACTATACATGATTACAGTTCTCACAAACTTACATCCAAAAGCAAACTCTTAATAAAACCATCAACACTTTAAAAACTTGAACAAAAATACACTTTAAAGCAATCTCTTAATAGAACCATTTGCATATCTTACTAACAAAACATAGGATTAACTTCTGATGCATCCACATCAAACTTAAATACTCCCTTAACTTCACCAAACCATGGTGCATCAATATCAATAGGTTAACATAATAACTCTAACATAAATATTACTATACACAATTACAATTCCTACAAACATACATTTGAAAGCAATACTCTCAATATAACTATTAACATTTTAAAAGCTTTTTAAAAAGATTTATTTAGTTATTTATTTATTTATTTATTTATTTACTTATTTATTTCTTATGTATACAGAAGAAGGTGCCAGATCTTGTTACAGATGGTTGTGAGCCACCATGTGGTTGCTGGGAATTGAACTCAGGACTTCTGGAAGAGCAGTCGGTGCTCTTAACCTCTGAGCCATCTCTCCAGCCCCCATTTTAAAAACTTTAACAAAAATCCAAAAGCAAGCCAGGCAGTAGTGGCACACGCCTTTAATCCCAACACTCAGAAGGCAGAGGCAGGCAGATCTCTGTGAATTCAAGGTCAGCCTGGGATACAGAATGAGTTCCAGGACAAGCTCCAAAGCTGCACAGAGAAACCCTGTCTTAAAAAACAAAAACAAACAAACAAAATCCAAAAGTAATTTCTTATAGAACTATACAAACTCACGGTACATTAACACAAGTTAACATCAGTCCACCCAAGGGGCAAGAAAGTATTTTTTAATTAAATTAAATAGACTGAGGAATATTAACTCCCTCTTTTCTCTGTTATTTCTTAAGCTGCATCTTGAGCTTAGGTAGAAAAATCCCAAACTTCTCCATTTAAACAGTTCCATTTTTAACACAAACAGTTCCACAAAACAGTGCTATTTTCTTTTAACACAAAACAGTTTGTGAATCACCACAGTTAGTAGTCTATATGTGTAGGTAAATCAAAATTGTCCCATTTCAATGAAATCACTCCTGTCCATCGTATTTCTTAAGTCCAAAAAGTTCAAAAACACAGTTCTACCACCAGTCTTAAAGTTCCAGAAAGCTTTCTGATATCAGTCTTAAAATTCTTCTGAGTGCTCAAACTCATGGCCTGGCTCGTCAGCCACCCTCAAGTTTTTTATAGCTGTCAGAGTTATAATGACTCTGAAGCAAACAGCTCCAAATATGAGAAGTCCCATTACCAAAGTTTGTTGTGGCCCCTTTGCATGCAACAACTCAGTTCAAGCCTGTGTCTCTGAGGCTTTCACTCTCAGCTATAGCTGTGTTTTCAGTTACAGCATTTTATGACAGTCTTTCCCTAGGAACCTTGCCTCAAGCAGAAAGCTATTAGCTCCACAAGAGCAGGCTGTTGCAAAGTCTTCTCAAAAGAGACTTTCTTATATCCAGCAAACAGAAACTGCAAGGCTTTTGGCTCCTGGCTTTCACAGCTTTCACAGTCCTATTCTATCTGTGCCTCCTATAACTGAGCTGTTCCCAGTACCTCTGTGTCCTGAGGCCCTGAGGGCTTTCAATCACCTCATGCCACACAAGCTGAAGAGGCCACCCCTGCTGCTATGAGCCACTGCTCTCAGCTCCCAGGGTCTAGGAGGCAACCCAGCCATGGTCAGTTACAGCCACTGCACCCCAGCTGCATTACCTGCTCTGCCAGTGGTCCTTACATCCCATGCTCTGCTTCACTACCTCAAGCTCCCAGTGTTCCCGGAAAGCACTCAGACTCAGAGCAACTGTTCCCTGACCCTCCTGGTGTGCGCCCTGAGGGCATCTTTCTATGGAGGCTTTGTCTCTGCACAGCTTCTATGGCACCCTGAGCTCTCACTTTCCAGCAGCCCACTTGGCTCTCTGCCTCTCTTGCAGTGTCTCTGCTGGGCTCCAGCTGCCAGGGTCTGCAGCTCCAGGAGACAGACCTGCTGGGGTCCGAAGTCTTTGCTGCACTCCAAGCCTCTGCCTCTCTCTCGGCACAGTGTATCTGATGCTGCTGCTGCTTGGCTGGAAAGGTTGAGTGTAGCCTCAAGCTATGCCAGTCAGCTTTCACAAGCACCCTGGACTGACTGCGTTCTCCTCAGCACAGCTCCTCATGGCAGAAAGCACACAGAACCTCTGTGCTCATGCTGACTCTCAGGCATCTGCCACCTGTGCTGTGTCCATGCCACTGGAGTCTCAGCCGCTGCTGCCTGGCTGCTGCCGCTGCTGCTGGCTCTGGCATCCACTGTTGTTGGTGGCTTCTGGAGCTTCTGAAGCTGCTCAGAGTGCCAAGCTCACAGTTTGCTATGAATGCTATTTTCTGTCCGCATTGGGGGTGGGACTACTCTACTCTCAATTTCTATCATACCTAAGTCTTACTCTACCCTAATATACCTAAGCCTACACAATATCCTTATGCCTAAAGCTTATTCTACCCTAATATACTTAAACCTACATTTCTATGACTTACTTATAGTACTATTTTTAAACATAATTTAATAGATAGAGATTGAGAGAGAAATAAAGAAACTCAGAAAGAGAGAAATACTTGTTACAGCCTAACTTTAACTACTTTCTCATTTAGCTTAACTTGAACTACTCTACTTTATATATAAAATTTCACTCCCAAAGAATAGAATACCCCTGCCGTGAACTTAATTCATTACCAGGCATGTCCAACTGCTTCCCACAGGGTACTTTCCCACTATCACTTAACTTCCTCCACACCCAAGACCCTAGTTCTGATGCCAACTGTGGGGGTTCAGTCCCCACTTTTCCAGGGATCCTATGAGGAGGAAAGAGGAATAAGGAACTTGTAGACTAGCCAATGAGAAGAAGAAACACAGGATAGCCTCGGGAAAGCCTGGATCCTTATCCACCAGCCCAGAACTTTATTCAAAAGGTCTTTTTATAACAATTCCAAGAGGTGAGGTAAAAAGACCTTCGCCTGCTAGATACAGGCAAGTGTAGACCCTTCCAAATACCTGGTAAGCAGGACCATGGTCCAATCATCCTCTTGTGCAGTCCTGCTGGGTAAAGCAAGCTCAGATCTCACTAAAAAAAAAAACTCTGTGGGCTCCCACATTAAACAAACTAACTCAATGAAAAAGAAGTCTAATGCTTTACACTGAAATAATAGTAAAGTTGCCTTTGAAGAAACCATCAAGACTCCTCCCCTTACAGGCTGCAGGATGAAAATTATGACATTTTAAATATATATATTTAAAATATTAAATACATTAAAATATTTTAAATATTTTTTAAATATAGAAAAATTTAAAGAGTTCTCCTTGAGAAAAGAGTACTTCTTGGATATCTTGCTTTCAAAGAACTACAGTAATAGTAGTACTAGGAGGCTGCTAGAGCTCTGGTCCAAGAAGGACCCATTACTGCTCAAGCTGGCCACAAAATGTGAAGTTGTTCATGCTGTGCTGGTTTTGCATGCATGCAGAATGCAAGTGTTACAATATTCTAGAGGCCTGGGCTGGAAAGATGGCTCAGCCATTAAAGGATAGGCTCACAACAATATTCTAGAGGCCACCACTGGGATCTTTAATGTGTCTTATGTGGCTGGCAATGTCTATCAGGATAGAGTCCCTCTGGGTAACCCCCAGAGTGATGTGTGAAGCAATGAAGGTGAAGTGTAAGCTGGAACAGGGATCCCAAAATACTGTAGGTGGTAGGCTGTGGAATTTCTGCCAAGGACAGTTCCAAGCAGCAAACAGAGTATCTGGAGAGAGAGGCCATGTGTCCTGACAACAGTAAAGCCGTGGGGACGGACTTGTCTGAAGACGTTAGAAGTCACGCTATGCACCTGCGTGCTCTTGCACCGGGATTGAGCTACATGATTCAGTATCTGTTGCTCTCAAGTCAAGTCCTTTTTTTTTTATTATATTTCTCCTTTATTTGCCTCTGTTTCTCTCTTTTGCGCTGTGAATATATGCACCATTGCATCTTGGAAATATGTAACTATCTTAAGTAATTTCATAATGCTTACATCAAATAGTTTATATTGAGTCTATGAGGAAACTTTGAATTTAGAAGTTTGAATAATGTTGAAACTAATATTAGAGTATGGGGGACTTTTGAAGGTAAACTAGGCCAAGGATCTCTGGGAACTAGTGGTAGACTATTATAATCTAAGTATGAAATGTCCCACACAGGCTCACATTTTGACTTCTTAGTTCCCAGCTGGTGGAACTATTTAAAGTACTTCTGGAAACCAGAACTACAGCAGAACTGGAGGAAGTAAGACACGGGTCATCGGGAATATTCTCTCTCTCTCTCTCTCTCTCTCTCTCTCTCTCTCTCTCTCTCTCTCTCTTCCTTTCTCTCTCCCCCTCCCTCACTCCCTCCCTCTCTCCATCTCTCTCTCTCCCTCCCTCCTTTTTGACCCACTGTGATATAAACTGATAAACTGTTCTACTATGTCATGCCTTCCCTATCATGATGAATCGAAACTCTTTCTCTCTTTAGTTGTGTGTGCTGTGGGTATTTTGGTCATACCAATGCAAAATCTAACTAAGCATCTTCTCAGTCATCAGCTATGGGTAATAAGAACTATTTTGAATAAATATCTGAGATTATAATTTCGATCTATTCAGAAATGTTCAGCCAATAAATATACCACACACCAAATTTTTCTCTGTAACTTGTTATGCATGATTTTATACAGAACTACTTCAATTCTAGAAGTAACTCATGAACAGAGCTCAAATAAAAGGATAATTTTCATGTTTATATTCCCTTCAGATTTTGGCACATTCTTTTCTTCCATTTATCCCTTAAAGTCAAATCACCACTCAGAACAAATGAATTAATCTTTTACAAAATTACTGCTCTCCATCCTCTGTCATCTTAACCTACTTACATAGGCTACTTTTCACAGAATCAGCCCAACTGCCACTGTATTTCTTGCAACAGACATTAATACATTACTTTTCTTCTAATGTTGTAAATATACCATTGCAGTGAGAAATCCTTCCAAAAGTAGGACTTACCTTCATCTGTCTAAAGCCTGGCAATGGTTCTCCAGCACTCTCTGGAAAGATTCTTTCTTAGAGCACACAAGGAACACTCAATCCTGAATCTTCCATTTACATCTGGTAGCCCTGCTCATATGTCTAGTACTACCTCTTGCCAATCCTTTCCACGTTTTTTCAGCTTCAGTTACTCTGAAGTTCAATGATCCTTCTTTGTGGATGGCATTCCTCTGTCTTCCTCAGAACCTTCCTCAGGATTTCATTTGCTTCTCTTCTGCCTAATCCTGTAATAGTCTTGGAAATACTATGAAATGGTGTAAATATTGATTCCCAGGGTTGTTATTCCGGGTTCTCTAGAGGAAGAGAATTGATAGAATAGAAGATTCATACATAGATACATGCCAACGTGTGTGTGTGTGTGTGTGTGTGTGTGTGTGTGTGTGTGTGTGTGTGTGTGAGAGAGAGAGAGAGACAGAGAGAGACAGAGACAGAGACAGAGATTCATTAGAGTGATTTACAGACTGTGGTCCAGCTTGTTCAGCAATGGCTGCCTACCAAATGTTCAAGAATCCTGTAGTTGTTCACTCCCTGAGGTAGATACCTCAGGTGGTGGTCAGTATATGCAGGGATCCCAAAGAAGTAGGCTTTAATGCCAGTGAAGGAATGAACTTGGCAGTGTCAATGAGGACAAGCTGGCAAAGAGATCAAACTTTCTTCTCCCATGTTCTTTAAGCAGGCTGCCACCAGAAAGTGTGATGCAGATTAAAGGTGGACCTTCCCACCTCAAAAGAGCCAGATTAAAAGTGGGTCTTCTCATCTCAAATAATTTAATTAAGAAAATCTCTCCCAGGCATATCCAGCTACTTAGGTTTTAGTTAATTCCAAATGTAGTCAAGTTAACAACCAAGAACGGCCACCACATCTGGGAAATCTTTATCTTCTAAAAGAGGACTGTTTATTCTCAAAGTTTCTCACACATTCTCATTATCATTTCTTAATCTTTGTTTGTCCTGTCAATCAAAGTGGACTATAATTTAGACCTGGAATATCCTCCAAAGGCCTAGATACTAAAGGTTTGGCACCCAGCCTACTTGGTGAAAAGAATCTTATGAGGGAGGGCCTCATGAGAGGTCTTTAAATCTTTGGGATTGTGCCTCTCAGGAAATAGTGGGATTCCAGCCCCTTCCTCTTCCAGTCTTTTGTCTCTCAGCCACTAGTTAGCTGGCTTTGTTTTTCCAGGTGTTCCTGCCATGATATCCCCCTCCACTAGAGAGAGGTCTGAAAGCATCTGCCCAATCAAACTGTAAGACAAAACTAACCTTTTCTATTAATTGGCTGGTTATCTCAGGTGTTTATTATTTCACTAACACAAAGTGTCATACCTCATTGCATCATCAGCAATTACTGCTAGAGCTAGCAAGGCATTCATGTAATCTTAAAAATATTGGCTCCCACAAACACAAAGAATATGCAGTTCACTGCTGGTTATGAATAAACTGGAAGGAAAAGGGGGCTCCATGACCATATTTCAATTCTGGGAAGTCTCCGGAGCCAAAGGGATGTGAATTCCAAGGAACCAGGGAAAGAATGAGAAGGGACCAAAGTCACAAATTTTCTCTCAAGACTGCTTGAAACCTTTGGCATAATTGTTCTCCTGGAGCAAACAAATTACTCTTTCTGAATTTAACAACTCATGAAGTAAAAGCTGTGTTCTCTGCCATCTTTCTGGATTCCACTGGTTCAGGGCATAATTGGTACCCCTGCAAGGGGCCAGGTGCATTTTGCAGAGAGCTTAGGGGGTCTGGGAAACAAACTCAGCTTCACAATTTTAATATAGTGCTCATACAATTTAGTGTTTTTGTAAATGCTATTTTTAAAAATTGTAGGTCAGCATCAAGTTTTCTCACAGTTGGATTTTTTTCCTTAGTCCAAGTCAATGTTGAACTTGCCTTTGAGCAGATTTTGACTCTGACATATCTTCAGTTTGTGATCTTCTGTTCTGACATTTTGAGAGCTGTAACCAATTATAATGTGGCAGAATATGGTAGGTGCAGGTGAACAATATTTTTAGATTCCTCATTCTCATGCTGATCATCCAAAGAGGGAAAATGAAAAAATAGAAGCATTTATAGCATAAAATCATGCAATGTGTTTAGTTATATATTAAGAGTTTTGTCTATTCTGAATTTGTTACTTTCTTGCTAAAATGCTGGTAGAAAAAAGGTTCTTCTTATATAGTGTTTTCTGATAAATTGCTACCAGAAAATAATGAGTTCAATCAGGACTGATTGAATTTGCTCAGAGTGCAAAGTTGATATTGGTAATTATTGTATATCACAAATAATCTCTTCTATGATGTAAAATATTAATCTTCTAGGCAATAAATGTCCCTTTTCTTGATTTCTTTTAAATATTTAATATCATAAAAGAATTTTGTCTTTTTTATCTGATGAAGTTTTTTATAATGATGGTGCTAAAACAGAGCCCAGTTCTCTTAGCGTATTAGGAAATATATGTCATTATACAGGATGGAACCTACTTCTCAGTCCTCTGTTCTTCCTTTGAGTTCTACATAACTTCCTATTCTTGTTCAGTAACATATGGAAAAGTATTTCCAAACTATCTATATAAATAGTATACAAGACATACATATAGTAATGCCTCTGGAAAAAACATTTAAAAAAATTCTACATTAAAAAAAATAACAACTTGATTTGATTCCTAGCTCCAATGCTTAATATACACCTATGTTAAATTCCTAGTCTCCATTTCTTCCTTTACTGTATGTGGACAATTCTACTTCCTTCCCAAAGATATTGGGAGGATAAAATGAGACAGTGTACGTAAGAAGTCTGTGACTACATGTATCCAATAATAGACCCAACATAGACCAGTTATCTTTTTACTGCTAAGATTGTTCCCAAGTTCCAAGCTTGGTTACTGAAAACAGTTGGGAAACATAGATTGGTGTTTTATGAAGATATCATCATCTCTTTTTTATTAATTGAGAATTTCATGCATTTATACAATATGCCTTGGTCCAGTCCACCCCCATTCCCTCCCTTCTAGCTCTCCCTCTGTCCCCACCACCACTGCTCCCTCACTTTCATGTGTTCTCTTTTTAAAAAGACTCATGGAATCCATTTGGTGCTACCAGCATGTGCATGGTCTGGGTTCATCTATGGGAGTAGGAGTAGCCTCTCAGGAACCTCGTCCAAGAAGAAAACTGCTTTCCCCTCTCCATCCACCATCTTTGTCTCACCCCTCAGCCAGGAGTTGGACTTCCTGGCCTTCTCCCCATTTCATGCTAGACTTTTGTCTGGTTCGATCATGTGCAGGTCCTGTCCATTCCACCACAGCCATTGTCAGTTCATATGTACAGCTGCCCTGTTGTGTCTTTAAAATGCTGGTTTGTTGTAGTCATTCATACCTCTGGCTGTTACAGTCTTTCCACCCCTTCTTCAGCAATGAGCCCTGAGCCTTGGGAGGAAATTTAGGAATGTAGGAATGAGCACTCTGCAGTCTCTCATTTTCTGTACATTGACCAGTTGTGGCTCTCTGTACTAATCACCATCTACTGCAAATAGAAACTTCTCTGATAAAGACTGAGAGTTTTCCCTGAATGATTGACCAAGATGTTATTTACAGGCAGAGGTATAGAGAATTGTGTGAAGGTACAGATGTCTGTCAATAACAAAATTATCAAACTCAACAGAAATTAATTCACAAAAATATAGGGAGATTTTGATGAAAGCACAACTTTTAGTCAGCCACTTTCTTATTAAGGTGATCAAAACATATCATCTGAATGACAGAACATACACTCCTACAATACACTTGGAAGCACACAGGCAGCACGTGGGACCCAGATACCCCAGTTATAAATAGCTCCTGAAGCAGAATCCTATGCCTACAAATTCCAAAAAGCAAACAGCAAAACTAGGCTCAACCCAGAGGAAGCACAGATGACATCTGAAGAGCAATAACCAAGCAACTGAAGGTCTTGTATGTAGTGGCTGAAAGGTTTCTTAACCCAAATCGTTTAAATCACAAGGAGCAATGCCCGTGTTCTAAATGTTGGCACCAGCCATTGAAAGGAATGTAATGGTTAACAACCTATTCTCTAATCAAGTGTATATGATAAGAAATGTATTTTAAATACCTCTCTCTTCATCATTTGTAGCAGGGTTTTTGTTTTGTTTTGTTTTTTTCAGCTGATAAAACAAGCGGTTACCAATTTGATAAAAAGAAATTTGGGTAGGAATTTATGGGACCCTCGGCAGCCCTACAAGATCTGATACAATGTTGCCTTTTCAGAGTGCTTCACTGTGTGGAATAAGTATGTAGCCGTGGTTGAAAGGAGCTGTTTTCTTCTTTTAATTCATATCCTCCATTCCAGGTGTATTTGTCTCCTTCAAATCAGACACAATGAAATCTCAGTGAGCTAATCGCTCTCTAGTGGGAGGATAATTCCTCTGCTGCTCATTTTAGACAAAGCTCTATACCATCTATCGTGTATAAAGCTTGAGAGATACTTTGTAGATGGATTCATCTACATATTTAACAGATAGAAAGCAGCAATAAAAGTGCCCTGCTTCAACTTTATGCTACATTTTTAGCTTCTCTATCCCTCTCATTATCTTTGTAGGGGCTCCTCAAGACCGTATTTAGAATGGCATTCACTGCAGTCCTACCACTTCCTGTCTGGAACTTCTAAAAATAGAACGCTTTAATTTTGTTGGTACTTGATAAACATAGATTCCAAATCCATCTGGAAGCAAAACTTGTCTTAATGTAGAGAATAACTTTGGTGGGGAAAATATCAATATTGTAGTTACATGGTGAGTCTCCATGTCTTGTATTACAGAACACCTGGTGTGTTTTAGGTATGATCTCTGTAGGATCTGAAAAATCCTGAACTTTGGCTTACACTTGGCCCCAGTGGGGTTTTGTTAATGCTGAATTATAACGGCTATCTCATTATATATGGTGCAGTAACAGATCATCTAATAAAAATTTTAACTATAAGATTATGTTATTTAACAGTAGAAAAGGGCATACTATCTAATGTTCAAAAGGTAAGTCAAATAGAAGAAAACTAATTCTTTATTTGAATTGTATTGCGTTTCAGAGAACATCAGAATTACATTATGTACAGTCAAGCAAAAATTAACCCCTAGGGCTCTGGAGGAAATGTGGATGGGTTCATTAACCTTTCAAAAATGGCACCCTTAGGAGATAACTAATTATGTTCCTGATAAGTGTACTGACACACTGGCAAGTAATGGGTTAGGAATGCTTCCATTCACTGGCTTAATACACTAAGAGAAATCAGTAGCTGCTTCCCATAAGTTACGGGGGACAGACAGTTTGGATGTCTTTGGGAGTAACCAAAGAATAATTTATTTTACATTTGCTGTTGCTGTCAGATGGGATTAGTTATCATCTCATCACAATTTTGGGAGGAGTCTTTCTTTTGGTTTGGTTTGGTATGGTTTGGTTTGGTTTCTCAAGGCAGGGTTTCTCTGTGTAGCCCTTGCTGTCCTGGAAGAGGCTCATTAGCCCAGGTTGGCCTTGAAGTCAGAAATATGCCTGCCTCTACCTCCCAAGTGCTGGGACTAAAGGCCTGCAAGCCCCTCCTGGCTTTTCATCTTGTAACATTAAATTCTTAATCCCCTATAAATTTCTTAGGTTTAGCCTGTTTCTTCTTAGCAGATAAATAATATGACCTCAGTACTGTGTCATATGTACAGATAGTTTCTAACATAATGAAGAGATTTTCATAATCACACAACTCATTACATAGAAGAGCTGACTGCCCAGCCTACTTCTTCTCTGTGAAAATAACTTTAAATTGGAAGGAATTCAAGGTGCCACTCCACAACCCTTGTAGCAGGAAAGTTTCTCTGCCAAGCTCCCACAGTCCCGTGGCCCACTTATAAAATAATCATTCAGAGGCTTAGTATTATTTATAACTGCTTGGCCATTAGCTCAGGCTTATTACTGACTAGCTCTTACACTTAAATTAACTCATAATTCTTATTATGTTTAGTCACGTGGCTTGGTACCTTTTCTCAGTTCTGCCTTGTCATCTTGCTTCTTCTGGGTCTGGCTGGTGACTCCTGACTCAGCCCTTCCTCTTCCCAGAATTCTGCTTGTCTGCTTGCCTTGCCTATACTTCCAGCCTGGCTACTGGCCAATCAGTGTTTTATTTATCAACCAGTCAGAGCAACACATATTCGCAGCACACAGAACATGCCACAGCACCTCCCCTTTTCTGTCTAATCAGAAAGGAGGGTTTTAACTTTATGTGGTAAAATTACACACAGAGCATCCCTCAGCAAACACCCATCTTAGTCCACTGTCACTTGGACCCACACACAAATGAAAAACAGAGCCTATCTTTAGAGTTGAATGAGTGGATAGCAATATCCTCCCATTCCACTGAAACCAGAAATTATATTAACCACTTAAATATCTGTAAAACCAGAGCCTAAGAAGGTTAACAAATTCAACATTTGACACTACCTAGGACTGAAAGTCCCCAAGGCCCTATAACTTCAAAAGAAATGGCAGCCTATAGGGAGTTCTTGACTGAGCAGGATGAGTGGCCCATGCCCCCTGGTCTAAAACTCCTGACTTCTTTTCTTGCCTTATTCTTCACATCTTCTGTGGCCCTCCATATCTCATACCTAAATGCACATAATTAAACGTACTCAATAAAAATGGCTGTTATTTATTGAGCATTTAACATATGTCATCCATGGAATATGCATTATCTTAATTAATCTTTCAGCCCAACTCTACCAAGTCACTCCCACAGTCAAGGTTGGGTACAACCTAGTTTCCTTCGCTCTTTGTTCCCCTTCTACGGTACTTCATTTCTCTCATTCTAACTGATTCCTTCACCTGATGTAGCAAATATTCGTGGAGTCTCAGGTCTGCCCCTGTCTTGTGGGAAGGTGATCCAAGACAGGACTGTGAGTGTGAGAGATTTGTAGAAAGAAAAGCCTGAACTCTACAGAAAGGAAAGATGAGAGGAAACAGGAACCGTGGGCAGGGCAGCTCGTTCAAACTGGAGTACATGCCTGCCCACTGAGACTGAAAAGCGCATGGGCGCTATGCAGGAAAGAAGGACCTCAGGGGACCTCGACTGGACCATAAGAGGAATGCACAGCAGGCAGAAGTGACCCTGGGCAGGAGCCTCCATCACACCTCAGCTGCTGGTGAGAACGCGGCCTCAGTGCAGCAGCTAGAGACCTGTAAAGGGAGCTCTTCTGGCATCTTCTCTCATGGAGTATACGGGTGGCTGCCATGGTGCCTATGACACCCCAGAATGTGATTTGAGAGACAGGAGTATTAGTTAGCTGTCTTGTCGCTGTGAGAAAATACCCGAGGAAAGGAACTTAAGGGAAACACAAGTTGATTTTGGCTCACAGCTTGAGAATCCAGTCCATGAAACCAGGAGATGCACAGTGGGGAAGCAGAGGGCGAGAAAAGCTGGAACTCAGGTCACTTTCTCTTTTTGATTCAGTACAGGACCACATACAGATGGTGCCCACATTCAGGATGGCTCTTCCCAACTCCACTAACCCAGTTAAGAATTTCCTGTGAGTCTAAATCCTATCAAACTGGTAGTCAAGTTTAGCCATCACAAGCAGCATGGGCAAATATTCAAGAATCCTTGGAGCTCACCTTTAAAGACACATTTCTTTTCCTCTAAA
Organism: Onychomys torridus; assembly: GCF_903995425.1. Classification (NCBI taxonomy): domain Eukaryota; kingdom Metazoa; phylum Chordata; class Mammalia; order Rodentia; family Cricetidae; genus Onychomys; species Onychomys torridus. Next base: position 17,013,678 of record NC_050444.1, on the reverse strand, counting down.
GATATATATTTTTTTTTAGTCCTTAAGAATCTATTCTTAAAGTCTTTAAGGAAATAAATAACCCTGAAAAGAAAAAGAACTGACGTATTGGTTATAGAATAATTTTTCATAGTCTCTCTTCATTTTTTATGACAATGTACCCACACTTGAGTAAGTTATAAAGAATATAAATTTGTTTGGCATGTTCTTCTGGAGACCAGGACAGCCAAAAGCACAATGTATCTGGCTGCACCATAACATGGCAGAGGGAACCAAACGCATGGCAGAGTGCATGCTTGCCTTCCTACAAAGTCACAAATTGTTATCATGAAGGTCTCGCCCTCTCCATCCCTTCTAATCCTGATCATCTTCCAAAGTCCATACCTCCAAGCACCACTGCCATAAGATTCTGGAAATAAAATTTCCTATATATCAACCTAGGGAATTCATTGCTAGCATGTCACAGGAGGTGGATGAAAGCTTGCTAAGTGTGAGAAAATGGGACTCGGGATTTATCTGAGCTGGAGGAAGGTAAGAAATGCTGAGACAGAAAGAGCCACAGAAAAGGACAGATAAATACCCAAACCAAAACCAAGATGTGGACCTGTGTGGTCTGTGAGATTCTAAAGTCTTATCCTTAATGTTTATAATAATATTGTATGGGTCATTTGACTTTTATATGGGTTTCTTGTGCCCTGTGATGATCCAAAAAGTCTCCCTTCCTCATTAAATCAACTCACAATTCAATGCTTAATACCAATATTGTGATGAGGCTAAATATGAGTGCTCTCAAAATGTTCTAGAAATATTCTGAAACCAAAGATGAAAAGCATGTAAATCAGATACAGTATGAGTAAATCAGATGCGTATGATAGAAAGCGTTGCTAATGGCTGGGGAGACCAGTTGGTATTGCCACATAAGCACCAAGATATGGTGCAGAATCCCAATGCTACATAAGAAGCTGAACGCAGAGGCCTGTACCTGTAGTAACAGCTCTGGGGCAGCAAAGGGTCCCTGGGGTTTGCTGGCTATCCAGTCCAACTAAATCAGTGAGTTACAGGCTTAGTGAAAGATCACCCCAACCCCCCAAAATAAAAGATATCAAAGCAATTGAGGAAGACACTCAATATCTTTACATTCATACACATCTATGCAGATACACACACATGCATGTGTATGACTGCACACAAACATGTACACATATACACTTTTATGACCATAAGAACACACACATACACAAAATGTTGCTAAACATATACTAACATTTCAGGGAAGTTCGTGGTGTTTAATGCTGTGTTCTGAAGCCATCATCTTCTCTGAGCATGATAATTAAACCTTTAGTACTTATCTTTCTTGAGGAGTTTGTTTACCGTTGCTGCATTTGCATTATTAGAATTATTATCTTCATTTCATTAAGCAAATGAGTAGTTTCTCAAACATGGAAATAAGAAGATTCAAGCTCATGTGAAATGGCACTGTGCCACAGTAGAATGCCCATACCTTGTGTGACCACACCTTGCTGATCTCTGTGTAGGGCCTAGAGCAAGAGAAAACAGGCTGGACAGGGTAAGTACATTGGGTTGTGGGACAAAGAGAAAGAGGATTCCTTTTTCCCACCCAGATGTAGGGGAACTCGTTCTGGATAAAAACCAAGCCAGACATTCCCATTTCATAGATTTGAGAAACCAATATGGTCAAGTCTGTCACCCAGCTTAGCACCCTATCTTCCATTATGGTCAGAAAATGTTACTCAGACCTGAGTGGAAACACTCAAATTAGTTCATTGCAATCTAATCACTAGAGTGCAGCAGGGCCTCTTCTGAGCTTAATGAAAATCATCACTGTAACCTCTGGTTACAGGATTCTCTACCTGTTGCCATGGCAAAAGAGCAAGATGTAAACCTTGATTAAAATGCGCAGTTTTGTAAGAAATAATCAAGCTACTGTGGAGTTTCCTCATTGTCCCATCATTGTTCCTGTCATTCTCGGAATCTGGACCTCAAAGTACAAACTTGAAATGTGTTTTGTTGTTTATATCATGATTGAATTAATTTTGTGTCATCAGTTTCTTGAATTTTTTCAACAGTACAGATGTGCTTTAATATTTTAATTTTTGTTTTGGTTTGGGTTTTTTTTTTTTTTTGACAAAGTTTCTCTGTGTAGCTTTGTGCCTTTCCTGAAACTCACTCTATAGCCCAGGCTGGACTTGAACTCACAGAGGTCCACCTGGCTCTGCCTTCTGAGTGCTGGAATTAAAGACATGCACCACCACTGCCCAGCAATATGTCTAAATATTTTTAAATTTTTATTTTTGTGTGAAAAGCAGACTGGTAGGCAATAGGGCCATGTATTACATGTGCCCCTTCTAGAGTTTGTCTTTTAGCAAAAAGGTTTTTGGTTGCTTGGTTCAACACAAAAAGCCTTTGTCAAATATAAAACTAAGAAGTAAAATCATTAAACAAATGCATGACGGCCTGGAAACACTCATCATAGGATAGACTTTGATAAACCCTTGCCTAAAAAATCCTGCAAGACTGACATGACTTAAGTCTCTCTACAGAAGAGCAGTGTGTTTGGAAAATCATGCTGTCTTCTTGCGCCCCTCTGCTTAAACAGAAGCTCCCCTGCAATCTAGGAAATATTTCCTTTCCATTGTAATTGCTTGTTCACAGCCCTGAAAAGCTTTCCTTACAACGATACCCTTTGGCTTGCTCTGGTTCCTGAGACTGGAGTCTGCTGAAGTGATCAGTAAGCTGCTGTGTTTTACATGCCCCTTGATAGTAAGCAGCAGAGAATGCATGGCCATACTCTCCTGTTCTGGAGCAAGTGTCTTCCATCTGTGTGCACCTCACTTCAGAAATGAAGGATTGTATGCAGTTCTTTCATGCTGGTTACCCATGAAATATGGAGACTGCCACTTTCCAATTAGAAATTTTGTCTTCTGTTTCAACAGACTGAATACTATTACTGTCTAAAGAGACCAAAGTAATATTCCATTGTATAACTAACAGTGTTTTATATTTAATGTACTACAGCATTTTGTTTCCTTCCAAGTTCCACTGGGCCAAATTCTTGTCTATTTATCATTTGAAGAAGCTAATTATTCTTGGGGCTATTATTTTTGTGAATGAAAACTTGGTGTGAAGTACATGAGTATTCTCTTTAGTCATGAGCCACAGGGGAAAGCAGAATTCAAAACTTGGCAGGTGCTCATACGTCTAAAAAGTATCCACTATTCCCCAGACACCACGGTGGTGGAGAATGTCCACAGTATTTTAATATTCAAATATTTGTCCTGTCTCAAAACTTGTTCAGATCAAAGAGAAGGATGTTATGTCTTGAAGGCAAAAAGATTAAATACGGTGTTTTGAAAATGCATTTCTGTCTGGAAATGCAGGGACTTGGAGAAGTTAACTGAAGACTTTCTAGCAGCATGATTAAAATAGCAGTTTCCATCTGACATAGTGCTGATTAGCAGGAGTCAAAGAAGAGGCGGTGCCCCTGGGGTGTCTTATGCTTGTTCTGTGAGCTTAAAAGGATTTTTTTTTTAAATGTGTAAGCAGTAAGGTAGAAAGCACTGGATTTACCAGGGGAAAATGGTAATAATTTATAATCAACAAATGTGAGTTGAGCATAATTTATGTACGAATGTAGGCCAGCAGACTTCGTACTGAAAAATGCACCATTTGGTACTGTGTTACACTTCAAAGAAATGCAGGCTAGCCGTTGAAGGCTGAGCGTATGAGGGGTGAAAGAAATTACCAATTGGGAAGTGTTTACACATTTTCTAGCCCGTCTGCCAAGGAATCCCATATTTTATCGCCTCTATCTGTCTATTCCCACAGCTGTTCAAATATATGAAGATAGCTTATCTCTACCAGATTGGTTCTTACACACATCTTGACCTTTTTATTGTCGAATGAAACAACAATAGGCAAACAGAACTAATCAGTGGAGAGCCTGATGATTTTAAGGCAAACACTCTGGAAATAAGCCCTCACCTCCCGGGATCAAAAAACAAAAAGCAACCAGTGACCCTGGGCACCTTTCCCCATGTTCTGGAGGAGCAGTGATCCTGCCTTCCCTGAGCGTAACCAGCAAACTGCTTGCCCGGGTCATCTCTTCCTTGCCTTTCACTGTGACTTTATCCTGGTGTGTTCAGTCCGGAAAAACCAGATCGGGCTGCATTTTCTATCTGCTGCATCACTTTTACATTGCAGTTTTTCCCAGTCGACTTTATTTACTTACTTTTCAAAGTATCTATAGCAGATCAGGTAAACTGTGCTAACAGTTCAGGTATCAATGTTTACCTCGCTAAGGTAGCAGGGTCCTCTGAACTCAGTGTTTGCTTCAAATTCTCAACCCAGTTCAGCATTGACTTGATAAGGCTGGGCCTTCCAGCGCCCTTTCATCTACACTCACAGACTGTGAGTCATGTATTTTGAGAGTGGCAGCCTTTGACACAGAATGCCCAAATCAGGGTGAGCAAGGTCCAGGCCTGGCCAGATTCTACCAACTACTGATTTTGCGTGCTCTATGAACACAGCCAGACTGAATAGGTTTTATTTAGGAGTGTGTGAGTGTGTGTGTGTGTGTGTGTGTGTGTGTGTGTGTGTGTGTAACAACAATCATTTGAAAAGGTTCTATGGCTGCTTGCATACTCCGGAGGCAGGATACATGACACAGAGCCTAAAATCCACACTGCCTAAAACCTGTGCCTTACTTCTATACCCAGTTTGCCTATACTTAGAACCTAAATCATCCCTGTTTGAAGACTCTCAAGTCATTTTGGCTGTCTATGGTGTCGTCTACCAGATTCCTGCGAAAGGTTCACAGTGATGTTATTATACCGGAGTCCTCAAATATTGAGTTTGTTGGGCTATGGGACACAGAAAGACTTTCATCATAGAAGTCAAATTTTTCTGGAATCCTTAGCTCATTTTATTTTTAAAACAAATATTTTGTTATATTTTGCTAACACAAAAGTATGGCTTTTTGAAAGTCATTATTTTTTTGTTTTGATATTGAGTTTACCTCTTAAGTTGCATGATTTCTTTTGTGTCTATGCACACAAAGAAAGTTTACTCCTTTTAGGGGGGGCAGGGTGTTGCTATGTGGTCCAATCTGTCTTAGAATCACTATCCTCCTGCCTCAACCTCACTGGTGCACCATCACACCTCGTGTGTGCTCTACTGTGTTGTTCTGAATTGAGAGCTCTTGCGTGCAGCATGCAGGTATTTCATGGGGAATCTCTTCAGTTTCAGGGGTTTGTACTTAAACATCAGATCCTGGGGTTCCATTCCTCTGCTAGATTCGATTTTCTTCTTTTGAATTACATTGTCAGTGGGTTGACTATTTATTCTCTGTCTTCCATGGTTGTCACTTCCACTCAACCTTTGTTTCTTTTCTTGGCTGCTTTTTGTGTTAAAGTATTTCCCGTTCCCTCTTTCCCATCAAGGTATTGCTTATTGACATTCATTTGTATTTCTTCTCACGTAGACTTTCCTTCTTCTTCCCCAATCCTCATTTGTTGTGCTTTCTATACTTCTGTGATACTCAACAGGGGACTGAGCCTCGATAGTGAAAGTCAGGCCTGCACAGACTTACGAAGGCAAAAAATATCTAACTACACATCAACAATCTAGAACGAAGCAAAGAAAACCTAGTCAAGTCAGAGACAGACAAGGAATTGTGGGAAGATCCTGGACAATGGGGCATTCATTAGAAGGAAGTAAGACAATGTTCAGAGGAGGTCACAGGCAATACTAGAAGCATGGCTGGATTGATCAGTTGTGCCCCACGTATTTATCCTTAGTGAGAAGCAAGTCAACGGTATAAAAACCTTCTGACCCTGCCACAGAACCCTACATTTTAAACTTCATACTCCTCAAAGACAATTCCATAAACGATAGCTTAAATACAGCAACACATCTATACATGAAATGTGTGTATCTTAGAGAAAGCGAAGTAGCACATATGCCATTAAAAATACATGCAAGTAATAGTAAACTCTATTATGCAGACTGAATAGATTTTCTTTAGGAGTGTGTGTATGTGTGTGTGTGTGTGTGTGTGTGTGTGTGTGTGTAACAACAATCAATTGAAAAAGGACCATGAACTTGAAAGAGAACAAGAGGAATAAATGGGAGGGCTTGGAGGGAGGACAGGGGAGGAGGAAATGGTATAATTATGTCTCAAAAGATTTTTGAAAATTCAACTATTTAAATGAAAATATGGGTATAAATAATTCTAAAAAATAATTTACATAGGGAACTCACTGTATACCAAATGCCAACTGTGCATTTATCTTGGGAGTAATTCTGATATATACTGTTATTATGGAGGACAAATGTAGGTCTTTTTTATTTTGAGCTACTGGTTATAATTCATGACATTCTCCTTCATGATATTAATAGAAATAATAAACATTTATCAAAGTCTATGAACTAGACAACATACCATGCATTTTACGTGGCTTTCCTCATTTGACTCTTGAAGCAAGCTGGAGATAACTATTCTTAACAGTTATTAGAACGCTGAAAAATAGAATACTTTTATAACTTCTCATAATTGTCGAGTGGCGCAAGCACAGATCAGAACTCATGTGGCCATCTTCAGAATATTTTTTAGGATTTTTTTAATTTTATTTTTGAGATTATAATATAATGACATTTCTCACTTCCCTTTCCTCCCTGCAAGGGCATATGAATGGTTAACACTCTCCACCCAATAATTCAATGTATGTGTCATTTATCAGTGACTTGAGTAAACATGATTTGAATCTGAGAAATCGTGTCAGCTTTCATTTCTCCATAATATTTCTAATAGACAGGAAGACTGAACAGTGTTTGAAAATAAAGACGATGTCTCACACCAGAGCGGTGTGGGTTCTGGAGGCTTGTTGCAGAGGCAGATAAAAACAGTAGCCCTGCCAACTGCCCTCAGCAGGAGACGTTGTGACTGGATTCCACTGACTTGGTTACGTTTCACGTATGGCAAACACAAACAAGCAAGTCTGATACTCCAACTTCCTGATTAACCAAGATGACGCATATTGGGTTAATAACCAAATTCTCCACTCTCCATCATACAGATGTGCTGTGTTCACTTGCTGACAAATGATTTCACAATTAAGATGCACAGGCAGTCCCCTAAGAAACACAATTTTCAAGTTAGCTTCAAACCCTGGGATTTTCACTTGAACAAATGCAAGCCCGCCCTGATTCAGTTTCTCTCTCTCTCTCTCTCTCTCTCTCTCTCTCTCTCTCTCTCTCTCTCTCACACACACACACACACACACACACACACACACACACACACACTAAATAAATAAATAAATAACCTAAAATTGAGATGCTGGCATTTTGGCAAAAATGGAAATTTTTTTTTTTTAAGGGCATATGGCTAACAATTTCCTTGTAATGATTCAATTACCAATGACTTGAGTAAAATCATTTAGATCTGAGAAATAGAATCAGCTCTCATTTTCTCCACAACCTTTCTAATAGCCAGGAAGACTGGACAATGTCTGAGAAGGAAGAATCTAGACACCCGGTAGTTGCTATCAATGCTTTATAGATTCTTCCCTCCATTCTTGGAAACACTGGGCTTTGCTCAAATGATCGTGTATCAAATACCAACACTCCAGTCTTCTGGGGAGACAGGAATGCAAAGATCGCCTTTTGTACTTCTCCCTCAATACATTTGTTGAGGATAAAAGGTCCAGGCTCTGACATTCCCCAGCTCGCTATCTATTTAATTTTCCGTCTGCTTCTTTACTACTGCCTTCCAAAGGAAGACCTGCGTGCGTGGGGGGAAGGGAAGGAGGCTGGATCTGTGCAGGCCACCTGGATCTGCAGTCTCAGATCATGGAATCCGGAGGGAAGAAAGGAGAGAAGACTAACAAATGGTCAAAAAAAGAAAGAAAGAAAGAAAGAAAGAAAGAAAGAAAGAAAGAAAGAAAGAAAGAAAGAAAGAAAGAAAGAAAGAAAGAAAAAAAGAAAGAGAGAGAGAGAGGGAGGGAGGGAGGGAGGGAGGGAGGGAGGGAGGGAAGAGAGAGAGAGAGAGAGAGAGGGAGGGAGGGAGGGAGGGAGGGAAGAGAGAGAGAGAGAGAGAGAGAGAGAGAGAGAGAGAAGGAAGGAAGGAAGGAAGGAAGGAAGGAAGGAAGGAAGGAAGGAAGGAAGGAAGGAAAGAAAGAAAGAAAGAAAGAAAGAAAGAAAGAAAGAAAGAAAGAAAGAAAGAAAGAAAGAAAGAAAGAAAGAAAGAAAGAAAGAAAGAAAGAAAGAAAGAAAGAAATGGGGACAGTCTGCTGAGAGCAAAGCTGTACTTCCCTTTAGAGCAGAACCACGTGGCCAGGCAAAGCAGACCGTGGCACGTACCCGCGAGAGCCGCCCGCAGGAGGCAGCTGGTAACTGCAACAGTCTAGAGCACCCAGGGCTCCCAAGGTCTTTGTGTAGTTCCCTGTTCTTCACACACTCTTTAACCATTTCAGGGGCAGCGGTGTGGGCCAGGAGCTATTCTGAACACTTGGGAAACAGAGAAGAAAAAGATAGAATCTTTACTCCCAAGAACGTGACACAAGATTACAACGTAAAATGCCAAAGCCTATGCCCCAAGTAAAGAAAAGGTGTTCCAGGGACACAGAGAAGGGAAAGCGACTATGTAAAAATAAGTGAGGGGTCCAGGTCAGTAAAGGCTATGAAGACAGTGCTGTGCGGTCAGCCTGGGAGGAGAAACAGGAATGTTAGAAATCAAGGCCTTTTTTCACTTAAGAGTAATGATCTCCTGTTCCATCTATCGTAATTTTTTTCTCATGGCTGAGTGAAATCCTTCTGTGTATGTATACTGATTCTCTATCCATTCATCTGTTGGTGAGCACCTCAACCAGTTCTGTTTCCTGACTCCTGTGAATAGTGCAGCATCGTGTCAGGACTCAGAATCATTTGGGTATGTGCCCAGGAATGGTCACAAGAGAGCCCATTTTAAGACAAAAGCTGCATGTTCTATCTGGGTGTGTTTGTGTGTGTGCAATGAGACTAGAAAGGGGACCATAGAGGGGCGGGTGAACTATCAAGGGGATGAGGAGGAGAAAGAGAGGATAGCAGAATTATATGTGGTATGGAGTCAGAAGGGAGGGTATTGAGGGGGTCCAGCTGTGGAAGGCGGAGTATGAAAATACCATCATGCAATGCACTGCTTTGTATGCTAACAAAAATTAGCTTAACGTTTTTAAAAGAAGACAAGTTATTTGTTCAACTCATACCTAAGAGCATCACACGGCAGCAATCCTTTGTAACTGATTTAAAAAAACTTAATCTCCCAAAGCCTTATCTCACTTCCCATCCTTGCCAATATCAGGCTTTCAACATTTCTGAGAGAGAAGTGTGTCAGTGGTGAACTGATGAAGATGCATCATATGTGTGTGAAACTGTCAAAGAAAAATTAATAATTTTTAAAGTATCAAAGTTCACTGATGTCTTATATATATATATATATATATATATATATAAACACAATATCAACATAAAAGTTTAGAGTAGACATGTATCTGCAGAGCAAAGACAAATAAAATATCAAGTGAATATTTACCTTGGCGATATATATACACACACACACACATATATATAAATACATATATATATATATATATATATATATATATATATATATATATATATATATGTTTATATAACACACACACACACACACACACACACACACACACATGGTATTCCCTGTGTCTAAGAAGCTAAAATTTAAAAAAAAAAATAATGACTGGAATATTGCCATTGGCTAACTTTTAAAAAAAATCTTTTTCTAGTCTGATATAATAGTGACAAATATTTAACGTTTAATTGAGAAAACTAAGGCCGGCACTGTAGTCATTGCTCACTGAGCTTCACTGTTCAATGCTATCTGCAATTGAGTACAAACCTTGCCTTCCTATTTGGGATTAGTCACAGTTTACACTGAGATGCAGATGAGCTGGCAGAATCTCTGGCTGTGCAATTGTGTCTTGAGTTCATTTTAATAAATTTTATTTTTAAAATATGTGTTGGTAAAATGAGAGCAGCTGCAGGGTAAGAATCCAATGTGCTTTTGTTCCATCAACACATCCAGTCAATGGGAAGCTTCCTTTGGTTGTAAAAAAAATTACTGAGAAATAATTCTGTGAAGCTTTGACTGCCAAAAATTAGTAATCTCTGAGATCCGAATGAGGTATTTTGTGTATTTTAACTCAACTTATCCAAAGTTCTTATGTCTATTGTAAGCATGGAACATTGCATTTTTTTTTTTTAAGTAGAGTTTAAGGACAGTTTTGAATTCTTAAGTGAAGCTGCTAGGTTTGTGGATAAGAAAAATTCCTGGGTTTTCAACTCTAAGGAATAGACTTTTTTAAAGGCCGATAGCTGAAAATTTTGCTAAATGAAATCTTCTATGATGTTATTTTGTGGACAGGAAGAAATAATTTATATCAGAAAGACACAAGCAAATACTTTATAATTAGAATTAGTAGATGCACAGAATATTTTGAGTTTGTATTGCATGTCGGAGGAGTTACTTAGCCTAATTTTCAAGCAAGAAAGATGAGGTCCCAAAAGGTTAAATAGCTATATTTCATTTGTTTGGATTTGCAACCATACCTTCTAATTTCCCAGAACATCATGATTCATGGCAGCACATCATCATCATCATCATCATCATCATCATCATCATCATAATTCCTTTAGGCTTTGTATTTTCCATCATGAAAAAATCATTTTTTAAAGATTTATTTATTTGTTTATTATGTATACAGAGTTCTGCCTGCATGCATCCCTGCAGGCCAGAAGAGGGCATCAGATCTCATGACAGATGGTAGTAAGCCACCATGTGGTTGCTGGGAATTGAACTCAGGACCTCTGGAAGAACAGCTAGTGCTCTTAACCTCTGAGCCATCTCTCCAGCCCCCAAAAATACCATTTTGTTTAGGGACAGAAGCAAATAAATCTTTTCATTGACTGAACTGAATTATACCCTTCCCACCTGAATAATTACTTCTGTATCATGGTGCCAAGACTGCCTGACAGAGACAATTTAAGGGGAAAGATTTATTTTGGCTCATGACAGAGTAGGGAAGACAGAGCCTAGAAACAAGTCCATGGCACTGTGAGAATGTGGCAGAAGCTTCTCAGATGATAGTAAACCAATAAGCTGGTAGTGGCTGGTACCAGCAACGGGTTATAACCTTCAAGGCAGATCACCAGTGACCTGCTTCCTCTGGCTCCAACTGACTCATCTCCCATAGTTTGCACAGCCTCTGAAAATAACTCCACCAACTGGGAAACAGACATCCAAAATGTGCCCTTAAGGGACATTTGAGATTCAAACCACAGCACTACTGGATGCTAAAAAGTCAGATTTAACTGGTTTCTTATAAAGTGAAAGGGAGACTCTGCTGCCAGTGCATTCTTACTAACCTGGCTTTCTTCCTTGGGTCTCCCTGAGACATTACAGGGTGGCAGCTAGTGGTATCTAGGGCAATAATTCTCAACCTGTGAGTCCTGAGCCCTTTGGGATTGAAGACCCCTTTCACAGGGGTCACCTAAGACCGTCAAAATACACATACATTTATATTACAATTCATAACAAGAGAAAAATTATAATTATGAAGTAGTAATGAAAATAATTTCATGGTTGGGGGTCACCACAGCACGAGGAACTGCATTAAAGGGTCTCAGGGTATCATTAGGAAGGTTGAGAACCACTGATCTAGAGCTTACTCATCTGCCTTGAGAAGCTGTGTAAATGCCATTACTAGCTCCATGGCAACCTGTGGCCGGTGGAATAGAAGGAATTTTTGTGATAGAAGTTAGCTGCTGTCTTCAGCATGGCTGAGCAGGACGTGAACAGATTGAGTAAAGTCTTTAAATATTCCAATCCTAACATTTTCCAGATTTTAAAATAACTACACCTAATTTCTCTGCCTTCTCTGGAATACAGATAAAAGCATGATAATTGCATCAAGAATGAACTAAGGCACTTGTTGATACATGGCTGAAAGAGAAAATATATGATGTCATGGTAATTGTTTATATAAAACAGAACAAAGCAAGTTAGCTACACTCCAACGTTTTTTCCAGAAACATTTTCTTTTCCTACAGATATATATTACTTAATTATGCTGGAATTTGTCCTTGCTCAGTAAACTTTAGGCAGGTCAATGAGAAGTGATACAAGTCTGTTGTCAGATTCAGCCTCTGGCAGGTGGACAGCGTCCTACCACAGACTTCCAAGCCTCTTTCCTCTCTCTACTCTCCCGTCCAGGGATTAGTCTCAAAGTGATGGATACTTGAAGGGAAAATCTATTCCTGGATGTTTGTCTCTACTGATTTCTAATTACATTTGTTTTGTAACCCATAGGACTACCAAGAAGCCTCCAACTTGGAACAATTTGTCACTCGATTTCTGTTGAAGGAGACCTTAAATCAGTTGCAGTCTCTCCAGAACTCTTTGGAATGTGCCATGGAAACTACTGAGGAGCAAACACGCCAAGAAAGGCAACTGATGTTTTTATATCTCTGATTGTGCTATACTTTTGTATTATACTTTTTACTTTTATTTATACTTTTATACTATTTATACTATGAAAGTATACTACATGTACTTTTTATTATTATTCTCTCATACATTACATCTCAACTGCAGCCTCCCCTTGCTCCACTCCTCCCAGTCCCCTCTCCCCTTTCCCCCAAATGAGCAGGCCTCCCAGGGATATCAATGAACACAGCATAACAAGACACAATAAGACTAGGCACAAACCCTCACATCAAGGCTGGACAAGACAATCCAGTACAATGAAATGGATCCCAAGAGCAGGCAAAAGTGTCAGAGACACCCCCACTCCCACTGTTAGGAGTCTGACAAGAACACCGAGCTGCACAACCATAACACACATGCAGAGGACCTAGTGCAGACCTGTGCAGGCTCCCTAACTGTCCCTTCATCCTCTGTGAGCCACTATGAGCGCCTGCTTAGTTGATTCTGTGGCCCATGTTCTTGTGGTGTCCTGCACCCCTCTGGCTCCTATAATTCTTCTTCCCCCTCTTCTTCAGGGCTCCTCTGGCTCCACCTTGTGTTTGGATGCTGTACTTATGGAAAGGCAGTTGAGGGGTTATTCTGCTTATTCTAGAGAAAGCTAATTACATGAATTAATAGATTTTAAAGCAATGCCAAGTACCTCTCTAGAGTATTTGCTTTGGGGAAAAAAAATCTCACCTTTTATTATGTGGTCTGTCATGTATTCAACAAATGTGAATTGAGAATGTAGTAAGTAAAGAAGAGTTTAAAAGCTAATATGGATGATATTAATAAATATTTAACAAGATATTAATCCTTAAGGAGCTAAGACCTATTATACATAAAACATGGTTACTAAAACTATACTGTAAGGCACAACAAAATAAATACAGAGAAAAGGAAATAACTTGCCAATGGGTTTCTGAACAGTAAAATATTAAATATGGTTAAATGGCCTAGTCTTCAAAATCAGTATAATTTGAAAATATGGCAATGATCAAAAAAGCCTTAATAGATCAAATGATATTTGGTTATATTGGAAAGATTAGGCTTTAATTAAGCAAGCCAGATTATTTTTAAAATGGAGAAAAGTAAATAATGAGAGAGATTTAGGAGCCAAGGTTAGCAGTATGTATCACTAAGAAGAAAGTTAACAATATAATAAAGGGCTAGTGCTGATGAGAAGATGGTATTATAAGCAGACGAAGTGAGGTCAGCATAACTCAAACCACTGGATATGCTACAGAGGTGATTGTCGGTGCCTTGCAACATCGACAAGGGCAAAACTCTTGATCTTCTGTCGTACCTGGATTAAGACATCACTTTAAGCCTTATGAAACATTCACCTTGTGCAGTAAGGGTTTTGAATGAGATGGTGACAGCTTATTCTGTAAGACCAATTTTTCTAGACAAATTAGTGGACACATGGTTATCAAGACATCTCCATAATATCATGGAATTTTCAGCCACATGTACCATGTCAGATGAATGAGCATTGCCAAGTTCCAGGAATAGAATGCCTATAACTTCAGAATACAGTGAGCCTATGCTGATAATAGACTGGGGTACCACAGATGAACCTTGGAACGCACCATTTGATGAATCTGTGCACCCTTCTTCACACTCATACTTTCTTTTCACTGTGTTGAGTGATTCCATACCAAACAGCAAGGCACAGAAATTCACTTTAGGAAATCAGCAACCCACTTCCTCCAGTTTGAGAAGATAACTGGATACCTTAAAACATGATGAAATTGATTTCCTGTTCTTGGTGAGAAAATGATGATCCTTATTGTTTCTTTGGTTGGGATCTTGTGGAACCAAACTCTGTCCTTTTAGAACCACCTGAGAAGAGACTTAGGAAAGCCTCAGCACTGCCTCTTCTCCTTCCTTCTTTGGGTTCTATTTTCCCCCCTCTATCGTTATTGCCTACAAACACAGGCCCTGTACAGCACCACACACACACAGCAAATGTTTAACGAACCATTGTTTTGGGTTAGGCTTGCTTTCAGCTTATGCTTGCAACCAGAAGCTGAATAGCAGCTGTGTTTAATGAGAAGGAACAAAGTAATTCAGAATTTAAGAAAAATAGAAGACAGCAAAGGATTAATGAACCTTTTACTTCTAGATGTATAGCCCGCAAACTGCTTGAATAATGGGATCCCTCACAGGTCTCTTGTCCTTGTGGAGAGTGCGGTGATTTGGAATGTCACTAAAATATCTAAGGACACTCAGGACCCACTACATTCTGAGATATTCTCAGGAGTTTCTGAATAAATTAATTTTTAAAATAAGTAGAAAAAATATACCACTATGGGCTTGTGCCTGTTATATCCATTATGAAGTTTCTGGTGACTCAGAAGGAAGCATTCATTAGCCCTAACCTAGAAGGCTATATCTCCTTTTCTACCTGCTGTCACTAAAGGCCAATGTGAGCAGAGACCCCAGGATCAGGACCAGTGACAGAATGACATTAAGACAAAGGCTGTCCTGTTCCAAGACATCAATCAAAACAGCCTTGGAAAAGCTTCCTAGGTTGGGGATCCTTGAACTGGATCTTTAGGAGGACTTTGAGAAGGAGGATAATATTCTCTACTGGGGAACTGTGCTCTGGCTCACCCCATGTTGGATACCTGTCACCTGGCTAGATATTCCAAGCTTGTTTTTTCACTCCACAATTCTTTGTCTCTAAAGCCTTCATGCAGAGCAGACTCTCACATCTTCACATCCCAGAACAAGTGCTCTGGTTGTGCCTTGTATTCCCACTTCATTAACTCAGCCTTGTGCTAACTCATCTTCTCCACTAGTCTTTGCATTTCTAGATGGCAGGGACTTTGCATGTCTCCCCTCTGCATGTTGAATGAATGGAGGTGAGCATCATATTAGGGACAGTGAGGAGACCAATCTGTCTGCTATCTGGAAGACCGTAAAAGCTAGCTGGGTGCATTGGTGGTTCATTCATTAGTGATTATAAAAAAACAATCTAATGAAGCCAAGGAAATGAAAGGAAAATTAGTCTTGTAACTGTATATAGCACATATTTGAGGCAGAGAAGAACAAAGTGAAGAGAAACCAAAACAGAATTTATAAAACTCCTCCGTTTTTAATATTACAAAGGAGGATTCCATGATGCCCTACAAAGTCAAGTTGTAAACAGCAGGTTTCATTAACATTCCCTGTGTCATAATAATTTTCTTCCCCTTCAGCATCAACATTACTTTAGAATTTAATAGTTGTGAAATCAAGGGATACAGACTTGTTGGGAAAGATGAAATCCAGAGAAAACATCTCTTTCTTCTAGCAGCCCCAGGCAGAATCACACAGCATCGTTCATCCTGCAATAATGAGTCCGACATGCTGGGCTGGGCATAATGTCTGTGCCCATTCATGTGAAAATGGCAGTTTCAGAGAGGGGGATATGCACAGCTGGAATGTCACAGAGGTGAGACTCTCAGATGGCATTCTATGCCATCTTTGTATCTGCTCTGGCAAACTGGCTAAGTGGGAGTCACTTTAATTCCCTATCTTTTCAAAGGACCTAATAGCCAGTGGCAAGAATAATCATCATGTGATGTGGAAGCTTCCCTCCAGAGGACCCCTGTTCTATTGCATAAGCCCTCCTCTTCACAAGCTACATTTCCTGAACCCTGTTCAATTATCTGTGGATTTCCTTTGTATAATGGAATCTCTAAGTTTGATCTGTTTTCCAAGTTTCTTCTATAAGCAGGGATACAAATGAGTCCCTCTGGGCTAGGAAGTCTTTTTTTTTTTTTTTTTTTCGACTTTTGAATGTTGTCTATTGTAGAAGAAAGGAAAGGCCTTAATTTTACTGACAAGTGATTATAAATCCTCCTGTGGCTTATGATCAGAGAAAAGTGGCTCTGATTGCCAGTGTCACCAAAGCACAGGGCTTATGCTGTGTGGAAATCCATAGGGAAGTTAGACACTGGAGACTAGATACATGCGAATTGTTGTTGTTGTTGTTTGCCTAAACTTTCAAAACTGACATTTAAAATGCCTGAATGAAATAGTCATCAACACACAAGCAATAAAGGGGGAAAGCCCCACCCTAAAGCCAACCCCCAAACCAGAAGCTGGAAATGATTTCAAAGCTCTGTGGAAGCAGTTCACACAGGCTGTGTGGGAGGAAGATGCGCTCACAGCAGTGAGCACGGAGAACCTGGGGTGCTGAAGAATTGACAGAGCTGTGTAGAACCAGCAGTGAGGTGAAAGGGAAACTGTGTATTGTGGAAACCCTCACCAGGCATTTTTAGGAACTGCCCCTTCCCAGTCTGGAGAACCCTGGAAGTAAACAAGTATAAACCAAGTACAATGGGGGCGTGGCACAAGGCTGAAGATGAGACATCAAGTGACGGCCTTCATCCTGACCTGCGCATATAAAACCCCCTGTATAAACCCCATCCTGTATTTCCAGATCACTGACTGCAGAGCTCAAAGTATCCAGTTAGAGGACACTGGAGTGGAAGATCTGATTAATCTAAGAGAGACTCCTAGACAGATCTAGGAATAGGCTTAAAGACTCCGACTGGAAGACTGGACTTGGCTAATGTGCAGTGCACACAAAAATGCCAACCTGTCTTGTAAGTCGCCATCCTCCCCCCTCCCGCCACTGGATCAGAGGGGGAGAGGAGGAGCAGAAGGAGCTAAGCAAACAGAAACAGAAGAAACAGAAACTGTTATGGTGTGTGAGACTACAGGGGAGGGACCAAAAGACTCAATTCAGATTATAATTAGCCTGATTTATTAAAACAGCCAGCAGGCCCACACAGTCCTTAATCCAAATTAGAAACAAGGTGTGTGTGTGTAGGGGGGGTATTTTCCCCTCTTGTATTGATTTTTCAAGATAGGGTTTCTCTGTGTAGTCCTGGCTGTCCTGGATCTCACTCTGTAGACCAGACTGGTCTAGGACTCACTGAGATCCACCCACCCTGTCTCCTGAGTGCTGGGAGTAAAGGTGTGTGCCACCACTGCCTGGCTTAAAGGAAGGGCTTTGAAAGGCAAAAACCACTGAGTTCTTCTGCTCTGCCAAGATCAGATGGTCAAGGTGACCATAAAATAGTCTTTGAACATCTGCATAAGCAAATTATAGAAGCCAAAGCCAGCAGTTAGGCATCATCACAAGCAGATGGCCATGACTGTACATTTTTGTGTTCAGGTCAAGGAGTCAGGATTGTCAGGAGTTTATCTTCCGGGAACTTGAGTCAGAGACAAAAAACTATTAGGTACCAAGATGGACCCATAGCACAAAATGGACTTTCTTTAGCCATCACAAAATGATTCAGAGAGCAGAAAATAAATATATCAAAAGAGACAAAACCATCAGGTGGTAAAGATGTTGCTGAAGGAAAAAGAAACCTTAGTAGACAGGAAGCTCTACAGAAAAACACCTGTTCCTTCTTCCCTGGCCACTTGTTCTCTGCCTCTTCAGGAGCATTGCTCCACCCTACCTTCCACCTAGATATGTAAAAACCTCTTTTGTTCTCAGTCTATGGCTCTGGAGAGCCACTATGCCTCAAGGCAAGGGGATGGTGTGAGCTTCATTTGCACAAGAAACAAAGCAATGCATCTACCACCTGCTCGGCTTTGCCTACTTGACCTTATCCAAGTATTGGCCTGCATGGGTCTGGACCAGGTCCTCTGTGTATATACCATGGCTTCCAGTTTAGTGTTTTTACGGGATTCCTGAGGGTGCAAACGAGTGATCTAGGCTTCTTGTGCCTTCTCTTGGGCCATTTTCCTTTTGTTTGTACAATCAAATTCCAATGTTTTAGTTTTTGAGAGAGAGAGAGAGAGAGAGAGAGAGAGAGAGAGAGAGAGAGAGAGAGAGAGAGAAGATTGTCCCTTTATGTTTTGTGCCAGGAGTTTTTTAGATTTCACATTTTCTTTGACTGAGGTATTTATTTCTTCTATCGTGTCTTCAACATCTGATATTCTCTCTTCTATCTCTTGTAATCTATTGGTGAGGCTTGTCTCTGAGGGTCCTGATCAAGTTCCTAAATTTTTCATTTCCAGATTTCCTTTGGTTTGAGTTTTCTTTATTGATTCTGTTTTAACTTTCAGGTCTTGAATTGTTTTATCCATTTCCTTCTACTGTTTGTGTTTTCACAGATTTCTTTGGGGGATTTATTCATTTCTTCTTTACTGCCCTCTATCGTATTTATAAAGTCTATTTTAAGATCTTTCTCTTGCATTTAAGTGATGGTGCAATGCTCAGAGCCTGAGGTGGTGGGATTACTGGGTTCCAGTGGAGATATTCTCACTGTTATTGAATTTTTATGCCGGTATCTAGGCATTAGGACAGTTGTAATTCTGGGTGCTGATATCTGGTCCTGTCTTTGTGGATGAGTTTTTTGTTCCTTGATTTCTGTTGTTCTCTTTTGTTCTTTGGGGAGTGTTGTGGAAATTCTTCTGGGATCCTGACAGATGTGACTACTGGGGATTCCATGTAAAATGTGTTTCTAAGCTTTGAAAGCTGACTCTTAGGAACAGGGATGGGATGTGGGCAAAGCTTGAGGGTATCCATGAGGGGAGAAAATCAGGTTATTCCACCAGGATCAGCTTAGTCCCCTGGTAATGAGGGCAGAGAGTGAAGAGAGGCTGCAACAGGTGGTTCACTATAGAACTGGGAGTAAGACTGGGGGGTTGGACTTGGAGAAAGAGAGGGAAAAGTGAAGATCTGAAGTTACCCTAGCTGTTTAGATGGCCAGAGTGGCCTGCAGGTTCCAAGAAAGTGCCTGATGGAGTTAAATGAGTCAGGAAAGGAAGTTTGGAGGGGTAAATCTATGTGACCTTTTGGAGATGGGGGTGGAGGCAGAGGAAGGGTACAGCAGGTGGTCTGCTATAGAGCTGTGGACGACACCAGAGGATTGGATTTGGAGGAGAGGATGGAGAGAAGAAGATCTGGAGTTAGCCAGAGTCAGGGGACACTCTCTTTAAGATGACTGGCTGACTCAAAGTCTTAGTGCCATAAAAATTAATGCCATGGGGAGTATTTTACACTGAAATGTGTGAGAAATCCACCTTAGGAAGTAATTCGGGACTTATTTACCACCAAACAAAGCAAACCACACAGAGGGAAATGGAATCCAGGAACAAAGGATAAAAGCTAAAGGAATCTACATTGGAAAACAATTTGGGGTTTATTTATCACCAAAGGAAACCACACAGAGAAAAATGGAAACCAGTAACACAAGATGAAAGCTAAAGGAGTCTTCACTAGTAAAAGGTATTTTAAAAACTGATTCTCACAAAGGCAAGTGAGTGCTATAGTTGACTGCCTAGAATGGAAAATCTAGAAAGTGACTCAGATGCTTACGGGATTTCTCTAGCTAGAGACATCTATAGGCCAGCCTGAGGCCAGTGCAGCATCTCTTGACACTGGTCAGTCTTTCTTCTTCACATCCCAAGCACTTCCCCTACATTCTCAAGTTAGCCACAATTAAAGAGAGTTGAAATTCAGCTACAATGTTCTGTGTGCCGACCAAGAATCAAGAAAAACAAACTTGTTTTTTTTAAATTAAATCCACCACTTTAATTAAGTTTCTTTCTTGGACATTTCTTACAGTCTTTCCATGTATTTGTCACTAACTAATTTCACATTGGGAAGCTAATAGGAAAGCTTAAGATAAAACTACAGACATAGTGATTTAAGCATGCTGAGTTCTGATAGGATGATAAATAGCACAATAAGCTCTTGCTAAAAAATGTCTTTGAAAAGGGAGTGGAGGGAAATCTGGGAAGAGGAGGAGGGAGCTTCAGTCCAACTATGGAATTTTTTGACTTTTTAAAATATATGAAATTTTAGTAGATTGGAACAAAAATTTAAAACATTAAGCAAAGAAAATTCCATGGGCATTCTCAAATTAAGCAAAACACAACACATCATAAACCAAATTTTTTTCTGTTGAAGACTTGATGATGGAAAGAAGGGTTAGGTTACAAAGTATATTTCACTTGGGCTTAATTTTACAAATAATGAAAGCCTGGAACATTCTCATCCTTGCATTAGTATACTGTAGTAACAATCAGCTTGACTTTCCAGAGCATGTTTGCAAACAGTATTTCTCCTGTGTCTCCATTAACTATCCCAGAAAAGCCTGGTGGTCGATACCTTAGGACCTTATCCTAGGAGCAACATACTGAAGGTCTGACGGGAAATTTCAGCGTTGGCTCTTGTTTCAGGCAAGGTCCAGCCAAACCGGAAGTCCTGTCTATTCAGTGGCCTGGAAAGCGATCCAGCCGCCGTGTGCAGAGACACAACAGCTTTTCCCCCAACAGCCCGCAGTTCACTGTTAGCAGTCCAGGTAAGGCAGACCTCAACGTTCTTCATCATGTGGATGATTTTAAACCAGCAGCCTGGACGCTTTCCTTTTCATCAAATGCATGTGAAACTAAAGAGGTCGGAGTATTTATTAGGAAGTGAGGAGGTGATGACGAAGAGGTGATCCTACCAGCTGTGCCTGGAGGGCTCACAGAGGAATGGATGCAGAGGAAAGCACTCTAGCAGCCAATTCCCGAGAGACTGGCCCTGCAGTGCACCCTAGTTCTGAAACTGCTCCTCCACCCGATACCTACCCCCCCCACACACACACCCCGACCAAATCACCTGAAGTGTGTATCATGAACTCTTCCAGGAAACTCTTAGGATTAGCCATAGCTGTCTTACTCTATCCCAAATCCTTACACAGTGTTTCCACATTATTCCAGCTCACTGGGAAGAAACCAAAGCCCAAAATATTAAATGGTTTCTCTAAGATCATCTATACTACTAGTCCATTTTTATTGTCAAAGAAACCCAAAATCTCTATCATTACAACTACAAATAATTGTTTTTCTCCCTCACGAGTGTGTGGTTGGTGGTGGTTTGGGCATTGTCAGCCAGATGTGGTTCTAGGCTATAGGCTGAGTTCTCTGCTCCTGGGAGCTTCATCTGGAATAAGTGACAAGCAGAGCATTTTTGCCTCCTGGTAAATGTCAGAAGCACAAGCAACCAGGCCAAAATTATATAAATAGGTTGAAACTACAATGTAATTCTTGCCACCTAACTTTCCATTTGCCAAATAAGTCACATGCCAAGCCTGCTAGTCATGGAGTAGGAAATTATGCCCCTGACTGTAGCTAGAGGTGTACACAGCCACACACACACACACACACACACACACACACACACACACACACACACCAGGGCTTGCACAGGAACTGTGCAGAAGGAAAGAGCAAGCAAGTTACAGGCTGCTCTCATGGCTCAAAAATGGCAGTGCTGGGTTCCCAAGGCCAGGCATAGATTATACTATTTCCATTTTAACCACGTAGAAAACACAGAGCCAGCGAGATGGCCCCACAAGTAAATGAGCTTGCTGCCAAGCCTGGCAACCAGAACTTGATCCCTAAACCCTCATGGTAGAAAGTCAGACCCCATGACTGAACCAACTCCCACAGGTTGGCAGCTGACTTCTACACACAAGCCTTGGAATGCATGAATTTTCCCTGAGTGTGCATGCACACACACCCACACAAGAGTATGCACACAATAAATAAATAAAATATAAATGTGATGTAATTTGGGGGAAAAATACAGAAAATACTCAATTATGGTCATGCTATTCTGACTTAATCTTAGATGATAAGTAGGGTGAAGCCTGGCTATTACTTTAATGGAAAGGAATAGTCAAAACTACAGTTCCCAAGGTCTTTGACTTTCCTTAAATCCCTGTAGGGAACAATGCAGCTTAGAGATAAATATGCTACCTAATTTGTGCATTAAGTGTTAAACATGAATATTGGTTTCTACATTTAAAATATTTTCTTTAAACTCTCATTTCTGATAGCATATATTTGTTGCAGCGTTAATGTTTGTTTTTACTTTATAAAACTTGTTGGTGCATTTCTTCCTCCAAAAGGTGGGTACAGAAATACATTTTGATACATTATGTTTTGCAGTCTTAAAGATGAA
The DNA here is from genome assembly GCF_903995425.1 of Onychomys torridus. Lineage (NCBI taxonomy): Eukaryota > Metazoa > Chordata > Mammalia > Rodentia > Cricetidae > Onychomys > Onychomys torridus. The sequence goes on along the minus strand of NC_050444.1, from coordinate 16,991,167 downwards.
TGGGTTTACTGTGCTGTTTCCATATGTGAATAGTACCTCTTTACAATTTAGGTCAATTTCTTTCTATGATAAAGCAAGATTTGTAGCTGTGAATTCAATTTTGCCCTCATTTCAAGGAATAAGTAACTAATGTAACTTCAACAAGCATTTGTAAGACATCTTAAGTAAGTTGTCATCAGCACACAGGAAGCTAGGGTGATCATTCAAGATCTCAGAACATAGTGCCTCCCTTTTTATCTTTATAGTTAAGCAATAATACCAGCAGTGTTTATGTGGTGTTTAAAGTGGTGTTTTCTTTACAGTACAGAGAATGATCTATAACAGCCATATTTTAGATTTTGAATGAATGAGCTTATCAGGTAGATAACAAGCCAAAATAAAAGAATAAATAATGTGTGTGTGTGTGTGTGTGTGTGTGTGTGTGTGTGTGTGTGTGTGTGTGTGTGTGTGTGTGTGTGTGTGTGTGTGTGACAGAGAGAGGATGCTACAAGCTCTAAAGACATCCCATAGAAGCTGACTGAAGAAGGCCTGTTAAAGCAGCCACCTGGAGTTCCTCATGATAGTCCCGGAAGAGTATCCCCCTTTGCCCAGACTTCCAAGTAAAAGAATAAATAGCAACACCTAAAGATGACATCCTCAAATTGGGAGGCTGAGGCAGTCAAGTAGAGTTTACAGTTGAGCTCTCTCTTCATGGATGAGCTTCCTGGGTCTGGAATTCTGGCTTCTCCTTCCCACTACAGACACTCTCATGTCCTGGAAAAAACAGTAGTAATACTTGTTGGAAATGGTTTACCTGCTGGCTCTTCTCAGGGGCATAATGTGTTTACTCTTGAGTTGTTTGGCTGGTCCAGTTCCTCCCTGCTGTAAAGTTAGTGAGTCAGCTCATCCCCAGACAAGGAGCCTTGGAGGACACTTGGAAACAAACACGCAGAGATGAGGGGAGAGGGTAATCCTATTTCTCAAGCCAGCTTCCAGTGAGCTCAAACAGCACATGACACTTTCCAATGTCATATATATTACATGGTACCAGATATGCAGATAAGTGCAGAAAATATTCAGTATATATATACAGTTACACATGTATCCATAGGTAGTCCCTACTATATCCACACATATACAGAGTATATTTCATATACTTGAGTACAGCACAACAGACTCTGGTCCGCACTCTTTACCTCTAAGCCATGACCAAAGGGTCCATACAGTCCCAGGTTACTCACTGGGAAAGACAACACCAGCTACCTCACTATTATACTTTTTTTACATCACAGCTCCATGTCAAGGTTCTGATTTTACCTGTTCCTGCCCCTGCTCCATAGCTGAGTTTAGAATCAGTGCTTTCCTTCTTTTTCAAAATAAAACTGTCTTGTGGGAAGGTAAAACTGGCTCAGCAGGGTCTGTTCTCTTGAGCTTACAGGCCGGTGCAGAAAACAATACTAAAAAGAAGAAAACAGGCTAATGAAAAAAAGTCAGTGATGCAGGGATCTCTGTGATTCGGTGAGACATCACTCATGGATACATTTTTAGGGCTCTGTTTAAAAAAGTCAGTGACACTGCATTCTTCCTTCAGGGTGGAAAGAGAGATAACTGAGCATTCTGCATTGTTAAAAATTTAACATTCTGCCTTTGTGATTTTCTCCCAAGCGTTGTTAGAAGAAGACAACCAATGGATGACCCAGATAAACAGACTCCAGAAATTAATTGATAGACTGGAAAAGAAGGTAGGTACTTCCTTTTCTTTCCACTTCCTCCTTCTTTGCAAGATCTTCTGACCCAGTTTCTTCCCTCCTGGATGTCCACCCATGGCTGCCTCATTGATAGAGTAATACTCAACATCTAGCTGATTCTCTGAATGGCTGGGCTGGCTGGTAGCTACAAGGGCTTGTTTTCCGATTGGTTGTTTGTTTGTTAAATCAAATATGAAAGCTCAGAGTTACATTTAAAATCAGGTCAAGGGCCGAGAACTCAATGAACTCTTAGGTTGTGCTTGAATGATGTTAATGGCATCTCATAGAGAAATACAAGTAAGATCTTACGACTCTTGCAGTTTAATTAGGGGAAAGGATTATTCTATGCTCAACTTCTAGAGATTAACATGTTAACTGATCATCTTAACATCAAGCCTGCCTAGTAAGTGGACAAGAAGGGATATGATGAAGACTTCTTTGGAGCTACATTGTATGTTCTTAATTTACACATCTTTATGGAGTGATTTAGCTTGTATCAAGTGACCTAACAGTATACTGGTACTATGCTTATATAGCCTTGATGGTAATGGTGACCTTTGTCAATCAGTAAAAAGACTTGTTTTTTGTGACTTCAGGACAACAAAGAATGAATATTTTTGCTTGGTAGAAAACCTGAGTTTTGAAGAACCCATGTACAATGGTACAAATAATCAAGCAAAGGAAGGGTGTTTGTTGTGTAAATGACTGATAGTCAGAACTGAATTCACAGCTAATACTCAGTAGGTCCTGACATGTGCCAAAAATTGCAATGTGCAGATGTTTACCTGAAGGAATGGTCTCCATGAACTGGGTGCTTGGAATAATTTCACATTCACAGAGTGTGTAAGTTATATTTTAATACTGATGACAACTCAATAATTTGATTACAAGCAATAGAAATCATCTTTCTAAATTTAATAAAATTGAGGAAATTCTGGAAGGGTGTGGAAATGTGCATGAAATCCACAGATAATGGATTCTAAGACATTAATTCAGAAATTTGGGAGAGAAGATGATTCTAGATGTCTAGCTAGCAAGAGCTATAGTATCTGAGCTATGTCCACTAGAATTAGTGAGTTCAAACCATTTCCAGTCTGTTCTGCTCATGATTCCAGGTGGGAAGATGGGCATGGTGTTGTTAGGGTCACATGCTAGCCTCTTGGAGAAAGGGGGGGGCGACTTTCAGATCACTGCAGTGGAAGAAGAAGAGTAATTCATGGAAAAGAAAATGTGTTGACATTTAAGTTGGAATAAATGCTGGTTAGCTAACAAACTGAAGAAGTAAAGTTTTAGTAAACAAGGAAGAAATTAATTGGAGAGGATGGTGAAGGCATGAAAGTGGAAAGGCCTTGTCTTTCATTTAGGAAAGGAGTGAGGACTAAGCTTCCATGGTGATTGCTGCCTGACCGTGAGGGGCATTTCTAACAGACTGAGGGATTTGGACTTGGTCTTGGGAACAACAGATGCATTTATTATTTTTAACTGGTAATTATAAACATAAGATCTTTTGGTAGAAAACCAGGCAGTGAGATACAAACTGCTTTAAATCAAGATCAAAATGGATTAAAACACGAAAAGACTAGGCTGTGAGCTAAAGAAGTCATCTCCAACAATGATATTAATTTCAAGTTTGTGTACCAGAACCCAGAGATGGGTCCATACTATGTGAGTGAATGGAAAGGAAAGACTTCTGAGACCAGAAGTAGAATTAACAGCACCACCAGATGGGTATGCTGGGAACCCACAAACAGTCTGAGGATTTCAGCCTATCTGAGTCCATAGAAACTGTTTCATAGAAATGGGGGGGGAGAAGGGGTGCCCCACTCTGAGGTGCAATGAGAAAGGAAGCTGGCTTTCTAGATGCATCAACTTCAGGGTACAATAGGCAGAGGTACCCCTTGAAGTATCAGAAACTAGGTCAGGCTGACAGGTCAGGTCTTACACTTGGCACAGCTAAGGTGAAACCTCCAGGCCTGAAGATGGACAGGATGCTAAAAACAAGGTTCTTTCTATACAAGGAGAGTCACATCAGAGGGAAGCATCCCTGGATAGCTCCAGTCCTTCAGCCAGGGCATCTTCATTGACTTTGGCCTCCTACTAAACACATGAACTATAAGCGTGTTGCAGATCAACTTTCCTCTTTCATTAAAAAAAAAAAAAAAAAAAAAACTAAAGGGAAAATATGGAAATTAGTTTTCTGATATCAAAAGGCCTAGGAATATGAGACTCTGTTTTGAAAAGAGAACCCAATGGAAACATAAGGGGTCCTGTGTTAGATAGGTTTACAGTTTTCTAAAGAACAAAATATCTCTTTTCGAAGTGGTTTGAAGTTCCTAGGGAAACTCTCTCTTCTTGGTGTATGAAATATGTATAGTTCTTTTTTTCTGGAATGGCTTAAACTTTAGTAATGGCTTTCTAACCTGTTTTAAATCAAAGTATTGTCACATCCCTTTCTTTCCCAGATTTTTGTCTCCCTCCCTTCCCGTGAAACGGTTTTCTTGTGAGAGCAGCATCCAAGAGAGTCTCTGAAAGTACAGCCTGGTGGTGTTCAGCCTGGGCCTCCCATTGCGTGGTGCTCAGCGTGAGCTGTCTTAACGAGTAGTGAAGCAGTGTGGCTTAGGTTTTCTTGTGTGATTTATCCTGCACTGTGCTGAATTAGGTTTCCAGAGGAAAACTACCCACTTGCCAAACAGTGGCTAAGTGCATGTCATCTCATGGCTGACTCCCTTGTTTCCTGTGGTTGTTAGCATTAGATTTGATCTCCCTGTTAAAAGAAAATACACTTGAGGCAGAACATACATATTATTTTTTCTTCCTATTAAATATTTGTGATAATCCTTCCTAGACTATAAACTAAACACGATACCATTCAAGGGATTGGTGGTTAATAACATTCATAATTCCTACAAGTTTCTCAGATTTTTGTCTGTCCTTTCCAATCTCCATGGGTAATAATGGATGTGTACTGAAGTTATAACCATGCTAAATTGAATTTATACAAAAGACATAAATGTGCCCCATGCAAGCAAGAGAACCCCAGTTCAAATACCTAGAACCATGTAAGAGCTGGGTGCAATAGCACCCATCTGTATCCCTGTGCTTCTGGGGAGACACATGGGAGGTAGTGACTGGAGAATTCCTGGAGGCTCACAGGCCATTTATCCTATTGTATGAATCAGCAAACAAGGAAGAGACCCTAGCTCCCGCAAGATAGAAGGTGAAGTCTGATGTTCAAGGTTGCCTTCTGACCTCCACATGTATGCTTTGGAATGTGTGTACACACACACACACACACACACACACACACACACACACACACACACAGGCTTTTAAATTGAATGAAAAAAATCTTTAATATTAAACCAAACAAAGGCAATGATAAGGACTGTTCATTCCCAGTGTATTGTCAGGTCACCGGAGAGGACTGACTGAGGATGGCACGCTCATATGGGCAAAGCTTTTCTTCCCTTACATCAGATGACATAGAACTGAAAAGTGAGAGAAACATCGTCAGAGACCGCCAGCTCAGGGCTCTGTCAGTGCTGTCCTCCGCCTTACTCCATTCACATTCTTATTCGTTACACGATTTTACCTTGAAGAACAGCCGTGATTTCGATGGGACCTTCACTCAGCCACCCGCTGATTCTGCAGTGTCTATGTGCCTAGCAGCATTCTGGCAACAGCAGTCCAGAAATACTTAAAATGGGTAAAATAGTTTGTCTCTACAAAGACAGACAGAAATACGTGAAAGAATCTATGAAAGGAATCACATCAAACAGCTGAACTCCTGAAGTCAGCAATGTGAGTGGATGGTCTGGGAAGGTCTGTGCAAAGATGCGGTATTAAAACTGGGTGTGAAAGATAAGAAGGCGCCATCTAGAGGAAGGCCTATGGGGAAAGGAATTTACAGCAGAAGGGACTGAAAGTGAATCCCAGAGGTGATCAATCACTTGCCCAGAGCCGTATCACACCCAGGCAAGCCAGAGTAGACCTGCTCTGTAATGACCAGTTTAACACGGACTTCTACAACGACCAATTTATTCCTAGCTCTTTGAGGGAAATATTTCACGTAGTCCTCACTTAGAATACACGTAACTTCACAAGTGTTGAAGGTTTACTCTCTTGGTTTTACTGGATACATCAGTGTTAACCACTGACCACAGCTGAGGACCTGAAGGTCTTTGTAAAATTCTTGCATTCATGAAGACTGACATTCAAAGGTTTTCTTCTAAACTCCACACGTACACTGTGGTGTACACATGCCTACACACACACACACACACACACACACACACACACAGGTTTTAAAAGTTTGAAAAAGTATTTATTTTATTTTAACCAATATTAGTAGTTGTTTTCCTTATTTTTCAATTCACCAATTTTAGTAAAGAAAACGTATGTTGGAGCACGAAAGCATTATAACAATAGACAAATATCTATGATGCCCTCCTAATGAAAAAAAGACGTGACGCTACTCACGGCGAAATCTGTCTGCCTGCTAGGCTGGTCGTTCCAACTTGACTTCCCGAATGCATTTCTAGTTTCCCCTTAGCTCTCTGATGGCATCAGTGAAGTGGGCGCTAACAACTTCGACATTGCCTGAGTAGCTCCTTAACGTTGATGTCTAATAATGATACAGTATGTCTTTATTGGAACAGCTCGATTTGTAAAATGAAAACTAGTTCATCTCCTTTCAAACAATAAAGTAAGCAAAACCACACTGTGGCTTGATGCCGACTGTTTTAGTTATGTAACTTGACATCTTTCTCTTTTTCTCTGCCTTTACTTCCTCTGACTGAAGGATCTGAAACTTGAGCCCCTGGAAGAAGAAGTTATTGAAGAGAGCACTAAACCTGTGAGTGATTTCCATATCAGAATGTCAGAAATACATACTTTGAAGACAAGACTTACTTCCCTCAAAATCTAGTGCCCCATAACAAGTTGAAAACTCAAATAATAAATGAACACATTTCACTCCTTTTAGATTTACCATGGCACTTATTATCACATCTATTATTTTTTGCTTTCAGTAACAGTAAACATTTCATGGCATGCAAAAAAGCAAGATAAACCCATCATATGAGTTACCAGTTACTAAACCCAGGAACATAGTATATAGACAGATTTCAGAAAAAAATTACAATTTCAGCAATTTTCCAATTGTTTTGTTCTTTGTTTAAAGCTCTTATTCATTTTGCTTGGCTAATGTGGATTTGTGAGGACCAAATGCTTCACATCAGGCAATAGTTGCTTGTGTGAATGAACTTGTCACACACAAGGTACAAAATGAAGTTTTGATAAACTTATAAGACATAATTGAATATGATAGGCAAAGGAGGAGGCCATCTGAGATCATCATAAAGGCATTTTGTAAACACCGCTGGGTTGAGTACTGTAAAGGCCTAAGCTGGAACCTAGTCCTGTGTATCACTGTATCTCGAGCATTTAGCTTAAATCTTGGGACTGTTAAATACTAAGAGATTATGTTGTTAATCCTCAAGATAGCCAAATGGGGGTGTTGTAGCATTAGCCTCATTTCATAGAAGAAGAAAGTAAGGTGCAGAGAAATTTAAATTTACAACTGAACTCTGGAAGCCCAAACACTTACACTCTCAACACAGTGTCTCATGGGTTCCTTACCACTACAGTAGAAGTGCTTATTGCTAGCAAGGTTGTGGGTTGACAGCTGATTTTTTTTGTTGTTGTTCATGAGATTTTTCTCCATCCTGAGAACAGATTAGATTAATTGGTGGGCTTATTGAAATATAGCAAATCTAGCCATTATTGCATCTAACTTTTTGAGCCATTACATAATGATGAATCCAAGATATGATCTATGCCCTAAAACCCATTTTTCCCATCATCCCAAAGTAAGGGAAATAAGATATCATAGACAAAAATTTTATAAGACATTTACCACTTTAGTTGCAAGCGTGAACCTGGGAGAGCAAGCAGGGCCTAAAACTGAGGCAGACTAAAGTCTCGTGTAACAACCAACCTTATTCAGAGCATCAGCTTTATTCAGGCAGTTTATACTCTAAAGGTTAAGAGAGTCACCTGAGTAAAGAGTGCAATCCCAAGGACAAAGTGTACACGGCACAAACATGCTTTCCATAGAGGCATGTGAACAACAGCTGAAGTCACCTCACTCCTATCCGATACATCTGGGAGGGCATGAAAGCACATTCCAAGAAAAATGCTGTGTTTCGAAGAAACTGAGGTCACAAGACTGTTGTCATGTTTTCTTGGAGTTCTCTTACAAGCTCTGGGAATTCTCACATGACTCCACTCTTGGACTATGTTCTGACAATAAGGCTATGTAGTATCCCTCAATTTTATGATACAAATACCAGTATTTCAATTAAGAAAAAAACAAATACCTTGTTTAAGGCCTCATAGCCAGCAAGAGTGAAGCCAATTCATTTGTATTTATCCTCCTTGCTCTTGAGAAATGAGAAGAAACAAGAAAGCAAATGGTAGAATCAGATAGAAGGAAACTCCACAACTTTCCAGTACTCTAGAGCTCTCAGAGTACTTAAATCTGTAATAAATAAATAAATACATGGAGTGTGTTAAAGGACATTCACTAAACATCACTTGCTAAAAGCAAAAGCACCTTTCGTAAACTGAAGCTATGCATCCGTCGGTGAAAAGGTCTAGAGATAAATTTGTGAATACTATTTGTCAGAAAACAGATGAGAAGGAAAGTCAATTAAACTGGAACCAATAATAAAATGTGATAAAGAATATTATAGACGAGTATATGTTTTCACAAGGGGACATGATCAGAGAATGCATACAGAATTATACATTTAATACAAAACCATAAAGAAGAGACTGTAAGAGCCCTCAGGAGATAGAGAATTCCAAGAAAACAAGGCTCTCTACTTCAACGTGTTCGAAACTCATGTGGACTCACAGATGAAGGCAGCATGCACAGGGCCTGCACTGGTCTGCACCAGGTCCTCTGCACTTACAGTGTGGCTTCCAGTTTAGTGTTCTTATGGAACTCCTGAGTGAGGGGATGAAGGAGTCTCTGATTCTTATGCCTTCCTTTGGCTCTTCTCCTTTTCATTTTTCTTTTCCAATTCTTATGTGACTTAGAAACCAGTTTGTTTTCTAATGAGAGACAGAAAGGAAGTAGATCCAGAGGGGAGAGCAGATGGGGAGGAACTGGAAAGACTAGAGGAAAGGGGAACTGTAATCAGGACATATTATATGATTTTTTAAAAAATCTGTTTTCCATACCACAAGGACACTTTCTCTACTATGTTCATAGCAGCATTGTTTGTAATAACCAGAACCTAAAAACAACCTAGATGCCCCTCAACTGAAGAATGGATCAAGAAAATGTGGTACAATTATACAATGGAATATTACTCAGCTGTAAAAACCAATGACCTCAGAAAATTTGCAGGCAAATGGATGGAACTAGAAAAAAAATCATTCTGAGTGAGGTAACCCAGACCCAGAAAGACAAACATGGTATGTATTCACTCATAAGTGGATATTAGAAGTAAAGTACAGGATAACCAACCTACAATCCACAGCCTCAGAGAGGCTAGATAACAAAGAGGGTCCAAAGAGGGCTGCATAGATTTTCCTTGGAAGGGGAAATAGAAAAGATCTCCTGGGTAAACTGGGAGTGAGGATGTGGGGGTGGGTGGGGGGATGGGAGCTTGAGGGATGCAGGAGTCAGGTTGGGGTCAGGATGGAGGGGGAGAATAACGAAAGAGATGTCTTGATGGAGGGTAGGGGGCATTTCAGGGTTAGGGAGAAACCTGCTACCAGAGAAACTCCCAGGAATCCACAAGGATGACCCCACCTAAGACTCCTAGCAATAGTGGAGAGGGTGTCTGAACTACTGTAATCGGATTGTTGACTACCCTAAATTGTCATTAGAGAGCCTTTATCCTGTAACTGATGGAAGCAGATGAAGAGATCCACTGCCAAGCACTGGGTCAAACTCCAGGAGTCCTTCTGAAGAAAGGGAGGAGGATTATATGAGCCAGGGGGGGTCAAGGTCATGATGGGTAACCAACAGAGACAGTTACCCCTGAGCTCGTGGGAGTACATGGACTCTGAACCAAAAGTTAGGGAGTCTGCATGGGACTAACTAGGTCTTCTGCATGTGGGAGACAGTTGGGTAGCTTGGTCTGTTTGTAAGACTCCTAGAAATGAGATCAGGACCTGTCTGGCACATAACTGGCTTTTGCGAACCTGTTCCCCATGCTGGATTCCCTCACCCACTCTTGATGCAGGGAGAAAACCTCAATCCTACCTCAACTTGATGTGTCATGCTTTGTTCAAGCCCATGGGAGGCCTACCTCTTTCTGAATGGAGATGGAGGAGGAGTGGATGGGGTGGGGGGTAGATGGAAGTGGTGGGGCAGTGTGCATGGAGGAGAGGAAGGAGGGGAACTGTGGTTGGTATGTAAAATAAATGAAAAAATGTTAATTAAATAAAATAAAAAATTAAAAACATATTTTCAATAAAAGGAAAAAAGAAAGGTGGAAATAAAAATGTAGTTACATTGTACAAGGAAGTTACTTTACTTCTGAGGAGATACACAGGATACAATTGTAGCAAGCAGAACATGTAGTAAATAGAACAAGGCAATAGTAGATGTTTATTCTGGGTACTAAGTAAGCCTGTGTGCTGCACTAGTTTGCTGCCTAGCAACCGAACCCCAAACTTCAGGGACTTGGAAACAATAACCACAACTTTCTTTATGGGGAGGAAAATTTGACAGGGATGGGTGGCATGGTTCTTGTGACTCCCCCATGGCCCCTTCAGGTGTCTATGGTCAGCTGGGCATCAGCTTTGCTGGTGTTGGCCAAGCCTTTCATACACGTAGAGGTCCAGAACTGCTCTTGGAGGGCTTAATTCACAGTCTACCGCCTGGCTTGTTTTGTTTTGTTTGCATAAAGTATTGAAATTGATCCCTTCCCATTGTTTATTGAGTGACTGTTGTCACTCAATAACATATTTGAGGAGTTGCTACAGGAACCAAGTAACACACAAAGCATGAAATATTTGCTGTCTGTTTATAGAAAACCTTTATTGACTCTGCTCTATCAGGGTCACATGATGATCTCTGGGACCTGAGTTGGGGGCGGGGACTAACAGTCCCTTGGGTCTTTATTTGAAACTGTAATGCGCGATCATTTCTGCAGCCTTCAGTTAGCCAGCAGTTAGAAAGTTAATCCAGGTCCCAGGGGAGGGAAACAGAAATGGCAAATTTGTGGGAGGAACAGGAAAGCCACACTCTAAGGGACCAGTAACTTCTGGGGCTGTGAAGGCCTCTAGTTGTTGGCAGTATTCATCCTACTGAATCATGTAAGGATTGTTTTCCAACGGAAAGAAGAATAGAGAAATGGGTACCTAGAGGTCTAGAGCTCACATCTATACCTAAGATAGCCCCCGAGAAATCCCTGACCCACAAAGTCCTTGCAGATGTCTATGAAAGGATATGTCTATCATCATGTTGTTGGAAATCAATTCTATTTTAGTACTAAACCAAATTCCTGGGAGACTCACACAAAGAGCTGAGTGATCACACAAAACCTTGGTAGCTAGTCACAGGTTTGCATCTTCTGATCTTGATCTCTGACACTGAGAGGAAATAAAACAAATGTCAGTTGGGTTGTTGAACTCAAGTGGGTATTTGGGGGGGGGGTGGATTTTGAGACACTGTTCCTCTGTGTAACAGCCCTAGCTGTCCTGGAACTCACTCTGTAGACTAGGCTGGCCTTGAACTCACAGTGATCTGCCTGCCTTTGCCTCCTGAGTGCTGGAATTAAAGGTGTGCACCACCACCAGCCAGCTCTCAAGTGACTATTTATGGAAATAAATAGATAAAATTTATAGGCTGGTTCCAATACAATTTTAAAATATTATTTTTCCAGTCAAAAGCCCCCACAATGATTCAGGGGCCCACCTCATCTTGAGTCTCTCTCGTTCCCAAGATAGGCCTTCCTCCTACCAACGAAGAAGAAACAAAAAGGAATGTGAAGGCTCACATCCTTTGTAACTTTAGGCTCAAATGTGATCTAGAACTTCTATTTGAATAGTTCGGTAAAAAAGAAAAAAAAAGCATCAAGTGATTGTACCTAAATGCTCGGAAAGGTGTGACAGAGTCGCTAGTGTACCTGGAAAAACGAGGAACGAATACTATGGAGTCTGACCATCTAATCCCCACCTTTAGAACCCCCTTAGGACACACACAGGAGACGCCTCTGCAAGAGAGACACCCCAAACTCGCTATAGTTACTACTTTAGATCAAAATCTGGGATCTGCGGATATTATCAAGCCCTATTTGTTAGGAATTGGTCTCTGGAGATCTGAAAAACATGAATTTTAGATAAAGTAAACTGAGAGAGAGACAGACACACAAAGAGACAGACAGGCAGATAGACACGGGGGGGGGGGGGGGGCGGGGGGGGGGCAGGGGGAGAGAGGGAGAAAAAGACAGAGAACCACAGAGATCAAACTAGGTCATAGGGCATGAATGGGGTCAGTGGACGAGAAACACACAGCCCTCACTGCTTGATTACAACAATGAGTTCAAGCTGAGAGACATTTTTCAGCTAGGGAATTCTATGATTAGACACTGGGTCTCAATACTTGGAATAGCCTTGCCACCCAATTGTTTTTGTGAAAAAAATTTTCCCTGGTCCATTAACCTCTGTGATCATCTGTAAAAGCCAACTGAAGAACATCACTTCCTGGGGTGTGGGGAAGATCATACACTATTCATAGCCTGTTGAGTGCTCATATATACTTGTGGACAGGAACATAGTTCTAACAGCTAAACAGCTGAATAATTTTATCACTGGCTTTAGTATTTTGATGGCAGTGCAGTATTGTTTCCTCAAAAAACTGATTGACTTATTATCAACTTATATAGTCAGCTTCATGTGTGAGCTAATATCGTTACCTAGACACAGATTTTAGCCTTATTATTTTGCTAAGTCATTTAAAAACAAGGAGTCTTGTGTGTGTGTGTGTGTGTGTGTGTGTGTGTGTGTGTGTGTGTGTGTGTATGCATGTAGCATTGGAATTTAGATAGGACACATACATGCTAGGCAGGTGCTCTACCACTGAACTAAATCCCTAGCCCTAGAAATCTGTCTTTATCTATCGCTGCATACTCAGAACCCTGCATGTAGTATTGACTATGACAAAATAAAAAAGCGTCTGTTGACATCCTGGTCACTGTTCTACTGCTAAGAACAGACACATGACAAAGCCAACTTTCATGAAAGGAAGCATTTAATGGGGGCTTGCTTACAGTTTCAGAGACCTAGTCTATCATCATCATGGAAGAGGGCCCAGAGCATGCAGGGTGGCACACAGGGTGTTGGAGCTGTGAAATCTACATCCTGATCTGCAGGCAGAGAGCAGAAGGAGAGAGAGACTGGGTCTGGCTTGGGCTTTTGAAACATCAAAGCCCACCCCCAGTGACACACTTCTGTCAAAAATGTCACACCTACTTCAGCAAAGACACACTTCCCAATCCCTCTATCCATTTCATATAGTGCCACTCCCTTGGTAACTCCAGATGAGCCTATGGGGCAATTCTTATTCAACCCACTACAACTGGATGCATTTAGTGCCTCGCATGGATCCTACAGTGCAATCAGTGCTTGACAAACAGCAGCTGTTTAAGAGGCACTGAGGAGCTGGATAGAGCAGGGAACAGAAGATGAGGGTTTAACTGTACTGCAGGCCTAGCAATAGTGGGCAAGTTCTGTTTATGTTCCATATAATTCTCGTGAGCTTAAATTTGCTTTTCACTTTTATGGGGCTTATTTTAACACTTTTTAAGTTTTCCCCTCAGTCTTTGCAGAAGAAGAAAGGATGAATATTGAGACCTATACTTCCATGAGAGGCACACAAATCTAGGCAATTATCTAGGGAATTGAGATTACAATTGTTATAATTGTATTAAGATTATTTAGGAAAAGCAGTTAGCAGCCAACCCACTGTGAGCCATTAAACGAGGTGCAATAGCAACTTCTCTTGTTGCTATGGCAAAACATTTGACAAAGGCGACTTAAGGAAGGAAGGCCTTACTATTTGTTTGGCCTTGTTGTTTCGAGGGTACACTCCATCATGACACCAAAGTACCAGAGGCAGGGGCAGGAGGCAGCTGGTTCTATTATGTCCACAGTCAAGAAGCAGAGACAGGTAATGCTGGTGCCCAGCTTGCTGGCTCCTTACTCAGTCCAGGACCCCAACTCGGGCAATGGTGCCTCACAGAGAAGCTGGGTCTTACCAGCTAAATTAGCCTGATACAGAAACTTCCTCACAGACCATACCCAGAGGTTTGTCCCTTAGGCGATTCTGGATCTGATCAAATTGACAGTATGGAGCAACACACAGAGTTAAGGCATCCAATAGCACATGCTGTAAATGGGTACTATATGGTAGCCCTTTAATCACCGATGCAGCACTGGAAATGTATCTCTAAGCCCACATTTTTAAAAGCAAATTTGATTGTAATGAATGTCACAGCATCTGATATCAGAAAATATCCAAGAAGCTGAAGCTATGCAGATTGTGATAGAACTCTTTAAAACTTGGTATCTTTAGGGGGTGGTGATGACTCAGCTGCACATCAGAGGCACTTAGGGAAGTTTTTAAGGTACCAGTGCCCGGGTCAGCCACCTCTGCCTCACAGAGACCTACTCTTGAAAACTCCTCCGTGATTCTAATGGCTTCTCTTGCTTCATTTTAAGAGGAAACGCCTCGGCCAGAGGGCACTTTCTTTAGCTTCTGTTGCTATATATTTTCGGGCTTTTGTGTAACTTGAGATGTGGACTAGTCACGGATTTCCTTGGTCAGTTTCTGGCTGGCAGTCGTGAGTGTGACTGCAAGCTCCCATTCCTCCACAGCACATCATGCTCGTGCAGCGCCAGATGTCCGTGACAGAAGACGATCTGGAAGAGTTCCAGCTTGCTCTGAAACACTATGTGGAGAGCGCCTCAGCCCAAAGCGGGTGCCTGCGGTAAGTGCTCAAATGCAAGCCCCCACCAGCTAGCTCTACACAGGTGGTGAGCGTGGGAGTTTCGGTGAGGGTGGAGGTGCCAGGGCACAGGCATTTCCAAATCCTCATATTCAATTCTGCAGAGCAGTCCAGCCCTCTGGGTGATGGCATTTGCAGAGTTTAGCGGGATATTTTCTGTTTGATCTTAGAACCAGAGTTGATTTAATCATGAGGCGTGCCAAGGGAAATAGAGTGGAGAGTCATCCGCACAAGGGTTTTAGAGGATTGCAGCCTCACCTTTTGCACACAGGCTGCCAGCACCCATTGAAAATCATCTGTGGAGACAAGGCTCCCACTCATGAGTGTCTGGCCTAGATTACCCTGTGGACTAAAGACCATTTCCACTACTGTGAGGACAGCAGGGCTCTCTAAAATTAAGATTTTATGATTGCTTCATAAAAGCAGTGGCAATATCTCTTTCCTCCCTTCATTCCACGGCTTCCTCTCCACTGTTAGGAAAAGACTAATAAAATATGCTATATCTCATCTGTAGTTTTTCATTACAACTGGTCCAATAAAACAGTACTAGACTAGTTGTCCACAAACAATGGTAGAATTGCTATCATGAAGACTCTGCAGTACCTCTCCAGGGAATGCCATCTCGAATGCTAAGTATTTGCCTAGTCTTTATGAGTATGCTGCCTTCAAACCCAGAAACCCAGAAAGTATTGCACAGCCATCTAGCAATAACCCAGCATTATCTGTTCCTTCTTACCATGCCTCAGATCTGACCAGGCTCTTCCATAAATATACATCCAGGCAGTCTCTCATGCTGTGCCAGAAGTCCACAGCACAGACCCAAACTTACCTGTGTTTAGAAAACTTCCATAACAATCTACCTCCACCTGCGAGCTTATTTCAACTATATTCCCTAATGTTTTTTCAACGTTCAGGGAGAGTGTTTTAGCAGATGTGTGTTTGTGAGGTATATATCTGTATGAGCATAAAAACACATGCATTATGTCTTTGTTTTGCCCTTCTGTCTGGTGGTTAATGGATTTTTATTTATGCTCAAGCCTACCATTCAGGTCTCTGAAGTAAACTAGGATTAAACTTGGGCTAAAGCTGGGATTGCATAGCTTTGTATCTTAGGGATTCTCACTTGGCTGTAAACCTCATTTTTCACCACCAAGAATCTCATGGAGGCAGGCCTGCTCACATAGACCTGTGATCTCAGCTACTTGAGGCAGGAAGATAACTAGTTTATGGGTTGCCTTGGTGACAGAATGAATTTAAGTTCAACCTGGCAAATTTAATGAGACCTTGTCCCAAACACAGAAAGCATTAGGAATGTACCTCAGAAGTAGAATAGTTGCCTAGCATGTGTAAGGTCCTGGGTTCAGTCCCTACACACACACACACACACACACACACACACACACACACACACACACACACGCATATCTCATGGATGTTTATGTGTGAACTGCCCAGGTATAGTATCTTCCATCCACGGAAGACAGTAAATCTGAGCTAGGCTCACTAATTCCTTCTCCTGGCTGACCTCCCACCTCTGCAGTGTGAGCATCTGGAACCCCTCTCAACTTCCCAGTGCAGCCTTTTGTCACAGACACTAGGAAGTGTTGCACTTCCATGCCTGCTATTCTACTTTCTATCAGGATCAGAAGAGCACAAATAAAAGCATTTTCACCCTTGGAAGAACTAGAGATTTGCCAAGACAGAAATATATGTAATTTCTAAAAGCCTACTCATTTAAAAATAAATCTACTTGGAAAACTCAAAAGGAACCTATGCAGTTGCAGAACATTGAACTCAGTAAACTCTTTCTGAAATAGCAAGATAGGAGAAAAGTCTGTGCTGAATTCCTGGGGATTGGTTAGATGTTTTACACTTATTAAAAGGACACAAAAGTTCTTAAAGGTCTGAAACATCTCTGGGTGCTGGAATAGCCCTAAGAGGAGGACCCTGCTAAAGGCAGGTCAGAGAGGTAGTAGTCTGTCCCTGCTATGAGCAGAGTCGAGGAGAGGACCATTTCCTGAAGGACAGACTCCCAGCTTTGCCTTTTCCTCTGCAGCACTGCTGTGTTTCTTAGTGGTTCTATATCCACTGATTGCTGATTCTTCAGCTAATTTTCTGCAGGAATTATCAGAATGTAGATTTTATCAGATGTATAGAGTATCAGAAAATGACCACACCAGTGGAACACCTTGTGGAAGACACTTCTCCAGTCTAGATTGGATGTTCCAGATGAACCAGTCAATCAGTTCCAGTTCTCCACTTGTTGATGAATCATCAAATGCCACTCATGTCAGCAGCCATGATCCTGGGTACCCTCCCCAGCTGCCTAGTGCTGAGCTGATGGAGTTCTATGAATTAGCAAAGGTTAAAGGTTTCTTTCCCATGATACTTAGCTAAGCCTCCTCATTGCAAGACACAGAGTGCTGCCAAGGGTGATGCCTTACAAGATTAGCTATTTTCATCTATTTTCTTATCTAGTTTTCACCAGAATTGTTATAGGCATACATTTCATCCAGTTTAGAAAAACAAAAAACAGACTCTGGTGTGTTAAAAAACTTGCCCAAGCTTCACTCAAAACCATGTGTGTCTAATCTTTCTTTTCAGGATAATCATAGTTGAATTAAAGATTCCTGAACTTTTGTGGCTAACTAGGAGTAGAATGCATACACAAGATCCTTCCTGTTTCAGTTATAACAGTCATAATCTTGTTAAATTTAGGCAGCAAAATAAGAACATTTGCTCTGAGTATTCACTAAGAAATTTGGAAGTTTGAGGACTGACAGAGGTTTGGTTATAGTATTCTATCAATGAGGCTTTAAAGACTTAAGATAGGGCTGACAAGATGGCTCAGTGGGTAAAGGTGCTTGCTACCAAGCCCAATGATCCGAGTTCCATCCTTGGGTTCTACATGGTGGAAAAAAAGAGAACTGAGTTCCACAACTTGTCTCTGACCTCCACATACCCACCCTGGTGTGCATGCTTATACGCACATAAACACAACAAATTATATATACATATATATAATAAATTATATATAATATATTATATAATATAAAATATATAAAAATCACATATAAATATATAAATTATATAGTATAGTTATATATTATATAACTATAAAAATAGTTATATATATATTATTTGAATAAAAACCTCAGGTGAGAATTACAAATGCTCAATACCTTTTGGGAGAGAGTCACCAGTTGAGTAAATGGCATACACAGTATACTCTTAGAATCAGCCTTGATGCCAGACAGGAAATAGCTACTACCTTCAATGATTTTATGATCTAACTTTGGAAACAAGATCCTTCCTCATGAAGGTAGAAAGCAATTCCAATCATCCTTGTCCAAAACTCTAGTTCTTCAATAGAACTAAGTGATCTCTGAGGCTGCTCTCAGCTACAAAATTCTAGAAATATAATATGTTCATATTTCCAATGTCAAAGGCCTAGGAAACATGACTGTGGATTATATTGCTAAAATTACTTTTGAGACATTCTTAAGAATTAATAGAATGCATTGAAACATTGATTATCAATCTGTATGGATAAGATAAAATATGGTGGCCAAACCTACACCTCAGTGTAGAGAAATGTGGGAAGTATGTATCTCCTATTACATCTTTTCTTCATTGGTTTGGCCCTGTGGGCAAGACAGGGCTGGCACTTGAAGAAGGAAGAAAGCCAAGAGTAAGAGAGAGTCCTCTGCAGTCCTCATAGAACCATTCACAGAGGAGCAAACTGGGATTGAGTAATGGGCCAAAGGTATCACACTTAATGAGTGGTAGTTCTGTTGGGACATTCTTTAACCCACCATCTATCACACCATGATTTGCTTCCTCTTTAATCCTCTACCCCAGGCCTCAAGGAGCTTGGACATTGTGCTGAAATGTGAATTTCATTGGAAGGGCAATGCTGGAGATCAAACACGGGGTCTCCCACCTGCTACACAGTGCTCTACCTACCAATGAGCACATCTCCAATGCGTGTTGCTGGAGGGATATCTCACCACTTAGCCAAAGCTGGTCTCAAACTCAAGACCCTCCTGCATCTGTCCTCTAAATGCTGAAATTACAGGTTTACAAACCTTTCTGTGCTAGTCTAGAAAATGTAAGGTTCTCATAGTACAATAACCAGGCTTTTAAGATAATGAGTAATATTAATAACCAGTTTGCAGGAGGCAATTAATGAGGGACCTGAAATGCTAGGCTGAGTGTTTTAATTTTTACTCTATAGAAAACATACTTAAAATTTGCAATATATTTGAGCATTAGGGACACCTTCAGGACACTAAATAAGCTATAGATTCTCTCCCCAGGAAAAAGTGTATGTGCACATTAATTTGCAGGTCACTTTAGGGGTTTATGGAAAAAGTCACAAAGCTTACCCATGAACTTCTGGAGTAAGAAATACAAACTCCCTATTGTATTATTATCATACAGCAAATATTTATTCAGAAATATCTTGAGTAATATTAGTATATCATGCATAATGAATAATTATATTTTTTTAAAATGTGAAAAATACCATAGTACAGAAATAAAAGGAACAAAATGTCCTGTGTTCATGCTCCACACTGCCATGAGCAAGATCTTTTTTTTTTCTTTTTAATATGTGGTTTACAGAATAAATACAAGATAAAGAGCCTGCCGCAGAGTTTAGGAGGTGTCAGGAGTGGACCAAGAGAGTTTGTTAAAGAACTGGGTTAGTGCCAACCCGGAAGGGGTTGCTGCTGGCATCAGGAAGTGAGCACAACAGTGTTGCCGTTGTGAGTGAAAGACTGAGTAAGCGTTCAGAGCTGGAAACTGTGGGTTTAGGTCCAGGACCAGATGGGTGAGCAGATGGACAGGCAGTCACGTAGACATGTCAACAACAGGGAACCCAAACAAGCTGACGCTCCAGGGACAGTCACCGGGTTCTTCTCTTGCTGGTCTGTGATGCAGGTATTAGATAATAGGTTGGTGTGGAGCCATATCATTGAAGTGTTATGCCACTTTATAGGATCCAAATGAAGGATTTACACCCTTTCCTGCGTCTGATGTATCTAGCAACTTCTTGGGCCTGGTTTCCGTGATACGATTTTCATACATCCATGTGCCCCTACAGTTGCAGTTCACTCCCAATGAACGTACAGGTGGCTCCATCCCAGGAAGAGGTCATGCACCAGTTTGTGCTGGGTGGTAGTGCCTGACTGATGGTACAGCTTCTGGTCCACCCAAGGGTACATTCCTCCTTTTCCGTCAAAATGGCATCAGAAGATACTTGTAAAATGGAGTCTTCTAGGGCAGTGTGCAGCCTTTTGACAAGTGCAGTTATATGCAATATAGGATAACTTACAGTAAGGTATAACCTGACTTAACACAGCCAGCCAGGATGGGACACAGCTACCCAGTGCCTGCACACCCAGCACAGTCTGTGGAGAGATCTAAACCATGGTCAGGAGGACACGGTTACTTGGTGCCTGCACACCCGGCACTGAACAAAAAACACTTTCCCTTTTTACATTCTGATGGGAGGATGAGGCTGATAATGATGATAAAATAATTACTAACATAGCTAATATTTATTGGGCACTTATGTGCTGGGATTATCTTTATTCTTTCTGTGTACTAGGCTACCACATTTTATTCTTTTCAATAATTTGATAAACTCTAAACTTTATTTTTTATTTCCCCCACCTTATAGTTAAACATACTGAGGCAAAGAGATCCAGAGAAACTTTGAAGGCTTACAGAAAGGCCAGGGTTTTGTTTGTTTTATTTATTTATTTAGTTTTATTTAGTTTTTACATAGAGTCTCAGAGTCTCTCTGTAGCTCCTCTCAGGCTGACCTAAAAATCCACTCTCAGCCTCATGAGCAGGATCTTTTAAAAATAAAAACCTATTAAAATTCCTTTTTGTACTTACTGCCACCTGCTGGTCACAAATAGGTAAATCCTAAATCTTCATGGATTATTTCACTGATAAATCCTTATTTTTTAAATCCTTCATTTTGCTTCCAAAACAATTGACTAAAAAGATATCCTCAAAGAACTCCGTTTCTGCATACACTGCGCTTTTGTCTCTTCTTACTCGTGAACTTCATGAGCGTGCCCTTCTGCTCTTCTGTTTCCATGTGGATCTCTTACTCATCTCTTCTACCACCTGCTCAGCTTTTCTCTGCGCTTTGTATGACTGTCCTCTATTATGCTCCACACTGCTGTGAGCAGAATACTTTAAAACAAATCATTTTTAATAAATTTTGGCACAAAGGAAGCTTAGTAAAACTTTTGAACTGGAGGACTGGAGAGATGGCTCAGCGGTTAAGAGCACTGACTGCTCTTCCAGAGGACCCAGGTTAGATTTCAAGTATGGTGGCTCCCAAGTATAACCCCAGTTTCAGGGGAATATGACACTCCTTTCTGGCCTTCATGGGCACCAGACATGTAAGTGATGCACAGACATACATACAAGCAAAACACAAAACAACACAAATAATAAATTAAGAACTTTTTAATAAAAGTGTTCAAAGATAATATTAAACTGAAACTTATATGCCAAAATAGATGCACTTGGCTACTCAATTCTTGATAAATCCATTTGATAGTCTACCCAGCTTAAGTTATTTTGTTTCTTGTACATATAGATAACATGGTTGTATAGTACACATAGAGATTAGACAATTTGGTATGCTTTTGTCTGTGTGTGCACCGTGGGTGGTCATGGATATGTGTGTCAACATACGTGTGCACACAGGTACAGATGGAGGCTGGAGGCTGTTAGGAGTCTTCCTCGCTGCTCTCCACATTATCCATTAAGGTAAACTTAGGCAGCTCGCAATGAGGATGGTGCAGCTTGTCACTTATGCTTTGCCCCCTGAGCCACCTCCCCCACCCCTCCTCTGCTTCTTTAATTTCCAGAGCCCAATCATGCCTCTTCTATTTCAGCATCTCTATACAGAAGCTTTCAAATGAATCTCGATACATGATTTATGAGTTCTGGGAGAACAGCAGTGTGTGGAATCGGTAAGTTGTAAGGAAAAACGACTTGTTAAACTTGTGTTAAACGTGGAGTGTGACAATGTATGTGTGAAACTTTTAGACTGTTGGGAAAGTTGTATTTTTGCTTATTTTTGTGGTGCTAGAGATTGAACCAAGGCTTTGAGCATTCTAGATAAGCACTCTGTCACTGATACATCCCAGCTTCCTTTTAAGTTTGTGCTTTGGAATCAGGATGCATAACTTGTTCAGGATGGTCTTGCACTTACTCTGTAGTCCAGTCTGGCCTTGAATTTGAAATGCTTTTGATTCAGCCCCAAGTATCTAGGATTCCAGACCTACACTATCAGATCTGAGGTGCTTACCTGATCTTAAAACTTGCCTTCCCTGTTACATGAATCCTATGCTCTTCGGAATTTATTTCGTAGCTTTGGATAATGATCCCACTTTGACTTTTTTAACTTTACTGATGCTCTTGGTGAAAAGGAATTAGTCATGGGCATCTCAGGAAGAAGTGATGAAGGGCGCTTGAAGCTTCATAAAATATAAGCTCTGTAGACATCATTTTGTTTTATTTAAATTTAAAACTATACACAGTGGCTAATACAACTTTTTTAAATGACTATAAATATTAAAAGTAAAGTAATAAAAGATATTGCAAAAGCTTACAAATCAACTTTGAAAGTAAAAATGATTACTAACAAATATGCAATTTTAAAATATGTGATGAAGGAATGTTTTGTTCTTCTATCTCATAAACAGTTCCTGATGGTTTTAGGTAGTACAGAAAATACAGCTTTCCAATAATCATTGTTTTAGGGTGCTAAATATGGAAATAAAAGAAAATGCTGGGAAATTCAACTGATTCGTATTTCACCTTAAATTTGTGTGTGTGTGTGTGTGTGTGTGGCTTCAAGGAGCAGTCTTGGATTGTAACTCAATGGTAGAGTTCTTGCCCAGTAATAAATAATCGAAGCATTCTGTGCTATAATGAAGACACAATGTCAGCAATATTATTTCAGGCAGAGTTCTGGAGGGCAACTTAGTTCCAAGCATTTATTCTCTGCTGATACTAAGTTTAGATATCCTGTTCTTTAAACATGCAGATATGAGAATGCTTTCATTTGTACATCTCTCCGGAATTTTAGCCTGCCTCCTGTTGTTGCATGTTCTTCTATATGCTTATCTTAAATGCCCTTTCTTCTCAATTTCTGATGACAATTATTGCTCTTCAGGTTCTATTCAAGTTAAATAAGCATGAAGAGTAGACCATATCTGGCCATTTAGCTCAAGCCATGCCAAATCTTGACATCTTGGTTGAATTTGATCTCTGCTGTAATCTACTTAGGAAGGTTTTAAACAAAAATGAATACCTTTAACCTACAATCATTTCATAGCCACCTCCAGACAAACTACAGCAAGACCTTCCAAAGAAGCAACGTGGATTTCTTGGAGACTCCAGAGCTCACATCTACTATGCTAGTTCCTGGTAACTACCCTGGAGCATGCTCCATGCTTCTATGTGCTTCTCTACTGCCTTTTTTTTTTTTTTAAGATAGCATGATCCTCCACGCTTTGTCAATAGTGCTTTCTTAACTGTTCCTGTATTTAAAATTTAGGGAGGGGAAGAAACATTTGACTTTTGCCCTTAATGACTTTGTTTCTAGCTATATTAAGCCTAGTACTGATAGCTGTTTGGTCACTACAACTTTAGGAAAATTTAAGTGTAAGTCAACTCATATACTTCAAAAATTATTTAAATGGTTTATTATATTACAACTAGTATGCTCAAATAGTATGCTGAATGCAATTTGAAATAAGTAATCATAGGATAGATTTTAGAATGTTAGAAAAGTTTATTATGATAGTTGCTAAAATGATTTTTATAACTGGGAGAAAGAAGATTAGGAGGAGAGATATTTGGAGTGGAATTGCCTAAGAAGGCTGAACAAAGCTTAAGATCACTGAGAAAATTCTCTTGCTGTCTACTTTTCCACTCAGTTGCTAATTGTGCATATAATATAACCAGGTAATAACGTGTTCTTGGCCCCGGAGTTCCTAAGGTGCTTAGCTGATTTATTGGCACCGATTGGAATCCTGTTCTGACCAAGCATTTTGTTAAGAGCTGATGTACAAAGTAAAAGCAAAGTCTCTAAGATTAAAGTGCTGTCTATGCAGTATGACCAAAAAAAAAAAAATGTTTAGAAAGGGCATACATTTACATAAAAACAAAAGACAGCTCAAGGCACAAAACAGTAGTTATCACCGAGGCAATACATGCTTTGTAGACTTAAAGAAGTTCTCTTAGGGTTGGGGATTTAGCTCAGTGGTAGAGTGCTTGCCCTGGGTTCAGTCCTCAGCTTAAAAAAAAAAAAAAGAAAGAAAAAGAAAGAAAGAAAGAAAGAAAGAAAGAAAGAAAGAAAGAAAGAAAGAAAGAAAGAAAGAAAAAAGAAGTTCTCTTACTCAACTTTAAGGTGGAGAATATCTTAATTAGACATATGAACAATGTTTTAGAGGCCTTGAAGGCTGTTTAAATGGATGACAGCATGAGCCACTCATTCATAACTGACCGGATGGACAAAGTAGTCATCATGGAGCAGAGACTAACCAAGCAGGACAGTGACCAGAGGATAAAAGAACCTACACCAAGAGCCTGCTGGGATTCCAGCTGCAGACATACAGCAAGATCAATTCTGAGTGAGGACAAGAGCAGATAAGGACAAAACATCTGAGAGAGGCCCAGAAAGTGTCTTTCTGTAAAAGATGCGCAGAGGAAGAAGAGCTACTTTATTAAGGAGAACAAGGGGCACCATCTCAGGGAGAACCAGAACAGGTCAGATAGCATCAGAGTGGAATACATGGATATCATGCTCCTTGAGTTCAGGGTGAAGTGTTTGAAAAACGGCACAGGAAATTGGATTGGACAAGATCACCACTGAAGAGAAGAGTCTTAGTGGAGTAGTAGGGATCCGCTGCATTGAGGAACAGATGGGAGACTAGGCAATGAATGCTGGAACCGCAGCTGGTTGAGGAGCCAGGAGCCGGGTGGGAGAGCCTTCAATTTAGCTGATCCTCACAGTCTAAGGCAGAGCTGTGGTGTGCCAGGAGAGCCTCTGGGGGACACACATGTACAAAATCTCCCACAGGTTTAATCCTCAAACAAACAAACAAACAAACAAAACCACACACATGATGGAGTTCCTCAGGCTTTGCACTTTGTATTACAAGGTGCCATAGTTGGGGAAGACCAGGAAAGTGTGATGACAAGTTATAAAGGAAGATACTGGGGCAGCCATATTCTGTGTATCTAGTAAAGTTTTAGTTTCACTATTATAGCACCCTTGAACTTGCTGTTTTAAATAGGTTCAGCCTATGATACAAATCAATGATGTAAATTTGACTGACTACAGCCTTTGCTGATAGAATGAAGGGAAATAGGGCTAGCATTTTTCTGCTCATCTTTTTCTTTAAGACTGCACTGCTACTGTGTGACCCAAAAACAGTAAAACTTTTCTAAGAGAAGGAATAAAGACTTCCATACCACAGATGTATGGGTATTGGACATGCAAATCTCCAAGACCTTATATTAATATTTTTGTGTTTACCTTCAGATCCATTTTCAAATCTCCCAAAACTAAGCCCATTGGTTAAAAAGGGTAAAATTATTGTTTGTTCTTATTGGGATCTTGAGTCTATCCATGTCAGAAAACATGTAGGCAAAAATAGAGTAGAAAAATAATACAGAAAGGAGCTCATGAGATAACAAGAAGCGGGAGGGGGGGTTATTGGAAGCATTGTAATTATAAAATAACCTAGTTTTCTGATCCACCTTCACCATAATTTTGAATGAACTTTTGATGTGATGAACTATTTCATCATTGATATATGCATCACTCCACTCCACTGTCTCTCAGTGTCCCCTAATTTACAAGGAAAAATTGGGGACAAATAAAACTGCATCAACTCTCATCCTTGGAGGCTGAACTTCATGCAGTTTAAGCTCTGTCTAGCTTTGCATTAATTTCCATATCACACCTAATCTCAACAATGATAAATGGAACTTAACAGAACATAAGGAAAAGCTAGTCTTGGCTTCTAACACAAATTAAAACCTATCTTAAACAAAATTTTACCATCCATTGGAGCATCCCAACCTATTTTAAAGTTTCCTAGGAGTGACTGCAGGAAGACAACCCTGAACAGAAATCTTCAATTTAGACAATATGTATAGTTTTAGTAGCCATACTACTTCTTATTTTAAAACTTTTCTTGTTTTTTTATTTGCTGCATCTTCATATTTTTCCTTTTTTATTATAAAGAAATTCTCTGTTAATTTTACATACCAACCACAGATTCCCCCTCTCCCTGCCCCCAACCCTTCCCCCAATCCTCACATCCTTTAAGTAAAGGTCTCCCATGAACCTGATACATTCAGTTGAGGCAGGTCCAAGCCCCTAGCCCTACACCAAGGCTGCAAAAGGTGTCACACCTTAGGCACTAGGCTCCAAAAAGCTGCCTCATAGACCAGGGATGGATTCTGATCCTCCTGCCTTGGCCCCCCCCAACCAATTCAAGCTAAACAACTGTCTCAAATATCCAGAGGGTCTAGTCCAGTCCCATGGGGGCTCCACAGGTATTGGTCCAGAATTCAGGGGTTTCCACTAGTTTGGCTGGCCCTCTCCATACATTTTCCCATTACAATCTCGATGCACCTTGCTTATAGAATCTCTCCTCTTTCTCATCAATTGGACTCCTGGAGCTTGGCCTGGCACCCAGCCATGGATTTCTGCATCTGCTTCCATTAGTCACTGGATGAAGGCTCTATGATGACAGTTAGGGTATTCACTAATCTGGTTACCAGAGTAGACCAGTTCAGGCACTCTCTCGACTATTTTTAGTAGACTAAGATGGGGCCATCCTTGTGGATTCCTGGGAACTTTCCTAGCACTCTGTTTCTCCATATGCCCATGATGTCTTCATTTATAATGGTATCTCTTTCTTTGCTCTTCTACTCTGTCCCTGTTCCACCTCAAACCTCCCATTTTCTTATGCCCTCACCTGCCATTCCTTGCCCTCCATTACCCCCCAGTTTGTTCATGTAGATCTCATCTATTTCTCCTTTATTGGGCTATCTAGGTGTCCCTCTTAAGGTCCTCCTTGTTATCTAGCTTCTCTGGAGTTGTGGGTTGTAGTCTGGTTATCCTTTGCTTTATATCTAGTATCCACTTATGAGTGAATACATACTGTGTTTGTCCTTCTGAGTCTGGGTTACCTCACTCAGGATGATATTTTCTAGTTCCATTCATTTGCCTGCAAATTTCATGATATCATTGTTTTTCACTGCTGAATAGTACTCCATTTTGTATAGGTGCCACAGTTTCTTCATCCATTCTTTGGTTGAGGGGAATCTAGGTTGTTTCAAAGTTCTGGATATAATGAATAATGCTGCTATGAACATAGTTGAGCATGAGCACTTGTGTTATGATTGAGCATCCCTTGGGTATATGCCCAAGAGTGGTATAGCTAGGTCTTGAGGAAGATTGATTCCCAATTTTCTGAGAAACCACCATACTGATTTCCAAATTGGCTGTACAAGTTTGCACTCCCACTAGCAATGGAGGAGTGTTCCCCTTGCTCCACATCCTCTCCATCATAAGCTGTCCTCAGTATTTTTGATCATAGCCATTCTGACAGGTGTAAGGTGGTATCTGAGAGTCATTTTTTTGATTTGCATTTCCCTGATGACTAAGGATGTTGAGCAGTTCTTTAAATGTCTTTCAGCCATTTGAGATTCTTCTGTTGAGAATTCTGTTTAGATCTGTAGCCTATTTTTTAATTGGATTGTTTGGTGTTTTGATGTCTAGTTTCTTCAGTTCTTTATATATTTTGGAGATCATCCCTCTGTCAGATGTGGGGTTGGTGAAGATCTTTTCCCATTCTGTAGGCTGTCATTTTGTCTTATTGACCGTGTCCTTTGCCCTACAAAAGCTTCTCAGTTTCAGGAGGTCCCATTTATTAATTGTTGCTCTCAGTGTCTGTGCTACTGGTGTTATATTTAGGAAGTGGTTCCTATGCCAATGCATTCAAAACTACTTCCTACTTTCTCTTCTATCAAGTTCAATGTAACTGGATTTATGTTGAGGTGTTTGATCTACTTAGAGTTTTGTGCATGGCGACAGATATGGATCTAATTGCAGTCTTCTACATGTTGACATCCAATTATGCCAGCACCATTTGTTGAAGATGCTTTCTTTTTTCCGTGGTACAGTTTTGGCTTCTTGGTCAAAAATCAGGTGTTCATAGGTGTGTGGATTAATGTCAGGGTCTTCAATTCGATTCCATTGGTCCACATGTTGGTTTTTATGACAGTACCAAGCTGTTTTTTTATCACTATAGCTCTATACTAGAGCTTGAAATCAGGGATTGTGATGCCTCCAGAGGTTGCTATATTATACAGGATTCTTTTGGCTATCCTAGGCTTTTTGTTTTTCTTTTTTTCAAGTCTATGAAAAATTGTGTTGGGATTTTGATGGGGATTGTATTGAATCTGTAGATTGCTTTTAGTAAGATTGCCATTTTTACTATGTGATTCCTGCCTATCCATTAGTATAGGAGATCTTTTCTTTCTTTCTTTCTTTCTTTCTTTCTTTCTTTCTTTCTTTCTTTTTTTGAGCTGAGGATCGAACCCTGGGCCTTGCGCTTGCTAGGCAAGTGCTCTACCACTGAGCTAAATCCCAACCCCTCATTTTTTACTATATATCTTTATTTTATAATTAACTTAATTTCACATATCAACCATGGATTCCCCTGTCCTCCCTCCTCCCACCCCCCAGTGCTCCCTCCTAATCCATCCCCCATTCCCACCTCCTCCAAAGCAAGGTCTCCCCTGGGGAGTCAGCCCAGCCTGGTAGACTCAGCCGAGGCAGGTCCAGTCCCCTCCTCCCTACACCAAGGCTGAGCAAAGTATCCCAGCATAGGCCCCAGGCTCCAAAAAGCCAGCCCATGCACCAAGAACAGGTCCCGGCTCCACTGCCTGGGGGCCTCCCAAACAGTTCAAGTTAATCAACTGTCCCACTTATCCAGAGGGCCCAGTCTAGTTCCATGGGTGCTCCTCAGCCATTGGTTCACAGTTCATGCATTTCCACTAGTTCGGCTATTTGTCCCTGTGCTTTTTCCAGTCATGGTCTCAATATCTCTCACTCATACAATCCCTCCTCTCTCTCGCCAATTGGGCTCCCAGAGCTCCTCCTGTGGCTCGGCTGTGGATCTCTGCATCTACTTCCATTTTTAAAGTGGATGTCTTAATACTTCAGATCTGTTCATAAAATATTTTAGGATGTTAACAGTATGCTATTACAGTATCGTACAGTGTAAATATCATTTGGTCATTCACAATGCAACTCACAGTATTTCTCAAAGAAATGCAATAAGCAAGCTGGTCACTGGTTCTGATTTTGTAACTCAGAATTTCTTCAAAAAGCATTTCTGGGGTATCTCTTTCTTTTTCAGTAACCACTCATAGCAATGACACTTAGCTTTCCAGTTTATTTCATGATGGAGGGTTTATATAGATTGCAAACTCTTTCTCTTGACTTCCACCCTGGAGCTGATACAAATGCTGTGATGTGATCTGGTTTTACAATGAGTTCTGGGAGTCCAGAATGAGTATGATGAGTGATTCTTAGAAACAGAACAAATGGGTGGATCCTCAGATCAAGATGAGGAGTGTTGAATCTATAGCCACCTAAGCTAAAGGAAGAATAGCTAGGAGTAAGATTTGTAACACAAATTGCTAGACAGCATTATTAATAAAAACCAGGAGCCAGATATTGGGGTAAAAACTGAGATCAATGGAATAGGAAAAGCCACAGCCAACCTCACCTTACACATGCCTCAGGCTCCAAAGAGACCTATTTCCTATATACCCACTCCTATATGTATTTCTGTTCTGCCATCTCATTTCTTCTCTCTGCCCAGCTACATAAATTCCTATTTGTCTGTACAGACCTTCAGACATTTAAGGTTAGTGCTGGGATTAAAGGTGTGTGTGATTTAAGCTTTAGTAATATTTCTTTTACAAATGTGGGTGCCCTTGTATTTGGGGCATGAATGTTCAGAATTAAGACTTCATCTTTGTAGATTTTCCCTATGATAAATATGTAATGTCCTTCTCAATCTCTTTCAATTGGTTTTAGTTTGGTCTATTTTATTAGAAATTAGGATAGCTACACCGAGCTTGCTTCTTAAGTCCATTTGATTGGAAAATCTTTTCTCAGCCTTTCACTCTGAAGTAGTGTCTGTCTTTGAAGTTGATGTGTGTTTCTTGTATGCAGCAGATAGATGGATCCTGTTTTTTTATCCATTTTGTTAGCCTGTGTCTTTTTATAGGCAAATTGAGACCATTGATATTAATGGATATTAATGACCAGTAATTGTTAATTCCTGTTATTTTTTATTGGTAGTGTGTGTATCTCTTCTTTGGTATTTGTTGGTGTGAGATTATCTATTGCCTATGTTTTCATGGGTATATCTAACTTCCTTAGGTTGGATGTTTCCTTCTAGTGCTTTCTGTAGGGCTGATTTGTGGTTAGGTATTGTTTAAATCTGGTTTTATCATGGAATTTTTTGTTTACTCTGTCTATGGTGATTGAGAGTTTTGCTGGGTATAATAGTCTGGGTTGGCATTCATGGTCTCAATGTCTGCATAACAGCTGTCCAGGACCTTCTGGCATTTAGAGTCTCCATTGAGAAGTCAGCTATTATTCTTATGGGTCTGCCTTTATATGTTACTTGGCCTTTTTTCTTTGCAGCTCTTAATATTTTTTCTTTATTTTTGTATGTGGTTTGATTATTATGTGGCAAGGGGATTTTTTTAAATCTAGTCTATTTGATGTTCTGTAAGCTTTTTGTATTTTCATAGGCATTTCCTTCTTTAGGTTCAGAAAGTTTTCTTCTATGATTTTTTTGAATATATTTTCTGTGCCTTTGAGTTGGTATTCTTCTCCTTCTTTTATCCCTATTATTCTTAGGTTTGGTCTTTTCATGGTGTCCCAAATTTCCTGGATGTTTTGTGTTATGAGTGTTGGCTTTAGTGTTGTCTATGATTGACGAACTATTTCCTCTATTAATATTGTCAATGTCAGAGATCTTTCTCTTCCATCTCTTGCATTCTGCTGGTTATGTAGTTCCTGTTCATTTACTCAGATTTTCCATTTCCAGCATTCCCTCAGTTTGTCTTCTTTATTGTCTTGATTTCAGTTTTCAAATCTTGAACTGTTTCCTTCATCTGTTTGCATTTTCTTGGCTTTCTTTAAGGGATTTATTGATTTCTTCCAATTTTTTGTGTGTCTTTTCTTCGATTTGAGGGAATTTTTCATTTCCTCTTTAAAGACCTCTATCATCATCTTCTGTTTCTTCTGCATTGCTTATGTAAGACCACTAGGTTCTGACAGTGCCATATTTATCTTTATATTGTTGACTGTATTTTTGCATTGGCATCTACCCATCTTCTCTAATGAGTGCAAGCAGTGTCTGTGTCTGAGGGAGCCTCTCTTGGTCCAATTGATACTCTTGGTCCAATAGGAGCTCTTGGTCTAATCACAGTTCTTAGTCCAATTGGCACTGGCAGGCTCTGTCTCAGGGAGAAGCTGAAGTCTTGTAGGGTGGGTGGGTTTGGGAGGGGTGGGGTTTGTGAGTTACAGGGTATGGTGGGTGATGGTGGTAGTCTGACCTGTCTGTAGGAGACCTGCCTACTGGCCTGAAACTGAAACTGCAAAGGGTGGTGGTGCTCCTGGGCCCAGAGCCTAGAGGCTGGGGAGTTTAATTGGTTCACCATACCACTTCTAATACTAATTTTAATGACCAGTTTTGTGCATTTTGTATGTTATACCATAATGAAGGTTAGAAATGACAACAAAACCAGAGTCACTGCACAAACTTAAGTCTAAACCCTGAAAACAGTACCTGTGGTGTTTATAAATAGAGAAGATACATCTCAAGTAAGCTGAACACCATTAGATGTAAGTACACACCAAAGTATATGCCTATAAGCTATTAAATACAAGTGTCAAATGAATCATCATAGAATACAGTGATGCAGGTCCACTAACCATCATAAGCCATGCAGACAACAGGAGTTAGGTAATCAGTTCAGGATCCAGAATGTCCTTACCATAAAGGGAAGAAATGCACAGGAAAGTGTTCAAGTAAGCCAACAGCTTTAAAACAAAGCTTACTCCCTTCCATCTGCCTCTTACCACAGCATGCCAACAACCACACTTCTTTGCATTGGTTATGTGTAGGTGTTTATATTCGTGGGAGAACACATTTCTAGTGCTGAAATTTAAAAATATTGTTTATAAAAATCTATTTGTTTAGACTCAAACTTCCTGAAGCATGTATGTAGGAGTACCGTATGTTATTTCCTAATAACTGCTACTGCTGGGTAGATTGCAACAACATGACTCACCACCAGGGTGTTGATAATCTTGCTATGAGAAATGTTATTCATATATAACAAAAACATCTTAGCCAACAAAGTACAAAGAACTAGAGTATAATTACACGGGAATAAATCAACATCCCAAAGAGTCTAGAATTGAAAACTAGAAAAGCAGTTATGCATACTGAAGACAAAGGGAATGAACTCTTTTCAGTTTAGACTTTCTCTGCCCTAAAAACACATATTTTAATTACTGTTTTTCTTCTTTCAGCTTCATGGTGGATCCTGAACAACAATTAGATGTCCCTACACGTTGTCTTCATTGTTCCAAGTACAAGCATTCTTATCTAAAATGCAAACTGGAAAGTTCTCTGTGGTTGTCAATTGGCTGCACACTTTTGTTCAAGGTGTTTACTATAAGTATACTATTCTGAAGTGTGTTCTGTAACTATTTTCAAAGTTTGTTACTCTTGATAATTGATGCTAATTGATTGGTTACATTGTAATCAAAATTATAACAAAATGCTAATATATAAAAATGGTATAAATTAAGTAAGGAAATTGTGAGAATTATGGTAAAAAAAAAAAAAGCTAAGTGAGAACTTCTAGAACATTGTACCATAGGCCAGGGTTTGTAAACTGGCATATACTCTAAAGAATCACATCCATACTTTGTGACTTTTTCAGTAACACATTCTTCTTCAATAAGGTCCACATGCTCATCACATGGTCCTCCAATTTTTCTCTTTATAATTCCTTTAATATTAACATAAATGCACTAAACAACATTGGCTGTAGCCTGTAGATGCTCTGTCCATGTGTCATGTTGTAAACTGGCTGTAGCCTGTAGACGCTCTGTCCATGAGTCATGTTGTAAAGTGGTATTTTGCAAGTGAACACTCTGTAGTAACTTAGAGCATTTACTAATGTGACACCTTTGCTTGTATGACTCTCATATATAAGCTAAACATTACTGAGCAAACATTGGGGGAATTAAAGATTATGGTAGAAGGCTTTGATATATGATCCAAATAGCTAACTATTCTTATGAAAAGTGGACACTTGTATTAAAATGAAGATTTTCAAATTCAATACTTTAACTCTAAAATTTCAACTCAACTGAATAAAGAAATTTAAAATAAGCACAAAACTTTAGTACTGAATATACCAATTTTATATACTTCCCTAAGATAACAACTACACAGCTTATCTACTCAAGAACTCTAACTCTTGTTATAGACTCTGCTATGAAAATATACATAAAACTATTACCATGTTATTCTCTCATACAAATGCCTTTGAAACTCTTGGTCTTAAGGGGAAAAACATGTAAAATATTATGGTATTTTTAACAGTTGGAAAACTTAAGTAAAGAT
This sequence comes from Onychomys torridus, assembly GCF_903995425.1. Taxonomy (NCBI): domain Eukaryota; kingdom Metazoa; phylum Chordata; class Mammalia; order Rodentia; family Cricetidae; genus Onychomys; species Onychomys torridus. Next base: position 16,957,615 of record NC_050444.1, on the reverse strand, counting down.
AAGGCTTGAATGAAAGTTTCATTTCATAAATATGAGACTCTATTATCTCAAACAATTTATGGGATATTGATTTATTGAATGCTTTTGTATAATTTCAGTATTTAACAATCTATGTAAATTTTCATAGTTTCTGTTAGACCAAATGAGCAAATTTCTACACACACACACACACACACACACACACACACACACACACACAGAGTGCATATGTATATTCCTAAGCACTATGAAACAATGCCTGGTTCAACACTTTTGATATAGATATGCAAGGCAAAAACATTAATGGAGTTTTTTATACAATGATTGTTGAGACAAAAATTATACATTTGTGTGAAAGGCAAAGAGACCGCAGGGCAGTTTTTGTGGTCTCACTGTGATTACTCACTGTAAAGTTCTGAAACTCAAGGGTCTTTCAACCAACAAATGCTTCTTGGAAATACTGGATATAAATGATTTCAAAATACAAATTGAAACCAATCCAAGCATTGTCTTAGCTGGCCCACTTTATATTCAACCCCAAAATCCTACCAAGTGTATTGCATATGAGGTAGTTCCCAAAGTAGCATGGTAGTATAATTGAAGAGGGTCTCTGCCCAGCAACAGAGTTTGGAGAAAGGCCCTCTGCTTACAAATTGGAATGAGTTTTGTAAATATATTAAACTAGAATCAAAAGGACTTGAGAAAAAAGCAAATAATTAACCAATTTAATTCTATGGTAAATCTTAGCTATTCTGCATATATTTATGTGTTTTTTAAGTGTGTGTATGTGTGTATGAATATGTATGGAAATACATGCATACATATACTGGATCCCAAGACAAAAGGATGCAACAGGAGGCAACACACACACACACACATACACACACACACACACACACACACACACACAGGATTCCATAGTATAAATATCTCATTTTCAAACAAACAATGCGTTTACACTTAATGAACAGGTGACTTTCTTTTTTCTATTGAAAAACAATTCTTTCTCTGAGGAGCAGACAATGAAAAAGAAGCTACTAAAAGAGCCAGCTGGGAAATCTGCTGTGGCAGAGGTGCTGGCTTCATACTTCACACTCAGGAGAAACAAGGTTTCTGCTACTGGTGGCCTCGAGTGACTTCCCAGGGGCCCTGAACACAAGTGTGAAGGACTGGGTTTATGCTTACCTTTCTGTCTGCAGTATTCCTGAAACTTAGTACACTAAATTCCTAGGAATTAAAAGTTTATGCATCAAAATTCTTCATCCATATATATTCTTATTATGAGAAATTACAGAATTGAAACTTAATATACCTCAATTATTTGCAAATTCCTGAATTTGTCCTCCTTTAGAAGCAATCTCAATTTTATTTTCCAACTGCTTGACTCTCAATCATATAATCTGAGTGCCATTAAGTATCAGCTACTTTTCAACTTCAGTTTCATTAACTATCATTGTCTTCAAAATGTTTATCTCTGCTCGGAGTTATGGATCTAAGACCATGTTATTATTAAGAACCTAGAGAACAATCAATCACATGTCTTAAATGACTATCAGAAAGTCTCTTCCCCTCTTCCACTGCCATTGATAACTGCTTTGAACACCCTGAATCATTCTGAGCCTCTGGAGACATCCTAACGACCTGTTCAGGGCTGGTGTGAAATTAGTGGGGAAAAAGTGACATTGACTTTACAGACAACAAAAATTATGTACCATATATACATCATAGCAAATACTTTATATTTGAGAATCTTTACAGCTTACATTTCCATTCCATTATTACAAGTGATGAAAAACAAGAATTGCAAGTAGCATGCAAATTATAATACAGTCTTCCCACTTCGCCAACATCCCCACTTTTGAGTGTTACTTCCCAATTTTTGCAGGAACTGCCTGCAAAGCTGAAACTGATTAGAAAAATTCTTTATAGTTTAAAATATCTCTTTCTCATTTTATGAGAAGCCAAATAGCCAACCATCAAAAGTAAAAATAAATTGAATCGTCACAGTCCATTAGTTATTGTTACTAGGTCCACTTCATTTGCAGGTGTCCAAAATATAAAATGAATAATTCTTTATCTTCAAATTCATCTGTTCTTAAAATGCTACTTATAACTTTGGTTGTTTTCCTGTAATATAGAAGAAAGATAATTTATCAATTAGACTAACTGGAAACAGTTTTCACAAATTAGCTTATTCAATCAAATACTATGAATCTACTTCTATGTAAATGCATGTTACTATAGAAACAAAGTAACTGGAACTATCAAATACATTTGTGTTTCAATAAACTTATGTAATCCATTTTTAAAAATAGTAAATTGTATTCTAAGTATGTTGTTCTGTTTCTGTGGTACCTAGTTTTATAAATGTTGTTAATGCATAAAACAAAAGTAAGCAAGTCTAATGTATATTTACCCAAAATAAGTTTGTCAAGCTTTTATTAACAAAATAGTGTTAATGAATTATTTAAGCCTGGAAATAAAGACTGATTTGTTTTATGAATTTATATTTATTCTTACAGACCAAGAAATTATATGTTCCCTTAATCTTCAAACAGGTGAGAAAATTCAAGTATTTAAAAACCTTTGTCTTCACCAAATATTCCTTTCTTAAGAGTATTATTTAAAAATTTATTTCCTAGCTGAGTGATGGTGGCACACACCTTTAGTCCCTGTGACTCTGAGTTCAAGGCCAGCCTGATTACAGAGCAAGTTCCAAGACAGCCAAGACTGTTTCACAGAGAAACCCTGTCTCGGAAAAAAAACAAAAAAACAAAAAAACAAAACAAAAAACAAAAAACAAAAAAAACAAAACAGCAATCTATCCTTTAGGCTGGAGAGATGGCTAAGAGGTTAAGAGAGAGCCCTGGCTGCTCTTCCATAGGTCCTGAGTTCAATTCTCAGCAACCACATGGTGGCTTACAACCATGAGGTTGTGATAATAATGAGATCTGATATCTTCTTCTGGCCTGCAGGCAGAACACTGTATACATAATAAATAAATAAATCTTTAAAAAATGTATTTCCTGATTTAATTTGAAGAAAAAAAAGGCTAATGAGCTAGTGAGATGACTAAGTGTATAAAGGGGCTTGCTGCTAATCCTGACGATCTGAGTTTGATCCCCAGGACCTATATGTGGGAAGAATAGTGACTCCTGCAAAATTATTTTCTGACTCTATGCATGTGCAGTGTCAGGCATACACACATATGCACAATAGATAAAAATGTGATAAAAGCGTTTAACTGGCTGGAGGCACCTAAGTTGTTAGGACGTTTCAATTATAGAATATTGATAGAAACAATGAATATAAAAAATTGTAACTTATAGCCAAGGAAATATATTTATTTACAGTGGGAGTTTGTATGTATGTGCCAACTGAAGCACAGATACACATGCATGGAGGACAAATGGGGATGTGAAGTTTCTTGCTCTATAACTTTTGCCTTATTCTCTTGAGATATGGTATATCACTGAACTTGGAACTCAGCTGACAGTCAGCAACCCCCTATTTCCATATGCACCCACACCCAGCTTTTTATATGGGTTCCGGGGGTTCAAATTCAGGTCTCTATGACTGTGCACCAAGTGCTCCTGTCCAATGAACCATCATCCCAGCCTCATGATTGAAAATAGTATGAATTTTCAAGACTTAAAATTCCAAAAAGAGGAAAAGGAGAAAGTATTCTATACCCTATAGTGGAGTTTTTCCAGGCAAATTTACAGTGCTGAGTCTCATCTTAAAATTATAATAAGACAACTAAAGAATATCAAGAGGACACAAATTGGAAAGGAAGAAGTCAAAGTATTGTTATTTGCAGATGGCATGATAGTATTCTTAAGTGACCCCAAAATTTCTACCAGGGAACTCCTACAGCTGATAAACACCTTTAGTGAAAGAACTGGATACAAGATTAATTAAAAAAAAAAAATCAGTAGCCCTCCTACATACAAAGGACCAGCAGGCTGAGAAAGAAATCAGGGAAACAACACCCTTCACAAAAGCCATAAATAATTAAAATATTTTGGAGTAACTCTACGCAAGGAAGTAAAAGACTTATACAACAACAACAAAATCTTTAAAGAAAGAAATTGAAGAAGATATCAGAAGATAGACAAATCTCCCATGTTTATGGATTTGTGGTAGAATTAACATAGTAAAAATGGCCATCTTACCAAAGGCAGTCTACAGATTCAATGCGAACTCCATCAAAATTCTAACACAATTCTTTACAGACCTTGAAAGGACTACACTCAACTTCATATGTAAAAACAAAAACCCAGAACAGCTAAAACAATAAAAGAACTTCCAGAGGTATCACCATCCCTAATTTCAAACTGTACTACCTAGCTATGTTAATAAAAACCACATGGTATTGGCATAAAAACATACAGGTTCATCAATGGAATGAAATTGAAAACTCAGACATAAATATATACACTTATGAACAGCTGATTTTTTTTATAAAGGAGCCATAAATACACAATGGAAAAAACTTCAATAACTGGATGCTAACATGTTGAAGAATGCAATTATATCTGTATCTATTGCCATGCACAAAACTCAAGTCTAAATGGACCAAAGACCACAACATAAAAACAGATACACTGAACCTGATAGAAGAGAAAGTGGGGAATAGCCTTGAATGTACACAGGAGACCACTTCCTGAACAGAACACCAATTGTGTAGGCGCTAAGAACAACAATCAATACATGAAACTGAAAAGCTTCTGGAAGGCAAAGGGCACTGCCAACTGGACAAAATTGGAAAGGTTTTCAGCAACTCCACATCTGACAGGGAGCTAATATCCAAAATATATAAATAACTCAAGAAACTAGACATCAACAAACCAAATAATCTAATTAAAAAGTGGAGCACAGATCTAAACAAAGAATTATCAGCAGAGAAATCTCCAGTGGCTGAGCAATGCTTAAAAAAATGTTCAACATCTTTAGACATCAGGGAAATGCAATCAAAACAATGCTGAGATTCCATCTTACACCTGTCAGAAAGGCTGAGATCAAAAACTCAAATGACAGCACATGCTGGTGAGGATGTAGAGAAAGGGGAACACTCCTCCAATGCTGGTGGGAGTGCAAACTTGTACAGCCACTCTGGAAATCAGTATGGTGGTTTCTCAGAAACTTGGAGATTAATCTACCTCAAGATCCAGCTATACCACTCTTAGGCATATACCAAAAGGACACTCCATCCTGACACAAGGACACTTGCCTGGTGTTCTTATGGGCCACCTAACAATGGGAATGGGGGTACCTCTGACTCTTTTGCCTGCACTTGGGACCTTTTCCCTCCTATTTGGTTGCCTCGTCCAGTCTTGACATGAGTTTGTGCTTAGTCTTATTGTAACTTGTTATGCCATGTTTGGTTGATATCCCTGGGAGGCCTACTCTTTTTTTTTTAAAGGAAATGGAGGAGGAGTGGATCTAGGGAGAGGAAGAGTATGCTGGGGGGCTCAGAGAAAGGAATGGAGGGGAAACTGTAGTTGGGATGTAATATATAAGAGAAAAAAATTTTTAATGAAAAAAGAAAAAAATAATAATTTTATCTAAAGCAAATAGTGGTTTTGAGAACAAGCCAAAAAAAAAGCAAAAGTTAGTAGAGATGAAAAAGAACAGAAAAGAAGTTAGGGAAAGCAAAATGACTGGTAGGCACATTATTTGTATTTTTATATGTTATTTGATTTAATCCTAGCCACACAGAAATCATCAGCCTCATCTTCAATTACAAAATTGAAGTTCAAGGAAAGTTAATTCCCATGCTTGAACTAGAAATATACAGAATGAAGCAACAATTTGATCAATTGTCTCTACCACAAGTATAATAGGAAAACCCGTGTCCTTTCCTATAAGCATCCAGCAGGGTGCATTATATACTACTGTGTGTATTTTTCTATATTTGGTGGTTTGGCATGGAAATGTAAAGGACTAAGTAGCAAATTAAAGAGATAACATGAGTGGTCTGTACTTTAAAAAAAAAAAGACTAATTGAACAGAATAGAAGCATACAAATAGGCTCGGGACACATTGCCACAAGGTGTCAGGGTACTGCCTTTCTTTAAATATTGCTAGGATGACTAGATATCCACACAGGAAAAAAATTAAAACAACTCGCACTTCATATTGTTATAAAATAAATTCCAAATGTCAGGTAGATTATAGAAGTTAATTGAAAACTAAGCAAAAACTTGGGCTGCAAGATGATATTTTATAATCTTTCAGCTGAAGAGTTTTAGCATTTAGAAAATAAAAATTATTTTGTTCTATCTCTTAAGTAGAATGATGATTATTTTATGATTGATTACATAGGTACATTTAAATTATTGTGCTTTTGGTACTACCATTACTTTACAATGTAGAATGTCAAAATTCTTAATCCATAATAATCAAATTAAAAATGTTAAAAACTAACACCTGGGACACAATTGTGCAATAAAAAAATCAGCAAATGACTCACTGGTTTTTGAAGTACAATGGGATGATCAGGCAGAAAGTCTGGTTTTTTTTCTGCAGATGGAAACACTTGAAAGCTTCAACAAGAAATCTCTGCTGTATTTAATTCTCTCTGTAGATAGTAAAATTTAAACATAAATATAAAACAATACTATTCTAGATAACTCTTCAACTTGGTTTTGTATGTCTCTAAACTGTCCACTATTTTATTAAGTGGCAGGCAGTATCTTTTGAAAACATACGGGAAAAAAGGTTATCAAATTTTCCTTTCACATAGAAAGAAAGCCAAGGGAGGGAAAAAAGGAAAGAAGAACCAGATGGAAAAATATGTAATACAGGGCTTACTCAGGTACAGCAAGGTGACCTAATATTATAAAGTATAACAGCAGCAATATCTGTTGACTATGCCAATGGATATTATTAATATCTATTGTAATATTCAGATCATGCCCAAATGGAACCACTATGATCCTATCTAATCTCAATCAATACTGTAGTTTTAGTACAATCAAACTAATTCAAAAACATTTATTATATGACTATTGTATATCAAGAATTATGCTAGGTGATGGTAAAGAGTTCCAAGACAGGGTCCCTATCTTTAAGGCAACCAACTATTCAAATATTTGCCAATTTCTCCTCATAAATCATCCAGAACTATCATCAATATTGACCATATGCTAATGTTGAAAGCAATGGACGTAATATTCTAAACAAACTAAAAGAAAAGAACTGACATATTTCTTATCAGTGTGGAGAGAAAATCCCACAGGAATTCTCCTGACACTCTCTCATAAAGGAAAGCAAATGAATTCACTAGCAGGCCTGATCAGCAAGAACTGCTAAAGGAGGTCATTTAAGTTGAAAAGAAATGATCCTAGATGGAAACTTTGCTCTTCAAACGCAAGAGCACAAGAAATGATAAACTGGCCAAGTGCAGCAGACTCATGATCTTTCCTCTAAATTGTATTCATATGTGTGTCACTGTTAAAGGCTAAAGTTCTAATGTGGTCTGGTGTGTCTCTAAATTATAGATGTATAGAGTGGCCTGAATACATGTCCAGAAATGTATCCTCACCATATACTTGAAATAGTACAATATTAAAAATAAGTAACAAGGTTAACAAGTTTAGATATTATAATCCCTAGATTATAACTAAGAAAGAAAAGGTAATCAGAAATCAGGTCAATAAATAAAAATAAAATGAAAAACACAAAACCATCTAAAAGCAGGCAAGAAAAAAATCAAATAAAAAACCATCTATTATTATCAACAGAAACAAGTAATAAAATAATAGACCTAAATCCAAGTATATCAACAATCACTTTAAATGTGAATGCTCTTAAAAAAAAAAAACAGAACTTCTCTTAGGAAGGTTCAGCTAACAAATATTTGTGAATCATGGAATCATACAACCTGTTACAACTATTCAATTTTGTGTCATAGCACAGAAGTGGCCACTAATAATACATAATGAAGAGTATGGCTCTATTTTCAACAAATTTTGTTTCTAAAGAAGCATTTGATACACCAGCCATAGTTTTCTGACTCCTCTGAAAAGCATTGCATAAATGCATACAAGTTGACACTGGGTAAAGAAGACCTTCTTCCTACTCTGTACTTCCTGCAAATGACACATTAAACAAATACATTTGTGTGAAAGGTATATATACATATATTTGTGTATGTGTGTATATATGTGTGTGTTATATGTATGTGGTATAGATTTTATATATAGATATATATTATACCAAGACTAGGAATAAGAAATCGGAAGTTGCTAGCTATCTTCTCAAACGTAACAGACTTTTAGAAGACATGAAGCAACTTTAACAGAAATAAATTGGGAAACTTAGACAATAACATCAAGTATTATAAAACTCTCCTTCAGAAAGTAAGAAAATTAAGCACAAAAATCAGCAGTGATCTCAAGAGCATAATTAAATATTTTATCTAACTAAATTATAAACATGACACCTAAAAAAAACCTAAAAAGTTCCTTTTTAATATATTTGGTACAATATACAGATAGCAGCTATAAGTCAGACCATAAACAATTCTTAATAAATTAAAGTCTATATAATAACAAAATTAAATTATAAATCTATAATAATACCTATAAAATCTCAAATTTCTAACAAGTCAAATAATATATTTCAACATACATTCATAAGACACAATTAAAATATTTTAAAGTGAACAATTCAAATACAGCATTTAAAACTTGTAGAGTGGGGTTAGTAAGGTGGCTCAAAGGTTAAAATCCTTGCTGCTCTTGCAGAGGACTTGGGTTCAGTTCCCAGAATCCTCTTGGTGGTACACAATTGTCTGTAATTCCAGGTTCAAGGGATCTGACACCTTCTTCTTGCCTCCACAGGCATCAGGCATACATTTGGTGCCTGATACATATACTCAGGCAAAAATTTCATGCATGTAAATGTAAAACCTAAGTCTTCATCAAATATGTACAATATGGCTGAAACAGCTTCAATGGGAACAAATTCTTATTACATCAAAGGTTTGGGGCAACTCTATTGCTGAAGACACATATTTGAGTCATAGAACATAGAGAAATCAAGCTGGTACTGATCTAGAAGCTTTACCCTACTGGCTAGCTTTCATAGTACCGGAAGGTGCTATGAACACTACAAGCAGAGAAAAGTTAACCATCAATCTTACCCCACTTATCTCACACCTTGGGAGCCACAATAATGACTAGGCTGGCAAGCCATGCCCACTGTGGCAGTAGTACCATAAACATAACAGACATTATCAATCACTTTGAGATTGGATTGAAGGCCTATTCTACAACATGAAAGCCACACCTGGCACCGTTATTGGGCCAAGTACCTATAGTTGAACAAGTCATAGGCCATAACGGAGAAGTTACTACTTTAAAAAATTGTTTTTGAAGGACAATACCCATAGATATGCTAACATCAACAGAGGAAAGCAAACAGGCTTTAACCCTACAGGAAGAACTACTGGTAAGAAATAATAAGAGCCGGAGAAGTAGTCTTCCCAGAGAAGATCATTGGTTATCAATACCAAGCGGCCATCCCTAAAGTTACTACTTTCATTCGGATAAGTGAACACAGTATTAAAGTGACTGCTAATGACTTAGATTAATGCATCTCTCAACCTTTATCAGAGAAGCTTCTATTTACTTGATGAACACAGAGACTCACAACTGGCTGTGGTGCAGAGAATAAGACACTGCAGAATGATCAGCCCTAAATGGGGCAGACATACTCCACCTCCTCTTCCAAAGGCTCAGAGATCATTGAAGAAGAAGAGGTTATCAGACAGAGTGTAAAAGCCAGAGGCTGTAGACAACTACAGGGAAAGTGTCTTCCTGATACAGAAGGGCAGAAGGGCTCATATGAACTCACATGCTATGACAGCATTGCACAAGACCAGTACAAGCCCAAGTCACACCAAATCCCAGCGTGGAGAGGGGGTTGTGCATGAAGTCCCTTCCCTAGCTGAGGAGCTCTTGGCAACTGTTAGTTAGAAAAATGTTAATAATTTTTCTCCCAGATTATAGCTCCGGATAAATTGACCACAGTACAGTAGAATACTATATATCTAAGAATATTGGGGTAGCAGACATTTGTCTTAATGAGTTTCGAAGAGTAAAGGTACACAGAATTGGATGAGTAGGAAGTGGGGGATGAGGGAGACCTGGAAGGAGTTGTGAGAGGAAGGTGAGTGTGATCAAAGCACATTGTACAAAATCCTCAACTAATGACACATGTATGTTTTAAACATGTCTTAAAACATAAAACATATAAAGAAATGTTTTGTTCTGTTTCTGTGTTTTTCTAACAGTATACCTGACTCTAGGTAGTTGGGAAAGAAAAGCAGCTTATCATTCTGGTGGCTGGAAAATCCAAACACCATGGCATCTGGGAAGGAAGGAACTGTTGACTTTATCTTAACATGCAAGGAGGCATCTTAGCATAAGAGGCGTGAGCATGTTAGAGAGACTGGAATTAATCTATTTTAAAGACTAGGTCCCCCCCATTCCTTACTATTATAATGGGGAATTGAGCCTCAATAAGAGGTTTGTGGAGACAAATCATAAGAACCTTATCAGGAACCATATCATTAAGAAAATAAATATATACAAGTAATAACATAATAAGCTATACTGAAATGCTGGGGTCGGGTGGGGGACAAACTAAATAAACCCAAAGTAAGAGAAAGGAATTTACAATCACCAAAGACAAAGTAAAACAATTAAAGACAAAGCTGGTTCTTACTATCATCTCAGTAGATTGATTAATCAACAAAAAACAACTACAAATAACCACTGTCTAGAAAAATAATGGAGTTCTTACCAGGCATTAATTATAAAACAGAGATAGAATGAGCAACTTCCTACCAACATTCAACATGATCAAATGGCTGTATACATATTTGAACACAGGTTTTAAATTTCCTTGATATGGCCATTTGAAAATTAGAGTCTATTAGAATTACTGCAACTGAAATAATAATAATGAGCTATGAATGTCAAGTGTTTTCAAACAATTAGAGTCACAGATGCATCTAGCTACAATGTCACTCTAAAACGGGATGATGAAATTAAGCATCTACCTCTTCTATGGCACATCAACCCAACTTCTACCCCAGAGAAATAAAAAAAAATCCAAACAATAACTTTTTATATAAACAATCAATATCAACAACAATCAAACATTAAAATGCAAAAGGATAAATAAAATGTTGTATAGCCATGTAGTGAAATTCCAACCCACCACTTTTCAAGAAAAATAAAAAAGTAATACACAATAGAAAAAGATAGCAGTTAGTATTCGCTGCTTGAGTGTGGAAATAGGGAATGAGGCAAATGTGCAACAAATGAGTATGTTTTGTGGTGGAAATGCAGTGGTGCTTACACAATTCTGCAGTTTAGCAAGAAGACAGTTTACCCACTTAAAATGGTGACTTCTATAATATCTACATTGTATCTTGAGGTAAAACTGCTAAGTAATAGATTCTCTGAGATTTTTAAATTTGGATAATGAGGAAGAGACTGGATAGCTGCTGCTTTAAACAGTACAGCTCATAGGATGGGATCAATTTCGTGGATGGGAATGGCCAAGTGGCTGAAAACTAAGGATTTTTAACTTCACATTGGGCTGTGCTTCCCCAGGGGAAAAGAGAACAAGAAAAGCTATTAGCAAGGTGAGCATGTGCGCATGGCGGGAAGGGGTGTTCAGAAGGTAAAGAATGACTGATGAAATATAAAACACAGGAGAGAGCTGATGCTATTAATAACAGACCCAAATAGGGGCTTTAGAAAAGGAACTGAGAGAAAGATGGAGTGGAGAAAAACTACCAAAGAATGTGCAAAACCATTCCATATCAAGGGCCCTACAGTATCTTTATCTTCAACTGAAATTATCTAGCCAGACTATCACTCCTGTGTGAAAATGGAATAACGCCATTTTCAAACACCTGTTCAACACCCTTCTTCCTAAATTTTCTGAAGAATGTGCTTGAGCAAAGAGAGATGGTGAGTGAAGACAGGTGACAACCGAGGAAAAGCCTGAGTGACATCATGGAAAAGAGCCAAGCTGGGGAAAAGCTGGTAAACACCTGGAAGAATCACCTTTCTCTGAACTCTGTAACTTCATGAAAACCTAACCTGTTTGACCAGCATTCCCAGGACAAGAGATGGCAGCTGGAAGAAACACACACCTGCTCACTGACTGGAAGACATGGTATTTCAAAATGGTGATAGTCCCCCCAAGTAATCTACAGATTCAGTGCCATCATTACCAAAATGTTAGTGTTGTCTACTACATAATGGAAAACCTGATCCTAAAAACATATGGATTTCAATGAACCCCAAATAGTTTAAACTATCTTGAAAAAGAACAGCATTAGAGGGTTTATACTTCCAACAATCAAAACTTCCTACAAAGCTGCAGTACTCAAACAGTGTGACACCAGCATAAGGTAAAAATAAAAGGATTAGAACTGAGAGTTCATAAATAAACACCAATGTCCATATCACCTAATTCCCAATAAAGGTTCCCAGGAGGAAAATGTGTCTTTAACTCTGAATAGCTACATGGAAAAAAAATGAAGCTGGACTCTAATTTCACAATAGATCCATAAATTAACTCAAAATTGATCAAAAGTCCAAAAGTTATAAAAGTATCAAACCCTGAAGGGACCAAGAGTATATATTCGTAAGAGCGGACAGTCTTTTTCCCCCATCTAATCCTAAAATACAGCACCAAAAGAGAAACACGCCAAGTGGGGAGTCATCTAATGAAAATGCTGAGCACTGAAAGAAGGAACTGAGACAACGTGTTCCTTGTCTCGGCGCAGGCAAAAACACTGGAAATCAGGTGTCTGGGATCTGACGGGGTCAAACACTAAAAGTGAAGAGGGGCAGGAACAGGGAGGAGAGGAGAGAGAGGGAGGGAAAGAGAATATGTATGTATGCACATATGTATGTATGTATGTATGTATGTATGTATGTATGTATGTATGTATACTACAAATCAGTCAAACAAACCACCCAGTGAAAATTTTGATAAAATATATAACCTTCCATCTCATTGAAATAACTGTTATTCTGGTGTCTCTTTGAGAGCAGAAAAACCAATGTAATTACTAATACAAATGAATCAACCTAAAATATAATAAAATTCTTATGTATAGATAGGGAGGAAAATAACAAAGAGAGTTAACCTTATATGAATACTGAGGATACTCTGTGATTAAAGCTGAGAATTTTAGCAAAAGTGTACCTTTTTTAACTGGAGACTGGTGTTGCTGTTGCTCATTAAGACCTTGAGAAAAGGCTTGCATTCCATTTGTCTTACACTGTGGAGTAAAAAAACATACTTTTAAACTTGGGACTGAAGCGTTTATATAACATTTTGTTTTACCACCCAGAGGCATTTTGTAAGGCCTAAAATGTTAAAGAATTCTTGGAGCTAACTAATAAACTCCAACTATAAGTTTGCTTTTTAAAGTGAACAACAGAAAACTGGTATTCTGCTGCACACTTACAGCTCCAGCACTCAGGAGGCAGAGGTGGGAGGGTTGTGAATTCAAGGTCAGCCTGGTACAGAGGAAGACAAGTCAATCTCAGCTCACCTGTGAGCTGTTGCGTGGCAGGGAGGGGGCAGAATTCCCAAAAACAATATAGTTATTGCCATTGTCTTGGTTACTCAACACAACTAGATCGTAAGACTCTGATTCTGAAACCATATATTTGATTGTAGGACACAAAGGCATCAAACTGGAACTGACCTGAATACTTCCTCCCCTATGGCTACCTTTATAGTGCCAAAAGATGCTTTGCAGGCTACTGTGGAGCAAACAATCAATGATCTTACACATTAATAAACCCTGCATGCTATAAAGTAGTGACTTGCCAGTGAAGATGTGACCAGCACTGAGACAGTGGCATGCATGTTACACAGTTAACTAACCATGTTCTGTTAAGATTTCAGGCCCATCTCACAGACGGGAACTCATGCCTGGCGCTGCAAACTTGGTCAAAAGCCCGTGGCTTGTGAGGTAATATACTCTACAAGGATAGTTTACTACTGTTGCTTTGCTAAATGGACATGTCTAAGTCTTTCCAAATCTTTATGCCTACACTCCTAACTAGTAATACTCTCATCCTTGGTCACAGAAATACAGCTTTCATTCTGATGATACAGTGATAATCCCATGTGCTATGCAATACTGACTTGCCAGTATTGAGATGTGACTAGTAGTGAAATAGTGGCATGCATGTTCTGCAGTTAACTAAGCACATCCTGATAGGATAAGGAGTAGTTAATTCAAAGATTCATAACTGGTCAAAGTGAATGCTGACTTCTCAGCCCTAAATGGAATACCAGTATCTCTCCCACCCCTCAAGACTCAGGGAATATCCCTAAGATGGGAGTGAAAACAATATAAGCAGAAAGATGTTGTGAGATGTCTGCTTCTGGATATGGCATTGTACACATGAACTCAGGGAAGCTATGGCTAGCTGCATAAGACCTGCACACAATTGAGCCCTTCAGCATTCTAGCATGGAGGCAGAGGGGCACATGAGCTCCAGGACCAGATGGGGACTATTGGCTTTAATGGCAGCTGGAAGAGAGGGGGTTATTTTCTCTTAGAGGCTCAGCTACTGATAAGATGTTCATGACCCACTAAGCAACCCCACACCCACACACATACAAGTAACACTAACTGAGTTATAAAACATACACACACTTTGCACAAATAAATACACATAATTGTTTCTTACATCTGAAATTTTAGTGGATGATCATTAACTCTGAAACAGCTACTTCAAAGCAAGGCCTAACATCAAAGGGAAAATTATACTTTTTCATGCCTATTCATATTAAAATATTTCATTATCTAAAATATTTCATACTTGTAAAAAGAATACTTACTAAAAGTTTTTGCAAATTGATTATATGTTCCATGACATAAATGTCATAATCATACAAAGGTAAGCATGATCATCATGTTTAGATTTACAGTCAAAGACAAGACCAGATGAGTTTAGTGAGTAAGCCAAATGCCAGACCAGAGCTAGCTGAAGTGGGCTTTGAGGACTGGTGCTCGTATACACAGCTATGAAGGGTGTGCACATAAAGGAGTGCCCTTCGTCATACTGATGTGGACTTTTAACAAATAGGAACAAAATATAACCATCTTGTAATTTTTCAATAATTTGGTTTTCTTCTAATTCTTACAAAGATGCTAGTTAACAATCACTCTAATGAACAAGGTCACTTAAGGAACACAGGGTACCCATGAAATAGGAGCACTGTGGTTTGAATTGGAAATACAAAGAAAAATATGACATCTCTTTTCAGAAACTCCCAAACTCCCAAATATGAAACAACTTTCTCATAGACCATGTTCTTCAAATATTTTCTGTGTATATAAGAACAATATCAAAACCCAAAATATATTTTAAAGGAATATAAAGAAAGAGGTTAACAAGAAAAATGGGCAATAATGTGAATTGGCAATTATCTTTACACATACAAAAACTATATGAGTCAAACTAAACACATGAAAAGATACTCTAGTTCTCAAGCCACAGAAATAAAAGTTAAAAGCAACCACTTAGCAAGAAAAAATTTTATGTCTGATAATAACAAGATAAGGACCTTGGTTAGGTGACAGAGTTCCATGCCCTACATAGAAAATTTACCTCATTGCATAATCTGAGTAGCTAACAGAGCTAAAGGTGAGAACATTGTTTTCTGTTTTATTTTTGTTTGTTAGTTTGTTTTTCCAGACAGGGTTTCTCTGTGTAGCCCTGGCTGTCCTGGAACACACTCTGTAGACCAGGTTAGCCTGGAACTCAGAGCTCCACCTGCCTCTGTCTCCCTGCTGGAATTCAAGGTGCAAAGGCCTACACCAGCACCTGTGAAAATATTGCTTAACACAGCAATTCTCTCCCTGGTTTTGTTTGTTTATTGTTTTATCACAGAGACTCTTTCAAACTTGAAAAAGTGGAAAATGCACTGGAGAGCCATTATTACACTGGTATAAACTTGAAACAACTACCCATCAAAGGAAAACAGACTCACGATGGGGTCTGTTTGTGTAAGCTGAAGTGTTTTTCTCCATCAGCAGCCATGGACCTGCTCTGTTTGTTAGCCTAGCTTTCCAGTTGTCAATGTGTACCCACAGCTTAATTCTGGATGTGTCTGCATCAGGATATCTACTTAGGTTACTAAGAAGTGGACTACCAGGGAAGGGCCATAGGTTCACTAAGTATCACTTTGTGAGTTTAATTTTTCAACACAAACATTGATGTGAAAGAAAATTTTAAAAAAATAAAGTAATTAAAATAATTCTATTATGGCAAAAATTCAAAATATATCCATGGAAAAAATAACAGCCAGGAGAGTTAGCTCTGAGGAAGGTAGCTAGAAAAGGGAATTACTTTTAGAAAAATACACAGTGAGTTTTGAATTGTCAGCTTTTGTTTTTAAATTTTTAAACAAATATAGGAAAAATATTACATTTTAAAATGCTAAGTGAGAAGTATATGGATGGCATACAATCATTAATATATGTATATTAACTTTTTTTTTAAAAAAAGAGAATAATGCTCTTAACATAAGATCTGGCATACAGCCACTTATAGTCTATAATGTGTGTACATATATTACACACAAACACACACACACACAAACAAACAAACAAAATCCCTGGATAAGCATAAACTATGCCACTGAACTACTTCCCCAGCTCAATCGTATAATTTCTAAGACTTACTCGGCCAACTCCACTTTGTAAGCACTGAGTGTTACATGGATATTCATTCTGAAAGTTAAAAGGGAATACTGGTCCTGTAAGAAGAGGGAAAAACTATTTTAAACATTCACATGTTCTATAAATGATATACCATAGTCTAAAAAGCACACGTTTTTGACATCTTTGGCATTGTTACAAAATGCTTATAATGGTTCATTACCCAACATATATTTTTTCCACCTTCTGATGTCATAGCTTGTTAGAAGAAAGGTAACAAGCATGAGAAGACTCCACAGTCTAAAACAAGCTCATAAGTAATGATTTCCATATAACTTCATACACAGTAAACTATACTCTTACTGTGAGCTTTAGAGAAATCACAGGGGTGCCATAGTTGGTTGAGGGTACCAGGAAGGCTTCACAAAGGAATTTAATCTGCATTTGAGGGAAAAGAAAATTCTTCTGAGGACCTGAGCTGTACAAAGTGTGCAAATATGTTGTCAAAGCTCAAGATTGATATTTTTTAAATTTAGCTTTCTATCTAACAAGCCTCTAGTTCATTGTATCTTAAATGTATTATACTTCAATTATAGATCAGGGTTACCTTGAGTTCCTTCCCACTCATCTATGTCACAGCCTTAGAGAAAAGGGGTCAGTGAGAATCTGGACCTGCAAAATCAAGATTGGGAAGAGTGCTGGCAAAAGCTGATCACAGGGACGAAATCAATGGAATTGAATCTAAGACCCAGATGTAAATCTACACACCTATGGACACCTGATTTTTGACAAAGAAGCCAAAATTATACAATGAAAAAAGATAAAACATCTTCAACAGATGGTGGTTGCATAACTGGATGTTGGCATGTAGAAGAATGCAAATAGATCATTATCTATCACCCTGCATAAAATTCAAGACCAGTTGTATCAAAGACCTCAACATAAACCCAGTTACACTGAACCTGATGGAAGAGAAAGTGGGGAAGAATCTTAAATTCATTGAATGCATTGGAGAAAACATCCTGAATAGGACATCAGTCGAACAGGCACTAAGATCAACAGTTAATAAATGGTACCTCATGAAACTGAGAAGCTTCTGTAAGGTGAAGGACACTGTCAATAGGACAAAACAACAGCCTACGGAATCAGAAAAGATCTTCACCAGCCCCATATCTGACATAAGGATGATCTTCAAAATATGTAAAGAATTCAAGAAACTAGCCATCAACAAACCAAACAATCCAGTTAAAAATGGGGGCACATATCTAAACAGAGAATTCTCAAATGGCAGAAGAAAGTCAAATGGCAGGGAAACAAATTTTCAACATCCTTAGCCATCAGGGAAATGCAAATCAAAATGACTCTGAGATTCCATCTTACACCTGTCAGAATGGCAGAGATCAAAACCACAAATGACAGCTTATGTTGGAGAGGAGGTGGAGCAAGGGGGAACACTCCTCCACAGCTGGTGGGAGTGCAAACTTCTACACCCACTTTGGAAATCAATATGGCAGTTTCTTAGAAAATTAGGAATCCATCTACCTCAAGACCCAGCTATACCACTCTTGGGCACATACATACCTAAAGGATGATCAATCATACCACAAGGACACTTGCTCATCTATGTTCAAATCAGCTTTATTTGTAATAGCCAGAACCTGGAAATAATCTAGATGCCCCTCAACCAAAGAATGTATAAAGAAAAATATATAATAGAGTATTACTCAGCTGTTAAAAACAATGACATCAGTAAATTTGAAGGCAAATGGATGGAACTAGAAAAAAATCATGTTGAGTGAGGTAACCCAAACCCAGAAAGACAAACACATACTCATTCATAAGTGGACATTAGCTATAAAGTAAAGGATAAGCATGCTATAATGCACAGACCCAGAGACAGTAGGTAACAAGGAGTAGCCAAGGGGGAACACATGGATCTCCCTGGGAAAGGGAAACAGAAGAAATCTCCTGGGCGGACTGGGGAAGGGTAGGGATGGGAACTTGAAGGATCTGGTTGGTGGGTGGATGGAGGGGAAGAGAACTAAGAGAGATGTCTTGATGGAGGGGGAGGGGCATCATGGGGTCAGGTAGAAACCTGATGCAAGGGAAACTCCCATCAATCTACAAGGATGACCCCAGCAATAGTGGATGTGTAGCCTGGACTGGCCATCTCCTGTGATCAGGCTGATGACTACCCCAATCGTCACCAGAGAGCCTTTATCTAATAACTGCTGGAAACAGATGCAGAGACCCCATAGCCAAGCATTAGGCCAAGCTCGGGAAATCCTGAAGAAGGAAGGAAGGGAGGGAGGGAGGGAGGCAGGGAGGATGGATGGATGGAAGGAAGGAAGGAAGGAAGGAAGGAAGGAAGGAAGGAAGGAAGGAAGGATGGATGGATTGACTGTAGGAGCCAGAGGGGTCAAGGACATCACTAGAAAACCCACAGAATCAACTAACTGGGCTCATTGGAACTTGGATTCTGAACCAACAACCAGGGAGCCTGCATGGGACTGACCTAAACCTTCTACATACATGTGACAGTTGTGTAGCTTGGTCTACTCGTGGGACTCCTAACACTGGGAACAGGGGCCATCCCTAATGCTTTGGCTGACTCTTGGGAATTACTCCCCATACTGGTTGGTTGCCTTGCCCAGCCTGAATACAAGGGGAGGAGCTTAGTCTTACTTCAACCTGATATGTCATGCTTTGTTGATACCCATGGTGGTCTGTCCCTTTCTGAACAGAAACAGAAGAGGAATGGATCGGGGGGGGGGGGGGGGGTCAAGGGGGAAGGAGAGGAGGGAAGGAAAACTGCAGTCAGGATGTAAAATAAATTAATAAAATTTTTTAAAGCTGATCACAGGAAGGAACAGCTGCTATTTACTCGATGATAAACTGGAAATCTGACTCTACAATTCAGAGGACACGGGATCCACATGTCAACACTGGTGACCTGGAAGATCCAGTAAATTACCTGTCTGTGTTAATGCACAACTCTCTTGAAAGGGAGCATGACTACATAATGACCATTTTCTTGGAGGAACCAAGAATGGGAGCAGTCTGGTGACATGTCTACATTTCCCACTTCATTTTTATAGAAATAAAAGGAGTATATTTTTTCTTTATTAAGTAATCCATTAAATCAGTGGGTCAAACTAGACTAATGAAATTTTGAAGTAGTTTATATGTGTGCCACTTAAGTAAGACCACAGAAACCATTCTAGCAGAGTGGAATCACATATTTCAAGATTGTGTCCAAGAACACTTTCATGAACTGAAAGAAAAATATTTAAGATTGGGAGAGGGGTTACCAGGGATTGAACCCAGGACCTCGCATGTTCCAGGCTCTATGAATTAGTTATATCTCTAGCCAGTTGTGTGTGTGTGTGTGTGTGTGTGTGTGTGTGTGTGTGTGTGTGCCATAGTACACATGTTACACACATAGAGGTCAAAGGACAACTTGCAGGAGTCACTTCTCCTTCTACCATGTTTGTCCCAGGGATCAAAGTTGGGTCTTCAGGCTTGGGGGAAAGCACCTTTAACCACTGCACCATTTCGCCAGACCCCTTGGTTTTATTTTGAAATAGGTTATTACTAAGCTGTCCAATCAAACCTGAACTGTCTCTGTGGCCCAAATAAGCCTGGCGTTTGCAATCTTATTGCCTGAATGTCTCAGGTAGTTGGATCACAGACCTCAGCCATGAGTCCTGGCTTACTTACATTGTTATTGTTGTTTGACTTCTGAACAGCTTAAGAATGTCCCCAACTCCTACTGGCATTACATGCACAATGTAATGTTAGCCTCTAAGCATTGTTTGCTACAAAAAATGGTCATTTTGTTTCCTGTGTTTTTAAAAGACATTATACAACATGATTACTATGCACTGACAATAATCACAAGGTACAAATAATTTATATGGAGGGTGTTTCTCTGATCAGAGACCAGTTAACTATGCGATAAGACATTAAAATAAACAAGCAAACAAACAAAAAAGTCAGCTACTTCCAAGTAAGGCCTTATTCTCCTTTCCCTGCCTGATGTGGAAGACTCAGGGTCAGCAGACACTAATAATCTCTTTACCTTTAGATAGCATTTGTAATCTCTTCCAATAGAAGGGGTCATTAATTTTTATTACTTCTTTTAAAATCCACCTCAAATAATTACTTATAAATGATTTAACCTTCCAAATACTAATTAGTGGTTAATAAATTAATACTTAAAGAATTAAATACTCCATTACTCACCTGGAGAAGAAGAGAGATGACGAACAGGTCTTGCTGGTTGAAGCGGTTTGCCAATCAATTTTTTGGTTTCCATTGTCATAAAGACCTTGAGGTTCCATACTTTAATGGGAAAAACACATTTTTATCTTTTAGACAAAATAATAAAGACCATTTATACCCTTTTCCTATATGTGAACAAAAACAATACTGATTTGAAAACATTAAATGGAAACATACATGAAATTCATTCAAAATATTCAACCTCTCTACAGTCTTCACCACAATTACACAACCCCTCTTTAAGGCATTTCCTCCTTCACTTTATGTGACTCTATCATCTTGTATTGTTTCCTATGTCTTTGGCTGCCTCTTCTAATTACTTTCCTCTTCTACTCCTTAATTGTAAATTTACGGATGATTACATTTAGCTTTAGTCCTTTCAGCTAACTCATTGATATTCATATTTACAGCTAGCCACATACACATGAAAATATGATGTGATGTATACCTTAGCCTTTATGTATTAAATGCCCCACTGTTATTTCCATTTCTACATTATCATTGGCATGTCACTTAAACATGTCCAAAATGGAATTAAGAGCTGTGGTATCAAAAATGTTCTCCTGAATTCTTTAATCACCAACTCCCTTTAACACCCTTTTACTAGACACACCCTCAATTTAATGGTTTTAGTCACTCTGATTCCTGTCCATTTTTCTGCCAAAGATTCCTCATGCGTTTTATCTACTCTCTTAATTTCACAGCCCTGGCAGTCCTTGAACTCTCTCTGTAGACCAGGCTGGCCTCAAACTGCCTCTGCTTCTCAAGTGCTAGGATTAAAGCTATGTGCCACCACTGTCTGGCCATAGAAGTTCTTAATTGATCTCTCTGACCACCTTTTAAATAGATGTAAATGATTCCCACATGTGACCTTGTGACACCAAGAATATGTCTACATTATAACATTTAGAGGACATTATAGTATACTTTTTCTTCCATACTAGAAAAAAGTGGAAAATAGGTTCTTCTTAATGAAGAAACATTAATTCACCCAATATCCTCTAAAAATATAAAATATGGATAAAGTTCCTTGAGCAACTAGATAAATATTGCCATCTTTTGAACTGTGGTCCTTTTGTATACACCTAAAGTTTAAAAACATGAGCATGTGACTAGTGGTACATGCCTGAAGGCTGTAACCCCTACTGCTTGGATAATAAGGCAGAAAAATTGCAAGGCCACCCTAAACAACTTAACAAGATCCTGTGTGTGTGTGTGTGGGGGGGGGAGTTAAAAATACCTTGGAATATATCTAAAGGGTAGATATATTGCCTACCATATGCAAGGATCTAGATTACCTGACACTACCAAAACAAAACAAAAATATTGCCCACCAGTTCAAAATCTTCTGCACTAATAATAATAGAAGCAGGTTATATCCATGGTATGTATAACAAGCCATTTATGTACATATTATTATAAATAACTCTATACCATTCATAGAAGTCAGGAAGAGAGGTATGCCCTGTAATCCTACCACTTAGAAAGCTGAGGCAAGAAGATTGCAAGTTAGAGGCCACAATGGGACACCTAGTTAAATCCAAAGCCATCTTGAGCTACTTGGCTGTGTTTCAAAATTAATGATTTTTATGTAAGCATGCCTGGATTCATATCATGCCTCCAACACCTACCTATATGACAGTAGATAATAACCATCTTACTCCCTAAGCTTGATGTTAATACTAAATAGTATAACTTACATAAATCACTGAGGAATGCTGGTGTTACTCACTAGAAGTTAATGTGTCATTCTCATTTTATAGTTCAGGTATGGAGAAAGAATGTAATCATGCAAGGTCAGCAGACTAAGAAGTGATATCTAGGCTTTGCCCATGCTGGGGGACAATCTTCTATCCTTCCCACACTTAGGCTAAGCTGCTCAGGTTCTCAATAAGAAGCCTTTTTATGTTTTCACAAAACATTTCTGTAACCTCTTCCAACCCAGTACTTACTACACACATTGCAACTACCTATTAATTAATGTTTAAATTTATTGAGAATTTAATACACATATTCAATGTATTTGATCATATTAACCCTCTACTCTCCTCCGCTCTCAGTCCCCCATCAACTATCAAACTCCAGTTCTCCCTTTCAGGAATGCATCTAATGTGAGCCAACTCCTCTGTGAAGGTGAATATTCACTAAGTTGTTGAATGAATGTTATTCTGTTTCACCATGGATGGAAATCCAACTATGTCTCCAGACTCTTCACTTTACCTGCTATTAAACTTTCTGGACCAAAGCAAGGTGTTGCTATTTCCTCACAGAATATCTTCGAGTCTCAACACATGGCTTAAAGAAAAGCAGCTTTCAATGTTCTGATAAGTAGTCAAAAGTAAAATAATCATAATTCCGCTTTCCTTACCTTCCTTCTCCATCGGTCTATTCTTTTTGCTAAAATATATCATGTAAATATATTATGTTTATTTGAATATACCAATAATTGGCTGAGGCCACAGGAACTGTATTTCAATTATCTTTTCATCCTATTATCTACAACATAATTAATTTTAGTAAGTAAACAAAAAAAAAACCTTTCTTATTATAAGTAAAATCTCCCAACATCTTCATAGTACATGGCTTCCTAAATTCTGGTGTACAGACCTTGCTTAACTTTAAACAGGTCATCAAAATTAATTATGATCTTAAGCAAATGGTAAGCCCTACTTACATTTTCTTAAGCATAAGATATGATTACTAATTACTGTTTTGTCCTAAGAGATGCTCTCTTTTGTTTAAAAGTCTGGACATACATAATTCCAGTATTTCAATAATAAGTATACTTCTTCTTAGTTATGCTAACTCATATCAGAGTTAATTTTTCCTCAAGTATGGGGCTAAGCCTACCAGGGCCCATCAATGCCTATCTTGCTTTTATATATTAACTAGTGCTGTTTTAACATAGCAATTAGCCTTCTAAATAAATCAATATTGCATTTGTTCATGACACAACACTGATCTAACAGGAAGAAAAACCCTCAAATATATATTGACTGTTTCCTATACAGAATATTTAAAATAAGGGTCAAAAGCCATCTAATGTGAATATTAGCTAGAATATGTATTTCTTCACTTCATGCTCACCCTATCAGTTCTGACGAGGACTCTAGTAATACCACACAGCAACTGTCCTCCCTGCTTCCCACATAAAACTAGTGAATCAGAACACAAAAGAATAGAAGACCTTGGCACACAGTTCCTTGTTTTCCATTGCTCAGCTGAAACTGAGCTGTAGACTGTGAAGTCTCTTCCAGCTGCTGAGCAAGGCAAATCCATAGTATTCAAACTGGGGAATTCCAAGAGTTGGGAGTTACAGATCTTGCAAAACACTAAACAGAAAATGAAAGCCCTTTTGGTACCACCTACCTTCCAGTTGGCAGTAGAAAAGAGACACCTACAACTTCCCATAGATAAATTCACATCTATCAGGAAATTATAAAATATGGTTGCACACATATTAATGAATGTTTTCTTTTAAAACCAAACTCGGTTTGCACAGACACACTGACATGATAGAAGATGATCTAGAAATCATGATGCATAGTACACGCTATCATCATTTATTAATTAGAGGGTTAAGTTTTTACAAGATAACCACCACACATATCTGAGCTACAGATGCTAATCAAGAGAGGACTCCATGAACCACAATCCAAATTTCCATCGGTTAAAAATAACAGAAGTTTACCTGTTATTTATTAGCTACTAAGATGGTGTATAAAATAACCTCAGTTTTTAATGCCTGTTTCATCCTAAAGCTTAACAGCTTCCTTGATGCTGCCAGTGCTACCCAGGGTATGCATTTATCTCCTCAACTTTTCAAAGGACAGTAGCTGCAAAAGAAACAATCTCACTGATAATGTTGAGTAGCAAAGGGCAGGCCCCTAAGAAGGTTCTCTTTTAGAATACAAATGTACAGTTTGTGACTTAGATCTCATTATATTTTTAAAAGGTCATTTGACATAATATCTCAAAAATATTCATTCTATTAATATATTCCTCAGAATGGTTGCTAAATAAAATTTCTTTCAAGTTTGGAAAATGTATCCTCTTGAAAGACCGGTTGCTTAGGAGTGAAATCAGTGGACTTATTAGGCCTATTAGGGAAGCACCTTTTAGCTATTATTCCACATGTGCCAATACTAACTACACCCTGGGTTCCTTTCTTGTTTTGCAGAAGCTGTCCTCATTAATTCTGAGATTACAAATTAACTAGAATTTTCTAAAATATAGTAGAATAAGCATGTAAACTGAAAAATTTGGATGCAATCTGTATCGAGTATAGATGTCTTAAATTAAAACACCATTTCTTTATATATTACTGCATCCTAAATACAAATGTGACTTCATTTAACAGAGCTATACATTAACTGTTGAAATGGTTAGTCCCACTTTACAGACGAGAAACATGAGGTTCAGAAACCCCAGTCTACAGAGTTAGCCAATTCATCAGTCTCCAAAGTTGCTTATTTGTTCAGGCATGACTCCACTGTTACATGCAATTATTTTATGTATT
The DNA here is from genome assembly GCF_903995425.1 of Onychomys torridus. Taxonomy (NCBI): domain Eukaryota; kingdom Metazoa; phylum Chordata; class Mammalia; order Rodentia; family Cricetidae; genus Onychomys; species Onychomys torridus. The sequence goes on along the minus strand of NC_050444.1, from coordinate 16,932,107 downwards.
GATGAAAAATTAACTAGGAGATGGCACATTCATGTTTAAAGCCTTGGTGAATAAATTGTATATGCTAACACTTTCCATTTCCTCAATTTACATTTTTTTTCTTAGAATATTTTATTATGACATGTTTTCCTCATACTAATCATAATTCAGAGTTTAAGATATACAGGGCTGGGTGTGTGGCTCAGGTGATAAAGTACTTGCCTATCACGTATGAAGCACTGGGTTTGATTCCCAGCACGGCAAAAACCCGGGTATGATGGCTCATACCTATAATCCTAGCACTTGGGATCAGGAATTCAAACTCATCCTCGGCTTCAGAGTGAATTAGAGACCAGCCACAGCTAGACATGCTGAGTACTAAAATTAAAATCTCCCTTTTAAATTCTGGGCGTCTTGAGGATAAGGATGTATCTCAGCGGGAAAGTGCTAACGCTGGGATGTGTGAGGCCTTTAGTTCTATTCCCAGCACCACCAAAATAAAGATGCAGAGTTTTAGTATAATTTAAAAACAAGATCACTTTTATTTACCTTCCGTATATATCCCATGTGAAAACTCGTTAAGATTTAAATTCAATTTCCTACTTCAAAATTCCACACTACAAAGTATTCCTTAAAACCAAACTCTGCTTGTTAAGACAACCAGTCCTGATAGAAAATAATACAAGAAAAGTAACAAAACAAATACAAACGGGCGACAGAATCTACTACTAGGTAGTTAAAAGAACTTTATATTCCATAAATCTAACTGGCCTATTTGGTTTTTTAAAAAATCAAAAACTATCCAACAGCTACACGCAGCATCTTATTTTTCCCACTTTCTCTAAAAAAAACTCAGGGGGTGGGCCACAAAAGAGTCTTTTGGTTGCTGTTGTTTGTTTCTATGTTTTGGATTTTGGTTTTGTCCGTTTTGGTATCTCTCAATAAAAGACACAGTTTAACGAATCGCTGAGACAAGATGTCCAGGCAACAGGTGTGTGCCCTGCAGTCTGGACCTTCTCACCTGCGGGCACCAGCCGGCACCTGCGGGCACCAGCCGGCACCTGCGGGCACCTGCGGGCACCAGCCGGCACCTGCGGGCACCTGCGGGCACCAGCCGGCACCTGCGGGCACCAGCCGGCACCTGCGGGCACCTGCGGGCACCTGCGGGCACCAGCCGGCACCTGCGGGCACCTGCGGGCACCAGCCGGCACCAGCCGGCACCTGCGGGCGGACCGGCTCGGAGGCCCCAGGGTTTGCGGTGCCTCCGCTCCCGGTGCCCGCTCCTCCGCGGTGCCCGCAGCCCACCCGGCGCCCGGGCTCTGCGGGCGGCCTCCCGTCACCTACCGCCTCAAGACCTGGGAGGGTTTCCGGCGCGGCGTCGCGGCGCTCAGCCCAGACACGGCGGCCGAGCGCCCGGCTGCCGTCGGGGAACGGCTCTCGCCGCGAGTCGGCTCGCGGCCTGGGGCGCCGCGGCCGCGGGCAGAGGGCGGGGCGCGGGCCCGGGCGGGCGGGCGGGGCCCCGGGGCCAGGACCGTTAAACCGGCGGCGCGCGTCCGGGGCAGCGCCTGGGGCGGTCGGCGCGGCGCGCGCAGGCGGGCGGGCGGGCGAGCGGCGACCTCCTGGTCGGGCAGGTGCGGACCGGCGGGCTTGCCCTGGACGGGGCGCGCCCGCATGCACCGCCGCGGGGACCCACGTCCTCAGCCCCACCGTCGCGGAACCCTTGGCAGGCCGTCTACTGCGTGGAGCCCGAGGGCGGGGTCCGGGCGGCCTCTGTGAGCAAAGCCGCCTCTGTGAGCAAAGCCGCCTCTGTGAGGGAGGCCGACCCACGGAGGGGAGCAGGGTCCGAGGGTGCCCCGCTATGACCCAAGCTCCCAGCAGGCGCCCGAAGCCTTCTTTTTTCCCCCGATTCTGCCTGGTGTGTCTTCTGGATTCCAGCTGTGGACAAGGATGCTGGTGGAGAAATGGTGTCCATCCAGCGGGAATACGTATTTTCACCGTATTTTCTGTTGCTGTGACCAAAAGAACACTGGCATAGACTAAAGAGGGGCTATTTGGGCTCACAGTGTGAAGGTATAGACTGTCCTGGTGAAGAAGGTGCGGCAAGAGCGTGAGGCAGCTGGTCACAGTTCATCTCTTGTCAAAAGCAGAGGTTCAGTCCTGCAAGCCCAACCCATTCATGATGCTCCTGTTCTCACTTCAACCCAGTCTGGAAACTCTCACAGACCTGTCCTGAGGTTTGGTGCCTGGATGACTCTAGATCCAATCGAGTTGACAGCATCCCACTCAGCAGATTACAGTCCTGAAAAGATCAAAATTAGTTAACGAAACCCAGTCCAAATCCGTTGTTTTCCACGTTCCTTTCCGTTCTCGTCAACTTTTTTCACTGCCATCTCAGGATGTCCATAGGCCTGTGCGGAAGGACGTGTGTGTGTGTGTGTGTGTGTGTGTGTGTGTGTGTGTGTGTGTGCTCGAACAGAACACTTAGGTTGGCAGTACAGTAGAAAGATGTCTAAGTAAGTGAAAGTTTCCTGAGGAGATAATGCTTCCATGCTTTCAGTTACCTGGAAGAAACGAGAGAGGAATACAAAGAGAGGAAAAGTGTTTTTAGCAAGCAGAAGTGGATGAAGAGGACAATGAAACATTAAACCAAACTTTGAGGCTTTATTTAATGGTCTATCTTTAAGTGACATTCTTAGACTTTCAGAAAAATGACATGATCAAAATTGATTATTTAAAGACCATACTAACAGTGTTCTGGAGGGTAGATGTTCTGGGAAGAGGCAGACACAGCAACACAAGTCATCTGGAGATATTTACCAACACTGCGAGAAAAAAAGAAAGGAGACGTCTGCATTAGATATGCAAGAAAGGAGGTCTTAAGGAAGAGATAGTAAAGTTATTGGCAGTTTGGTAGGAGAGGGGAATGAGACACTAGGTGTCTTGGATATCTGTAGAGAATGGAGTCAGTGGTGGCGGACATATATATGTATATGGAATACAAGGAGTAGGCCTGGGGGGCTGTAGAGATGGCTCAGAGGTTAAGAGCACTGCCTGCTCTTCCAGAGGTCCTGAGTTCAATTCCCAGCAATCACATGGTGGCTCACAGCCACCTAATGAGATCTGGTGCCCTCTTCTGGCATTGTTCCCCCTTCTGGAGTGCTGGTGTATATGCAGACAGAACACTGTATACATAATAAAGAAATAAATCTAAAAAAAAAAAAAAGTAGGTCTGGGAAAGGAAATGAGTTTGAGACTTACACGTGAGATTATAATGGGATGAGTTTGAAATATCAAAAATGATGCAGAAAATGTGCACTGGTACATATACTGTTTGCATATACATGTATTTCATGGGCATTATAAATTGGAGAATTAAGCACTGGAGAGACGGCTTAAGAGGACTGGCTGCTCTTCCAGAGGTCCTGAGTTCACATGGTGGCTCACAGCTGCTTCCATAATGAGATATATGGCGCCCTCTTCTGGCCTACAGGGGCACATGCAGGCAGAACACTGAATACATAATAAAGTTAAAAAAAAATTGGAAAACTAGGAAAAGTATGTTTAAGAAAAATTTGCACCTTTCAGAAGGAAGCATTTAGGGGAAAAACCTCAAAAGGAGATGAGACTTGGGTGGGGGCAAGATTGACAGAGTGGGGTACTGAAAAAGGATGGTCATCTAGGCTTGAGTGTTGGTAGAGAACAAGCAAGGGGTTTTAGGTAGAACAGCCTGGGGAGAAAATTGTTATTTGCCATATTCTAGAAACTGAGTTAAGGTTGGTATAATTGGACTATAGAAAGCAAAAAGTATAATGTAGTTTAGAGAATAGGAAAAGCCAAAAATCAGTATTTTGTGCATGGTTTTAAGGGAATTGAATTTTATTTTAAAGCTCTTGGAAACAAAGATCTTGATGTGGAACATGATATACGGTTTACCATTTTAAAAGATATGAAATTCTATAACACTTCTGTTGTGGAATTAACTAGACATGTGTTATTTTCGCTTATGCTGTGGAATATTGCTTTAACTGTGTAAAGGTGTGTTACATTGTTTATACTGCATTTGTTTAATTATGAAAAGATGTGTTGCTGTTTCACTTTGTCTGCCTAGGGCACCTGATTGTTCTAATAAAAAGCTGAATTGCAGAGAAAGGATAGGTGGAGCTGGCAGGCAGACAGAATAAATAGGATGAGAAATCTTGGCTCAAGAGAACAAGAGGAAGAAGTGAGGAGAAAACAAGGGAGAAAAAAGGGAAGAAAGAGGAGGGGCCAGCCAGGTAGCTGCCAGCCAGCTAGACATAGACACAGCAGGAAGTACGCTATAAAGACAGAAAGGTAAAAATCTCCAAGGCAAAATGTGGATGAAAACAAACAGTGGTTTTGTTTTGTTTTTTTGTTTGTATTGTTTAGTTTTGTTTGGTTTTTGGCTTGAATATTTTTTAAGAGACAAAAGGAATATGAACTTAGATGGATAGAAAGTTGGCGAGGACTTGAGAGAGAGGAAAGAATATGATCAAAATACATAGTACTAAAGATTTTAATGCAAAAATTAACTTTAAAAAAGATATAAATAATTTCTAAGGTTTAAATTATGTGTTCTCAGTATTTGACTAATTCTTGCACTGCTGAACCACCCTGTGTCCACTGTGTTCATTTGGTGTATATCAGACGCCCTTTAATTATGTCATAGCTGTCTCGTGGCCAGGTTGATAAGATTTAGTCACCTTTATATTCAAGCGAGTATTGATTTTCAGTTCTGAGTTACTGATCAAGTCTCATAGATTATTCACAGGCAGGGGAGGTGACCTAGTGCATAAAAGCACTTGTTTTGTAAACATGAGGGCCTAAGTTTAGATCCTCAGAGTCACTAGAAGCCAGGAGCTGCCAAGGGCTCCTTTAACCCCTGCACAGGGTTATGGGGGAGTTGGAGACTTCTAACACTTGCTGACTTTTAGGCATAACCCACAAATTCCATGTTCAGTGAGAGACCCTGTCTCAAAGGGATAAGGTGGGGAATGAAAGAGCAAGACACTTGACACCATTCTCTATGCTGTGTGTCATGAGTGCACACACTTGTACACATGTATACCACAGACAAACATATCAATATTCTGTCTTTATATTAGAACAAAATTGACAATTTTTAAAAAGATTTATTTATTTATTATATATATGGTATAATGTCTGCATGTATCCCTGCAGGCCAGAAGAGGGCACCAGATCTCATTACAGATGGTTGTGAGCCACCATGTGGTTGCTGGGAATTGAGCTCAGGACCTCTGAAAGAACAGCCAGTGCTCTTAACCGCTGAGCCAGCTCTCCAGCCCAAAAATGACAATTTTTGAATTGACTCTAAACTCAAATCTGAAAATGTTGAGGGTGTTCTGTGCCATGCATTATCAAATATTCGAGTTTTAATTTTTATGTAAGAATCACATGTATCTCATCAGTATATAAATTTGCTTTCATCATTAATGAATGGTAAGTTTTTATGTGTGCCAAAATCAAATTCTTCATGTTTTATTGTCAGTAAATGTTTTATTTGTATGACTGTTTTATATGTGTGTATACTTAGTGTCATGAAAGCTTCTCAGGAGAAAAGGATTCATGAATGGAAAAAGTCTAAGAGGCACTGATCTAGGCTACAGTACTATTAGAGCATTCACATTTAACATGGTGCCATGTGATAAGAATAAAAAACACATTCTGAAATCTCCATTGATCATGAAGATGTGAACAGAAAGACTTGTGGATGGCAAGTGGTAAGCAGAGAGGAAGCTACATGTAATGAGTAAAGTGGGTGTGATTAAAGAGACCAGGAGAAAAGCCTTACACAGACTAAGGAGTTCTCCACACACGTCCTGTTACAAAAGGCTAAAGTCTGAAAGGTCTCCAGGTTGCTTAAATGACCAATACCTTAAGCCAAAGATATATGGAAATATCGGACATCCCAAGGTTTTAGGAAAATTTTATTGATACACTAGGAAACTTAGAATAGTTTTAAGATTTGTTTTAAATGTGTGTGTGTGTGTGTGTGTGTGTGTATGTGTGTGTGTATGTGTGTGTTCACTAGCATATGCATGCACACACAAGCATGTGGCTATCCTCTCAGGGCAGAAGAGGGTGCTGGATCCCCTTTAGCTGTAACTACAAGTGCTTATGAGTTGCAAAATGTGGGTGAGCTACCAATCCTGAGTGCTGGAAATGGAACTCCAGAACTTTGTAAGAGTTAATGCTTGCTGGGCATGATGGTGCCTGCCTTTAATCCCAGCACTCAGGAAGCAGAGGCAGGTGGATATCTGTGAGTTCGAGGCCAACCTGGTCTACAGAGTGAGTTCCAGGACAGCCAGGGCTGTTTACACAGAGAAAGTCTATCTCAAAACAAACAAACAAAAAAAAAAACCAAACAAACAAAAAAACAACAAAAAAAAACAGTTAATGATCTTAACCACCAAGACTTCCAACTCCTTTTTATAGTTTAAATCCAAACACGTAAACAGGAATAGACCACTTGGAATATTCAACAACTCAACATAAGCAGATTCTGTTAGAAAGCTACCTCAGGCAACTCTTGACAAAACCAGGGCTCCAGCAGATGAAAGCCCTCTCCTGCCAGGGCCAAGCTGTATGTCCTTCACAGGTCTTCAGACACATCTGACACATTACTGAGAGGCAGCCTTCAAAAGAAGTAGACTTGGTTTGGTTTTTTGTTTTTTCACTTTTTCTAGTGTATTTCACTTCAAGCCATGCACATTTAGCAAAACAGAGCATAAAATGTCAATTTATGAGTCAGCACGTAAAATGAATTGAAAACCCTTTACAAACTATTATGAAACCATTTTAACTAGCATTACAAGAATAAATCTAAGTTATTTAAGGCTCAATTCATGTCAATTTTCTCATTTAATATTCCTACTTACTCTTCCTATTATGTTAGTTATTAAAGTGAAAATATATCAATTAAATTTAAATTGATGCAGTTGTATATTTCAAATTCATAGACTTTTGAATTATTATTTCAGGATAACTACTTTCATTAAACACTCCTATTCATTTTGATAAAAAGTGACATAAAGCCCAAAAGTCATTAGCTACAAAGTGAGGCATAGTAAAATCTCATACAGTAGCTGGGCAGTGGCGGCACACACCGTTAATCCCAGTACTCAGGAAGCAGAGGCAGGAGTTTGAGGCCAGCCTGGTCTACCAAGTGAGATCCAGGACAGCTAGGGCTACAGAAAGAAACCCAGTCTCAAACCATCCCCCTCCAAAAAGATCTCATATAGTAGAAGACAGATGAGCTTTGAAAGCAGACTGACTGACACCAGCTCGGACTACCACTTAGTGGTCTTCAATAACTCAACCTCTTCAGAATCTCATGGGTATGATGGACATTTACATACATACACATATAACAATCAACACTAGGGACTTCTTCATTGCTTGTTACATACATACCTATGTGCACACCAGAGCATACATACAGTAGCTGAAAATGTTGGCTTTATAGCAATATGTGGATTTTGAACAAGAAAATGGCCATAGCATTTCATGATAACATGGGCACTCAAATACAGCCATGCCAAAACTAAAGAAATTATATTAGTTACTCAAATGCAATTAGAAGTTTATCCATATCACGAAATTGGGAGGGGGTTCAGTCTGATGTACAGTATTTTAAATGGAGTGATCTAGAAACACACCAGAATGACCTAGCAATGATTGTTTTGAATGCAGACTATTTGACTCTGGGAGAGCATGCCCATATTCTCTGTAAAAGAGAAAGCATAGTCCCCTCCTTGGTACCTGTAAGTACACAACATGTTTTCAGACTCTAGCACAGTACCTGGCCCACATCCCTATTATATTCCTTTATTCCTTTTTTTTAATAAATAGAAAATATTTTATTTTTTGTCATTTGATGTGTATTTTTATTAAGAAATATTTTATTCAGTTTACATACCAACCACAGATCCCCCTCTCTTCCTTCCTCCCACCCCCCAGATACCCCCCCAAACCCACTCCCCATTCCCTCCTCTGGGGTAAGGTAGATTCCTTTATTCTAAAATAACAGGGATATTCACAAAAGATGGTCAGAAATACCTAACCAGGGCTGGTGAGATTGCTCAGTTTGAAGAAAAGTTTGCTGGACAAACCAGGTGACCTGGGCTGATCCACAGAATAATAAAGGCAAGAATCGACTTCCAAAAGTTGTCTGTGACCTACATATATCATGGCACATGAAATAATGAACACACACACACACACACACACACACACACACACACACACACACACCATACAACAATAATAAAATATTTTTAAAAGAAAATATCTGATCATAGGTTCATTTTCCCCCACTAAAAGCGTGGAATTTTAGCACTTTGGGCAGCAGGGGGCGAGCAAGTTTTTGGTGCTCTGGTAAGTCACTCTGAGGCTCCAGACTCACTGGGCTGAGAAGTGAGCTGCACACACACACAAACGAAGTGATAAGATAGGGTATAAAGCTTCACAATTTAAAATCAATAGCAAATTTGTTGTAATTTATTTAAGACTAAGCTTTAGTATGTATACAAATCTAAATGAAAATATAAGAAATATTGGTGTGATCATACCATACTTAATTCTTCAAGAGCAAAGTTTGAAGTTTCCAGCTGTTACTGTAGTTAGAAAGTGTCTAAATCACCTTTCTCTTGCCATCCAGAGGTAACATTTTGTTGTTTTTCCCTTGGTATTTGGAGTACAGACGCACATACTTTCCCCGATGGTCAAAATGCAGCATTACTCTGTGACCAATACACTTCATCTCTTTCATGTTTCTATTCTTTTATTTGATTATTTTATTTATTTGGGTTTTTGAGACTAAGTTTCTCTGTGTTGCCCTGGCTGTTCTGGAACTCTCTGTAGACCATGCTGGTATCGAGTTTACAGAGATCCACCTACCCCTGCCTCCTGAGTGCTCAGATTAGAGCCGTGTGACCCACTGCCAGGCTCTTTCACGTTTTTAGTGGTGGATTTTTATTTTACAAGTTAAATGTGCCGTAATTGATTGGCCCTAACCCATTCTTTCGAAAAACAACTATTTTCTCTTTTTAATATTTGCCAACAGAAATGTGATAAGCATCATCCATATACACATTTGCTCTAATGTTAGCACTATTGGTATAAATTCTTAGAATTACAATGCCAAAGAATTTGGGGAGCAGGGGAGATTGAGATTCTCACATTCTAAAAATTCTTGGGATATTACTGGTCTTTTTCACTATCAGTTAACGGGAAAAAATACCATCTCTTGGTTTAGTCTACAGTCTTCACTAGAAACAAGCCTGCCTGTGGGGCTGGAGGGACGACTCAGTGGTTAAGAGTTCAAAAGCACTGACAGGAGAGCTGAGTTTGATTTCTCACACCCAGGTCTGGCAGCTCACAACTGCCTGCAACTCCAGCTCCAGGGCATCTGACAACCCTGACCTCCACAGCGCGCGCACACACACACACACACACACACACACACACACACACACACACTCACACAGTTAAAGATAAAAAATAAATCTTAAAAAAAAGAAATGAGTTTTTAAAAAGATATTAATATTAATTGCATATTTTCCTTCTTTCTCTCTCTTCCTTCCTTCCTTCCTTCCTTCCTTTCTTTCCTTCTTTCTTTCTTTCTTTCTTTCTTTCTTTTAAAGCAGGTTCTCACCATGAAGCCCTGGCCGGCCTGCACTTGCTGTGTAGACCAGGCTGGCATCAAACTCAGAGTCCATGCCTTTGTTTCTCAAGGGCTGGGATTAAAGGTGTGCTCCATCACGCCTGGCTTTATTTCTCCTCTTGTAAGTTGCTTCTTCCTGCCTTTAGGTCCTTCCCATATTTCAGAGATTGGTTCAACTATCTTGAAAATATCTTCACCAATTTGTCTTTTTGCTTTTATTCATAAATTTTACACTTTTCATACACTAGTTCTTGAAGTGTTGGTCTTGGTTTCAATCACTTACTATACCAATCTGTTACATAGTTTGCTTCTAGGTAATGTTTGGATCTTTTTTCTTTAACCTAACATTATAATATCTACCTAAGTATTCCAGCTCAGAACACTAAGTACTGACTGAGTGTACATCAGAACTAAAAATAATATAGTCACTTATCCCTCATGCACATGTACTGACCCAGTGTACATCAGAACTAAAAATACCACAATCACTTATCCCAGTGCACATTCATCCTTCCATTCAGACAGAGTCTGTGTGTACCAGGAAGAGAACTCAATGGGGATGAACATGTGAACAAGCTGTCACACATCTACCAGAGTCATATTCAGAAGGATATTATCCAATAGCACCTAATACAATGTGAGATTTCAAACCAATAGGGGAAGAATGGGTGGACATTCAACTACAAAGGACTGTCACTGAGACTGAACAAAGTTGATATTTGATACTCAATGTCAAGTATGCTACCAACTCCATGGCATGCAAAATGATTTTTGAAAAACATAGTTATAAAAATAGCACAAAAATGACAAATTAACACTGTAAATGCCATGTCTTTTTTAAGATGAATATTTCAGAGCAAGACCTCAAAGTAAATTTTAGAAACTAAATCTTATTTTTTAAGATGAAATAGGACAAAGTAACTTTTGAATAATAATCTTTATTAGTGTATTTTCAAAGATACATATAATCCTGAGCTACTGCATTTATACATTTATCATTTTCTCTTTGAGGTTTACATGTATTTCACTTCAAACTTTTCAGTAAGTACATTTTTATATAAATCAGGAACATAAATAATTTAAAATACCAGTCTTGTTCTTTGGAATCACCTACTAATTTACTCAGGTCATCTCATTGTCTAATTTTATAATTTGAAAGAGTTTAGACCATGAATTCTCCAATAATCTCTTCAAAACTGCAAAAATGGGCTGGGCGGTGGTGGTGCACGCCTGTAATCCCAGCACTTGGGAGGCAGAGCCAGTGGATCTATGTGAGTCCGAGGCCAGCCTGGTCTACAGAGATATACCAGGACAGGCTCCAAAGCTACAGAGAAACCCTGCCTCAAAAAACCAAAAAAAAAAAAAAAAAAAAAAGGCAGTGCAGGAGCTGATTCCACGAATCCCAAGCTAAGTTTTAGGAAACCATGAAGCTCTCCATCTCTGACCCATTTTCTTGAATAAGTTGAGTTATCTGGTGATCTGAGAAATGAATCTCTAATTCTAACATTTCAGCTAATATAAAATGCCATAGGTCTCTTCACAGAGAAATGGGTGCACAAGGATCTCAAAAAGAAAGTTTGCCAGGATCTAAAGAAAGGAAGTGCAGCCCAGTGTAAATATATCTTTGATGAGATGAAGTATTATAAAATATGTTTTCTGAAATACTTCCTCCAGTCTATAAAGGAATACATCCAGCAGATTAACATTACATTCCATAAATCCAGACGACTTTTGTGAATGCTAAATAAAAAGACAAAAATGAAAGGCAAAAAGTTCTGTAATCTTAGAGAAAAGACATTTATCCAACATATCCAACTGTGAACAAGTATGTTCATCCTAAGTATTTTAATTTACTACCAAAATATTGTATCTTTCTACAAACAACAACAACAAAAAAACAAGCATATAATATCTAGAAATGTTTCTCTGACAAGAATGTCAAGTTTTTGAAAGTACACTCAATTTTTTTTCCTGAATAAGGTAACTATAATCTTAGGTTAAAATTACAGTAAGCAGTTCAAGCAAAAATGCATATTGCTTAGATTTTTTAAAGCAAGCAATTCTGTTGAAAATGTAAGTATAAATGTGAACCTAGTGTAGAAACATTTATAAACACTTCTTGGGAATAGTCACAGAAGTAATGGAATAAATGGTTTAAACATAATAAAAGACTGATATTAGATGTAACATGTGATGACAAATCCAAAAATAATTTTAATTGATTTAAAAGAACAAAGACACACTTAATTTTTCCAAGTCTGATAACCTAGCAGCAAAGTGAACTTGCATATAATGTACTGTAGTGAGTATCTGTTCAGAAAAGACTCACAAAGTCTTGAAACTATTATACAAAGCAGGATGGAATCCACTAGGATACATGATTTGAAGGTGTCCAAAAGAACTTATCAAGAACTACTGGACACTCTCACCTGCATCAAGGATTCAGGGGCAGATTTAAGCAAAACTGTGTTCTGGATAACTGACTCTTATTGCACCCCAGTAACAAGCTCGGATAAGGCAAATCAAACCTAAGAGGTAAGCAACTGCCCAAGATACGTAGGTTGCATGAAATCTCCTCGAAAAATCTTGAGTGCCAACCTGAAACAAAAAATAATATAAAGACAAGAGATCAGAAACTTTAAGAAAATGTCTGCTGGGAAAATTTGTGTTGGCCCTCCCTGATTGTGAATACATGAAACATGTCCCCAAACTAAAGCCAATAAGTCTCTCTAAGACTATGTGTAGCTCTTGATTAACTGACAGATGACAATGCTACTTGTATTAACTACTAATTTTATGAAGTAAATTTTTAAAAAGCACACTGTCAGATATGGTGGTGAATGCCTGTAAATCTCGGGACTCGGTACCAAAAAATAAAAAGTAAAAAAGTAAAGAAGAAAATTCATGTGATGTTATCTCTATAAGGTATTTAATCCATGTAAATATTTACTCTCATATGGCACCATAGAGCATTACTAACAACATGGGACCAGGTGTATTGACCAAAGAACACAGAGCATGGAGCAAAACAGATCAACTCCTCATCCCTTTCTCCTGATGTAAATTCCCCATGCCCACTGCTCAACTTCAGTCTCTCTGAAACTAACCTAGCCTCATAGCAAACGTAAATCTTTACTTGGCATGGATAAAGAGAATGATTTTTCAGATCTCTGTAAGTGAAAACATGTTATTTTGGACATAAGATAACTCCATGACTATGCAAAGTTGGTTCTGCCCACTCAACAAAAAAAAGAGGGCTTCTGACAAATGAATAGTGAATTTCTCAGTGCTAAAGACGTTCAGAGGGGCACAACATAGCTTTCCCTGGGTAGGCAGACCCCATTAGAAACAATTTGTGAACAATGAAATCTTGACTTTATATAATTAATACAATGTCATGAAATCTTTTAAAATGGGGATGGAGAGATAGCTCTGAGGTTAGGAGCACTGATTGCTCATCCAGAGGACCTAGACTGGATTCCCAGCACCCACATCAAGGCTCACAATCATCTACAGCCCCAGTTCCAGAGAATCTGAAGTCCTCTTCTGGCCTCCATGGGCATCAGCCATACAAGTAGTGCACAGACATACATGCAGACAAAACACGTGTACACATAAAGTAAGATAAAAATAAAAATAGTTTTTTAAAGATCTTTTAAAAAATCAACTAATTAAAATATATACATTCAAGGATTGCCTATCTGATTGGCCATAGTCCTTCAGAAGCTCTAGAGCCTGTGGCCACCATCTTGGGGATCTCTGATGGCTGTCCCAAGTCTCATGACAGATTAAAGTTGATAAAGCTGCAGAAAGAATTCTAATAGTAGTGTTCAGTCTCTTGGCCTGGCAGGGTACATCTGTAATCCCAGTACACCTACAATCCTAGCATTTGGGATTACAGGAGGGACAGGAGGGTCCTGAGCTTGAAGGCCAGCCCCTGCTACATGAGAGCCCATATCAGAACAAAGAAACAAAAGCAGTACTCACAGTTAACCCAACTCCGACGAAGATACATATCATCCCAATGGTGACATACGCGCAGCAGCGTCTCCGGGGAAGTGCACTACCTACTGAGGAGCTGCAAAGAACAGAGCAGAGGGACACATGGAACATTATGCCAAGGTTTTCCATCACAAAGTCTTCATGACTTCTTATGTCTGGCTTCACTAACTTACTGGCTTCATTTGTTCCTTGAAAGTGACAGTGTGTATAAAATGACACATCAACAAGTGACAAAAGCAAATGGTGTCTTCCTTGCTCACTGACAATATTCATCTATAAAGAAATATATATATATATAAACAAATAAATAAATAACAACAAAACAGCCGCCGTGGTACTTGATCATAAATGTCCATATCCAAAGGTCTTTTCCAGAATGGTGAATAAATGCTGGCTTTAAAGTAACATTTGGCTTGCTTATGGTTTATATTTAGTGCAGAAAATTTGGACAATAGAGACATGGAAGAAAAGGGGAAGAATGTGTAATTCTACTGCCATAAAACCGTCTCCCAGTGTCCTAGCATACTCTGTTCCTGCTAGTCTTTACACTGACCCATGGACAGCACAAAGCTTTCCTGTTATCAAGTATTCTCAAAACAGAGTTCTAATATGTAAGCAGCAGAATCAACCACCTCCCCGCTCACTTATACCTAAGTGTTTTTATCATTATAAATACTGGCAACTAACCATCACTTAAAAGCATTGTGCTTATTATTTATCATTGTCTTATATTTTTTAGAATTAGAATTATGACATCATAGGGGTTAAAATTTTTAAGGTGTCTCAACACTGTCAAAAAGCCTATAGAAAATTCATCAAAGCATACACTGTGACCATGCTTCTCAAGTGAAATCCAAGATCTGATAATATTTACCTACCTCCACTCCTAATTTTGGAAATTTTCAAAATGATGCAAGCATAGAGAGAGCAAGTGACCCAAGCCCAGTGGGCACTGTTTGCTAATGTGCACATGCTTATTAACACATACCAGAAGAAGGCACCATCAGTGAATGACAGAAAGAGGTGTCACCTTTGCATGGCCAGTGGTGAGACCATGTGTAATCAATGATTGTTCTGAATGAGTGAAATAGAGGACCAGGCCACTGTTAGACATAATTTATAAACATGCTACTCTAAAGAGGTTAATTTTGCATAATAATTTCCTTCAGTACTCAAATCTTCCTAAAAATTAACCAATTTTGCTGCAATATATGTACCATCAATTTTCCTGAACTAAACATTAACACAAACATCTGGGTGCCCTCGGGGCAACTGACACTCCATTGTGCAGAGGGCTGTCTGTAATCGCTGAGACATGTACAGTCCAATGCCTTTGTGCTCTGCTTGGCCTCACGCTGGTTTTGGTTTTAACTCTTGTTTCCTGCCTTATAGCTCACAGCTAATTCTTGTTTCTCATCACTACCTGTATTGCAGTCTGTGGTGGTCTCGAACTTACCATGAGAAACCAACTAACATGATTAGAACTGCCCACTGAGGAAGCCAAAGATGCTGAGTGAAATGAGAGCAGCTTTTCTGTGAACCAAGAGGATAACTCAGTTACACTAACCTTCCTGTGTAAATCCTGTATGGAAAATCCATGCCTTTTCTAATCATTTAAATTAAGGAAGAAACCACTGCTATTCCACAGCCTAAGTGCTAACCCACCATAGGGCTGAAGCAAGGACCAAAGACTGCTCACTGCACAAGTGAGAACTTCTCAGTATTTAATACATATGTGGTGCGGTGTACAGTACCCAGGATTGTCTGCATCTGTGAAACCGTTACAGATGCATGTGTTTAACTGTTTGTCTAGGATCTGACCTTTCATTTGTTTAATATTTGACTGGGGAAATCTAGATTGATATGAGACTGACCAGGTCATAATAAATTTTCATCTTATGAATGGAACATTTTCTTAATATTTTGTTATTATACCACTACTCTGAGCACTATTTTTTGTTTTTGTTTTTCAAGACCGGGTTTCTCTGTGTAACAGCCCTGGCTGTCCTGGATCTCACTCTGTAGACGAGGCTGGCCTTGAACTCACAGAGATCCACCTGCCTCCGCCTCCCGAGTGCTGGGGTTAAAGGGGTGCACCACCACCACCTGGGAACTGAGCACTATTTTATGTCATTTATATGTGCAATAATTTCTCAAACATAATCCTAGAAATAGAGTGCTGAGTTATATCATAAACATGGCTTTAACCCTAATAAATATAAAATTTATGTCTTCAGCAAAATTGTATGATACATGCCATTACTCATCCTAAATTCTTGCCAGCATGTAACATCTAGTACTGTTCTTTATTTATCATGCTGAGAAGGTTTTGATTGCAGCAATACATATTTTACTGAATATGTATAACTCTGATTTTTAAAGTTGGGGAACTATTTCAACTGACAATTGGTTATTCCTTTTCTGCTCAATATGTGCTCATGTCTTTAACTCAGGCTGTCATTTGTGTGCCAATTCCCAGATGCTATTTATAGATAATATTCCTGGCATATAAATGTATGAATATATGTGATATATATATATATATATATATATATATATATATATCATACTGTGATTAAAAACACATCATTCTTATAATATCTTTTGATAGTTTTTTAAATCAAGAAAGTCAATGTAATATAAGGCAATACTTTTTCAAGATTTATTTTTATTAGTTTTAATTATGTGTAGGTATATGTGCCTGTGCACATGAGTGCAGATGTCTACAGAGGCCAAATGAGTTGGATCCCCTGGAGCAGGATTAACAGCTGGTTATAAGCCGCCCAATGTAGGAACTAGGAACTGAACTCAGGTCCCTGGCAAAACTGATACATGTTCTTAACTACTGAGCCCTCTTTCCAGCCCAAGGTAATTATGTATATTCAAAATTACCAGTCTTCCTTTAAGTACCTTATCTAGGAAGTTCTTTCTTATCCATGACAAAAATACTTTATCTTGTAAAGTCTTAAAATTTTGTATTTCTTTGTTTGTATCTTAAATCATAAGAACATAGTCATTATAACCAATAGTTTCCATTTTTACATACTGTGACATTATACTATACTATACTATATATAGTATATGAGGCGTACAAGTATGAAATTTATGTTTCTAATGATGTGGCCATGATGATATCTTTATACTAAATAGTTAGTACATGTGATAAAAGAGAAACCCAGACCATCAAAGGCAATGCACAACTGCAGTAACTTAAGGAAGTTTGTTTCTCTTGCACATAAAATCAGATGCATGTACCCAGCCTAGAGCTGACTAATGGCCATATGCTGTGGTTAACTGGCATAGGTAGACTCCACTCAATTGGTAGCAAGGTTCCTGCTGCAGTTACCTGTCCAGATAGCTAGAGAGGCTAGAGAATACCAAGTTAATCAATTCTGTGTTTGAGGAGTGTGCCAGGAAGCTGTACTTATCAGTGTTGATTCCATTGCTCCCAACCTAAGCCCATCGCTGTCCCACTGTAAGAGAGGATACAGCGGGGAGGGGTGGGGGGGGGGGGGGGGGGACAGAGTTCAATTACTAAAAGGAAGACAAGCATGAAAGACTTGCTATTTAAACTCATGGATGTTTTGACATCAGTTAGCATTTGCCTTTGGTGAGTGTTTCATGGTTATATCTTCTTCTGTTCTTTTACTTTGACTCCATGCTCAGCTGTTGTGTTTTTAACCCTCTCTTTTGACTTCTGTAATGCTATTAAGATGCTTGCTGACACAAGCTATCTTTTCCACATCTTCCTGTTCTGGTAGGCTGTTTTTCATTACCTACACATTTGGGGAGAACATATTTCAAGAAGGTTATTGGGAGGGAGCAGTATTCCAACCTTTCCATCTCCTGAAAGTCAAAGGCCATTTCTCTTTACTTGAATACTAAAGCCTCAGGATGGCCCCAGTTATCATTGTATCTTCATTTGTGGAACCTTGGTGACTCTTTTTAACTTTCCTATCGGCTAAGCTATGCATCAAAGAGGATGTTTGTTAAAAGTATATAAAAAAAATGTGCACAGTGACTTTGCAAGGGAAAGATTATTTGGTGTTCCCAAGCATCTAATTATGCTTCAAATTACAAATTTCCTTGTTTATAAAACTACTTTATGGAATGCTAGTCTTAGGAGGGACTCGTGTAAAATATGGTGTGCTATTGTTATGAAAACATTTTTTTTGTTTGTTTGGTTTTTTATGCCAAGCAATGTTCTTTTTCATTTCAGATGAGGTAATGGGGGAAGGTAAGTGCTCTGATTTCAACATTGCTTCTTCCCTTTGAAAACTCATGTTGGAGTATACTCTTCACAGTGAGAGTTTTAGAGGATGGGAGTTTAATTGGAAGGGTGTAGAGATGTGTGGCTTTTGAAAGGTAATTAGGATTAGATATGGTCACCAGGGTAATGCCCCATGAGTGAATCTTATGCTTGTTTTTTTCTTAAAGAATAGGCAGAAATACCAGAGAGAGAAACACATGTGTACATTCCCAGTCACTAGCCATGTGAAACTCTGTACCATCCCAAAATTCTGCTAGCAGAGAGACTACCACCACATATCCGCTCTTAACTCTGAATCATATGAGCTAAAATAAGCCTTATTTGTTTTTATAATGCTGAAATCTATATTTAAGTATTGCAATACAAAATGAATCAATACAAAGAAGTTTGAAGACAGGGTGAGGCGTGAATAGATAGAAGGATGGGCCCTTTTAGTTTATAATAGTGTGGTTCAAGAATGAGAGAAAACAGGGCTGTGGTGGCACATGCCTTTAATCCCAGCACTCAGGAGGTAGATCCAGGCGGATCTCTGTGAGTTTGAGGCCAGCCTGGTCTACAGAGTGAGATCCAGGACAGGCACCAAAACTACACAGAGAAACCCTGTCTTGGAAAAAAAAAAAAAAAAAAAAAAAAAAAAAAAAAAAAAAAAAAAAAAAAAAAAAAAAAACAAGAATGAGAGAAAAAACAGTACTCTAGCCATTCTCCCACAGGAAGCTTGTATGAGCCAACAAGAGAAGCAAAAGAGATTTCAGCTAGTTTGTGTGGTTTAATGGGTATCTTTGAGGCAGGTAGGGGAGAGGAAGTGAAGCAACCAGGCCATCTCACGGCTCCCACACAAGAATAAAGGGACGAATGGAGGAATTGCAGAAGATGTTTACAGAAGCAAAAGGATTTGCTGATGTTAGCACATAGGGGTTGTTTATAGGTACAGAAGAAAACAAAGAAAGCTCGAGAAGGTAGGTAGAGACTTGAATCCAGGGACTGTATAAAGCTTCCTACAAAGCATTCTGAAAAAAAGAGAGAGAGAGAAACTGATTCCTCAAAACAATTTATATGCCACCAGCAAGACAAAATTAAGAAAACGATGAACAGGATTAAGACAAGAAGGGACATGGTATCTTCTCGAGTTATACAGCATGTAACTCACACATTTGCATACCATGGGAACTGCAGGAAGATCTGAAGCCAGACTTTAAAATCGTATGTGGATATGGGCACGCTTTTCTAGGAAATTGTTTGAAAACTTTAAAGCTAGAGCTAAAGGGTAAGTCAGAAGGCCACTGTCAGAGCACTAACACAGGGTGCTGAGTGAGTGAAGCAGTTGAAATGGTAAGAATATGGAGGGAAAAATAAAGTGGCAGGAGACATAACTGATATGATATCAGCATCCATATATAGAGACTAAAGAAAAGATACAATCAGAATTCTCGCAGCACTAGAGAGATGGGGTAAGAGTCATTGATATATCCATCCTCTATAAAGAATATTGGTGTGCAGAGTGGACTCGGGAAATTGTTAAAGTGTTTGTGACGTCAGCTAGATACTAGAATGAAGTAATGATAGATGAGATTATGAATGGAGATTATCTAGCTACATCTGAAGTTTGTGAGAGAAATCTGAACCAATCCGATGACTGCACAACACATAAAAACTCACATAAAATACATTGAAATTCCTGCTTTGGAGAGCACTAATACATAACAAGTTGCAAAAGGAAAGGAGACTGATAAAATTAATAACAAAGGAGTGTTCTCACAAGTGGAAAAACTCAGAAGAAAGCAGTTTCTGATAATCAAGAGCAGACCAAATATTAAACCAGAACGATCAAACTTGCTCTGAGGACACAGGTGGGTAAGGGTTGAGTGGCTGGAACTGGTAACTAGATGTGACTCTCTTCATAGCGAAGTCAGTAGCTCTCTGGAGAGTAATGTCTAGTCCCGAGGGACTGAGGTGAAGCCTGCACAGAAGATGCCCCCCTCCAAAAGAAGGAGAGTGGCCCTAGACAAAGACAGGCTTATAGACAGGGCTGAAAGCCAAAGTTTCCACAATCAGCTTCAATCATCTCCCAGAGATGGAAAACAGCACATCAGTGGAGACATAGAAAGCCAGGAAGCTGAACTGAAGGGTCTAAGGGGAATAAGAAGATCTGATCATAAGTGGTTTGGGACAGGATGCTCAAAAAAAGAGCAAAAAGCAAAGTTTTAGTGGAAGGGTAAAGCTGTACATTAGTAAAAGGCTAACCAATACCAAAATTTTCAGCTTTCAGTTATCCTGGTGAAGGGAGGAGAAAGTCATCGCCATGTTGACCCAAAACGTTATTTGCATAGGGGATAGACAACCCAGTCTCTTTAGATCAACCGTGATAAAAAAGGAACCCATTATCTCCTGCCAGCTGCATGTCTTCTAGAGCCTGAGTTTCTCCTTAAAGTCTCCAGAGCATCTAGGAAATAAGGTCACCGTTGGCCCCAGCCTGCCTCCATCCATGCTCAGTCCTCTCTGTTGCGTCCTTAACAACATGGCTACTCTCTGAGTCCTCCCTTGCCTTTCAACAAGTGACTGTTTCTGCAGTGAACCATACTAACTACTTTACAAATCCCCCCTTGTCTATGAGACTTAGATCACACTTCAGCATCTCCTGAAGGCCACCTCTCATGGTTGCTTTCCCTCCAATCTTCCAAGCAGAGCAAACACTGCCAAGACAGCATTTAAAAGGTTTACTGTGCTTTTCTAGTCCTCTCCTTCCCCACCTTTACCTACCAAACTAATGTGCATCACTGTAAGATTGTTGTCTTTTATTTCAAGTTCCCAGTAACACCGGAGTGCTTACTGAAGTAAAGGGTCCAACTTAGAAAATCTAAAGGACAGCATCCAAGAGGAAGAGTCCATAATAATTGAAAACAGTAGAAAGGCATTCACAAAGGAGTTCCTGGGGACATAGAATTGCTATTCAATGAGAACGTAGATGAAAAGCCCATGTCTCTGTTAGTCATAGATCCATTATAGCATTTCAGTAGGGGACTACAGCCCAAATTCCCAAATTCTACTTCAGAATGCTAGAACTGAATATCCAGATGGCACTCACCAGCCACAATGAAAGGAAAACACATTTTCAGCTGCAATAGCCTCCACTTCTGCATGAACAAGGAAATGGGATAGGAGAATACATGTCGTTGCCTGTGCAGCTGTGGGAAAAGCTGTCCCCAAGTGCTTACTCATTTTGGAGTAATGACTTTATAACTCCTATAAATAAAGGAATTCTAGGAAAGTTATGTTTAAAGAAATAAAATGCTGTCTCAGCACCCTATTCTAATAGACCCATCATGTCACTGTAAAGAAAAACATTGCAAAAGAAATCTAGAAACGAGCTATGGGTGCTCATGCCATGGCAGTATCTGCCCACTGCCCACTCAGAAGTAACAAATGTCCTGAATTTCCCATGGTTAGCATATGACTCCAATTCTACACACCATCTTCTGAGAATGATGTTTAAGCTGGTTTAATCCACATGAATTTCTATGCACACTGCTCCCAAAGTTATTAATACAAATTTTTCTTTATATCAATACAGCCTTCTGATCAGAAATTTAACATTCTTATCAGCAAAAATAGTGCCATTGTTCTGAAGTAATCAACCAAGTTCCGTAAGCATAACCCTTGCCCTCTCTCAGTAGTTTCTAACTTGGAAAACTGGGCCAACCATCCCTGCATTCTAAGATTACTGCAGAAGTTCTGTACAACGTGTGCAGGGGATTGGAAGGCTGCTGTCACCGTGCTTAGAGCAGCTGATCCTTTGCTTCTTGTTTTTTGTGATTTTTTTAAATACTACTTGATGTCCTTGGGAAAAATAGTTACCACTTAATTTTGTGCATTTTGTGATACATGAATAAACATGTATTGATAGCACACATATTCACATATTTTGGGTAGCATTTGTATTCACATATTAGGAGTTGTCTCCCCAACATGACTTTTTTTCTGTGTATGTATTTGGGGTTGTCCACTTTTCTTATCCATGAATGTACTTACACTAGATTCAATAAACCTAAAAATGTAGGTGATTTATTTCACACAAAAAAAATCTCCTCTTTTAAAGTTAAAAATGAATGATAAAGAAAATTATCCCAGGAATATATTAAATTGAAATCATTTAGCAGTGATGAATAGAGACATTTTATTATGTATTCTCAATTTTTCAGAAACTTTTAAATTATTTTCTCTGAGAAACCATCCTTGGGATTCTTCTACTGTCAAAATAGATGAAGTTAATTAAATCATAGTAAAGGTTGTATAAAGTATGAATCCATATTTTCTGTTTTAAAAATTGAGTTGTCAAAACATTCCAGTTTAATTGACTTTGCTTACATTATAATTCACACATGTAAGTGGATACTTATTTTTATTTAAATTTTCATTATCAAAATAAATGTGTGGAAAGGTTAACATATCAAGCCTAAGGCCTTCTTATGAGGTTGGTCCTTAGCTGCTCTCTGGGCACTTAGGTTTTTAAAAAGTTTCCTGCATTCCATAAGTAGTAAGAGTGGCTTATAGGGTATACATTCTCTCTGAGAGTGATATGGGTTATACTGAATATGAACTTTCCTGTTGGGCATTTGGAATGTTGGTACGTGCTTGGCAATAGGTGCCAATGTTCCCCAGGGCACCAAGTCTCAAGTGAACACCCTTAGTGGGCACACATTGCAGATGTGGTACCAATCCTTCACAGAAGATTTCATTTGGAAAGGCCTCTTTGAAGTTGCCACTTGATGTCTCCAAGGTTTGTTCCCCATTGTCTTTTCCCTTTGCTGAGTGTGCTTAATATTCTTCAGCCAGAGTTAATCATCATCCACAGTAATAACCGACTCCTACGATTCAGTTGGAAGCTTGGTCCTCAGAATTCCCCAACATTTAAGCCATTAAATATTTTCAATCAAAATATCTTTGTTGTTTCCCATGGTCATATTGCTTTTTGTTCTTTTCCCTAAGCAAACCAGTTAGAAACATAGATAAACAGACTTCATAGTTAAAACAGACAGTTACATAAACTTTGCCATAGTAATAATCTCTCTCATTAGGAAGGGAGCAGAAAACTAACCATCAACTAATTACAGACTCACAAAAAATATAGGTTTTCTCCCTGATTACAATATTTCTTACAAACTGTAGATGAGTTGCAAGAGATTATAACCTTTATAACATTGGGAAACTTCTCCAGGTAACTAACAATTTATTAATTTTGCTCTCTTAGAAATGGATTCCCCTTTAAAGAATAATAATCAAGCCCAATTATTTTAATTTCAAAATGGACTATATTAGCCTAAAGATGCCTTGCCTTTGTCTTGAAAATGATAATATATTAAGCATTCACTCACTTCATAGCACGTCTTAAAAATCAAATCTACTTAAGTGAGAATCCCAAACCCTGTAGATTGAGCTCAAGCACTTCTCAATGGTATTTCCAGCAGCAGAGAACTTACATTTTTTTGCAGTGTGGGCATTTTGCCAGAGTGTTGAACCTCAGTTCCATCCACTGTAAAATAAATAGAGAGGGATTTGAAAAGAAAAACAACTGAAAACCAGCCAATCTGAGAAAATGTTTATTTTAGTCTAAATGTCACCAGGGATCATGACAGCAGCCATCAATTGCCTTGTCCTGGCTCCATGGTTTTTCACCTCCAACAGTTCTCTCATCCCCTGAAAACACGTTTTGGGATCCCAGTCTGAACCAGTTCCCACGCCTCTCTCAAGGCTCTGACGCCATCTAGACTTGCCTCACAAGGAAAAGAGAATGTAATTCTATACTCACGTCACCTCTTTCCTCTGCACTTCTCAGTTCATTTATGAAGTAGGTCATGTACCTTCAAACTTTATTTTCCTTTAAGCCCTGAGGGCCAACTTGTAAATGCTTAAATATTTTGATTTATAACTTCTTTCAACTTTCTATTTTACTTGTGTGAGAAGCCACAGCACACATAATAAACTAACCAAATGAAATTCTAACAGAACTGCAACCAGGAAACTATCTTGCTCCCTCTTGTTCGTAAAATGTAACAGAATCACATTAATCCAATGGTACAATTTTCTCCTCTATCTACCAGTAAATGTAATAGAATGTGTAACCTTTCTCATAAAACTATTATTTGGATTCCTGTAAATTTAAGCTAAAATTTTTATCTCATGAAAGTATTTTCAAAGGGCTTTCTAGGGTGGTGTGGCTGTTGCTTTGAGTTTCTGTTGATGTTGAACAAGCGTGGGGTCTGGTGCTCTTTATGACACCCCAACAATCTAATTGTCCATGTTGCTTTAAGTAAGGCAATAGTATATTTCTTTCATGGTTTTACAGGGATATAAATTTGTCTCAAAACTAGTTCCCATATGAGAATTAAATTTTGCTCAGGATTCTAGGTGTCCAACTTCTAATTGTTGTGAGTTTTCAATAACTTATGCATATTCTAATGTCTTCCAAATAACAAAAGATAATTTTAAGAAAATATGGGTTTTTCTTTACATTTTTCTTTCATTCCCAGATTTAAGAAATGAGCAAAGGGTGTGGATTTCCTGTGCTCTGTTGCTTCATTTTAATTCAAACTTCATGAAACTCCACTAACCTTAAGAAAAGCTTCCCATGCTCTTTCCATTGCAGTAGGGCACACAGTCCCGAGGGAGGGAAACTCGGAACGAAACGATGTGAATACTCAGTTTTTCAGAGGGATTATTTTCAACATTGGAGACTGTCAACCAAACTTCCTCTCACTACTTACACTTTGTAACACATTAGTTTATTTCAGTTACTCTTACCTGCAAAAGATTCTGGAATTAATGTACCAAACAGAGATCTACACAGATGCCAGAACAGAACATAAAATAAAGTGTTCTTTTGTATTTTCAACAGATGAGTTGTTGGACCTGTAATATCATTTCAGATGTTATCTATAAACAGCTTTTCATAAATGATTTTTATAGTTAAAACAAGAAAATGGACTGAGAAGGCACTTAAAAAATCCTTAAGTCAAGGGTAACTCCAAACCCAAGACTTAAGGTCGACACATTGCAGAATACGAATTTTAGGTGACTAGCCAAAGAGGATTGCTTATCTCAACATGATTGTCTTATAGTGCACACTTGAGCACAGGTTCATCTTGCCGATTTCATTGATAACTAACATCTGAGACTTGATTGTGAAGGAGGTAAACTATGCGGTTGGCACCCTGACAGAAACAGTGGTGCTGCTGTCTCCAGTGCGGTCTCTTGATGCAGCGAATTCAAAAAAGAAAAGATTTTAAAGCTGGGCTTGACTTTCTGTTAATGTATTGAAATGAATGGAAATTTTTTTGCAAAGAATTTAACTTTCTACAATCTCCTTATCTAAAATGTTATGCCTGTACTCTTAAAATGGCTAAACCATGAAGTCCTGATAGCAACAAACAAACAAACAAATGAACAAACTTTTTCTGGCATCTTGGTCACTTCAGGTAGTTTCCTACCTTGGGTATGACACCTGCAGCAGACTCCAGAATCCGAAGAATAGCATGTCTACCTCCCTGCATGAATGCTCAGCCCTGCTCTGACCTGATTCCTCCATGCTCTTTCCCGATGACTAGTGGTGGGTGTGCTGTTCTGTGGTGAGATGGGAAGAAGCCTGGTGTGCCTGCCAACCATCATGGTTTCATACAGATGCTGCAAAGCACAACATAGGAACCAGAAGACAAGCATACCTACAGGGCTCCTTTACGCCACTTGTCTGTATCTCTCCTCGTTTGATGCTATCTCTTCATTAATTAAAACTAGATGTACAGAAACTGGACCAGGATCAAGCAATGCCTCATACATCCCCTTACTCAAATTCCCTATCACTGAGTTCTCATGCCAGAATTCATGACACCATCTTTAGAAAAGCTACAGACTGGCACCTATGCCCATATGGCTACAGGCCTTACTATCATCCTCATCTGCATGGCTCTGAGTGTCTTCATATAGTGCCAAGTCTCAGCATTGCCAATGGTGGATGGAAAGGGACATGTGGTAGACTTTGACTTTGATGTGATCAGCTTGTCAGGAGAAAACCACACAACAATACAGATATGGCTGTGATCGTACCCCTACAACATCAATTATACTACTTTGTGAGGGTTCTCAAGTGCTGATTTCATGAGACTCTTGAGATCTTCATCAACTTGGTAGAAGAGGTTCACAGTCTGGCAAGAGAATTAGTCAAGGGAGCTCCATCTCTGTCTGACATCCTGCAGAAACAGGCACACATAGGTAGAGAGATATTCCACTCCCCGCCTAATGGAAGCTTAGGGAATCATGAAATTCTAGGGGAGCTGAGTCTGCTCCCAAGCAGGAACCCTCTGTCCAGGATCTAGAGGCTAGTGGAGAGAAGCAGAAAAGAGAAGACAGGACTTTTAACAGCCCTTACTCTCAAACTTAAACACTTGAGAAAAGCTCTCAGCCTAGCCAAGTCCTGGCCTGGCCTCCTTGGATGTAACTGCCTTTGTGGTGGTACCCTTGGGCTCAGTGCTTTTCAGGTTAATTCTGGGAGACCTTAGACTGACCCCTGTCTGTCCTTGCTTCTGTCTCTGGCCTGACTGTACTCTAAGATAGTAACAGCACAGCAAAAGTCTCTGTAGAGACGTTCGTTCTCTTTGGTGCTGCATGGGGGGGGGTCCATTTAATAGCATTTTCCCATGATTAAAGTGGGGAATCCGGCAGGGAGGCAGGCCCTTCCGCTCCCATGCTGTTTATACAACAGCAAGAAAAGTGGTAAGTAAAGGTTATTGCTCTTTCACGGCAAATCGAGTTAAATAACAAGGCTCTCATTAAAAAAAAAAAAACTCGGGCTGGAGAGATGGCTCAGAGGTTAAGAGCACTGGCTGCTCTTCCAGAGGTCCTGAGTTCAATTCCCAGCAACTACGTGGTAGTTCACAACCATCTGTAATGAGATCTGGTGCCCTCTTCTGGCCTGCAGTCATACATGCTGGATACATAATAAATAAATAAGTAAATCTTTTAAAACAAAACAAAAAAAATATAAATCTTAAAAAAAATCTCACTTCTGTCAAAAAATTAAAAGCGTCTTCTCTAAAACGTGATCATTTTTAGACAGCTTCCAATATTCTATTAGTTTCTAACCCATTTTACTGGACAGATAAACTCAGTGGCACCATGATACATTTTTCAACTAAGAAAGCTCATAAATAAGGCTTTATTGCATAAAATCAGTCACTTAATATTACCTCACTGGAATATTTTTAATGGATATAATAGACAATGAGAAATACCTGGAAATATGCTTACATTGAAACTATCATTTCCCTCAGCTATGGCACTAACTCTATATTCAGGTGAAGAAAATCTGACCATATCTGAAGCTTGGCCCACTTCAAAGAAGAGTTTGAACCATTGTCTGTGACTCAGCACATGGGTGAGTTGGGCCTCTGAACCAGTGTCTGTGACTCAGCACATGGGTGAGCTGGGCAGTTTTGTAAGAGAACACTAGCCTAAATCAGGACGAATATGCCTTTTATCAGCAAGTACATACCTGTCCCCAATATGGACGCAGTGTTAACCTCTACTGCACATTAAGAAAGGTCTTTATATTCCTAGTAGACTAGTTTAAGCCTGCATATCACTTTATTCTCCTAGGAAATTGTTTTCTCAACATGCCCCTCAAAATAATCACTGTTATCTGACCACAGGATTCTCTCAAAACAGTCTGGATGACAAATGATATTTGGACACTCAACATAAAACCTCCCTTTCAGATGTTAACAGTGACACACATGGAAAGTACTAAAAATACGATTACAAAAACTTCTGCTCAATTTTTTTAGCATATCACTTCTCAATATTTATGAAAGTATTTATAGAATAATAACTGATGGTCCCATTAAATAAATAATGGCATTAAATATACTTTGCAAACACAACTCTAATTCTGCTAAACTGCTCAATGAGTCCAGGCAGGTCTGGAAACAGTGTCAAATAGTAAACTCCTAACCAACTTAACTTAGGAATTATAACCCTATTAGAAGATGACATGAAAAACAGAAGGAACCTGTTGAACAAGGTCATTATAGGGATCTTGAATCCACAAAAGGAATGTCCTCTCTGGTCTCAGGAGTCCAGAGACGGCCATTTTTTTCATTGCTGTTGTTAACTTTTTGTTTAAAATGTCACAAGTATCTTCTAAGATATTGTGGGGGTTTTCTTCTTTTTCTTTCTTTCTTTCTTTTTTTTTTTTTTTTTTTTGTTTGCTTGTTTGTTTGTCTCTAGAAAACTCAACTATAGTTCAGCCTAGCTTTTCATCTCTGCAGGATTAAGTATCTGCATACTTTTCACATTCTTTTCTTTTTTTGTTTTTTGAGATAGGGTTTCTCTGTAGCTTTGGAGCCTGTCCTGGACTAGCTCTGTAGACCAGGCTGGCCTCGAACTCATAGAGATCCACCTGCCTCTGCCTCCCGAGTGCTGGGATTACAGGCATGTGCCACCACTGCCCGGCTCACGTTCTTTTTCTGACGCATTTCTCTTTTCTTGGTTTTCTCCACTAGGACAAGGAACTAGTAGAAAAGAGTCAAGATCATTCATGCCTAGCACAATAATGATGAGGCCACAAGCAGGAAGAAGAGCTTGGCAGCCAGGGCTCACTTGTGAACACTGAGCAATCTTTACTCTCCACCCCGGGTGTGCTGGGGATGGAACTCAGGGCTCCTAACTTTCAGGCAAGTCCCTTCTACTGCAGAAACCCCCAGCGAGCAGCCACTGAGCTCCCAATCCCATGCAGCTTCTCTCATTAACCTGAAACTATCAAACTCAGCTCCCATCCTTTAAATACCAGCAATGTTCTCTCTTATTACCAAAAATAACTTTCCAGAAATTTTGAAATCATCTTTACATTCTGTAATTTAAACTGAACATCTCTTCTAGATAAAGAATTCAAGTTTTTAATTATTGTTATTGTGTAAGATATGCTAATTTGATCATCTGACTCAGTTGCCTAGCCTATATATTAAGTAGAAGATTTGCCTACAGATAGCAAAATACCTAAATGCAAAAATTATATTTTAAGATTATAAAAATTCCCCCTCCTACATATCTATTTAAAGTTTCAGTTTGGATTATTTCTCTAGAATTCGCTGTCAGATGATTCCCCCTGGTACTAAATAGAGGAATAAAAAAGGAAAAGAATAAAGAACTGGGGGAGGGGAGCTACTGTAGGGGGAGGGGTAACATGGAAGTAGAGGAGATGACAGGAAGAACACCGAAACACACTTTGTTCAAAAATGCCATAACGATAGCTAACATATTACACTGCAATTTAAATTTAAATGTATGTCTGTGTCTGTATAATATTTTTCTGGAACTTTTCCCCACTCTTTCCCACACTATTAAGACTATCATGAATTTTCTCTCTCTCAAATTCTTAATACTTTTTCTAACCATCACCATCATCATCATCATCACCATCATCATCATCACCATCATCATCATCACCATCATCATCATCACCATCATCATCATCACCATCACCATCATCATCATCATCATCATCATCATCACTTTTCTGAATAAAAGCTGAACATCTGTTTAGCCCTTCACAGTCCACTCTATACATCTCATACATATATCTTTTTTTAATTAGTATTTTACATTTTTTTATTTTGCATGAGTGTGTGTGTGTGTGTGTGTGTGTGTGTGTGTGTGTGTGTGTACATGCGCACACTCAAATTGGAGAGGTCAGAAGACAACTTGTGGTAATCAGTTCTTTTCTTCCACCATGTGGCTTCCTAGGACTGAACTAGGGTTATCAGTCTTGGCAGCCTTTACCTGCTCAGCCATCTTGTCAACCTCGAAGAAAGCACTTGCCTAGTTTTCCATTACTCCTAGATACTGCCATGCCTTTTAGGCTCGGTGCATCTCTGCACTAAAACAATGTGTTCCCATGCTCTATTCCAAATACATTCCACATGATTCTTTGTTGTTGTTGTTGTTGTTTGTTTGTTTCCAGACAAGGTTTCTCTAAACACTCCTGGCTGTGCTGGAACTCACTTTGTAGACCAAGCTATCCTTGAACTCACAGAGATCTGCCTGTGTCTGCCTCGAATGCTGGGATGAAAGGTGTGCACTACCATGCCTGCCTTTTCACATGATTCTTAATTGTCTTCCCTTCCTCTAGGTTAGAAAACTCTATGAAAACAGAGATGGCTTCCGGTTTGCCATAATTTCCTTGGGATTTGCCCAGCACCTGGCACACACACACACACACACACACACACACACACACACACTCAGTATTTTTTAATAAATTACATTAGCTCTTTTGTAGGGTAACTACAAAGATAAGCCATGAAAAGATTAGGAATATAAAACATAAAGAATGCAAGATCATCCTGAAAGGAGATTTCTCAATAAATTGGAAAGAAGTCTGTTCTGAAGAGTTATAAATGCTTATTACAGGGGCTGGAGAGAGGCTCAGAGATTAAGAACACTGGCTGCTCTTCCAGAGGTCTTGAGTTCAATTCCCAGCAACCACATGGTGGCTCACAACCATCCGTATGAGATCTGGTGCCCTCTTCTGGCCTGTAGGCATACATGCAGACAGAACACTGTATACATAATAAATAAATCTTTAAAAAAATGATTATCACATTCAAAAGACAATTTCTTCATGTGAGACAAAGAGCAACAAATGTGTTAAATATATTTTTAGCCAAATCACTTTACTTTATGTCTGCTGACATCTGTAAAGTACACTAATCTCTACTAAGTCAATATGAAGTGACTGTAAACAGAAATCTGTGGTTTATCCCAAGTATATTCCATAATTTATATAAGTACTGTTCTTATCAATAAAATATAATGTAAAGAGATTTATATTTCATCCTAGATCAGAAAAATCTGAGTCATTACGATGAAATGCACACAATGAGATGAATGAATGAATTTCTATTTCCTTCTCCAACCATGACTAAAGTGATAAAAAGTGATAAGATACATGGGGCTGGAGAGATGACTCAGCAGTTAAGAGCACTAGCTGCTCTTCCAGAGGGCATGAGTTCACTTCCCAGCACCCACATGACAGACAGTTCACAACTGTCTGTAACTCCAGTTCCATGGGGATCTGACGCCTCACACCAATGTACATTTTTTTTTTTAAGTTAAGATTCTGTAAGAAAAACAAAAACAACAAAATCAGAAGACAAATGGCTTCCAATTTGTGTACAGCAGAAGCCAGAGGCTCAGCAAGTGACTTGGTGAACCGGATGCTGCGATTCACTACTGCAGAGAGACATGCCACAGAAAGCAGGCAGATTCCCACTGAACTACAATTCAGGTATTTGAACTACTTTCTAAGTGGGATGTTAGAGGGTGTGATAGAAGCAAGGAGCATCACACTTCCGTGCTCACTGAAGCATTAGTCACCATAACCAAAATGCAGAAGGAACTCATAAATTCACTGACAGATCAAGAAATGGTACACCCATGAAATGAAATAATCCAGTCTTAAAAAGGAAGGCAACTGCAGCACATTATGACGACGTACGTCAATGTGGAGGACAGTATGTTAAACAAAATAAACCAGACACAGAAAGAGTAACACTGTGTGACTGTATACAGTCTGTATACAGAACTGAAAAGAATGAAACCTATAGAGGCAGAGAGGACAACCATTGTTCCAGTGGCTCCAGAAGGATGAAGAAGAATCAGGAACTGTCTACTGTGGAACTACAGTAGATAAGAAGATACTGTCTCATCTTCCTGAATTTTACGAAGAAAGCAGATATTAAGTGTAGAAGTGTTGCTTTTATGATACTTACACCAATAAGGGAATATATCTAGTCTTCTAAATGTTCACAAGTTAGATTGTGATGATTTTAATGTACACATGTGTAAAATATAAGTTGTACCTCCTAAATACATATGATTTTGCATTGTCAGTTATACCAAAGGCTGAAAAACATGTACCAAAGTGTTCCTTGTAAACTCTCTCTGCATACTACAAAGCCAGATGCACTCTTCACCCAACACATGTAAGAGATGAGTGATTTATTCTGAAAAGAAATTGAGCAGCCAAGAAAGCAGTATTCTGAAAACAAAGGAATTAAAGTCTACCATCTGAGCAGGAGGTAAGAACTTCACTCTATCAGTTCCTAGAATGCTGGATCCTATGTCCAACCCTCTTTCCCCAGAGAAAATGGCCCCTCAGCAGATTTACAAGTATTAATGAATGACAAATTTTCAGAGAAAATGAGAAAATGAAAAAGAAATCATCTAGCCTCTATCTACACATAGAGTCCAATAGGGGAACGTAAATTAACACCTGAGTAAAATCTCTGTTAGGAAAGAAACACAAATAGAAAAATGAGGACAAAGCAGAGAAAAAGCACTGAGAAAAATAACACCTCCTAAAAAGTATAGTCTTTTCTGAATGACACCATGAGGAAAAGATTACATTCAAAAGGAAACAGAATTTGAAAGGCCTCTTGTGCTGTGGGATGTTCTGTATGTCAAATGTGTTGCTCTGATTGGGTAAAATAAATAAAGTGCTGATTGTCCAGTAGCCAGGCAGGAAGGATAGGGTAGGCGGAACAAGGAGGAGGAAAATTCTGGGAAGTGGAAGGCTGGGGGAGAGACTGCCAGCCACCGCCATGAGAAGCAACATGTAAAGACACCGGTAAGCCACAAGTCATGTGGCAAAGTATAGATGAATAGAAATGGGTTAATTTAAGATAGAAGAAGTAGATAACAAGAAGCCTGCCATGGCCATACAGTTTCTAAACAATGTAAGTTTCTGTGTGTTTACTTGGTTGGTTCTGAGCATCTATGGGCCTGGTGGGTGACAGAGATTTGTCCTGACTGTGGGGCAGGCAGGAAAACTCTAACTACACTCTTGGGTATTTAAGCTTAAGTTAGATCATCTAAAATAAATCCAAAGGTCCATGAGATACTGTCCCCAGGACACGGCCTCAAGAAATTTCAAATTAATGAGGAAAATGAAAGAAAAGAAGGAGAAATAGAGAATAATAGGCCAAATAGGAAGAACTTGGAATTAAAACAGTAAAAGTCATCAATGGGAAATTTTCTGAAAGAACAACAGAAATTTCAAATTCAGTATCTAAAGAAATCATTATGGAAATTTGACATTAGATTAAAAACCACCCAAGAAATAAGTTTTACTTCCTGTCTCTTCTCAGGACAAAGTCAACAGTCTCGAAGTCAGCATGAGGGACAAATCTGCAGACTGAAAAAGACCTTTCAGGATGGTGGTGGAGGAGGTCCCAAGATGATAGCCAAAAGCAGATCTTAGCTACATCTGACTAGATACAGCAGTTTTATAGATCTAAGACACCACATAAGGAACAAGGAATGTAGACATAGAAAACTAAAGAAACCAAAGGAGAGGGCCAAATATTTACAGATCAAACAAAATGCTAAAAGTCATTTGAGGAAAATGTACCACATCACTGGCTCAGCCATGAACACAATTACCCTAATCCTATAAAGTCCACAAACTTTATGTAACCCAGTCAGTCCACTGGGAATAAGGAAAGGAATTGAGGGAGGGAATACAAAGAAGGCGGTGTGAGTATAAATGTTCAAGTTCCATCTTACAAAGTAGTGAATAAGACCCAAACTTGACAAGTCAGAAAGAAATAGGAAAAGAAACAGTTTGAACAGAGAAAACTACTGTTAGTCAAGTAGCTGGAAGAGTTGAAAGCATTTGAGGGACACAATCAGATCAGTGAGGTGGTCTCAAGCCTGATTTGACATTTAGAATGTATGCACACAAATGCTTTAATACAAAAAAACACTTACAAGGAAAAGAGCCAATCATACTTCTGAAACTTATTCGTTCCATGGCAGCATTCATAGATTTCCTTTCCAAGACTCTAGAAAGTATGTAGTGTTAAGGACCTAAAATAGCTCTCTTTTACCCCATGCTTTGTCACTAAGTAAGGTAAGAGAGCTATGATTTATTTGCTCACAAGATACCCTATAGAGCTAAAAGTGGATGCATCTTTGTCTAATGCACAAAGGATATTATATATCCCTGCTATATGCTGGACTCCTTATCTTCATAAACCAGGCTCTATTTTAACATTTCGACCAATGTACACTTGGATATAACTATACAGTTATAAACAGTCCTGAGATCTATGAGCTCATGGCCTAGATTTACAGAGTAGTATCCAGTGACCAGGGCACAGCTCCTTACCAGGAATGTGTTGCCGCAGTGCCCACACACCACCCTTGTGCCTTCTGGCTGGATTGGCAATGCAGGTTGTGCCGGTTGTTCTTCAGAAATGAGCATTACTGGACCAAGGTTAATTATGCGTCGACTGTGGAAAGAAAAGGCAAACAAACCCATGAATCCACAAGCAGACTGAGGGTAAACCCAGAATACACGGCCAGAAACAGAGTACAGTAAGGTAGGTTAACTGAATCAAGTAGCAAACCCTAGGCCCCAAATCACAGAAGGTATCAATAATCCCTCAAAAGTAAAGCAAAAACAATATGTTTTTCAAATATAGGTCATATTATGTTATCAGTTCTAATCAATGGCCTTGGGAACCATTTAACTGCTATTTCCAAATTTTTAGAACTTCAAATCAGAAAGGTCATTTTTTTTTCTTAATCTACACAGGTGACTTGAATTTGGAAGAAGACTGAATGCACAAAATATTTTCCACATTAATAAATATGTCTGTCACGAAAGGACCCAGTGCTGAGCCAAAACCAAACTTCTCTGAAAAACCTAGCAGTCCTTGATAATTATTCATTCATAGATGTAACAAAAGTAAAGTGGAGCCCATGTTTCCTTTCTATTCTCCAGTCATTCAGATGATGTATTTGATGGTCAAAAGGCCAGAGAAGTTGCAGGAAAAAGAAAACGGTGAAGGTATTTATATACTTGCATGTCAGCACATTCATAATGGCATTTGGTATAGGCAAACAACCCCAGCCATTATTACATATTATACAGATTCTCATGTAGCATACAAGGAGACACACAATTTAAAAAAAAGTCTCCTTGGTTAAAATTAATTATATCAAAGGTAAGCTAAGTAGTTATTTTTCAGTAATCCAAAGTGAGCCACCAATTTATTATAGTTCATTAAATACCCACATACAAAAAAAGAAACTATCCACTGTCCATTCAAAAACATTACATCCTACAAATCTACAAATACTTCTGACGGCCAAGTTCTAGGTCTACAATCTCTTTAACAAGAAAAATCTATGCTCTGTAATGACTCAGAACAAAGCCTTGCATATAATGAGCCTTAGCAAACACTTGTTCAATGCACAAACGAATGAATGAAGGAATCTTTATCTCTTACCAGTTGGGTCTCGGGCATCCTATTCGCCGAGATGTGTCCTTACATATGAGGAGACAATTACAAGGGCATCTAACATATTTCTTCCCTGTTGGGGGGGGTTTTGATTGGCTAGATAACGGAAGAAAATGCAAACACAGGAAATCAACCAAAATACAAATTGTCACAAATCGCTGTGTCTAAGGAGGAAACAATGACTTGAACATGGAAGGCCCCACAGTACTACCAAGGCACAGTCTAACAAAGAGCTCACCACAGCACATGGTTTCAAATGCTGGCAAGCACTCAAAAAATCAGGGACTGAGGATCTGATTGTAAAGAACCCATTTCAAAGTGAGCTAGAGCTGGTCTTTACATAGGGTAAGAACAGTTATCTTGCAGGCTGGTTGTTTTCTTCCTAAAGTTCACAAATGAAGGTCATATACCTGACCACTTAGATAGAAACATACACAGGACTATCGTACCTGGCCCACGCTCAACAAAAGCAACATTAGAGAAAAATGGGCTCATTTGACCTTTTCTTCAACTACTCAATAGAAGTGATTAATTTTAATGACATATCTAACTTAAAAATTTGCAATTATGGCTGGGCGGCAGTGGCGCATGCCTTTAATCCCAGTACTTGGGAGGCAGAGCCAGGCAGATCTCTGTGAGTTCGAGACCAGCCTGCTCTACAGAATGAGATCCAGGACAGGTACCAAAACTACAGAGAAACCCTGTCTCAAAAAATAAATAAATAAATAACTGCAATTGTTCCAGATTGCAATTGTTCCAAATACTAGTATATATTTTTTCATTTACAGCAAATTTGAAGTGAGAATAAATAGCATAGAAGAAAATATTCCTTGCAATATTAGAACTTAGGCTTGCTAAACTGAATGGTCATGCTAAAAAGAACAGATCTCTTCTGTGGTGTTCCTTCCAAAACACATGACCTGAAACCAAGCATGGGGAAACAAGAGATAGCTCAACTGGGAGACAGTCTACAAAATATCGTGCCTAAACTGATCCAAACATAAAAACAATAAATAGTGAGACAAAAAAGAACAAATTACAGATAAAAGAATGTTAGAGCACTATGACAACCATATGCTATATATGATTCTGGTTTTACTTCTGAAGCAGAAGTGTTTCTTTCCTAAAGACATTAATGAGACAGTTTGGGAAACATGAAGTAGGTCATAAGATTATTCAGCAGGGGCCGGGGAGATGCTCAGTGCTTAGAAGCATTAGCTACTCTTCCAGAGGACCGTGTTAAAAGAAAGAGATCAAGAACTCCAGTTCTGGAGAATCTGACTCCTTCTTCTGGCCTCTACAGGCACTGTACACATGTGGTACACAGACACCCAAGTAGGCAAAACTATCATACACATAAAGAAAAAAAGAAAGAGAGAAAGGAAGGAAGGAAGGAAGGAAGGAAGGAAGGAAGGAAGGAAGGAAGGAAGGGAAAAAGAAAAGTAAATAAATAAAATTGAAAAAATAATAAGATGAGACAGCAGAATAATGTCTACATTAATTTTCTGCATTTGATAAATTTATACTAGTAAAACTTATTTAGGAAGAAAAGCATGTATAGCGTACGTGTTAACATCTGTAGACTAAGGATAATGGGCATTTGGGAATGCTTCATATTTAACTGCAGGGAGTCCTTAAACTATAATAGCCCACTTGCAGCTTGTCGGTAACTCGGTGATGTGAAGAAAGAAGTCTGTGTTCAGTAGAAAGCACACTTAGAATGCTGATTTTTTAATCTTTATCTTTTTTATCTTTTTATCTTTTTCAGAGCTAGCAATATGATGTATGAGATTCTCTGAAGAAGTTCTTGGGCACCAGCAACTAGCTACAGCTCTCAGCCCCTTAACCAGCAGAAGAAAAACCCTACACTGCACAGTGAGCATACTGTGCTGGCAACCAGGGATGCTCAGTACGCTTGGTGTACTAAATGTTTCTTATGGGCATATTGTTCTCTTCTGGCCATAACTGATTGGAACTCGAGAAGCATCCATACATACCATAATTTTTTTAACACTTATTCTTTAAAAAAACAAAAAAGAATTACAAATATTTTAAGTAAAGAACTTTGATGGAAATACATATATGTTAATAAAAAACTATAATTAATTAAAATTATATGTTATGTAACTAAATCTGAATGTTTAATGTTCGCAAACATCAAGGATATGTATATCTGTAGCATGAAAAGCACCCAGAAAAACAGAATTTGGGCTTATTTATGTTTGTTACTTTTTATGTTATTCAAAATTTACCATGAAATAAATGTATGTTTGACAATGGATAAGATTTTTCACACACACTTGATTAGTTTCTCACTTCTAGACATCAGTCCCTTCTCTTATAACACAAGGCAAGTAAGTTAGATTTCGAGCACTAGCCCTCAGTGCCAACCCTCATCATGTCCTGTTTGGTCTGCGTGGGAAACAGGGGAGGGACATGCCCTGGAGCACACTTCTGTTTTGTTTTAAGACTTACTTAGTTTTATTTTATGTATACGGCCGTTTTGCCTGCAGGTGTGTCTGTGTACCACATGTGTGCAGTGCCTATGCCAGAAGACAGCAATAGGTCATCTGGAACGGGAGTTACAACAGGATCTCGCTAGCTACCAAATGGTGCTGGGAACTGAACCCAGGTCCTCCGCAAGAGCAACAAGTACTCTTAACCTTTGAGCCATTTCTCCAGCCCAAGCACATGTTTTAAAATTATTATTTGGCAAAACAAAGTTGTCTAGCTGGGCATGGTGATGCATGCCTTTAATCCCAGCATTCAGAAGCCAGAAGCAGGTGGATCTCTATGAGTTCCAGGCCGTCCTGGTCAACATAGTGAGTTCCAGAATAGCCAGAGTTACACAGTGAGATCCTGTCTCAAATGACAACAATAATAATATTAAAAGTAGTTTTGTCAATAACAATGCTGGGTATTTTACTTGTGTTTCCCACAACAATTATACAAATTGGTATTATTTTACCATGAAGAAATCACAGGTTAAGATATGAAGTCCCCCAAGATACAGTTACTGAGCAGAAAACAGGGCCTCACAGTCCAGTCTGTCTGCCTTTGAATCTCAGGCCCACAATTAGCTCTGGCCCATTTCATCTTGACAGACATACCAGGTTCCTATCCGAGTGGCTACCACAAAGAACAGACTCTGAGGCCCCATTTCAGGTGCTTGGGAAAGGATCGCCGTAGGGGACAGAGACTGTGGGTGTAGAGAATCACTGATGGATCTGAGTCCATTTCATTCATTATTTCTGACATTTTCTCTGAAGCTACTCCCAGGTGCCTCACAACAATTCATGTACAAGCTTATAATCAAATTACAAGTGGACATTATCAAGACACACATCAAGGCTCTCCTCCAAACTTCCTTTTTACTTCTGTCCTCCTTTGTGAAGTTAGAGCTAGGAAACAAGTCAGTTTGAGTACATGCTATTAGCTAGTCTAGTGTCTCCACAATTGTTAAGGATCGCCATAATTTCCTTTAGGCATCAAAGTCCTGAGCTGCACTGGTTCTGTACAAATGAATTATTAAATGACTGATCCTTTTTGTTGAACTTTCAGAAACTTTAAGGTTTCAGCATGAATGACCTACTTTGTTCTGTTTACTTCCAAACAATAAACTCAAAGCCTTAAAACTTGCGTGTATATGTGTGTGTGTGTGTTCCTATCATTAACAAAAGCCAGGCATGGTGACACATTCTTGTAATCCTAACACTCTCAGCAGCTGAGGCAGGAGGATCATGACCTTGAGGGAACCTGAACTATGTAGTAAGATGATGTGCCTAAAGGGACTGGAGAGACGGCTCATGGGTAAATGTACTTGCTGTGAAAGTATGAGAACCTGAATTCCCATTCCTAATATCTACATAAAGAGATAGCCATGACTGCACACCCCAGTAACTCCAGCATTGTAGGGTACAGGGACTGTCAGAGAGAGAGAGAGAGAGAGAGAGAAAGAGAGAGAGAGAGAGAGAGAGAGAGAGAGAGAGAGAGAGAAAAAGAAAGAAAGAAAGAAAGAAAGAAAGAAAGAAAGAAAGAAAGAAAGAAAGAAAGAAAAAAAGAAAGAACTTACCGTAGCTTCATTGCAAACTGTGCATTTAACCACATGCTGGTGAAGTTTGCCATCCAAGTTGATCAGTGACTGGCACACACGACAGTTGATCACGGGAACACCACTGGCCCCTGGACTGGCTGTGTACGGAGGTGGGAGCTCAGCTGAAAAGATATGACGACCCTGAGTCAGAGTCTTCAAAATTACTGTGGCTTGTTTGGGCATAGAAGCATCAGACATGCAGCAGAAACTGCGAAAACATTCCTCCACACTTAATATGTAACACTAGCTGACCTGTCCTAGGTGCAGAGAGTAAACATGCATGTGGCTGTGTTGTCAAGCAGAATGATTCTTAACTCTGACAAAACCCAAAGTTTGATGGTTTAGGTCTCTTACAGTGAGGAATTTCCTTTACTCACCCACCCCATTCCTCTGCGTCCATCTGTAGAGGTGGTAGTAGTAGTTTGTGTCTAACTGAAAATCATATACTAGTGCACTTGTAATTGCAGTACTTGGTAAACTGAAACTGGAGGATTGCAAAAACAAAGCCAACCTGCACTACTATATGGGTGAAGGGACAAAAGGCCCGAGAGTCCCATACTTTAACAACTGGGCTGTGACCTACTTGGAGACTAATCACAGTGACTTACAACGACATTTACAGCTGATACCCAACACTCTAAAAGACCAGAGAGACAGCACTGTAAAATTTACTCCTTGAGATATTAAGAAGCCTGCCTATCTATCCACATGAGAATGCCTGCAAACAGCTCAAAGATAAGACCAAGTGACTTCTCTGCTAATTATTATACTGTCATTAAAAAAATCCCCATTCCCTCCTAGAGCCAACATCCCCTCAGCTACATCCTCTCTAAGAACTTGCCTTTCTTGAAGTATACACCAATCAGTTTTCGCTCTGTCTGTTTGGACTCTTGGTAGATTCTTTTTTACCCACATTCATGTCACCAGCCCTCAAGACATTTTTTTACATGGCCATAAAAGACTTTTTTGGAGAATAATAAATAAATAAACGTTCTCACTACTAGAAAATAAAAACAGTAACAAACTGAAGTATTGTAATCACTCACACATATCATAAGTTGAATACTGTTGTGCTTCCTCTATAAAGTAAGGACTATGAGAAAGTTAAAGAGACAAATTAACCCAGGCAAATGGAACTTAACAGGATCAGACAAAGATGGGGACTATCCACATTTCAGACACAAACATAATGAAGTAAATTTAACAATTTCTAGTTTCAAATGTTTACTACCATTAAGAACATTAAAGAAGACGTAGGAGTTATGAGTAAAATAAAATGACTCCTGAGACAAGATAATCCAGGGACAACCACAACAAAAAGGACTGGACACACATGAGTGACCAATGACAGCTGGTGAATATAATGATACAAAAGAACATGTCTTTCACATATTTTTTAACCTTGATCTTAAGCCAAAGACTTGGTAGGGAAGAAGATATTCTAAGGCAGCTATCAGGTCATCACCTGTCTTTTTTTTTTTCTCCATGTGAACGGAGCTACAGTGAAGGAATGGACAAAGAATTCTGCCAAGCTGAAAAGCACTGGTGTTCTAAGTATACACAGGGATCCTATGAACCAGAAAGCTCCCAGACTCCTTTCTCCTCCAAATGAAGCATCTTTAAGATTCTATTTTCTTTGGCCAGGGATTACATAAAAAGCTGACATTTTAGCCGGGAGGTGGTGGCGCATGCCTGTAATCCCAGCACTCAGGAGGCAGAGGTAGGTGGATCTCTGTGAGTTCAAGGCCAGCCTGGTCTACTGAGCTAGTCCAGGACAGGCTCCAAAGCTACAGAGAAACGCTGTCTCGAAAAACAAAAACAAAACAAAACAAGCTGACATCTTAACAGAAAACTGAGAGAGCCTGGCGTCTGGGTCCCTTCCTCCGGGAACTGTTTTGCCGGTCTTAGGGATAAATTTCCCCTTTTCTCATGGCTTTTCATAAACTGCAAGATGGTCACAGGTGAGATGAGCAGGAAATTAAACATTCCTACCTACTGATGGACAAACTGCAAACACATCTCTTTTCCTTTACTAAATTTTGTTTCCCAATTTCTTTTCAAATACAGGGAAAGAAGGCAGCAGGTTTATAAACCTAAGTACCCAGAAAAGTAAAACCTTTGAAAATGCCCATACCTCCAAGAGACACACAAACACACACACAGCTTTTTCCTGCTGCTGTAGTTTTGCTTTGTGAGGTATCTAAATTGGATTGAGTGGGTAAAGAGTTATGCCTAGTTTACAATCATCTAATATAAGGTAGGCCAATACTCTATCACTAAGGGACATTCTTGTCCTCTAGGATAGAAAGCCTTTTTGATTTCAGGGATGATCTTAGGACATCTACAAAGATCCACCCAACATATGACTGAAGCACCACCAAAGAAAACTGACATGCACACAGAAAACAGCTACATGAAAAGAGCTACTTTTGAAATTCAGATCCAGAATCATGTGACATTTTTTTTCTAAGTGTCAGAGAACAGTACAATTGGTGTATTTAAAATCCACATGTGGAACCAAACACAAAGGAAGTTATGAACTTTAAACCGACAGCTTGGAACCTTCACGGGACCGGACTAGACCCTCTGCACATGGGAGACAGTTGTGTAGCGGGGTCTTTCTGAGGGGCCCCGGCAGTGTGATCAGGATCTATCCCTGGTGCATGAACTGGCTTTCTGGATCCCATTACCTATGGTGGGACGCCTTGCTCACCCTTGAGGCAGTGGGGAGGGGCTTGGTCCTGCCTCAACTGAATGAACCAGGCTTAGCTGTCTTCCCATCTCCCCATGGGAGAACTTACCCTGGTAGAGGAGGGCATGGGGGGGGGATGGGAGGGATGGGGGTAAGTGAGAGGAGGGATGAGAGGGGGATCTGAGGTTGGTACATAAAATGAACAAAATTAATGAATAAGTAAAATCAACAAATGGTCTTTTTATTTCAGACATTTAGCGGCAAGTGCTGTGCAGTCAAATGATCCGTGAGGTGGATTCCTGAGGCAGTCAAGGTTCTAAGCAAGCGGCCATTTTGAAATGACACTATTGCTTACATTTCTGGGAAGTCTGTGTCAGAGCTCTGCCAAAGACCGAATATGAAAGAGAACTAGGTATGTCTTAAATCATAAAAATAGTTTGAAATCCTTGAAAGAACATTAAGGTTGGTCTAGAGTGACCCATCATGCTCGAAGAAGACAAGAGCAGGTCAAAGCCACAGTGAGTGAAGAAGACACTTAAGGCCTTGCAATTTACTCACACACACACACACACACACATACACACACACACACACACACACACACACACACACACACACACATACACACACACACACACACACATACACACACAC
The DNA here is from genome assembly GCF_903995425.1 of Onychomys torridus. NCBI lineage: Eukaryota > Metazoa > Chordata > Mammalia > Rodentia > Cricetidae > Onychomys > Onychomys torridus. Next base: position 16,889,363 of record NC_050444.1, on the reverse strand, counting down.
ATACACACACACACACACACACACACACACACACACACATACACACACACATACACACACACACACACACACATACACACACACACACACACACACACACACACACACACACACACACACACACACACACACACACACACATTTTTCAAATTTGTGAGAGAAAATAAAGAAAGAACAGAAAGAAGGAAGGGTGGGCTGCAGAGGTGGCTGAGCATCGAAGAATGTTTGCGCTTTTTCAGAGGATCTGCAGTCTCCAGCACCCATGCTGGGCAATTCATAACCACATGTAAGTCCAGCTCCAAACGATCTGATGCCCTCTTCTGGCCTCCCCAGGTACCTGCACACAAATGGCTTTCACTCACACAGATGCATACATGAAAATAACAAATTACAGTGCTTTTTATTAATATCTTATTATTTTGTGTGCGTATATAGGTATTCTGTCTGCATGTATGCCTGTTCACCACATGTGTTCCTGGTACCTGAGGAGGCCAGAAGAGGGCATCAAATCCCCTAGAAGTGGAATTACAGACAGTGGTAACCAGGCAATGTGGATGCTGAGAATTGAACCTGCGTCATCCAGAAGGATAGCCAGTGCTCTCAACCCCCAAGTCAACTCACCAGCTCCTTTGTCTCTTTTGGTTCAAGTTTTGGTTTTTAAGAATAAAACTTCAGTGTTGTAACAATCACTTGAAATACAAAATCCTATGAATTTATCCTCAAAATTTACACTACAGTTTTTAATCTGTCAAACAGGAAAAGCCCTTAATGACAAAAATAAGTTCAAATCTGCTCTCATGGAAGAATGGTGGGATAACCAGTGGTGATAAGCATGCCTGGCTTAATGACTCAGTCCCTAGCCTGCCACGATGTCCCATATTTGGCCGATGTTCACTGCATAGTTCCAGAAGCACTAAAGTGAGCTCATAAAGCACTTAGGTTTATTGGGTACAACAATGTCTCTTAGAAAAATAAGACTAAATGAATAACTAACTACCAGTCTCCTCATAGAGGAGCTAGGGTCCTTAGAAAAGAATGGCTCCACACTGGAGGGGAAAAGAAGAAAACTCTCTTCCTTGTGGAAAAATGTTCCTTCCAAACCTCGCTCTCAGAGGTGAGGAGCTGGGGACACTGCTTGATCCAACCCACGAATGCAGTCAGTAGAATGGCAGACACTATAGTCTGATTGCTCCACTAGCCAGTCAGCGCTGCTAGGCCTTTGATTCCCATCGTATGAGCATCATTCTAGTCCTAAGGCATTTGGAGACAAAGAGCTCTCATTTGGAATTTACCCCCAAGGAAACCTGCACCCACAGCTCTATCTCCTCCCATGAGGGACCTGCAATTCGGGAAATGTAGTCAGTTACTCTGACAATAATTGGGATTTAGATTTTCTCATGTCATCTATTTTCACTGTTTAAACAGCCAAGAAACCACTTGTACTTCAGTGAAATTTCTAGATTAAAAAGGGTTCAGTGATGTCAGAATTGCAGCTCACTAACTTTCAAGTCAAAAATTCTTGGTTTTTCAGAGGTTTGGTAGACGCTTAAACAATGGGCATTTCCTCTATGCTGTTATATTAAATGAAAGATCTTGTCTTTCTATGTATTTGCAGCCCTTAATTCTAAACCACCCCGTCAAATCTTCAGGACTGTACCACATTAGAAGTGGAATCAATCTATGAAGTCTAATGTTTTCTTTAAAAAGAAGCCAAAGCCTGGGGATGCTGACCACTGCAGGGCTCTAGAGAGATTCCGCCACACCCGGAACACAGTCGCTATTCCATAGGCAAAGACTTCCCGTGGGGAAAAGGGGAAAAGACAAGGGAGGTGATGGAAACAGGCAAGAACCTATTAGTGAAGGTTTCTGAAGAATCAGATCTGGGGTACAGTGGATAAAGAAAAAGATGAAAGTCAGGGGATGTTAAAAATTGAATAGTATGAAGGAATCATTTCATGGTAATAAAAGCTTCATGGAAAAGACAGAATGAAAGCCAAGGATCAAAGGACACGCATCATGCTGCTCCTGAAACACTCGGGAGGAAGCAGAACCAGCCTGCAAACCCACAAGTGGTCAGACTGCAGTTCTCCATCACAAGCATCAGCATCGTTCATCCATTCTGCACCAGCAGCCCCTCCACTGTTGCTAATTCACCCTAGTGTATTAATCTGTACTCTCTGTTTACAGACACATCTCTCTGTAGTTTAAAGGTCGGCATTGCCTCCCTGGCTGCTCTGACCTTTACTATCTCAATCACTCCCCTTCAATGCCTGCCCACTGAATTCACTTACTTCACCCAGACACTTCCTATATCCTGCCCTACAGACCCTTGACAAAAATGCATGAATAACAGAAAATGACATCAGATTAAAGCCTGAGATGGTCTAGGATCCTACTACAAAGGAGCTGCCTGGGAAGAAGGTCTGCTTTATCCTCCCCTTTCCTCATGGTCATTGGGAGAATGTGGGTTAAAGACATAGTCAGCTGGGCTGTCGTGGGACATCTGCTTTCGGTGGCCACTCTCTCCAATGCAGCTCAACACAGAGAATGGCAAAGGCCACTCCTGTTCCTCCCCTTCTCAGAAACCAAAGAAATCATGTCATTCCAAGAGACTCTCAGGCTCTCCCAGAACCATGCCTCTGTTTAGAGGAGGTATCTGACCCGACCCGACCCGACCCAACCCGACCTGACCAGGAGAGAGCAGGTTGGTGATCAGGTTCCATCCTTTGTTCTGTATTGTGACTACAGAGCTGAAACAGGGCAGCCACCCCGCCCCCACACTCTGTAAGCTGCCTGCAGGTGCTCTGTTAGTAGGTGCTTGAGGGAGTCTACCAGAGGAGGAAGGGACTTGTCTCTTCTGTTTGTTACCTGTTTGCTTCTCAATCTGCCCAGGAGCACTCCTTCACAGTGGCTAGGGCACTTTCCCACAGCAGCACTGAATCCTGTTTGCAGTCTTTAACTACTGTGTGTTGACTGTGTACCCCAACTTCCAGACAGCGCTTCCCTCCTTGGGTGCACGGTCTTTTCTAGCGTTCAGAGACACCAGGGCCAGCTGCTTGGTGCGTCTTCAGAAGCCGTATTTCAGCTGTTCAGGAACTTTAAAGGTTTCAGTCTTTCCTTTTGTTCTCTGGGCCCTAACAGTGATCACTGCATTTTGTTACCTCCTGGGCACTTGAGAGAAAGATATTTACCTTTCAGTTGTCTAGTTAGCGATGCCATACCTAGCTAACGATTCTTTATATTAAATTCTGTTGTTTCCATATTCTGATGAGATCTTGACTGCTACAGAAACTAACATAAGGAGATACCTCAAGAGAAACAAGGATAGAATAAGAGAAGTGGTTGGATGAGTCTGGATTTGACCAGCACGCTGAACTCCTCATCAATGAGAAACAGGAGGGTACTAATCCACAACGTATAGTGTCATTCTGATGAACCTGATTAACCCTGGGCTGATATCTATGGCTGATATCTATGGCTGGTTCATTCGATTATTACAAAAGTAATAATTACTATACAGGCTAGAAGATGAAAGAATGTACATGAATATACAGGTCCTTGAAAAAAAGAAGGCTTAAATCTTCAAACTCTCAGCTCGTCAGAGAACTGTTACAGCTTTAAAATTATCATGTATATTTAATTAAGAAATGATTACTAAAGGCATACAAAGAGACTCCCTCCCCTGCCACATGAACTCTAATTCTCTTCAGAGACCCTCCCTGTCAGACTATCTGTCTCCAGTGCTGAGACCTAAACTTTCAGAGCTTGCATGCCCTCCCCCTTTGTTTGTCAATAGATGGTATTAATATATCCTCTAATAAATCCCCTACTCCTCAGAATAAAAGAAGGAAGAAGTGCCAGGTGATGGTAGTGACACCTTTAACCCCAGTGCTCGGAAAGCAGAGGCAGATGAATCTGAGTTCAAGGCCAGCCTGGTCTATAGAATGAGTTCCAGGATATCCAGGGCTACACAGAGGAAACCTCATCTTGAAAAAAAAACAAAACAAAAAACAAAAAACAAAAAAAGGAAGCAAGCAAGTGTGAAGCTCTTATTAGAAACCAAACACAAAACTTAGTTGTGGTGATTAAAAACTATGTCAGGTAAATCCACAGGCTGAGTCTGCCACTGATGGCCAAGAAGAGTGCTGGTTACAAAGGAGTGGAATTCTGCAACTTGGAATGTATGCAAGCAGAGCTGAGAATACAACCCTGACCCTAAGACTCTCACAAGTAGAAAATAGCTTTCTCAGTATCTGGGGAGATCAGCCTTCCCTTAAGGGAGTGGGGCCCTCAAGGAGATGGCTAGCCTTTTTCCTTACGATCAACCATTAAAATCCCTTATTGCCTCAAGATCCAACATGATGGCAAAATCTCAGTGTGCTTTAAAAGAATGAAATTGGGGCTGGAGAGATGTCTCTTTGATTAAGAGCATTTGCTGCTCTTGCAGAGGGCCTGGTTTAGTTCTCAGCATCCACACAGTGGCTCACAAGCATTTGTAACTCCAGTTCTGGGGATCCAGAGGCAACACACACACACACACACACACACACACACACACACACACACGTACATACTGCAAAACATTGATGCACATAAAGTAAAATTAAATGAATCTTAAAAATAATTTAATAAATAAAATCAAACTCTAAAAACAGAATTGACTTATACATTAAGAGAACTATAAGATTTCTGGTGATATGTCTCACCTCAAACCTGAAAATATTTTTGAGTAGATCTTGAAGGAATGAGCAAAAGTAGATAAAATATAATGCTGAATTGAGCCAGATTTTCTAGACTCATTCCTTGTTTTAAAGCTAGAATTAGCTGAGGTACATATGAACTCACAGAGACTGTGGCAGCATGCACAGGGCATGCATAAGTTCAACCCTGATAGGGTCCCAGAACTGGGAGGGAGAAGCAGACACAAGCTCCCATACCTAACCAAGAAATACTCTCCAACTACTTGCAAAGAAAAATTTAGTTTAGTCCAGTGAAGTTTCACTGGGTACATGAACCACACTCAAAGGTAGGCCCCATGCCCAGCAGTAGTTGGCCAACACAAAATGAACTCAGTGTTATTTTTGTAGACTTTTGGTCTCATATGATTTTGTTTGGGTATTTTTTTTTTTGTCTTGTTGGTCTTTTGTTTGTAGCTTATGGTTTCCAATTTTGTGTTTTTAAGGTGTGTGTGTGTGTGTGTGTGTGTGTGTGTGTGTGTGTGTGTGTGCCTTTCCTATGCTTCTTTGCTTTTGTTTTGTTTTTTATTCTGATTTGACTGGTTTTTGTTTGGTTGGTTGCCTGTTTTCTAAAGGGAGAAAGAAAGAGCTTAGAGATGGGAGGGTGAGGAAATGGGGAGGATCTGGGAGAAAGGGAAAGTGTATGACAAAATTTTATTTTTAATTTTAAAAATATATACACATATATGTATATTTCACTAGAATTGGCTCTGAGAGTTTACTTTGCTGTTGATATGATGTCAAAACATTTGGACTATGATTCTGAAGAAGCAATCACAGGTTCAGAGAGTTGAGAATGTTAGAGTGTATTTCTCACAAGAAAGTCGTATACATAAGTGTACATCACTACATCTCCTAAGATGGCTCACAGCATGCTCCCTTCACTAAGACATCAAAAACCATCATTTCAAAGGTGGTGGTGGTGGTGCACAGCTTTAATCTGAGCACTTAGGAGGCAGAGGCAGGTGGATCTCTGAGTTTGAGGCCAGCCTGGTCTACAAAGCGAGTTCCAGGACAACCAGGGAAGTTACACAGAGAAACCCTGTCTAGAAAAACCAAAATAAAGATAGATGATAGATAGATAGATAGATAGATAGATAGATAGATAGATAGATAGACAGGATAGGATAGATTATAAATCAATAAATGAAGCATCATTTATAGGAAATCAGGCATCTTTGTGGTTACTTTCCAATACAGAGAAAATATTATATGGCACAATACACTTAGAATGTGTCTTAGTTGTGTGTATGCGTTGCTGTGGCAAAAGCACCTTAATGGAGAGAAGGTTTATTCTGACGCCGCATTCAAGGATATTGACTGCTGTGATAGGGTTCAGAGAACAGGAGTTGAAGCAGCTGGTTACATCACATCAACATCAGGAATCAGAGAACAATTAGGAATTTCTGCAGCTCAGCTCCTTTTCTCTGTGGAGACAGTCCAGGGTCCTATCCAGGCCATGGAGCCACCCACAATTGATAGGTCTTTGTACCTTAATTCATGAAATCAAAATAATCCCCCTCCTTCAGGGCATGTCCAGAGTGTTCCAGGTGATTCTAGATTTCATGAAGTTGACAGTTAATGCTACCCTCACAGATGAGATGTCTGGGGTCAGTAAGGAACAAGGATTGTAGAGTAACTTGTAAACTAGCAGAAGTCAACACTAAAGACACAGGAGTACATGGATTATGAAGGAAGGTCATGCATTTTCAAATACTGACTCACAGGGACTTTTTGCAATGACTAATTGAAATTAGCCAGGGATTAAAATGGTTAGCTAACCTGCAAAGATATTGCTTGGCTGTACAGAAAAAACTCTAGGTATCCTAAGCAGCAACGTAACTTCAGAATCTACAGTAGAACCACAGTCCTTCAACTGGTTTCCAATAAAAGCAGCTTCCCAGAACCAGAGCATCTACATGGACTGGGTGATTGTGATTGAGAGGAAGCACCTGCCTCAGTATAGACACTGTGAGTGTCTTCTGAACTTCTGCAAAGAAAGCTGAAGTAACCAATCTGATTGTTTACAGAGGAAAGAAAATGCAAGTAAACTGACTTTCAAATAATGTTCTCTGTGAATAGACTCAAAATGGCCATCAAGTGATAATGGAGTCTTTCATTGACCCAATTCACAGCAGTTCCAGTATATGTTAGAACCCACTCAAAAGGTATTTTAACAGTTCTTGAAAACATAATTTAAGCAAACACCTTGACAACCATTTAATTGCCAACTTCTTTTTCTGGCTCACGAAGAAAGCTGAGTGGAAGTTTCTGGAATTTTCACAGAAGGCAATACCACATCCCTGGAAGAATAGCAGGCGTTCGAGCCATTACGGTAGACTTGAAAGGTGAAGAGGTGGCGACAGGAAAGAAAGAGAGAGAGGGGGGAGGGGAAGAGGGAGAGAGGAAACAACAAATGGTGGTGAGCATCTGGAGAAGGAAACCCAATCCACTGCTGGGAATATCCTTAACTGGTGCAGCCACTATGGCAGTAAGTACAGTTCTTAAGAGCTAAAACTAAAACTGCTATTGACCCAGCTATTCAACTCCTGGGTATGGACCTGAAAGATCCTGAGTCAGCTTCCACAGAGGTGCTTGGGCAGCCATGTTATGATACTGTTCACAGTATCCAGGATATGCTACGGCATCAGTCCACATGTCCTTAAATGGAAGAATAGATAGTGAAAATGTACATGTACAAAACAAAATTGTGCAGCCATAAAGGAAATGAAATTACGACATTTGCAGAATAATGGGCTGTATTAGGGATCATTATGTTGAATGAAATAAAGCAGATTCAGAAAGAGAGATGTCATGTTCTCTCATTTACAGAATCTAGACTTCAAATATATGTGTATCTATACACATATGTTTATGTACACACACACACACACACACACACACACACACACACACACACACACACATATATATATATATATATATATATATATATATATATATATATATATATGAGATGGAAACAGAATCAGGGCTATGAAAGGTGCAGAAGTGGTTTAAATGGAGCAAGTAAGAGGTCAAGAAGCTAACAGGGCATATGTGGCATTAAAATACTTGGGGAAGGAAGGCTCACTGAAGGCAGTGAGAGAGCAAATCAGAGCAGAGCCTAATGATTTTATATGTATAACAATGCCACAGTGACAACCAATACTTTGTATGATAACAGAAATGTAACTTCTTTATAAAAAGAAAAATCTGATGAAGGCAGAGCATGTGCCAGGGCTGCAAGTAGAGGGGGAAAGGATGTGAGCACAGTCCTTTCTGCAAAACTTACATTTATTCCTTTAAGTACTGCAACTCTTCCATATAACTTTACCATTACTTTCTTCCTCTGATCAGCGTCTCTAGAAAAGCAGCCACACCTTATGTGCGGCTTGAGACCAGCACCGGCTTCCATCCTGGGCATCAGTCCTCCTCATGGTGCTTACATGAAGCCAGGGTTGACCTGGGCACCAACAAATCAGGCATCTCTCAGGCAACAATGGATGTGAAATTTCTCTATGACTATTAGCCTCTATCTTGCATTGTCTTAGGGTCTCAGGTTATAGACTGTGTCAAAGAATGGCCACATAACTGGAGATCTTGGCAAGAAATACTTAATGACCTGCCAATAACCAACTCCTAGACAGCAACAGCTTCTGCTCTGATTTCTACTTTCCTTGGACCTGAACAATGCGTTTCACCTGTGGCACTGCAACTGCCTCCAAGACATGATGTCTTACAATGTATTTCTATCTTGCTTTCCAATTATTCCATTTGTTGCTATTTCCAGAAATACAAAATTTTCTGGCATTGATTTATGTGGAATCACACTGATTAGTTGCATGGCTCCATTCTCAGTTTGACATTTATAATATTGCTTTCAGATACATGTGTCAAAAAATTACAAAGATTCTCCTTTGTTGCATAGAACAAATAATTACTTCCATGACCAAAAAAAAAAAAAGAAGGAAAGAAAAGAAATTTCTCTCCTGCTAAGCAGGTGAAGGACTCCACTGCTGTTACTCTTCCCACCCACCACATTTCACTGAGGATGACAAACTGTATTTTCTAAGAGAAAGTATGACAGTCCTTTGTACATAACTAGGTGTGGTGGTTTGAAAGGAAATGGGTCCCAAACAGAGTGGCACTATAAGAGGTGTGGCCTTTGGAGGAAGTGTGTCACTGTGGGGGTGGGCTTTGAGGTCTCCTTTGCTCATATTGCTCATACCACTTCCTGTTGCCTGCAGATCAAGATGTAGAACTCTCAGCTCCGTCTCTAGCACCATGTCTGCCTGCATGCCATCATGTCTCACCATGATGATAATGGACTGAACCTCACAATTAAATGTTTTCCTTTATAAGAGTTAACATGGGGGGTCGGGGGGGGAGGGTTGGGATTTAGCTCAGTGGTAGAGCGACTTGCCTAATAAGCGCAAGGCCCTGGGTTCGGTCCTCAGCTCTAAAAAAAAAAAAAAAAAGACAAAATAACAAAAAAGAGTTAACATGGTACTGATGTCTCTTTACAGCAACAGAAACCCTAACTATATATATATATATATATATATAAACTAAGCACAGGTATTTCCTAAGTTACTAATAATAAAGTCTACTTATCCCAGGTCTGTTTAAAGACATGTTAGACCAAGAGATGATATGGAGAGGGGAAGGGGAAGATAAACTAAGTATATGGGAAAAGGAAACAGCCAAACTGGTTTAGTAATGTTTTGTTTGCTTAAAGAGGTTACACATTGCCGGCGGTGGTGGCACACACCTTTAATCCCAGCACTCAGAGGGCAGAGACAGGCGGATCTTTGTGAGTTCGAGCCCAGCCTGGTCTACAGAGTGAGATCCAGGACAGGCACCAAAACTACACAGAGAAACCCTGTCTCGAAAAACAAAACAAAACAAAAAAGATGTTACATGGTATGGCATTCTATTAAGATCTCATGGTATTAGATAGTATAAATATGTAAACTAGTATATTATACTCTGCATCTTACCAATTATGAATTATTACCTTTAATGAATTTTAAGTGAATCAATGATTAATCAATTTTAGATTTTAAAAAAATCAATAATGTGGAGCCTCCTCCATGGGACTGGACTGGGCCCTCTGCATGGGCGAGACAGTTGTGTAGCTTGGTCTGTGTGAGGGGCCCCTGACAGTGGGAATAGGATCTATCCCTGGTTCATGAACTGCCTTTTTGGAGCCCATTGCTTATGGTGGGACACTTTGCACAGCCTTGATGCATGGGGAGGGGCTTGGACCTGCCTCACCTGAGTGTGCCACGCTTGGCTGACTCCCCATGGGAGACCATACCTTTTTGGAGAAGGGGATGGGGGAAAGACTTGGGGGGAACAGGAGGAGGGATAAGGGGGGAATCTGTGGTTGGTATGTGGGATGAATAAAACATTTCTTAATTTAAAAAAAGATAAAAAAAATCAATAATTAGATAACTTTAGAATTTGAGTCATTCACTCTACATCTTAGAAAAATCAAATGAATACAAGAGAGCTGATAAGACCCTTAGGATCAATGCTTATTTGATAGGCATACAGTAATTGCCAAAAAACATAAGTAAACAAATCCCATTTTTAGCTAATGGGCCAACTAAATTTCATTTCCAAATATAAAAATTCGCAAAGAAATACAGCAATTAAAGTGGCAGGTCTTTACTATTGACAGGAGTGACAGCCTTGGAGTGCCTTCCTTCACCCTGTGGACATTTCTGGGGAAGCCACCAATGTATCCACATGTTCCACTGGATCACACCGCCTTTTGTTCTGACACCCCTCCAGCACCTTAAACCCTAAGAGAATTCAGTGTCACCATGATGCCTCACCCTGGCACCCATTTATTCACATGATGGGCACATCAGGGATGGAGACTGCTGAGTGTCTAGATGTGAAGGCTGTAGGAGATCACATGCAAGAGATGGCAAAGATAGGGATCCTATGTTGTGCCTTGTCTCTGGAGGATCACACACACAAGTATTAGGATACAAACTGGACACACACTGTTGAGGGGACATGTAGTTCCTGGCAAAAACTTCACAAAACAGAAGTGCTTTGCTGGGCTACTGCAGTTTTACTTTTAATAGTTCCACAGTTGCCTTCCCATTTGTCTATGAGCAGGAAGGAAATTATAAATCTCAATCTGGAAAAGGGGAAAAGTCTAAAACTTGTAAACTTGCTATAATTCATAATTATGATGAGATAGTGCAGATACTTTAAAAAGCCTTAAAAGATAATATTCATTAACTGAAAGTTATGAAGTTTTCCTTTCATGTTAAGAGTCATTACCATGTGCTTGTAATAGTGGGTTTTTCTCCCCATGAAAACTTCATGCTTATATTGCCATAACTTTTATTTTGAAAAAAAAAACTTTACATTATCACACCAATGTTATTTATATGCTGATATGATAGTCTGCTCACTGTAGATCACAGGGGCCACACCTTTTAAACACCCTTCTGTGACTCTCTAGGCTACTGTATATAATATGCACACATGCACATTCTCATGTGCCCTATATTTGTACACACAAGACATGTGCCCCACACTATAAATACTTCATGTTTTGCTACCTCACAGCATGTTCTGGCAACCTGCCCTCACTAGTGTTCTACTGGTGTATACAGGTGCCTCATTTACATTTCCAGTTGCAAGCCAGGTGCAGTGGCACAGGCCTTTAATCTCAGCACTGGAGGCAGAGAGGCAAGCAGATCTCTGTGAGTTGGTGTCTAGCTTGGTCTGCAAAGCACGGTCCAGGACAGCCGGGGCTGTTATACAGAGAATCCCTGTCTTGAAAAACAAAACAAAAAACTTCTTACTTTTCCAGCTGCATAGCATTCTATTCTCAATTATATATGTCGTGGCTTACTGTGGTGGTTTTGTAACATGGCCACAAGTTCTCCGTCACTCTTAGCATGAAAAGATGAAGTTCCTCCACTTTGAAGCCAGGTGATTTGTAATTACAAACCAATAAGTTGGCAGATGTGATGATCATCTTCAGAGAACTAAGGCAGTTCTATGAGTTTAGAAACTATCTATCCAATTTTAAAATAATTTTGTATTCATGTATAGAATTCACAGAGCTCAGAAGAAATCAATGGTTTGTTGTTGTTGTTGTTGTTGTTTTGGTTTGTTTGTTTGTTTGTTTGTCTTTGGTAACATCCCATAAAAATCTTCCTATTTAAGTCACTCATTTCCACATTTTACTTCTCTTCTGGATGATGAATCTTTGTACTTTTCTTAATTTTTGACACCACAAGGTTATAATATTGTACTATGTCATCCTCAATTTCTTCCTTTATTGAAATCATATACTCAAATCTAGGAAAATTAGGGCCTTTCTTATAAACTATTTTGAAATTCATATTACGCATCAACCAAGTTTAAATAACTCACTAAAATGGGGGCAGAAGAAATAATCTGCCACTCCCTTTAAGCACCCACCCATGCTGAGAACAAAAGTTCTCTAATCAGTCACATGGCCTATGCATATACAGAGAATTGAAATATTCCATGCTAGTTAGACTTCTAATTCTGAAAAGAAGAAATGTGTAATAGTTCTAAAAGATTCACATATTGTCTTTCCAATTTCTAAATACTATAACATTTAGCATTTAAGGAGCTGGAGAGATGGCTCAGAGTTTAAGAGCACTGGCTGCTCTTCCAGAGGTCCTGAGTTCAATTCCCAGCAACCACATGGTGGCTCAGGACCATCTGTAATAAGATCTGGTGCCCTCTTCTGGCGTGCATGCAGGCATACATCCAGGCAGACCACTTGTACACAAAAAAAATAAATCTTTAAGACAAAAAAAAGAACTTAAGCAAAGATGAGACTTTGGAAGTAAAGGTGTGAGATAAGAAAGGTAATACAGGTTAAGCACATATATAGTTGTTGTTGTTGTTTTTTTTTCCGAAACAGGGTTTCTCTGTGTAGCTTTGTGCCTTTCCTGGAACTCACTTAGTAGCCCAGGCTGGCCTCGAACTCACAGAGATCTGCCTGCCTCTGCCTCCCAAGTGCTGGGATTAAAGGCGTGCACCACCACCGCCCTAAGCATATATTTTTAAGTTAAATACAGTTTGAGCATCTCTAACAACAACAACAACAACAAAGAATCTAATGTCTAAAATGTTTTGAAATACAGAACTTTTTGAACACTAGCATGGCAGTCAGAGTATTTCAGATTCAGAGCATATCAGATTTCACCTTTTTAGATTAGGGATATTCAACCTGCAGAGCCTATGCAAATATTCTAATTAATTAGCTAATTAATTAACTAGAACACTTCTCATCCCCCCAAAATATGATAGATATTCTGTGTAGGTATATTCCAGGTGCTTCCAATTCCTTATAAACAAAAAACAAAACAATTGGGCCATAAAACACAAAAGCCAAAGGTCACGCTATACACTGTTTCTGATCTGAGAAACCCCGGCTCTGAAATAGGCAGCACCCAGCAGCAGGAGGAGCGACTCTGAGCCTATGAAGGAACAGAGTTCCATGGTGCTTGGAAGTCTCTCCTGAAGTCAAGGAAAAAGAGCAGGTCTTTGCACATATCTTATTTCTATTCTCATAGAACATAAAAAGGGGTCAATAAGGTTATTTTATAACAGCAACGTGATTAAAGAAAAATATCTAGAAACATATAAAAGCAACACAAATCCATTAGAACTCTTTCTCCCCACCCACAAAAGTACAGAAACTTTGTCAAAAACAAAACCCCAAACCCTGAAAACACATATTTATTCCTTTTAGAAACTATGAAAATGATGTTATTCCCATTATATTTAATACCTCTTAGTGATGATGAAAATACAATGCAAAAGAGCTGAGACCCAAATCTTCTCCAGAATTGCCTACTTCCCCCCATAATAAGATTACAGTTTTTATTTGGAGAAGCTCCCCGATCGTTTCCCAGGGATTACTACCCTGGTAGACAGTTATGAACTACTTTGCTAGCTCTCCCCTGCAACACCTCTGCCCATCCGCCAGTGCCATCAGCAAGTGGCAGGGCTCAATGCTTGATCTCTGCTTAGACAGGCGTGGAGGCTGAGGCAGGAGAAGCACAAGTTCCAGGACAGCCTGAGCTACCTAGTGAGACCCTGTCTCCAAACATTAACACGAATGAATACATGGATGGAAAATGACTTCAACCACATCTCAGCAGTTTCAGTTCCCAATCCCTTCCACCACAGTTGAGAACATCAGTCCACAACTGACAGCCCTTAATTAGTGTTATATCTTATTAGTTAGTTTCTTCTCATCCTCTCTAAGTATTCATTTTCCATATACAAATCAGGACAGCCTTAAAAAGTCAAAGTTTGAGGTGTCTCATTTACTCTCATTGCCCTCAGAATGCAATCCCTCTCTGGATGGTGACTCACCGAGCCTCCTAGTCTCTCAGTCTATAGACATGACCTCTTCCACTACTCTTCCCCCAATCTCGATGCTCTAACCCATGGTATCCCCAGCTCTGTAAAACTGCAGCTGTTACATTTGCTGTCCCCATTGTCCAGAAAACTCTTCTTTCCTTAAAGTTTTGATGGCTGATTCTGACTCATTTATCAGGGCTCTGATTGTTACCTCTGAAATGTCTTTCCTGGTTGCCCATCTGAAATACTTTCTGCCTTTGTTCTTTGCTTATTATTTTTAAATTATAGTGCTTACTGCACATAGCTCAAATGAATGGAAGTTCTTTAGCATATGAATAGCAAAATAGGCACTCAAATATTTGAAAGGATGGCTGAATGGATGGGTGCAGGAGGGGGGTCTTGATTTAACATTTAAAGACGCTGGAAAGAACCTGAGTGAAATGTGAGAATTATAAAAAACAGAATAAAAGAACCTTGAAGGCCAGTGCTTCCGGAACTAGGGGAAAGATTCTAACAGGAAATGGGCGTGGCATTCCACTAGAGTGCCAGGAGCAGGTACGCTTCATCCTTAATGAAGATTTGTCTCAGTGGAGCAAAGTTTAACTTAAGAAACAATATGAAAGACATCCCTAAAATGGCATAAGTGGGTTATAATAACACAAAAGTCAAGTTTTTGTATTCATCAAGACCCTGTTTGTTCAGCATCATAGAAGGTATGCACTGTTTCAGGACACTGAAGAAGCTTTATGACACTTTTCTCCAAAATGCTTCACATTTCTTGCTTATCATGACAATGTGACTTCTCAGTGGGTCTTCGGTAAATAACATGAACAGTTTAATAAACTTCACCAGGGATTGTGTGCAGAAAAGGGCTTTGCATATAAATCATTTCTTCTTATCAATACATAACCAATCTTGGTTCTTCAAGTATGCAAGAAGATTTGGAAATTCAAGACTTACAAAATATATCTAAAGACTCAGTATCAGTCTACTGAAATATAGAAAAATGCAGTTCCGAAAGAAGTAAGATTGCACATCCAGTTTGAACTAAGGACAATCTCTAAATTCAGATTTTTTCCAAGGATAAGACGTAAAAGGGTCACTAAGAACTTACTTCTGAACCAAGCAGTATTTCCTAAAGATCACAATAGTGCATAATAAATGACAACTTATGAGAGCTAAATTTATGTCTGAAGTCTTAATTACTGTGCCTAGGAGATCCATAAAACAGAAATGCCTCTAACCCATAAGCCCCTTGCCCAAGGACAGATACTCTCTGAGATGATTGAGGCTATTTATGTAAGATAATAAGTCACATGTTTTTAATCCCCCTAAACAAGTGTGTTTGATCCAACTACACTGGATATGCTTAATCGAATGTAGGCAGGAGGTACGCAGGCAGAAAGTATGTCAGGATATATGCTTTCCCTGATTGGATCTGGTCTTTTTAAGCCTCTGAAATGTGACTCTTCACAATTTTCTGAGAACCCTGGAATGGACCTGGCCAGAGTCCATAATCCTGGCCAGTATTTAACTAAAGCTTGCTTCAAATTTGGCTCAAAACTGTGGTAAAGGTCTTATTCTCACCCAGTGAGATTAATAAACTTACCATTTATTTCATCACTGAAAACATGTCCTCCAGTCTCAGACCTTGAGAGGGCCAGGCAAATAGCATGACAGGCCCCCAAGAACTCAGTTAAGAACTAGGCCTCCGTTCACAAACAAGGGGCAATCAATAACCAATGCCCCTGACTCTGGATGAAGTGCATATGTCTGAGCAACTCCCCTTCCTCACCCCTCCCCCTAGTAATAATCAAACAAGGACAAAGCCTTGGACTTGTCCAGTCTTGCCAAGAATGTAAAAGCTATAGCCTTAGCCCACCCCTGCTAGCCCTAAACAATTAGAAATGTACTAATATGATTGCCACTTGTGTAGCCATACCTAGGTAGAATGGTCACACTGCTTTTAGAATCCTTCAGCTGTGCTTAAAAGGAACTTACACATCTCTCTCACTTTGATCTACATTTTGTACAAGTAAGCGACCCAACATGCATGTGGTATAATAAGTGCTTCTGCTGATTGAATCGGGACTGGTGGTCTTCTTGGGACTTCTCACAGATCCTAACAATCTTAGTCCAAGAATTGGGTTGTGCAAGGGGAATTCTGACTGCTTGTCAGAAAACAAGACAAGAAAGAGTCTTGTTGCTGGGCAGTGGTGGCGCACGCCTTTAATCCCAGCACTTGGGAGGCAGAGCCAGGCGCCAGGCAGATCTTGGTGAGTTTGAACCCAGCCTGGTCTACAAAGTGAGATCTAGGACAGGCACAAAGCTACACAGAGAAACCCCTGGGGCGGGGGGGGGGGGGTGGGGGGAGGTTGGAGAGTCTTGTGACCTCACTTTCTTCAAAAACACAGAATTGTTCTTGAAATGTGATTTTGTGCAGGCGTAGCAGATAGGAGTGAGCTGACTTCAGCTGTTGTTATTCATGTGCCTCAATGGAAAAACATGTTTGTGCCATGTGTGGCTTGTCCTTGTGATTGAATACCTTACTTATGTGATTTTGGCTTGTTTTTGTTTTCTGTTTGTTTTTTGAAATGAGGTTTTATCTGTGTAGCTGTTACTGTCCTGGAACTCATTCTGGAGAGCAGGCTGGCCTCAAACTCAGAGATCCTTCTTCCTCTGCTCCCAAGTGCTGGGATTAAAAGCGTATACCACCACTGCCCTTAATCCTCAGAGTATAAATTGCCTGATGCTCAAGTAAAGTTGACTATTGCATGAGACTTTAGTACACCTTATTTTTAGGTCCCGCATGCCACCAGCTAGAGCTGTAAACACTCAAGCAATTAAAATTTTTTTTCACCTAACACCTTTTCATGGATACATGCATATGCCCTGGTACACTCACAGGGCCCTGAGGGGCTCCTTTAAAATGCTTCACATCTAAAGCTAAGTTTGGGATCTTCTTCTCCAAAGTGTAGTCCTCTGGTGTTCTCTGCTTTAGTGCAGGCAAATAAACCATAAAGCTATAGAAGCAGAATTCTCGCCATCTCACTTCCAAGAGCCATCCATCAACAAGTTCAATCCGTCTACTCTTAGATTTGCTTTGGGTTTTGACTGGGAATTAAGCCCATGGCCTCTTGTCTGCTAGTTAAATGCTATGCCACTGGGTTTAATTTCCATCTCTTTCTTCATTGTTGCTATTTTTCGAATTATTTTGAGACATGATCTGGTTAAATTGACTTGGATAGCCCCAAAGTTGCAATTCTCCTGAGTGGCTGGGATTATAGGCCTGTGCCACAATGCTTAGCTTTTGTCTCCCTCCTAAACCTCATCCCTGGGCATTCTATCTCTAATATGACCTGAGTCCAAACAACCAGCATAATTAATGAAATTTACCTGAATTATTACTGCAATTTAGTAAGACAGTTATCCTCATGTGCTCTGGTAGATCATTTAATTCATTTATTCTATAGAGTGATTTAAAATAATCACCTGACATAGTTTTTTGTTTAACCAAACTTTCTTTCACATGGCCTACAGTGCCCTGGAATCAACTCATATTCATTGTAGGGTCCCTTAGTACAGCAGAACAAATCACTCAGAATTATAGTATCTTAAACAAAAATTTAAGATCAGTGCCAACAATTCAGTTGGGTTGTCATCTACAGTCTCTTATATAGATACGGTAACAGTTTGGATTGCATTGGTGTCATTTGAAGACTCATCTCTGAGGTGTATCCAAGACATTTACATGGCTAAGGGCTGGTCAGACATCTTTCTTCTGTGTGGCCTTCTGCATAGTTGGTTTTGGCTTTCTCTAGTCATGAACTGTCTCCAGATATCCCATTTCCTACATGACAAGTTACTTTTTTCCATAGTGTACTTCTACAATATCAAAAGTCAAAACTCTATAATCTCTTCTCATTTAGCATCTAAACTCATTCATCACATCTTCTACCTTATTCTGGATGTCAAAAACAAGTCACAGGGTCAGCGTACATTGAAGCAGAGAGACCCTACAGGGCTGAAATACATGAAAACAAAGTTATAGGGAGGAGGGAGACTCAACGAAAAATATCAACCATCTACCTCTTTTACAGCATGTGCCTACATCCATCTTCACTTTAGCAACATTGAACTTCCTTCCCCACTAGGCCTTACCATACTCCATTCTGCTGAAGTTTTTTCCCCATACTTTCTTTGCCTACAATCTGGTATGCTTTTCATCTAGATAACCCCTGTCCCATCTTTAAATTCCAATCGAGGCTCAGGAAAGCCTTTCCAGTCTCCTTTAACCAGGTTAAATCAGTGTATGTGATCAAGGTACTAGACATGTTTCTTTCTTTTTTTTTAAGAAGCATAAATATTTATTTGTAACAAAGGAGTGTACAATGTTGAAAATCTACAACTTCTTGTTAAATTCACATTTGCACTTCACCTTTTTAAACAAACATTTATAATCATTATTTTATACAGATATAGATATGTAAATACAACATTGAGTTCAGTGGTCCTGCAGCATTTTCCACTTAAATGTTTTTGGTTTTTTAACATAAAACAAGTTATAATTCCAATGTCCAGAGTTATTTGAAACTGGAAAATATTTTCTCTGTAAAAAATAATAAAAATGCCAGGCAGTGATGGTGCATGCCTGTAATCCCAGCACTCGGGAGGCAGAGGCAGGTGGATCTCTGTGAGTTCGAGGCCAGCCTGGTCTACAAAGCGAGTTCCAGGACAACCTCCAAAGCTACAGAGAAACCCTGCCTCGAAAAAACCAAACATCATCATCATCATCATCATCATCATCATCATCATCGTAGTAATAATAATGATAACATTTCCCAATAAGCCCCTTTAAGCCAAATAATAGCTGAATTATACATATAAATATTGATTAGATTCTGGGATACAGAAGAAACCTATCTTCATTTGTTTAGAGAGCTATGTTTTACTTAAGTTGTGTAAGTGAGATTTCTATTTATCTTCCCCTTTATTGTTTGATTTATAGCAGACATTTTTCTATAGGGTAATCCATAATCTAAAAAGATTTTAGCTTCCCTTCCTGAAAGTACAGCCAGCATATCCCTTTCATCAGCTTGGTACAGTACAAATTCTTATCCCAATAGTGAAATGTTTCACTAAAGCATACCCAGTGATTGGCCAAAACCAAAACTCATTATAAGCCACAGTCATCCTAGGGTCCCCCCTGCTATACAGTCTCCCTGGATTTGTGGGTTGCAGTCTGATTGTTCTTGGCTTTATATCTAGTATCCACTTATGAGTGAGTACATACCATGTTTGTCCTTCTGGGTTTGGGTTAACTCACTCAGGATGATATTTTCTAGTTCCATCCATTTGCGGGCAAATTTCATGATGTCATTGTTTTTTCTCTGCTGAGTAGTACTCCATTGTGTATATGTACCACATTTTCTTAATCCATTCTTCAGTTGATGGGCATCTAGGTTGTTTTCAGGTTCTGCTATTATGAATAATGCTGCTATGAACATAGCTGAGCATGTATCTTTGTATTAGACATGTTTTTAACACAGTTCTTGTCCCCTCTGCATTTTGTATTTCTGTGAGTGAAATACATTACATCATAAGAGAAAGGAAACTAGTCAGTTTTCCTTTTCCTACCACAGCTTGGCTAACATGCCAGGATTCGTTGATGAATAAAGGAGAGAAATAAACCTAGACCTGTCCCTCTATATGTAGCCAAGTATCTCCTCCCTTTCTGAATTACACTCAAGCAATAAGTCATGTTTCCATTGTCAATACTCTGCACAATTAGACAGCCTGGAATTCAAAACATTTTCACAGATTTTGCAAAGTGAGCTAATTAATTTTGGCTCAGCTGAGGAACTGCCTCCCCCAGAATGGACTGTGGGCATGTCTTTCAGACATTTCCTAATTAATGACTGGCATGGGAAGTAGCAGCCCACTGCAGGCAGTACCACCTTTGGGCAGGTGGTTCTGGGTTGTATAAGGAAGCAATCTGAGCGAGCCATGAAAAAAACCACCCAATAAGCAACATTCCTCCACTGGCCTCTGCTTCAGATTCTGCCTCCAGATTCCTGCCTCGAACTATAACTTGTAAGCTAGAATAACCCCTATCCTCCCAAATTTATTTTGGTGATGGTGTTTTATTACATCAACAGAGAAGCAAACTAGAATGCAAATGTAAAAGTTATGTCATTCTCCCATACATTGTCTAAAATATTAGTAGATCTGTAAGAGAATCAATTAATCTAGGCAAACTATTAACACTTGTGGTATTTTTCCCCCTACTTCCCTTTCAAATGAGACTAAAGCTGTCTTTGACTTTAATTTCTATGCCTGAACAAAAACTGATCGATATACCATAGAGCATTGCAGTCAGGAAAGAAACTGCACTCTGTAGCTACCCAGTACTGACAGTGGAGAGTACTAGCTTTCTACACAGAAACTCAGGTGGGTAGTTCCAAGGACTACATGCAACTCTTCTGGGGCAACACCTAGTGTCCAATGCTAAATACCCTCGACTACATTATTAATTGTCTACCTAGAAATAAACACACCATAACTTTCAACCCCAAATGCACTATTTCTTCATAGGAGATAGGAACTAAAATTTATGTTCCTTAGAAAGTGAGGAAAAGAGGAGTTGAAGAGGCGGCCTGGTGGTTAAGGGCACACATTATTCTTGCAGAGGATCCATGTTTGGTTGCCACCACTCACAATGGGTGGCTTACAATCAACTGGAACTTCAGTTCCAAGTCATCCAATGCTCTCTTCTGGCATCCTCGACCACTTGCAAAGACATGGCACACACACACACACACACACACACACACACACACACACACACACAGAGAGAGAGAGAGAGAGAGAGAGAGAGAGAGAGAGAGAGAGAGAGAGAGGAGAGTCTGAATAATTATAAATGGTATAATAAACTAAAGTTAATCGTCAAAATGTACATTCAATTTCTAGTCTTTGGATTCCAACTAAGAATTTTACTGTTTTCAACTATTAACAGAATCTGGTGATAACAGAAATCTTAAAAATCTGAACTGATTAAGCCAAAAGTTTATTTATTCTTTCTCCCACTACATGAACCCCATGAAGGCACAGTTTTGGTCAGGCTTACTCAGAGCAGTAGTACAGCATGTGGCACACTGTGGTGCCCCTAAAGTTGCTGAATGAATGAATGCTGATGGGGTTCAAGATGAAGAACGTGTGCAAATAGTTACTTGTTATTAATCAAGAAAAAATACTGTCAAGAGGCAAATAAAATGATGTTATTTTACATTTATGTTTCTTGCTTCATAGGTATTGTCCATATGAAATTAGTGTTTTAAATATCTCACCTGTCTCCTTAATAGGTACCAAAAAAAATTATTCTACTAAAAGGCCAAATGAGCTTTTTTATTAAACACATTAAAAGTGCTTGTTTAAGCCGGGCAGTGGTGGCACAAGCCTTGAATGGGGAGGCAGAGCCAGGTGGATCTCTGTGAGTTCGAGGCCAGCCTGGGCTACAGAGTGAGTTCTAGGAAAGGCTCCAAAGCTACAGAGAAACCCTGTCTCAAAAAACAAAACAACAAAAAAAGTGCTTGTTTAGAAGTTGTTTAGAGTGAAATTACTTCTCCTCAGTGGTTGATCTGAGTACCACTTCCTTTGTAGTTTGAGGAATCTGATCAAGTTAAGGGAATCTACAGAAAATAATGAAGGTCTATGCAAGTCTGTGGGTATGAGTATCAATCATGCATGTTGTAAGTACAACCTGGCTAAAGGTAGGAAAAGACGGCTCCATAACAGAGCATGAAAATATGTCCTCCATCAGGAATTTAAGTCCAAACTCAGTCCCCTAATAAATTGTCAAATACTTTGTCTTAAATGACTAAGTTAATGAATTGAAACATTCGTTAAGGAATCAGTGAATAAATATTATTCAATGTTTATTACAATATTGAATAGTACAACATTAATATTGAACTGGCCCACTAAGGGAAATTCCCCCAACTTGGTATCTGGTGAATGCTGACCAACAAGTATAACTTGCAGGTTTTCTGTGGGTGAGTTCTGTTGGACTTTGCCCCTTTCCTCTCAAGCTGTCAATCATACTGAATTACTCCCAGCTAACCATAGTTTTCCTTTGTCTTGCTTATGTTTATAGACTGAGATTCACATAGCTGATTTTCAAGTTATAAAATGTTCAATAGAAATACTAAATGCCAGACGACTTCAACCTATTCCAGTGTTTCTCCAATTTCAGACACGAACTTAGGGGAAGTTGTGCTACAAGACACGTGACCTGCTTATATTTTTTTAAAGCATTAGCTTTTGCCTCCTTGGGTTTTTACACCTCATTCACATTCAGTCAAAGAGAAAGATGAAGGAAGCTATGTTTGCACGTGCCATATTTAATGGTGTCTGCAAGGCTTGCCTTCCAGACTACTGGAGTAATCATCCAGAAGGCTTTGAACAAAGACAGATCTTTGAATAAGTCGAATCCTTTGGTAAACAGACTTCTTTTTCCTCACTGCACCATTTACCCGAATTTCTTTGTATTCTATACTGAAAACAAAAATAAAAATATATACAGTATAAACTTGGGTAACTTTTTGGAAGTTCATTTCAACCTCACCCAGATGTATATAAAAAATATTTCACTTTCCCTTCTATATCTGCAAGTTCTTCATTCACCACTGAAGCTGTGACACACACTTCTCACAGGCAGGACCATTACCCAAAGCCTAGGGATTTCAGACATATCAGGAATATTG
This sequence comes from Onychomys torridus, assembly GCF_903995425.1. Taxonomy (NCBI): domain Eukaryota; kingdom Metazoa; phylum Chordata; class Mammalia; order Rodentia; family Cricetidae; genus Onychomys; species Onychomys torridus. The sequence goes on along the minus strand of NC_050444.1, from coordinate 16,866,478 downwards.
ATTAACTCGGTCCCTTCTGGTTAGGCACTTCCCTGGTTGCACTGGGCTGTGGGGTGAGTGTAAGAGACGAAGATGTTTGGTGCTCAAGTCCTCGCTCAAGGACGGATGCCAAGGTGAGCAGTACCCCCAGGTTTTTCAGCAACCAAAAGCACTTGTGAATGACTGAAGGATCTGCACCACCGCCCAGCTACACTTAGGGGCTGCTTTGGAAACAGCAGCACAGAGCTTGGGAAATGCACATCTGATCCTAAACCCGGGTAAGAAGTGCTCAAGCACACACTCTCCACACCCTTAGCAGCAGCCGCGAAGCCCTGCAGCGAGGCTCCGGGGCAGGCAGGCACCGCCAGGGAAGGCAACGGTCAGCATCCTTCTCCCTCAGCCCAAGTGAGAGGCTCTCCGCCTCCGCGCCAAGGCTCCCCGGCATTCCTTCCAGACCTTTCCGTGAGAAGCAGAAAGGTCTAAGCCGGCCTTACCTCTTGGGCTGCTCTCCTGCAAGTACGGCGGGGCGGTGGGAGTGACATTCCCGGAATGGGAGGCTGACAGCAGAGGCGAACGTTCGTCCACCCCGTCAGCAGCCATGACTGCAGCAGCAGCAGCAGCAGCAGCAGGCCCGCCGCAGGCTGAGCTGGGTTGCGGCTCCGGAGGAGGAGGTGGTGGCCAGCACGGCTGCCGAGCTGCTGCTACGGCCTCCGGGAGGGCCCAGGATGTGTCACAAGGCAGGAGGCGGGGGAGGGGAGGGTGCGGGACCGAGAGGCGGGGGGAAGGGAAGCACGCCGGGAGGCTTGCGGGGGGGGAGGGGAGGGGAGAGGAAAGAAAGAGCCCGGGAGGAGGAGGAGGAGGAGGAGGAGGAGGAGGAGGAGGAGGAGGAGGAGGAGGAGGAGGAGGAGGAGGAGGAGGAGGAGGAGGAGGAGGAAGGGAAGAAGTGGTGGAGGGGCACCCAGCCAGGCTGAGAAAAGAGGGAACAGATTAGGACTGTTTAGGAAATGGGGGAGGGGAAGAGATCAAGTAAGCCCGAGGAGGGGCCGATGGCATGAGAGGGTGAGGAATCTTTTAAACTTAGAGAAAGAGGATAAAGAGCAGCTTTGAAAGGCACTAAAAGAAAAGGCCTGTACTTGATTACGGGAAAATTAGAGCAATCAAGTTCAGCTCCTCCAGGAAGAAGGGGGGTCTAACTTTGCTGATAAACTTTGCAGTTGGGTAAAGAAAGTTTATTTCTTGGGTATCAATTCCTTCTTGGAAGTTTCTCCTTTGTTGTGAATCATAACCCAGTATCTGTCAACTAAGGAAGATCTGTGGGGACTCGTTGGAGTTTCCTCTTTTCCTTGGTGAATTTTTAGCAGTATGAGTGCTGACATTTGATTTCGGCACTTTAAGCATAGGTGTTGACTTTTAAACTTTTGTTTCACAAAATAGGCTGTCATTTCGTTTTTACAATAATGAGACGTATGTAAGACAATTAAATATTTTTCTCACAGATAATTTTTTTAAAAAGCCATTGGGCTGAAGAGATGGTTCAATGGTTAAGGTGCCCACTGGACTTGCTTAGGACACAAATTCAGTTCTGAGCACCCACATTAGGTGGTTCACAAACACCTATAACTAACTGCAGCTCACGCAATCCAATGCCCTCTTCTGTCCTACACACACCACACCACACACACACACACACACACACACACACACACACCACACCACACCACACCACACACACACACCACACACACACACACACACACACACACACCACACCACACACACACACACACACACACACACACACACACACACACTTGTTTGTTGTTGTTTTGTTTTTTTGAGACAGGGTTTCTCTGTGTAGCCCTGGCTGTCCTGGAACTCCCTCTGTAGACCAGGCTGGCTTCAAACTCTCAGCGATCCACCTGCCTCTGCCTCCCAAGTGCGGGGGATTAAAGATGTGCTCCACCACCGCCTTGCTTATAATCTTTTTAAAATACTCAGCGTATTTACTATCTTATTTTCTATTTACATTTTTTTCTTCTTTTGATGGTTTGCCATATGATTCCATCATAGTTTACATTTTTTAAAAAAGCAAATCAAAATTTAGAGCACAACCAAATAAAAATGCAACAGGAATAGAAATTGTACCCTGGGATGATAGCTTTCCTGCTATGGTCACTTGAGAAGAGTCAACTACTCACTTACTTGGGTGTCCTCACCGTATCAGTGGTCTGTGTTCGAGGTGGCTGAAAGGCACTGCAGGAAAATAGCTATGCCAGCGGCTGGTAGTTGCACCCTTACGTTACCTTGAGTATGAGCAGCAGATATCAGACATTTGAAACTACTCAAACCACACCCAGAATCCTCAAACTGCTCTCTGAAGACATACTCTTTCTTCCTTAATCTACTAAATACCAGCTGGAAATCCAAGGGGAGATAAAGAATGATGTTTTTTTTTCATGCAGCATCTTTGGATGGTTAATAACAGGAAGATACAACACATGTAAGTATCCCCATATGGTATGATCCCTACGGGCATAGATGGATCTCTAGTAGCCTGGGATATGAAGACTCAAGATGTAGCACTCCCTGCAAAACATAGTTTATCCCTTGCAAAAGGAATGGTAGAACTTCACAGTTGGAGTCTGAAGACTACTGAGTTGAAGAAAGTTACAGAAAGTCCACAGAACCCTACTTATACCCTAGTTATGGTTTGGATTGTCCTACAAAGGCTACTATGTAAATGACTGGTTCCCCACAGTAGCAGTATTGGGAGGTGCTGTAGAGGGTTAAGAGGTGGAGCCTTTGAGTCATCGAAGGTATATACCCTTGAAAGAGATGGCATTGGTGAGTTATAAGTTACTGGTCTCCACACTCTGCATCATGTGCAATGTAGACAGTTACTCCCAAAGTTGATTTTTCCATTGCCATCCACAGCCCTCATCAGAGGACAGCCATATATATGCCTTTATTTGAATTTCCAGAGTAAGTTAAATAAGCCTTCTGTCTGTAAGTTAATTGCCTCATGTATTTGGTTTTAGTAATGCAAAGATGACCAATAAATATCATGTTCTCCACTCCTCAAACTCCATTTATTTCTTTTTTCCTTTTTTCTTTTTTTGGTTTTTTGAGACAGGGTTTCACTGTATGACATGGTTGTCCTGGACCTCACTGTGTAGACCAGGTTGGCCTTGAACTCACAGAGATCTACCTGCCTCTGCCTCCTGAGTGCTGGGATTAAAGACATGCACCAGCACTGCCCAGCTCAAACTCCATTTTAATAGTATATTTGCATTTGTATTATCCTCTTCTCTACCCACAATTGACAAATGAGGTCAGAAGACACATATCTTTTTTGGGAGGGTCCTTTTTAAAATTTTAATTACGTCATGCTCCCTTTCTTTTCCTCCTTCAAACCCCTTCCTACACCCTCTCTTCCTCTGAAATTCATAGTCCCTTTTTCTTTGATTATGATTACTGCATGTATATGCATAATTTATAAATACAAATAGCTGAGTCTATTTATTGTTTGTATGTACATGATTTCAGAGCCAACCAATCGGTATTATAAAATCAGTGAGTGGCTCATCCCTCTCAGCATTGCCTGTAGTTCTTTGTCTAGGAATGGGGCCCTTGAGAGTTCTTCCTTCCATGGTAGTATGTCTGTTAGTGTTGTCATTGATTGGATCTTCTTTAGACAGACATATTGTTAAGGAATCATGGGTACAAGTTCTTTGTCATTTCTAAGAGATATAATCTCAGTAGTCCTCTGGATCTTATAATCTCCCTGCCCCCTCTTCCGAGATATTCCCTGAGCCTGGGCTACAGGAGTTATGTTGTAGCTGTATCCCACAGGGCTGGGCACTCACCATCAGTTCTCTGTATTTTGACAGTTTGTGGTTTTCTGGGGTAGTCAGTCTCTGTAGGCTGCAAAAGAAGCTTCTCTGATAAGTAGTGAGAACTACATTCATATGTGAGTATCAGGATTAGTATTTAGAATGAAATTTGGAATTACACTGGTCTAAGAAAGTGGAGATGGTATGGTCTCCACTAAGGTCCATGGACTCACCAGCCCCAGGTAGTTGGGTAGGTTTTCAGTACCAAGAATGAATTCCCTCTTGTTGAATGGACAATAAGTCGAGTCAGACTTCCATTGCTTACCACCAGGGTATGAATACCACAGTTGCACCTTTTAGAACTTCTTACCGTGTTGGTCCTTGACGTGTCTCAGAGGTGTCTCCTCTGGGTAGTGTAGCGCAAATCTTAAAAGGTCTTATTAATAAAAACAAACTCAGGAGCCAGCCAGTGGGACACAGGAAAACTTCTGACTCCAGGTAGGGCTATTGATTGTTCCCCCAACTTGGCAGCCTGCACAGCAAGTACCTCCTGGTACTGTGAAAGCTGGTCCCTGGGGAGGAAGAAGCCATGTTTCTTTTATTCACAATATACCTCCAATGTCTAACATAATGCCTAGCACATAAACAAGCATATGCTACTTGCCAAATGAACAAATAAGAAAATGATTGAATAAACAAATACAACAAATCAACAAAATCCTAGTATCCTTTTTTGTTTTTTTGTTTTTTGTTTTTTGAGACAGGATTTCTCTGTGTGCCTGTCTTGGATCTTGCTCTGTGACCAGGCTGTCCTCAAACTCACAGAGATCTATCTGAGTGCTGGGATCAAAGATGTGAATTACCACTGCCCGGTCAATTCCAGTATCTTAATAAAATTCTTCAACATGGAAGTCAAGATTAGAGCTGGGGATATAGCTTAGTTGGTAGAGTGCTTGCACACCATGTACAAGGCCCCGCTGGATTCAATCCACAGTTCCACATAAACCGGGTGTGGTAGTACAGGGGTGTAATCCCAGCACTAAGGAGGTGGAGGTAGCAGGAACAGAAAGAAGTTCAAGGCCAGCTTCAAGTACATGACAAGGTGCAGGCCAGCCTGGACTGTGATGATATCTTGTTTCAGGGTAAGGGTGGGGGCATCCCCTGTGCTTAAGCTCGTTGAGATATCGTGGGACCCAGCAATCCTTCTGTGTCCTGTCTCAACCTTCGAAGCATCTGAAACTCTTAATTGTGTTCAACCATGCCCAGCTCATTTCTTGACTTAAAAAATTCTATAACAGCATGGGCATATGTGCATGCAGGCAAGTGCCTGAAGATTCCAGAAACATTGAATCCCCTGGAGCTGGAGTAATCAGAAGTTGTGATCCACCTATCAGGGAATGGAACTTGGGTCCTTTGCAAGGGTAGTATGAGCTCTTAAATGCTGAGCCATCTTTGCAGCCTTCATGGTTTTTTAATGAAGATGACAATATTGCCATTTGACTAAACAATATTTTTATTGTTGCATTGTGTCTCTACAACTATAGTTGTACCTAGAAGAATGATAAGTCTGAAGAATGTTTCCCCCTTTACTTCATCATATGGTTATTTTTCTTAACCCTGTCATACAGCTTCCCCATTAAACTTAGGACTTATTTGAAGCTAATGGCAGTTACTCCTACACTGTAGAAGGTAGTAGATACATGGATATTGTATTTACAGTAATGCTGAATCAGATAAAAAATTTTCTTAGATGTGTATCACTTCATTCTGGTTTCAAGATAAACCATGACTTATGGTACTCAATAAAGGTTAAGAACACTCACCAATTCATGGTATTTCATTTTTATGACATCTATTATCTTTATTCACTAGAGAAGCTAATAAATCTGTCAGAATAAAAGGTTTTATCCACACAAGAATATATGAGATTGTAAGGGAGCTAAACTGCTACCCTAATTATTTGCTGCATAACAAACCACATCAAAAGCTTGTGGCTTTAAACAACATGCCTTGTTTTTCATGACTTTCTGTAGGGTGATTGGTGATGATCTGGTCAGACTTGCCTGAACTGAGCCAGCTGAGCTTAGCTGGCAAGTTTGCTGATGGCTGGTTTCAGTTGGAACATATGAGGCTGCTGGCCTCTCCACATAATCCACATCCCAGACTTTCTCATGTGTCTGCTGGTACTCCTAGAGGAAGCCAAGGAGGTCCAAACAATGTCACTTCCATAACCTTCTTCCACCACCATTTGCTTTCTCAGCCTGCCTTTGGCTCACAGTTGGTTGCCTAGAGGTCTCCTTTCATCTTCCAAGTTACAAGGCCAGTGGAGGAATAGGCACTGTTCCTTGGTGGGAGAACCAGCAATCGCATTGCCAAGGGGCATGGAACATAAGAGGACGTGATTGTTTGAAGCCCTTGTACAGCTGTCTTCTTTCCCAATGGTCTGCATCCCCTTCAGGAAGAGCCAACTTAGAAAAGTTTGTTGTACCCACACTGTGTTTTGGAAGTCCTTACAGAAACTAACGTGGAGATTTAATTAGTCCCCATTGTGAGTATAGAGACAGAGATGGAAGCAGTGTAGCATCTAAGAGCCTACACAGGAACCCACCTATGAGTTAAGGGGTTAGTGCCATCCCAGATTGGATCTAGTATAGAAGCCAGTTTAGCTCAGGCTTCTGTCAGTCCCCACCAGCAAGGTTATCCTCCCCAAATGCAGGCCCTCAACTTTGGACTTTCTAACCTCAGAAACATTAGCCAAAATAAACTTCTTTGGTTTTGTTTGTTTGTTTTTGTCTTTATTTTTGTTTGTTTGTTTGTTTGTTCCTTGCCAATTTTCCATTCTTGGGTATTCTGTTATAGCAACAGAAAATAAACTAAGAAAATGACCGAAATCAATTTTGTGTATCTTGTCACTTATGTCCAGTTCAGGTTCACACAAAGCACTTTGATATGACTCTACATATTCAGACCCTTAGGGAGAGCAGAATTCTGAAATGTACTCATGTTACTCATGTTACTGCTCACTTGTGTACATTAGGATTCTCCTTCATTAGGACACAATTTTGTTTCCTCCGCTATTCTATTTTCTGTCTACTGTTCCCCATCCCTCTTTGCCTTCCACTGAATCCATTCTTTTCTGTAAGCTATGCCTCACATCGACAGCTGAGTGGCTTTTTCAGCCTGCCTTCTGCCAGAAGAGAATTGGAGTCACAAAGGACTCTTTTTATTTGATACTGTCTCTTTAAATCCATATTTATATAATTCCCTGTTTAATGTGAAATACCTTCTATAAGCTCATGTGTTTGAACATGGCCCCCAGCTAGTGGTGCGTTTTGAGCATGCTGTTGAACATTAAGGGGGTGGTGGTGCTGTGTTGGAGGAAACTGGGGTCACTGGGGGTAGAACTTGATGTTTTACAAACTTACCCTACTTCCTGTTGATCCTCTTGTTGGGAGCATGAAGGTCCTTGTACCCACAGATCACCAAGGAAACCAGGAATGTTAACTATGAAGGATTGTCCTTTCAAAGAAAAAGGTGTGTAACTGGTTTTTCCATCCAGAAGGCTGAGATAATAGCCTGGTAATCTATTTATCTGTAGGGCCAGGCCAAGACAAGCTCCCACAAACAGGACCAGAGATGGCTAGTAGGCTAAATGACCCTTGCCTTATCTGTACAGCCAGGGGCACCCTCAAGCTCCTACAACAAGGACTAACAGTGCTATCATATGTGCTATCATGTGACTGAGACCACGCTAGAGCCTTCCCTAGACCCTTGAACCAATACAGGTAGCCTATCTCTAGGACCCATCTTCTTGGAAGAAATGACATGTACTGTGAGTTGATGTAATTATGCATCCTTGTGCACTAGTGTGCTGGGGGATGTCTTCCATACACTGTGAATATATGTTGTTGCCATTAGTTAATAAATAAGCTGCTTTGGCCTATGGCAAGGCAGCTTATTGGCAGGCAGGAAATCCGAGGAGAGAGAGAGGAAAAAAGAGAGGCAATGTGGGAGAGAGATGCTAGCTGTCCCTGAAGGAACAGCAAGATGCCCACCGACCAGTAAGCCATGGCTACATGGCAAAATATAGATTAATAGAAATGGGTTAAGTTATAACGGCTAGCTAGCAAGACGCCTGCCATAGGCAATACAATTGGTAATTAATATTAAGTCTCTGAATGATTATTTTATCAGTGGCTGAGGGACCACCTGGCCCAGTTGGACTGGAGGAACGAGGTACTGCAGGGCTAGGCGGGACCTGAGAAAACTTATGGCTACACTGGGGATTGTATTACTGCAGGAGGTTGGGTTTTTGTTTATTTGTTTTTGTTTTTGTTTTGTTTTTCAAAATTGTACTGTGTTTTAAAATACTGGCAGTAAACTGCCTGGCACCAGACTCCCAAAGTTCACAGCCTCTACTTCCTGACTTCAATGGGACATGACTAGAGGCCTCTTGTGCCTGCTGCCCTGGTTCCTCTGTCTCAATAGACTGTATCACCTTGAACTGAAGGCCAAAGTAACCCTGCCCTCTGCTAAGTTGCTTCTTGCCAGGCTTCTTTGTCACACTAATGAGAAAAGAAGCTTAGTACAGGGAATTGTTACTGAGAGTGGGATCACTGTGGTAGACCTGAACATGTGGTTTTTAGGTTTTGGAACTAGTTTTCAGGAGAAATGTAGAAGAGTCTCAAACTTCTAACTAAAAAGAAAACGTTCTTAAGTGCTGTCAACCAAGCTTATTGGGATATTCTGATTGGAATTTGAAAGGCTGCAAAAACTGTGGATAGTGGAAGGCTGGTTCATGCGCTTTCAGACAGGAACAGAGACTCAACCAGGAAGTGATGTAAACTGTTCCTCTGTACTGTCTTGAGAACATGAGGGAGGCTGCTGTTTAAGAGTAAGGGATTAATTTGCATGGCAGAGGACATTTCATGACAGGACGTCCCTTAAGTTGTGGAATGGTTATTGTTTACCACTGTAGATCCAGGTCTAGTGAAAAGGGGCAGCAAAAAGGTAGTTAAAATGTGCAATGTATTTGAAAGGAAAGACCTTAAATTCAGAATGCAGGTGGGATTTCCTGCTTCTGGAAAGCAATTGCTTAAAGAATTGTTTCCCCAGGATCAGCATACAGAAGCTGATGCAACTGTGACCCAAGGGTCCATCTTAAGGTAGCAGCAGAACTTGATGATGTCTTTTTCGTGGTACAGGTTTTGCAGGAATAGAAGATGCAATATTGGGGTCTTTGACCACAGTTATCCAAGCCAAGCAGTCTGTGTACTGTCTGAAATCTGTGCTTATATCTTATAATTAAAAGAGATTTTTGTTTGAGTTTTCAGGTTGTTTGTTGTTTGGTGTTCACTGTACTGTACCCAGGCTGGCCTGGAACTTGTGGTAAATAATGTTGAATGGCAACTTGACAAGATTTAGAATCACCCATGAGAAAAGCCAGCAGACACACATTTGAGAGATTGTTTAGATTGGGTTAGCCACTGAGAATGCCTGGTAATGATTTTTTTTTTTTTAATTAGGTTCATGAAAGTAGGAAGACCAAACCTAAATGGGAGTGGTCCAGATATGAGGAAAGCCCATGGAAAAGCATTTGGGTTTTTGCCTGCTTTCCTTTGTGTCTTGCTGGTGAATTCACATACTCTGCTGCTGCTGCTGCTGCTATTCTTCACTGACATCTGGACCTAGATTCTTTAGCCCTTCAACATTGACTGATAGACAGTGAACTTCTATGAACCCTCCTAGCCTTTGGCACCAAAGTGGAACTGCTGAGGCACTCAGCCTAGTGTACTAATCAACTACCATGGTCTTAGCCTTTCTAGTATGAAGGCAGACATTGTTGGACAACACAGACCAATATTGTGTAAGCCAATATAATAAACCCCCCTTTAACATATATCCATTCTTTTGGTTCTGTTTCTTTAGAGAATCCTGATTAGTATACTGTATAACTGTGCTGCCCTTGAATTCACAGCACTTTTACTATTTCTGATAGTTAAATGCTAGAATTGTAGACATAAGCCACCGTACCTAGCTTAGAAGAATTGTTAGGAAGAAATATTTTTCTTTATGGAAGTATTTAACTTTTAGAACAGTAGATTTTTCTTATTCACAAATTGTTTTGTTGTATTATTGTTAACCACTTGACCTCTTTGTTAGTGTCTCCAAATAAATGCTCTCAATTTGAATAATGTTACTATTGGTTATTAGTTTACTTTATTGTATTCTCAAAATCTTTAGAAATACTTGTGGGGCAGGAGAGATGGCTCAGAGCACCAGCAGCTCTTCCAGAGGTCCTGAGTTCAATTTCCAGCAACCACATGGTGGCTCACAGCCATCTATAGTGAGATTCTGATGCCCTCTTCTGGCAAACAGGCATACATGCAGGCAGAACACTGTATACATAATAAATAAATAAATCTTTTTAAAAAAAGCAATACTTGTGAATTAAGCTAACAAAAAGTGCAATGCTAGTCAAGGAGATATACAGTACATTTGTTTACTTTTAACCCACCCTAGTACATTGCTAAACACCTGTATTATCTTAACATTAAACAAAATATGTGATATCCTGCACTTAAAATCTTAGGACTGCAAAGGTGAAGGCAGGTAGATTAGGAGTTCAAGGTCATCCTCAGCTACATAGAGAAATCTCTGCCTGTTGAGCTACATGAGATCCTGTCAAAAAACAAAAGACAAACCCCCCCAAAGGCAAGAAGTAACAAAACAAAGCCCAGAAAAATGGTACTTTATCTTGATTGAGTCATGCATATCATCCAAGTGACTATAATAATACATTTCATGTAATTGCAGAGTTTGATTTGAATATGCACTTGTGTAGAAGGGTTTCTTGTCATATGTAATTTGACTAATATTGGCTTGCATTTGAAAACCTAACAAAATAGCTTTATAAAACTTCTCTTGGACACCATTAATAATAGGTTTTTATTTTTGTATAAAATAAGAGTGAGCTAATGTAGCTGTGACTGAATAGTGTTTTCTCCTCAAAATTTCCCCAACCCCATGGTACATATATTTTCAGAGAAAGGACATTCAGGATGTGGTGAAGTTGATGGTATAATAAGGTGAAGCCCTAATTGAACAAAATTAGTATGGGTGTGGGGGGGATGGTGGTGGTGGTGGTGATGGTGTTGTTGTTGTTGTTGGTGGTGGTGGTGGTGGTGGTGGTGGTGGTTACATCTACCTATTTGTGTGCATGCATGTGTGTAGGTAAGAGGACACCTGGCAGGAATCAATTCTCTTTTTCCACTATGAGAGGTTTAGGAATCAAGCTCAGGTCCTCAGGCTTCTTGGCTGTGTTTTTACTGCTGAGCCATCTCTCTGGCTTGAATTAGCATTCTTTTAGGAAGAGGCAACAGCGCTAATTAGTTTGCTCTCTCATCAAGCATGCAAGGGGAAATGTTACTTAAAGATATAGTTACATAAGTGTGACTACCTTCAAGTCAGGAGGAGAGCTTTTACCTGCCCACAACTGGACCTTTGTACACCCTGATATCTCTTGTATTTTTATGGCAGCTCAAACTGAACAATAAATCCTCAAAGGTAAGATTAACATTACAAATATTTTTCCCCAGTCCTGGGGGATCAAACTTAAAACTTCACATATTCTAGGCAAGTCTAATGTTTACCTCCATCCCCAGCCTCAGTATTACTTTAAAGAGAAAATCCATTTAACCCTTTGAGACATATATATCATAACACACGAATCCATCAACATTTTATTACATTTATTATTTGCTATAACACAATTCTGTATACTTGGACAATAAAAAAGGCTAGACACATCAATACTTGGGACATATTAGATATATTTCTGTAATGTGATAAGTACAGATCTAAAGAGAATGATACTAATCTCCATATCCTGATATCGAAAGTCTCCAAAACAGCTGCCTTTCATTTAGCACTCTGTACAGTCACAGGACAAAGCTGGCCTGAATCATTAGTACAAAAGGCTGGATATACCCCGGAAAGTCTTAAGACTTGTCTCATGGACCTTCACCAGAGCTACCTCAAAGCGCCACAGCATGCCCAACAGTCAATAAGGGAAAAGTAAAAACCTTCCAAATATCATGTTGTTTCTCTCTTCAACCCACCAGAGACAATCAAAGACTACCTTTGCTTAAAATTGGAGTCGCTCAGAGTTCACACTGTACAGTTTTTATCTTGAGTTTTAATTTTACAATCATTTGAGAATGCAGTTGGTATAACCACAGACAAATTATGGTATCCATTGCTTTTTAAATGGTTTTAATTTGTATATCTTTTGTACATTGTCTATCTTAGATATTTGGCTAATTTTAATTGGTTTTGTTAACATTGGTGCTGCCAACTCTCAGGATAAGAATAAATTGATTTGGAAATCTTAAAGAAAAAAACAACAAAAAAAAGATTATGGATTAGTCTGTAGAAAAATTTCTGCCGTAAATCAAACAGTGAAAGGGAAGATAAACAGGAATCTCACTTACACTTCTTAAGTAAAACATAGCTCTCCTAACAGATGAAGATAGGGTTCTTCTGTATCCCAGAATCTAATCAATATTTTTATGTATAATTCATCTATTATTTGGCTTAAAAGGGCTTATTGGAAAATGTTATCATTTTTACTATTTTCTACAGAGAAAATATTTTCCAGTTTCAAATAACTCTGGACTTTGGAATTATAACCTGTTTTTATGTTTAAAAAAATATTTAAGTGGAAAATGCTGAAGGCCCACTGAACTCAATGTTGTATTTACATATTTATATCACTATAAAATAATGATTATAAATGTTTGTTTAAAAAGGTGAAATGCAAATGTGAATTTAACAAGAAGTTGTAGATTTTCAACACTACACAAACTCCTTTGTTACAAATAAATATTTATGCTTCTAAAAAAAGCAGAAAGTCTTCAAAATAGTTAGGTAAAAACATGACACAAAAAAACATGATAGGCTTATTCAAGTCTTGTAAAATTAAGTATACAGAAACCTTGGTGATTTATTTGACACAGACTATAGTAAACAAAGGAATGCCTTTTAAGAGCTTCTTAAAAGAGTTCTAGGGCTGGAGAAATGGCTCAGAGGTTAAGAGCACTGACTGCTCTTCCAGAGGTCCTGAGTTCAAGTCCCAGCAACCACATGGTGGCTCACAACCATCTGTAATGAAATCTGGTGCTCTCTTCTAGCCTGCCAGCAGAACACTGCATACATAATAAATAAATAAAATTAAAAAAAGAGTTCTATGATCTCAGGCACCACAAATGCAAGAGTTTGACCCAGAAATTTCACTTTCTTTTTTATAAACTTAATTATTTTATGTGCATTTTTAAAGATTAATTTATTTATTATGTGCATAGTGTTCTGTCTGCATATTTACCTGCATGCCAGGAGAGGGCATCAGATCGTATTATGGATGGTTGTGAGCCAGCATATGGTTGCTGAGAACTGAACTCAGGACTGCTTGTAGGTCATTCAATGCTCTCAACCTCTAAGCCATCTATCTCTCCAGCCCTCATGCATTGGTGTTTTACCTGCATGCATGTCTGTGTGAGGTTGTTAAATCCTCTGCAACTGGAGTTACAGACAGTTTTGAGCTGCCATGTGGTGCTGGGTATTGGAATCGAATCCGGGTCCTCTGGAAGAACAGCCAGTGCTCTTAACTGCTAAGCCATCTCTCCAGCCCCAAAATTTCACTTTTTTAATAGAAATTATAAACCTCCAAATTATGTTCTATGTGATTATTAGAACATAATCCATGCAACCTTTTAAAGGAATAGTTGAAGTAGTCCTAGTTTCTAACATTATGAAATTAGGCCAATAAATCATGAAGCATTCATTAAAAGGTAACATGTACAGTTATTAAAGTTATATTTTCTAAATATAATAATATGAAAAATAGAGCAAATTTTTCAATAACAAAAGCAGGTCCCCCAAACAAATTTGACAGAAGGATCTTGCAACCCCTCGTTAAAGCCAAGACAGCAGAATCTGAAGCAATATGAGAGAGATGAGTTCCTTATGGATGGGCTCGTGAAAGCTTTCGGGAACGCTTGGTTACTGAGGCCTAAAGTCCCCAGGAATATAAGGTGCTGAAGAATATTGGAGAAAGGACAGGGAACTGGGCATGCAGGAGGTGGTGTTTGTGGCCAGTTCACTAGACCTGACAGGATTGTCACAGGCGACTTAGGGAAGAGGTTACTTCAGCGCTGAGTTCAGAAGTGTACAGCTGAACCCCAGCCTATGACATGATCTTCATGAGCTAGGAGAGACTCTGGTAGACCTGTATGAATTAGGCTGGTGTACAATCAAATTTGTAAAGTGCTAATGCAATCGGAAGGTAACAAGGATGAGAACGTCTAGGTCACATGAAAGCCAATGCAGCAAGACTTTCAACTTTCTAAGGAAAAACTGGACAGAAGGCAAATTGAGTATGTCAGCCTCTGGGAGGCTTTAATCCTGAGCAAATGATATGGAAGGTACAGTGCTAATTCAGTGCAGGGAAAAGACTAAGCCTGTTGCAGGGATGGGCAGATATGCCTAGCTCCTCCCTATCCCACCCCAGCCTAGTAAGCTGTGTACATTTCTCTCCTGCAGGAAAATGGACTGCGTGTGGAAATCATTTGCCTAGTCCAGCGTCCTCTCAGCAGGTAGGTAATCAGTGGAGGCCAACAACCAGTTGCACCTCAAGCCCTGAGACTATCAGATCTGGGGCGCCTGTGGGGACATAGCAGGCGACAGTCTGGCTGCACTGCGACTTGCCTTAGGCTTGTCAGAGCAACAGCAGGCATGGCAGGGCCATCCAACCTACTGAAAGTGCTGGAAGGTTCAAGACAGCCTGGTGTGGCAGCACCCCCAGTTGAGAAGGCAGGATAGCTGCTATGTGGGGTGCCTGTCATTTTTACCACTATGCTCAACATTGATATTTTGAGGAAACAACTGATACAAGTGATGAAATTTTTCTATGCTCTTTTTTTTCTTCTTTTTTTATTCCCTTAGCTGGGATCAACTGGAATTTTCTAGGGAGGGTTGTGGGACTTCATTTATTTTATTATTTGTGTGTGTGTGCGTGTGCGTGTGCATGTGCATGTGCGTGCGTGCGTGCGTGCGTGCGTGCGTGTGTGTGTGTGTGTGTGTGTGTGTATGAACTTGTGAAGTTTTTGGAGTCAGTTTCATTGCCTTCTGTGATGCTGAGGCAGGGCGGGCCTAGTCTGTTTCTGTCCCTGTGTCCCTGCGTAGCCTACTCCAAGCTGGGTGGCTTACAAGCTTCCAGCCTATTTTTCTGCCCCCCACCTATCAACTCACTGGGATTTCAGACACACACCACCACATCCAGCTTTTTAGTGAGTTCTGGAGATTAAACACAGGCTACCAGCCCTGTGTGGTAAATGCTTTTGTCTGCAAAGCCATCTTACTGACACCCAAAATGGTTTCATTTCATGGACATGATGCTGAACTCTGAGTGTTTTATGGACGTAGGGAAGTATCTGAAAGTTGTGCAAGCACACAACAATTAAGAATGTAAAATCTGCTGGGCGTTGGTGGTGCATGCTTTTAATCCCAGCACTCAGGAGACAGATCTCTGTGAGTTTAAGAACAGTCTAGTCTACAGAGTGAGTTTCAGGCTAGGCTCCAAAAGCTGCACAGTGAAGCCCCATCTTGAAAAACAAACAAACAACAACAACAACAAAGAATGTGAAATCCAGGCACACAGGCTGTCCTCACAGCCATAAAATCCGTGGGAACTTTGTGGTTGAGTAAGGCTCAGAGCATATATGATAGGGTGAGCAAGAAAAGCCATCCAATGGCCTGTTGTTTTGAATGTGGCTGTAAAATGTTATTCATTAAGGGACAATGTTACCTTTTGAGAAAGGCCACAAGGCACAACAAAATCCAGTATCAGAGTTTTATTAGGAGAAGGGAGGGACGGAAAGAACGTGACCAGGCCTGTGGAAGACATGTGCACAGAGAGAGAGGAGGAAGAGAGAAGGGGGAGGAGTCTGTGTCCTGCTTCTTATGGATTCCCCTGCACATGTGCATATGGGCTTACGGAGCTATGCCTCACAAGCACATAGATTGCCTGATCATGATGCATGCAAATTATGAGATCACACAGCAAACTGATTATGTAGGACATAAGGCCCCTTGCTTGGCTACTGAACTGCACATGTGCAGTCATGTAGCTGGGAGAGTGGCCAAGAATTCCAACACCTGTACCTGAAAATATTAAAACAATGGTTAAAGAACTGAAAGAAGGTGCCTTGTGTGGATATAAAAAAGATACTCCCCAAAACTATAAGGTTATTACTAAGAGTACCAGTGCCAGGGGTGGGCTACCTTCTTTAGAGGTCTGGCCATGGAGAACGTTTGGCCCTGAAACTATACAGGCTCTTGCTACTAGTTCCCAACAGAACTAGACACTAGGACCCCATTTCTGAAGACACTGCATGCTCTGAAGAAATCAAGTTTGGATTTGGCTGGAATCTTATTCCCTATTGGCTTGCGTTCATAGTGCCAGAAGGTATATGTAGTCAGATGGGGAAATTGCCATCAATAATCCTACTCATCTGTGGACCCTGTGTGCTATGCTATAAACATGAAAGGCTAGATGTGCCCACTGGTGTAATGGGTATATCTATGGCACAATTGATGTGGGTACAATCAATTGCTTTCTAAATTGATTTTTTTTTGAGACAGGGTCTCTCTAGGTAGTCCTGGCTGTCCTGATACTTGCTATGTAGACCAACCTGACCTCAAACTCACAGAGATCCACTTACCTCTGCCTCCTGAGTGCTGAGATTAAAGGTGTACACGTATTACACCCAGCTCTAATCAGATTTAAAAACAGGGCAAAGTCCTGGAGATGAGAACCCATGGGTCCTAGAGGGTAAGCATTGTGGTTATTTGCTAAATGGATATGATGTGCCTGACATTACCTTCTGATGATCTTGCTTATGCTCATAGGCTATTCTCAATGTTATCCTTGGTCAAGAAAACATTTTTCCTCAGTGAATGTGCATAGATTCACAACTCGTCAAAGTGTGGTTTGAATAGGAATGGCCCCCATAGACTCATGTGTTTGAATGCTCGGCCATAGGAGTGGAACTATTAGGAGGTGTGGCCTTGTTGGAGTAAGTGTGGCTTTGCTGGAGGAAGTGTGTCACTAAAGAGTGAGCTTTAAGGTCTCAGAAGCTCAAACCAGGCCTGGTGGCTCACAGTTCTCTGCCTGCTGCCTGAGGACCCAGACCTAGAACTCGCAGCTTGTTCTCTAGCACCAAGTCTGCCCACACGACACCATGCTTCCCACTATGGCAATAATGGACTAAACTGTAAGGCAGTCCCAGTTAAATATTTTCCTTTGTAAAAGTTGCTGTGGTCATGGTGTCTCTTCACAGCAATAGAACCCCAACTAAAGTAATGTTGAAAACAAGTGACTGATGAATGCTCAGGGTAAGTCAGCTATTTATATCAACCCTTTATGGCTTAGGAAACCTTGTAAAAGGGAGCCTAAACAACTATAAGAACTGGAGGAAGGGAAAGAGTGTTATGGAGTGATTACCCACATGAAACCTGTACAAAATTGAGCCTATGTACATTCTGTCCTGGAGGGGGGGCAGGTTCCACAAGACTGCCCATCCCTGAGGATGTATAGACAGTTACAGTTCTCTGAGAAAGAAAATTTTTTTCTAGTGGTATGACCCTTTGTAAGTTGCTCACGATCTTGTAAATAACCACTTACCCCGAATTCTGTAAGTAACTAAAGCTAGATTTGTGTGGAGTCATTTATATGT
This sequence comes from Onychomys torridus, assembly GCF_903995425.1. Classification (NCBI taxonomy): domain Eukaryota; kingdom Metazoa; phylum Chordata; class Mammalia; order Rodentia; family Cricetidae; genus Onychomys; species Onychomys torridus. The sequence goes on along the minus strand of NC_050444.1, from coordinate 16,848,873 downwards.
ACTGTTATTGGTTTCTTTGTCTGCTCAGAAATTTTCACACAATGCTGGTCTATATTTAATATCCAATACATTGGTTTTGAAGAAGGGCACTGAAAAGAAATACAATTATTTTCACTGGTATGCTAACACCGGCTGAGTGACATAGAAACCTCAGGACTGGGGATTGGTTGGTTTAAGGCCATATCCCTACCTCAAAAGAGCAAAGCCAGCACAACAAGACCAAGAGCACCACCAACAGAATAGTGTTTGAGCAATGCCAGGCTCTGGTTCATGCTGATGGGTCAAAGTGCAAGACAGGATGTAGTGAAGAAATCTCTGAAATGACCACTTCATGGTTGGAGTAAGGTTTTTATTGTAGATAAAAGAGACAAGGAAGAGACAAGGAGAGAGAGAGAGAGAGAGAGAGAGAGAGAGAGAGAGAGAGAGAGAGAGAGAGATGAGGCAGAGCAGCTGGAAGAGTTCAGAGCAGAGAAAAAAAGAAGCAGGCTTAGGCTTTCACCAACGGATAGACTGACCAAGCAGCTGTAGCCTTGGGGAGCTTGGGAGAGGGGCTGGCTGAGGTGGCTGAGGTGTGTTTGCTGCTGTAGTGGTAGGTGGTATGAATGCTAAACTCTCTGATAAAGCTAGGGCCTGGGATGACATGAGACCCACCATCACAACCTTCAAGACATATGAGACATATGAATTTGAGCACAAAGTATAGACCCAGTGAACTCTGTACCATTAAATACAGCAGAGACTTACAAGCTGTTTGAACAGTCAGCCTGGGGTCCTCCGTGGTAATCTCTATGGCTTTGTTGGGGACAGAAGTCTTAGGGTACCACCTGTCTCAGACACCAGATCCAGAAGACTTGGAGTTTCCTGTGGAGAAGGAACTTGGGGGACTGACCCATCTTGGCACTCAACCCAATAGTGTCTACAGTTGGAGCAAGGCCCTTGCAGCAGGTGAGGCTTTGTCCAGTAGTCAGTGTTACCACACTTGAAGCATCTCTAGGTAGAGTCCATAGGTGCCCCATCTTCTTGGGAGATAGCTACAGAACATCTTCGGTAATGGCTGCTGGCAGAAGTTGATATTTCTGTCTATCATGGGAAGCCTTTTTCTTTAAACACTTTAAATACAATATTCAACAGATCTGAGGAGTTTGAGGAGCATCATCTAATCTATAAAGTATACCTGATATTAAACAAACTTCACTTGTTTTCAGGTTTCAGCACCAGATGTGAGGGCTCAGTGACACCATTGAAGTGGGCTGCTCCACGGGTGAAGACAAATCCAAAGTTGCCATGGCTCTCTCTTGGGAGCAGAGGGAATAGCAAAAATGGTGGCACACATGGGCCAGGGGTGGGGATCTTGCCAATTATAGGGGGTTATAATTGCAGAAGGTGGAAGGAAAGTCAGCTGCAGCAGCCTGTGAACTAGCATTAGGCTTTGGTCTGTTGGAAGCTTGTTTGAGTTAGTAGAAAACCAGATGCCCTTTCCAGAGGCTGGGCATTGTAGGAGTGTATAAGAAAGTAATGGCTTTTCCTGGACAACAGAAACCCACCTTGTAAGATTTCTGAGGAATGCTGTATTTAGGTCACAGTCTTGGTAAGCTCTGAGCTATGGTTATATTTTATTTGTACTGAAATGTGATTTTATTTGTATGTTATTAAATAAAGTTGCCTGGGGGTCAGCGCTAAGAGCAAGCCATAGCATAAACTGGGTGATGGTAGCTCATGCCTTTAATTCCAGCACTTGGGAGGCAGAGCTAGGAGGATCTCTGTGTGTTCAAGGATACCACCAGCATGGAGACACACGCCTTTAATCTCAATACCAACCTTAGAAGACCTGGAGGTCTGTATAGAGAGGCAGTGATGAGGAGGTCATGGGGTTGGGTTTACAACCAATGAGAAGGGAGAACAGAAAGTCAATAAAAAGACAGACACACAGGAAGTAGGCCTCTTGCTGAGGGGAAGGACGACAGTGACAGCTAAGGGTAAGAAAGGCAGTTTTAAGTCTCAGCTCTCAGCTACTGCTCTGACCTCTTGGGCTTTTAATTCTGCAATTGGCTCTGTGTTTCTTATTTAATAAGACTGTTCATCTATATTGAGCTGAGGCCAGACCACACCCAGTCAGTGGGCTTGCCCTTTTGGGGTGCTTAGGGCTTTTCTTTTTGGACTTAACCAAAAGTAGAACATAAATGAAAATGAGACACATATAATCATTTCTGGAATATTTTAAACAACTCTAGGGGAAAAAATTGCCACAAAACTTCATGTATTACAAAAAGGAATGCTGGGCAGTGGTGGCGCATGCTTTTAATCCCAGCACTCGGGAGGCAGAGCCAGGCAGATCTCTGAGTTCGAGGCCAGCCTGGGCTACCAAGTGAGTTCCAGGAAAGGCGCAAAGCTACGCAGAGAAACCCTGTCTCGAAAAAAGAAACAAACAACAAAAAAACCAACCAAACAAACAGAAAAAAAAAAAAAGAAAAGAAAAAGGAATGTCCTAAGCCAATAGCCACAGCTTCTACTTTAAGAGACTAGATACAAAGGAATAAAAAAATGTGAAGGGTAATAAAGTCAATAATAGATCTCAGCCCTAGTGTTTTCAGAGGGAGCACAGCCTTGTCAAAACCTTGATTTGGGAAATTGTCATAGTCATGAGAAAATACATCTCCTTTTTAATTTAAACCAGCCTTCTCTTGGCATTTGATTTTCACAGGCCAAACCAATAATTAACAATAGAGTTGGTGAGATCAAAATACTACTGTAACGTCAATTATAAGTGGATTTGTACAGATCAATCTGGAACTAAAATCAGAAAAAGGAACGAATGTGAAACACCTATACAAACTTCATTTACAAATAATGTTATTAAAAATAAGTACCATGCAATAAAAGTTTCAATGTAGTATTTTTCTTTTTCAAAATTGATTATTTTTCATATAATATATCCTGATTATGGTTTCCTCCCCCTCTATTCCTCCAAGTTTCTCCCCATCTCCTTTCCCATCTGGATCCACTACCTTCCTGTCTCTCATTAGAAAACAAACAGGCTTCTAAGGAATAATAATACAATGAAATAAGATAAACCAGAAACAAACACATTGGAACAGGACAAAACTAAGAAATAGAAGGAAAACAGTCCAAGAGAAGGCACAAGAAACAGCTACAGATGCAGAGATCCATTCGTTATCATGTTTAGGAATCCCATAAAAACACAAAACTGGATATGCATATATATATATATATATGCAAAGGAACAGTATGATAAACTAAGAGATAAAAATAAAAATTAGCTGGGCAGTGTTGGTGCAAGCCTGTAATCCCAGCACTCGGGAGGCAGAGGCAGGTGGATCTCTATGAGTTCGAGGCCAGCCTGGTCTACAGAGCTAGTCCAGGACAGGTTCCAAAGCTACAGAGAAACCCTGTCTTGAAAAACCAAAATAAATAAATAAATAAATGATTTTCGATTGGCCATCTAAAGCTGGGCATGTGTCCCACCCTTAAGATTTAGTTTGCTTCCCCACTGAGACAGCCCTGGAGAAATCTAATTTCCATTTGCAAGTTTTGTTCATTGGAGATAGCTTCTGGGTTAGGGATGGAAGCATGTGTGTCCATTTCTCCTTTTGGCTCTAAGACCCCCATCTGATGCAGACCTGTGCAGGCTCTATGTATGCTGTCTCAGCCACTGTGTTCATATATGTGTTGATCCTGCTGTGTTTAGAAGGGCTTGTTTCTTTGGTGTCCTCTGTTCACTTTGGCTCTTACACCCTTTTGTCTCCTCTTCAGGGTTCTCTGAGCCCCAAGGGGAGGGATTTATTGGAGACATCTCATTTAGAGCTGAATGTTCAGAGGTCTCCCATTCTCAGATTATTATCTGGCTGTATGTGTTCCCATCTGCTGCAGGAGGAAGTTTCTCTGATGATAGTTGAGCAAGGCACTGATCAATGAGTATAGAAGAATGTCATTAGGAGTCATTTTATTGCCACATTCCTTTAGAACAGTGGTATTTAGTTTTACCTGATATACCCAACCTATCTACTCTTAGGTTCTTGGTCACCCAAGCAGCATATGTGATTCATTCTGTGGAGTGGACCTTAAGTCAAATCAGATCTTGGTTGATTACACCCACAAGCTTTGTACCACTATTGCACTAGCATATCTTGGAGGCAGGACACCTTTGTAGATTTAACAGTTTGCAGTTGGGTTGGCTTTTACATTTCTCCCTTGGTGGTATGCAGAGTGCCTTCAAGTACTAAGAACACTAGTGTGTAGGAATGAAGGCTCTAAGGAGGCACCAGCTCAACTTCTCAATGTTCAATGAGTTGTGTAGGTATTGTCTTTAGCAATAGGGGACTATCAGCTTTTGGAGAGCAACCTATAGTATTGACAACAGCCTGGGTTGTTTGGGGATTTCCATTGTACCCCTTTGGCCAATAACTAAATTAGATGTAATCTGTTCCTAGTACTGGAAGCTTTATTTGGTAACAGGCGATGTCCAGTTGGGTTGTGTTATTTGGAGATTTCACTTAGATCCCCTTCATATATGTATATATTTTAAGAAGTTTCTACTGTATTAACTTTCTGTAGTACCTCTCAAATGGTCCCTAATTTTATCTGTCTCTCTGTGTTTCCCCCTCAGCCTCTTTTCCCTTCCTCTTCCTACTTAGGCCCCCAATTCCAGTACTTCCCCCACACCCATTCATAACTTTCCCTTTCCTCAGGGATCTGTCTGTCCACTTCTAGTCCCTTATTCTATACTTACTCTCTGTGGTTCTATGGATTGTAACTTAGTTATCATTGTCCTAAAAGCTAACATCCTCATAAAACTGAACACTTACCATATTTTTATTTCTGGGTCTGGGTTAGCTCGCTCAGGATGATTTTTTTCTAGTTCTATCTAATTAGCACCTTCCCTGGCCAGTGTGGCTGGTGGGTTCCCAGGGAATCTCAATGTAGTATTTCATAAACACCTTAAATCTTACAGAGTTAGAACAACTACTGTACAAGGATGAAATATAAAGATTGTATAAAGATATATGTAAACAAGAACAATATTAACTAGCAAGTGATTATAAATAAAACTGACAGTTTAAAATGGAATAATCTTTATTCTTCTGTAAATTGTCTTTAAAAATTAAATATGGTAATTTGTTGCTTGTTTTTCTAAAATTAAATAATTTTTTTTCAGGAGCTGAGGACCAAATCCACTGAGTTAAATCCCCAACCCCTAAATTAAATAAATTTAATAAATTGGAATTTTTTTTTCATTTTTCCCCTTTCTCCAGAGTTTTCATTCTTTACTCGATTTACCACGTTACTCTAAATAAACACCACTAATGCCCCAATTTCAGTCTGGGTAAAAGCAGCGAGAGGAGTGTCTTAATGAGGAATCTTAAAGCTTCCAAGCTTCGTATCATGCAAGATTATTTTTACAATTTAATTTAAAGGATTTTTTTTTCAGCAAAATGATATTAGAGTGTTACATGACACTCTACACAGACAAAAAAGTAATTATTACCATAAGAAATGGTGTTGGTGTTGATTTTCAATAGAAATTCCTTCGTCTTTTCTTTTCCTTTTTTTTTGGGGGGGGGGTTTGAGGCAGTTTCTCTGTGTAGCCCTAGCTCTTCTGGAACTAGCTCTGTAGACCAGGCTGGTCTTGAACTTTTTTGGATTTTTGGGGCAGGGTTTCCTCTGTGTAGTTTTGGTGCCTGTCCTGGAACTCGCTTTGGAGACTAAGCTGGCCTTGATTGAACTCACAGAGATCTGCCTGGCTCTGCCTCCCGAGTGCTGGGATTAAAGGTGTGCGCCACCACTGGCTGGCTGTCTTATTTCTTATTATCCCTTTGCTACTATTCACTGCGCTCTAAAGTTCATGATCTAATTAATTCTGACTCATCAATTGAAAATTTCCAAGTTCTTGGGTTTCTTTTTAATCTTTGTCTTCATAACAATCTTTTTAGCGAGTGCTATAATGTGGATGAAAGGAAAAAAATCTAGCCTTGAAATCAGATTTGGTTTTGTTATTTATCATATGGTGCTAAGCCAATTAATATTCTGATCATTTTCATGGTTACTTGATACAAAATAAAGATTTTTACCATTGCTTTACTGTCAAGTTTGGTACTAATTGGCAGTATCAGCAACATGTGATTTTGAAAGGAAATAATCCTAGGTTTAATTATGACAATACCAGCATCTTAACATAATCATGTCTGGATTGATTGCATGCTAATACAAAAGTGGCTTCATCTTCAGGAGAGAACACTGGAGAATATTAACAGCCTTGACTATTTTACTTCAGCTTATACTCTAATTATCGGCAATGTGTCTACTTATCTGCACATCATCAATTAAATGATTAGATCATGCTCTTGGCAGCATTATATTTTGATATTGGGTTGATTAAAATGGTGCAGTTGCAATAGTTTATAAGAACAAAATTGTATATTCTACTGCTTAAGCAAACTGTAAAGTTTAACAACAGACTAATATTTACTGAGCACTCCCAACATACAAGACGATGCTCTAAAGGAAACAGGTTGCAGACACTTAGTAAGATTTTACTCCCTAATTCCACGATGTTAATGGTTTGGGACACTTTATCTAAGAAGTTCCTAGGCTGTGCCTACGCTGATTTTTGTGATTGGTATTTCTAAAAAAAGACTGTGAATCAGGAAGCCTATGGAGATCTGAAATAATGAGGAGACCAGTGGGTAAAGGGAAGTGAGGAAACTTCAGTTTCTCCATTTGAGAGCCAGTTCTTGTCAGGTGATCAGAATCCACTTTGCTCCATTGAGGTTCAGTTGAGAGAGATGTATTACTAAGAGTTTGGTTTCAGCTCTTAGAACAGTTGGTGTTCAGAGGCAACCCACTTAGTGGGCATCCTACTTCCCCATGTGTAATAAAGCAAAAAATTCACACTTCAGTTACTCTTTCCTATGTGTACATTCCATTCTTCACCTAGTGTTTTTAGTCTCTGTTCTTTGGCTTTTCTCTGTCTATATCATAAACACATTCGCATATTTCCTTTTTTTTTTCTTTTTTTCCCCCAGAGCTGAGGACTGAACCTAGGGCCTTGTGCTTGATAGGCAAGTGCTCTGCCACTGAGCTAAATCCCCAACCCATCGCATATTTCCTAAACCATCCATATTTGTTATCATTTTCTCACTTGATCCCTGGAACCTGTGCGGTAGAAAGAGATAATGTGCAAGCTATCCTCTCTCCTGACATATCCCCTCACCCCAATAAGTAACTGTAAACACGGTGAAAATTATAAATATGTGATTGTTCCATTTTTTCTTTTTAATTTATTTTATGTGCACTGGTGTGAAGGTGTCAGATCCCCTGGAACTGGAGTTATAGACAGTTGAGAGCTGCCATGAGGGTGCTGGGAATTGAACCTGGGACCTCCAGCCCATGATTGTTCAATTTTTAAACTTAGAAGTTTCTCTAGTTTTTTTTCAATGTTGTCATTTGTGATTTCTAGATATACTGAAAGTTTTCTCTATATCATATTATGAAATAAACTAGAAATGCTTCAGGGTAGAATAAAAAGAATAGAAATAAGTTAACAAAGCAATATACATGTCAATACTCCTTATCTACTTATTACCTCTTAAATCTCCATTTATACCACTTATCAAAGACTGGAAGTGTTGAACTTAAAGAGGCCAATAGTTTTGATAGATACATATATGTTTGACTAGTGATGCACTTCAAGTATATGATTTATACATTTCAAAATATATGTATGCTGATTTACATCAATCAACCAACCATGCATACAAGATATGGATTGATGATTTTAAAATGTTTTATTACATTTATGCATTTTGTACGTATGTGGCACGGACCACATACACAGCATACCACAGTGCATATGAGGAGGTTAGAGGAAAGCATACAGGGATTAGTTTCTGTTGTCCATCATGATCTCAGGTTATCAGGGTTGACTGTAAGTGACTTTGTCTCTTTGTCTCAGATCTTTGACCTTATAATGAATGCAATGTTATTTACCACATAAAGTATCTTAAATATATATATATAAAATCCTTGAATTGTCCCCAATTCTGGTCTTCTTCTAAGTGCTAACATTTTGCTGAATACACTTGCTATTTTCCCTCTAACTGAATATACAGGTAATAAATCTTTAGTTTCCCAATTTTGTAAGCTTAACATTTTGAACAGTCCTGTCCATAGTGACAAGGCATTTTACATATAATTAGCTCAAAAATACATATGCCTCTGTCTACATCACCTCATAGCAAGAATAAAAAAATTTATTTACTCAATATATTGAATGTTCTTTTAAATTTGTATCTTAAATATTTATATTTATTTTTAATTATAAATTTACACAAAGTGTAACTTATTTACCACGTGTATCTTACTGCCTTTCCCAAAAGTTTCACAGTGCTATTACAATCACTGGCACTGACAGTGTATTTTTTTAAATATTTGTCCTTTTTTGAATCTAAAAACACTTTATGTACAACTGCAGGAGAAATAATACACAGATAACTTGGACATAAAAACAGGTTTTAATTAAAAAGTCCAGGGTTATTTGAAACAGGAAAATATTTTCTCTATATAAAATAGTAAAAATGATAACATTTTCCAATAAGCCCTTTAAAGCCAAATAATAGCTGATATATATGTATATATATATTAGATCCTGGGATACAGAAGAAACCTATCTTCATCTGTTCAGAGAGCTATGTTTTACTTAAGTTGTGTAAGTGAGATACCTGTTCATCTTTCCCTTTACTGTTTGATTTACGACAGACATTTTTTCTATAGGCTAATCCATAATCTAAAAGGATTTTAGCCTCCCCTCCTGAAAGTACAGCCAGCATATTCTTTCATCAGCTTGATACGGTACAAATTCTTATCCTAATAGTAAAATGTTTGTCATGTTCTTGAGATTAGAAATATATAAACTGAAAGTTATAGATCAAACTTCAAATATCTTGGTGCATTTAGTTTTATTATCCTATACAATGATTCACACTTCATCCCCTTAAATAGTTTACATAATATTATTTTTTTCCATGCAATTTCCTCCCACTTTGGTCATTCAATTGGTGTTCTCAATTAGCTACATATCATTCAGCAAAAATTTCAGAGAAAGTTCTTCATTGACATATTTTCTTAAACCCTGAATATTTGAGAATTTCTTCCAGTTGCTGTATTAGTTACTTTTCTGTTGTTGTGGTAAAATATTAGAATCAAGACAATTTACAAAATAAAACATTTATTTGGCTTAAATATCCAGAGGTGGAGTGGAAGCAGTAGAAGCTGGATACTAAGAGCTGAATCTAAGGGCTTATGTCTATAACCATAAGCTGGAAACAGAAAAACATCAAAACCACCACCACCACCATCACCTCAACAAAACTGGGATGGCACATGGCTTTGGAATCAAAAGCCCACCCCAATGACATACTTTTACCAGCAATGTCATAGCTCCTATATCTACCTAAATAGTACCACCAACTGGAGACCATGTATTCATACATCTTAGCCTATGGGGGACATCCTCAGTCTAACCATCACATTCCATTTATTGGTCCCTATAGCCTAGTGTCTATATCATAGTTCAAAATGTCACAGGTTTCACCTATGTACCGTTATCTGTCCTGGAACTCACTATGTAGACCAGGCTGGCCTTGAACTCACAGAAATCTGCCTGTCTGCCTCTGTTGGGCTGAGAGTAAAGGCATACACTATCAAGTCCTAAAAAAAAAGATTTTTTTTTTTAATTTTACTGGACCAGTTGTCTGGGTCTTCTATCTTCCACCCCTTTGCCCAGCACCATTCCGTGAAAATTTGTTTGCCTTTACCTCAATAATTTGATTTTATGGCACATACGACTTAAACTTGTTAAGTCTTGACTCCAATCTTCAAAGCACTCTGACCTTACTTTTATCATTGTTTTATCATTGAATGTAGCCTCTGCATTTTAAACCATTAATCCTTTTTATATTTATGTCTCTCTACCACTGGTATGTCTGTTTCAAAAGTAGGCATTTGTTTCTTTATTTTTTCTTTTTTGGTTTTTCGAGACAGGGTTTCTCTGTGTAGCGTTTGGTGCCTGTCCTGGAGCTCACTCAGTAGACCAGGCTGCCCTTGAACTCACAGAGAACCACCTGGCTCTGCCTCCCGAGTGCTGGGATTAAAGATGTGCATTACCACTGCCGGCTGAACAATAAGCTTAATTCTTTACAGTATGATTGATGCAACGTAATGGCCCATATTGAAAACAATCCACGCTTTTATTATTTTTAAATTTTCTTTCTTTACTTTGGTTTTTTGAGACAGGGTTTCTCTGTGTAACAGCCCTGGCTGTCCTAGAACTCACTCTAGATGATGTTGGCCTTGAACTACAAAAAATCCCCTTGCCTCTGCCTCCTGAGCTGGGATTAAAGGCGTGCTCCACCACCTCTATGCTTTATTTAAAAAAACAAAAACCAACCAACCAAACAAACAAACAAAAAACCCAGAAAAATCAGTGTGTCTTAGCGAAAGAGTACATAGCCCAAGCAGTGCTTCAAACCACAAGTTGAAAGCAGCGCAAAAGGACGCTCGTGACGTCATCTCTGCGCGTCGCTCACCGGGGCCAATCGCGGGGCGCGTAGCTTTGTGCTGCAGAAACTCCAGCGCCAGGTGCGTTCTCCGTCGCGGAGTCCCAGCTTCCCGCGCGCCGCCCAGAGCGGTGTGCGCGCGCAGGCGCCCTAGCCCATGCCGGCTTCGCCCGGTGTCAGTGGTTAGTGCGGGATCCGGAGCCGCCTTGAGGCGGGGCTGGGCCTTGGCGGCGGCCAATGGCGCCCCGGGTGAGGGTTGAGGGGTGGGAGGTGCTGGGCCGCCTGCCGTGCGCGGCTCCTCCAGCGCGAGTGCCCGGCCACCCAGCAGGCATGGAGGAGGTCTTGGCGGAAGAGCTTGACGAGGAGGAGCAGCTGGTGAGAAGGCATCGCAAAGAGAAGAAGGAGCTGCAAGGTGACGGGGCGGGGGCTGGGAGCGGGGCGTGTGAACCCGGAGGGGCGACCAGCCTGGATTCTAGATGTTCCTCCCCTCAGGAACTTTCGGTCTGTCTTCTCCAGCTCTCCCCCACTCCTTCGGCCCTAGATTGGCAGTCTTCGGGGGTGTCCCCCTGTGCAGCCTGCAGCGGACCCCGAGCCGGTGCCGCGCATGGGCTGCTTGCCGTGGGATGTGCCCGGAGGCCAAGGTCTTGGACCTCCTCTGCCTCCCTTCCCGTGCCTGCCCGGTTCCTGACACTTGACCTTAGTGGTGTGGTCTGAATTGCTTCACTTTGTCTTGCCGGTCACAGAAGAGATATTTGAAAGGCGGAAATTTTATAATTTACAATTTAATGATTTTTTTTTTTTTTTAACTTCATGTTGCCTTGTCAAACCAAACAAATTCAAGGTTGTGATTACGAGGTCTGTGTTGGATCTCAAGCCTCATCCGGGCCTTTCTCTGTATCTGATTGTTGTGTCATGACTAATTGCTTCTATAATCACATTCCATTCTATAATTACACCTCTTCACATCTTATTACTGCTTTTCGCTCTCTTCCTGGGGCTCTGACACGATGGTTTTGGTAACCTTTTAGCCAAAATTCAGGGAATGAAGAACGCTGTTCCCAAAAATGACAAAAAGAGGAGGAAACAACTCATTGAAGATGTAGCTAAGTTGGAGAGAGAAATGGAGCAAAAACATAGTGAAGAACTGGAGCAGTTGAAACTGACTTTCAAGGAGAGTAAGGTATGGGGAATAAAGCTTGTTTCTGAGCCTTGGGAAACAGCTGTCTGAGTTTGTTGAACATCTTACTGTGTACATTCACAAAATTGGCAGTGAAATCAAGTCATGCAGTCAACACACACATCACATTATGTCATTATTATTTTTTGAGACAAAGTGTCAGTAGTTCAGGTTGCCACCCATCTGGATTTGTAGCCGAGGAGAACGTGAACTTCAGATCCTACTCTCTTGGCCTCACAAGTGCTGGGATTATAGGCGTGAACCACCACCACACCCAGCTTTACATTTCCTCTGTATTTTGTGACCAAGCCTTTTTTGTTTATTTTTTTTTTAAGGGAGATCAGAAAAGTATCTACTTACCTAACCCAATGATGAATATGTAAAGTATGCTAGAGAATGTTTCTCCTGAGTGAAAGTTAGAAGACTAGAATGCTTGTCAGGGATTAATGATGAATAACCTCTGGCAAGTTAGTTAACTGGAGAATAAATTTCTCCACATATGACATGGTGGCACAAATGCTTTTGTGTATGGTTACAGGTTCCTATAAAAACCAAATGGACAACAGATGTGAAATCATACTTAAGTCACAAAAAGTGCTTCATGAAACAGTTGCAATGAATAAAGTTTTGTGGTTGCTTTTTGTGTGTATGGGAGTGTGCTAACATGGATCTCTTCAGTGTTTATCATTCTACCTAGCAGTGTATGCCAGCTACCTTGGGTACTGTATGGTCTCTAGTATTTCAATTAATTGTCAGTAATCCTGTAAAACAATCTCTGTAGAATAAATGTAGATAATCACACTTTTCCAGTAGGAAACACACTTAGATTAAGATCTTTGTCCTGAAGTCATAATAGCTATTGAGTGCCAAAAGCTAGAATTTAAAACTAGGCCATCAGTCCCGGCATTGGGTGGCACACATCTTTAATCCCAGCACTTGGTAGGCAGAGGCAGTTAGATCTGAGTTAAAAGTCAGCTTGGTCTACAGAGTGAGTTCCAGGATAGCCAGGGCTACACAGAGAAACCCTTTCTTCAAAACAAAGAAAAACAAAACCAGGCCATTTTTATACCTTTATAATATAGTAATTTGTTGCATGAGTTTTGAATATGAAGAGTCATATTCTATATACTCAGTTACTGTTGATAGGAATTTCTTAGTTCTATGCAAGATCTCATCTTCCTAAGGTTTCATTCATTTTTGTTCTGTTGGCAAGGGAAGAGTTTCTGTGTGTTCATTTACACAGAGTATTAAATATAGTGTCTTTAATTTCTTTACCCAGTCAGTCAGTCATCCTGTTCCTGGCCTGCCTTACTCTTAAAATATTTTTATCTCCAGCCTGGCATGGTGATACATGCCTATAGTCTGAGCACTCAGGAGGCAGAAGCAGGGAGGTTGTGAGATTGAGGCCAGCCTGGGCTTCATAGCAAGACCCCTATCTCAGAACCCAGCAACAGCAACAGAAGAGAAAGCGACAAGAGAACTTTTATTGGGGGCTGCCCGTATAGCTCACCGAGTAAGGGTCTTGCGGTTAAGCCTGACCATCTTGAGTTCTATCCCAGAACTCAACCTCCAGGGAAGAAAGAAAACTGACTCCCATGAGTTGTCTTCTGACCTCCCATATACGTAAGTGTAAAAACAAGGTGTTTTAAGTGTTTAGGCATGCCAGCATTGTGCTGTTCCTAATTGTCTCCCTCTTTTCTAGTAGCAAGGGGTTTGGTTTGCTCTCTTAGGCCTTCTATTTCAAGATTTCCAAAGAGAAAGAAAAGTTTGATTCTTAACCATTGATCACTTGCCTGCTAAGATGCAAATTCTCCAGCCCACCTTAACTGTCCTCTTTTTCATTAACTTAAACTTGTTTTCTTTGTGGCCTTGCTTTGATTCTGAATTCCATTTTTTTTTTTTTTTTTTGTTAATATCCTGTGAATTTTGGTAGAATCAAAACAAAACTAACCAACAAAGAATAGATTGAATAAAGTTTAAATTATTAGAAGTTGATCAGATTTTGATAATTTTATCACTTGGGACATAGTCTCTAGAGACTTTTGCATCTGTTTCAGATGCTTTGAGTTTTATATATTATACTAAAAACTAGCTTGAGTTACAGTAATGTCATACTAGCTGTTTATCCAAGTAGAAGGCTAACTTTTTTCTTTAACAATGTTAACCTTTGAAGTTTAGGGTTGATTGTAAATTGTTAGTGAACTTGTCAATTTGTAGCTAGGAGAAGATAGAAATTGCTCAGTTTTAGCCTCAGAAATTAGTGCTCATTAAATTTTGGCTAGTTAACATGGGGAAGTGACTCTGTTGTTACCTTTAAGAACATGAAGGTAATGAGGAGCACAAATTATTTTGTATGTCAGCATTGATGAACAAGACAGATGCCCTGAAATGAAAGTGAGGTATTTAGAGTAATGGATTAGGTTAAGAAGGAGAGAAGGTATGTAGGAATGAGCCTTGTCTTTGGAGAGCTATGAAAATTCTTGGCAATTTTACAAATTCATCCTTGAAAATAGAGAAAGGTGACAAAACCATACAATTTAATATTGTGTCTAGGGTTGCTGCTCAAACTGGAAGTATTAGTAGCATAATATAAGAATAATTAGTAGTAGCATAACACTTTCAGTAAGTTATAAACATTTTTTAATAATTTCTTTTTTTGAAATGTTTTTTCCTTCAGATAGATTCTGTTGCTGTTAACATTTCAAACTTGGTACTTGAGAATCAACCACCTCGGATTTCAAAAGCACAAAAGAGACGGGTATGAAAGTCATATCACCAAGTATATAAGCTGGTATTATTTCTTAGGTATTATATAAGAAAAGATTAGAAAAAAATGGAGTTCCTTGTCTAGGGACCTGAACTAATTAATGTCTAATAAGTGCATGTCTTATGTCAGATAATATTCTAAGCTATTTATATTGAACTCTTATTTAGTCCTGACAGTAGTCTTGTGAAGTATGATTTCATTTCCTTCTACAGAAGATAATAGGTATAAGACAATGAAAAATAAGATGTCTAGTTTGCAGTTCTTGTAGGGGAGGCAAAGGACTATTTTTTTTTTTCTTAGACAAATACATTATTGTAAACTTAATTTAGACATTTCAAAGACTGGGGTCATATGACTGCACAAAAATTAGTGCTCAGGAGGCTGGAAAGATGGCTCAGACCACACTTGGTTCTCTTTTGTGGGGCTGCTCACAACCATCTATAACTCCATCTCCAGGGAGATATGATGCCTCTGGTCTCCATGGGAACCTGCACTCACATGCGCATACCCCCCCCCCACACACACACACAAACAAACACACATAATTAAAAAAATAAACTTTAAAAATATTTTTTAAAAAATTAATGCTCAGAGATAAAGTAAAGATTTGAACTTAGAAATACAATAAAACACGCAGGGATCCAGAGTTCTGAGAGAATTATGTTGGTATTTATATAATGTTTAATTACACTAAAAATTCAAAGAAGGGAAATTTCTTTATGTCAAATGTTAATGATGTATTATAATTTGAAAGAAAGGTAAATATTTGGACAAAAGACAGTCTACACAGGAGGAATAACATAATAACAAATGTGGGAATGAGATACAGCATTAGATTTATTGGAAATAGTGTATTAATGAGAATGGCATGAGGAGGGTTAAGCCCATTTCATTTTAGAAAAGAAAGTTTAATATTCATATTTTGGTACTGAATTCTACTTTACTAATTCTTTATGTTTTTTTAAGATCTAAGTGCATATTTCATAGGGTTCTTTTAGTATATAATATAGTAGAGCATTGAAGGTTAGTGTTAGACAGAATGGGTGTTTTCCCTCTTAAAGTGTACTTTTGAGGGTCAGACAGGGCCCTAGGCTGCTCTCCAACTCCAGATTAGGCTTCCATAGATTAGGCTTCCATTTCCCTTACTCTCATGACTTTGCATTCAGTTTCAATAGTAGGTAGGTGAAACTGATACCATGTCATATTATGGATATTAAATGGTAAACTGGCCAGGACCATTAATACAAGGCCTGGAGAACTCTAGTGTCAACAAATGATAACATTTATTATGTTAAGTGTATCATAGTCCTCTTAAAAAAATTAGGCCTAAGACAATATCTCTTTTTGTATGTTGCAAATAGTCAAATATCATATTTTTATGGAATTTTGCTCTTGACTAATATTACCATTGTGAATTTCAAAGAATCACTTAGAGCTCATGCTATCTTGAAGGGCTACTCTAGTTCAACTCCTTATTTATGATAGATAGCCATTCTTTTCGTCATGGTTCTACAATTGTCACTTGCTTTCTAGATATCAAAAACGAGGTGTTTTGTGTGCAAGTACCATAACAATTTAAAAAATTTACTTGTATTTATTAATTGCTTCATTTAATACTAGCCTGTTTAAATATAAAATCCAAGGCTGAAGCTCCTCCATTTATCAATGCCTGTTTATCGCTAATAGACCTATCTTCTTTAAAAATTTGTTATTTCTCTCCTGTCTGAACTTAATACATTTTCCACTATACTCTGAACAGTTTAGTAATATTTATAGTCTATTGCTTTATCACTTGGCAGAGAAAATAGTTCCCAGTTTATTACTTGTTAATCCAGTGGGCTTTTGGAGCAGAGAACACTAAATTTTCATAATGTTTAATGGAATGGAACCTGAATTCAGGATGGGCAAATTTGACTTTAGGTGATTTGGAACTGGTCTTTTTGCCAAAGCACCAAGGATTAAGAAGCCATTTAACCACTGGCAGTCGTTTTGGTAGAGAAACAATTCTGGAAGAAAAGCACGGCAATATTTTGGTGATTTATCATAAGACTCTTGGAGTCTCTTAGTTTGGAGAAACATGGGGGCATTTTAGTAAACTCGGGAATTTGTGGCTAGCAGGATGGCTCAATGGATAAAGTTGCTTGCTGCCTAGCCTGAGGACTTGACTTAATCCCTAGAATGCACTTGGTGGAAGTAGAGAACCAACTGCTTCAATCCCCCACCCCTCAAAAAAGGTAGAAATAAAATAATTGATTTCCAAAAATAAGGAATTTGAGAGATAGAATGAGATCTAGTTTCTTTATTTTACAAAGGAGAAAGATGATATCTAAGTTATCTCAGTGAGAGAGAAAGTTTAATACTAACCTGGACTAGTGCCCAAATCAACATGACTCCAGTTTTGCTAGCAATGTGTTTATGAGTTCCATACTCTTGTTTTCCATCTATTTTTTTTTTTTTAGTAGACTTTATTGCCATTCTATCTCTAGCACTATCTTTGTAGAAAAGTACCTGATGTTGGAAACTCCCACAGAGACAAGAAAGAATCCAATGAATTTTCCATCTGATTTAATGAAAGCAGACTCATTTGCTTTTTACTTCTGACGCAGATCATTAGGCAAGAAAAGATAATGATAGAATTAGTAGAGACTTACAGGCTTTTCCATTCTGTCAGTAAAAAGTGAATGACATTAACTCCAGCTGCCATCTGCCCCAACCTTTATTCTGATTCAGGTGCCTGCATAGAAGGAGCTCTGTGTGTTGTCCCTGTCCCTGCTGTGCTCTAACCAGCTGTATGGCCTTGGGAAATCTTTCTGCGTGCTGTTTCCTCAGAAGAGGAAAATGAGGGGTTTGGATTAGATGTCTAAGGTGCTTATTCTTCCTCTCCCCACTGAACTGGTTTTAGTTTTTATGAAGTAATAGTGCCACCTTGTGTTTTAGGATTTATATCCATGTCCACAGTTGTACTGAACAGTGAGGTAAAGCATGCTGCTTTTCTCATGGTTCAAGCTGGAAGAAAAATCCTAGGGTGGTTTATGTTTTATTAGTGAGCTATTACTTCTTAGCTTGATTCAGGTACTTAAACCCACAAACGAACATTTGAAGTTCTCTCACATGGCACATGATGGCAGTCATTCAGTTTATTGAATTGTGCCTTCCTGTTCTGTCCCAAGGGGACTGAAGTTAGAACAGGAAAGTCCTTACCTATTGTTCCCTGTGGAATTTACTAAATCAACATTTTTAGGGACTTGAGAGATGGCTTAATGGTTAAGAGCACTGGCTGCTCTTCTTGAGGACCTGGGTTTGATTCCCAGTCCTGGGATGGTGGCTTACAGTCATCTGTAACCTGTCTTTAGCCAGCAACCTTATTTCTTGATACTTTTCTCTTATGTGCTAGTACTGTGAATTGTTTTTAGCTATGAAACATGGATGTTCTCTGGCTTATAATTCTTACTACAGCTATTGGGAAAGTTCTCCTTTGCCCCCCAATTTCCCACTGCACTCACTAACAAATCTCTTGTTGACTTCACTGAACCCTACAACATGCCTGGATAATGCAGTCATGGGAAAAATCTCAAGAATTTGTATTTCCTTGTTTAAATGGAAAGCAAGTTATATTATATAGAGAATAATGCCATTTTTGTTATAAAGGATGTGCCACATTTTCTGTAATTGTATTGGGTTTATTATGGTGCATAGAAGAGGAATCTAGGAGGATGTGTCCCCAGAGCTGTAGAGAGCACTAGGATTTAGAGGGATTTTAGTCTATCTGTAATACCTGAATTACATATAAGCAAACTTTTAAAAAGTCAGTTGCTTTATTAACTATATGTAGAGGTGCTATCTCCACTTTAAGGAAACAGATGTACCTGTAGTACCTGTTTGTGCCCTTCAGGTAGTTTTAACATAGTAAATCCACTGTGGCAGAATGATACAACTGGGTTAGTCTGGGCTTAAATGTGATCCTGTGCTTTAAGACTGAGGACAGCTGAATCTTTTTAATGTTTTTGAGATAGGGTCATATTCTGTAGCCCTGGCTGTCCTGAAACTTGTTATGTAGACCATGCTGGCCTCGAACTCACAGAGATCCCTAAGTTCCTCTGCCTCTCAAGCTCAGCAGACAAGTGAATCTTAAGACAGTACTTTGAAATCAGCCAGTAAAGTTGTTGACATATTTTTAAATTGACCTTATGAGGACAGTTGTGGGAGAAGGAAAATGGCAAAAAATTTCAAAATGTGAATTAACTAATTATTATCACTTAACTTTCCTATATTCTTGTTCTAGGAAAAAAAGGCTGCCTTGGAAAAGGAGCGGGAAGAAAGGATAGCTGAGGCTGAAATTGAGAACTTATCTGGAGCCAGACATGTAGAGAATGAAAAACTTGTTCAGATATTGGCAGCCAGAGAATTAGAAATTAAACATATTCCATCTGATGGTCATTGCATGTATGGTGCGCTTGAGGATCAGCTGAGAGAACAGGACTGTCCTCTGACTGTGGCTGCCCTACGGAAGCAGACTGCTGAGTACATGCAAAGTCATTCCGAAGACTTCCTGCCATTTTTAACAAACCCCAATACAGGAAACATGTATACTCCAGGTAGTTTAGTTTTCTTAACTACATTTTGTTAGTGGTTCTGGTTTTCAAATAAAGTGCTTCTTGGGTATAGCATGTAAGACCTTTCTTTCTTATGAAGAATACAGATCACTAAAATGTAGGCATAATTATTTTTTATAATTTGAATAGATGTAGATATATTTTACTTTATCTCTTAAGTACTTAACAATTTTGGAGTTAAAATATGTTATTACTATATGTAGGTCATTAGGAAAATAAGATAGGGGTAGGGTTAGTCATTGAAAGGTGTAATTCATGTTTAACAAAGTTAGAGGGAGGTGAGTTTTGATAGTCTTTGTAAGTATGTTTGTGTAGGGCTTCAAGACCATGAGCAAACAATGATTGTGAAAACTAACTTAATCATATTCAGGGAAGTATAATAAGCTATAGCTAGGAAGGTTACTAGTTAAGTAAAGTTTGATTTCACAACCCTTCATGAACAATAATCTCCCCTCTTTATTAAAATAAATTGATAATTAAGGAAAGTTTTTATGATATATAAAATTCACAACTTACAAAAACATGTACAATTTGCAAACAAGTCTGAAACCAAGTCCAAATCTAGAAGGGCTTCAGGAATGTTAAGAATAAGGAAATGTAAGGACGATCATAGGTAAGGCAGTTTCCACTGGGGGAGGGGCTAGAGAAGGGATGGTTCAGGCTGACTTTCCTTTAATGGAACCTGCCCTCCATGGAAGAAGGTAGAACATAGCGCAGAATGGACAGAATTGAGCACAAGCAGTTGAGTTGGTTGTTTGTGGTGAGTGAGGCATGTGTTAGGTATCTGTGGATAGATCTCAAATGTGACTTCATGTATCATAGTCCTTAAATTTGTCTACACAACTCTGCTAGTGGTAGATCATTCAATTCATGTATCAAAGAAAAAGACAAAAGTGTTAGTTAGTTCATTCAGTAAATTTCTATTGAAGGCCATGGTATTCAGTAGGTACTGTTTTGAAAATGCAAAAGAGATTAACGCATGGGGCATATTTTTCTTTTAGTTCTCATAGCTTTTCTTCCCTTCCTTGGACTGGAAGGATGTTTGGCCCCATTTTATGTGTATAGATGTTTTGCCTACATGTACGTCTATACACCATGTGTGGGCCTTACGTCCTTGGAGACCAGAAGAGGATATCAGATCATTTGTAACTGGTGTTACAGACAGATGTGAGCTCTCTTATGGGTGCTGGGAATTGAACCCCAGGTTCTCTGGAAGACCAGCAAATGCTGTTAACTACTGAGCCATCTCTCCATTTCATGTTTAGCCCATTTTAATATGCTGCACTTGAGGGTATATGTGTACTGTAATATGCCTATTGTAAACTCAGGGATTAGGTCTTTTACTTTTTTTCAGAGATTCAGCAAAATCTCCCTTTACTAAAAGTGACACTGATACAGATCATGTAAAGATACGTAAAATGACAAGCTGAGAAACTATTTGCTGCTACCCATGGGGAGATCGGACAAAGATCCTTTCACTTTCCATAGGCTCTTAACAGTAAGCCTCATTGTAGAAATGCCACATATTTTAGCCATGTATGTCATTTCACATGCAATTGTGGCTGTAGAACATTTGTCAGAATAGTGAATTTGTTGACACTCTTAGGATGATGAGAAAAGTCAGTTAATGACCTATATCTCTGGGTCCCAGGTTGAAGGCAAGGAGTAGAAATGCTTTGCTCTTGCATAGAAAGATGGTGGAAAGTTGGGGTGGGTGTATTTAATGTGCTTTTGGGAATTAGATTACATTTTTAAAGGACATTTTACAGAAGGGAGATGTTTTGGACTTGGATGTTTTTATCAGGGATTGTGTGATGATATAAAAATTGTGGTGTATTCTCTACAGAGGAATTCAGAAAATACTGTGATGACATTGTAAACACTGCGGCATGGGGAGGTCAGCTTGAGGTAAGCCTGGAAGTTCATAGTGTATGGCTGTTAAACTAGTTATGGATTCCACTTGTAGGCTGCACACAGCTTTTTCAGCGAAACCTGGTTTCTCTTTGAAGATGCCTTTCCTTCCTACATTTGCCATTTCTCTACCGACAAAGAAATAGGGAGTTACACACTCTTTCCCTGGGGTTAGACCGTGCACCTTTGAGTAAGTGAATCACGACTTAGAGAAGCTGATGTTGCATCTGAATGTTTTCATTTGTGATGCTTCTATGGCCAATCTGATTTTTCTGTATGTAAAAAACAATGAAGACAATAACATGAAGACTTGCCTGATGTGATAGTGCACATCTGTAGTGCAATCTTGGTGCTAGCCTGGGTTATGTAGGGAGAGACTTTTTTTTTTTTTTTTTTTTTGAACTGAGGATAGAACCCAGGGCCTTACGCTTGCTAGGCAAGCACTCTACCACTGCGCTAAATCCCCAACCCAAGACTTTTTTTTTTTTTTTTAAAGAATTATTATTTATTATGTATACAGTGCTCTGCAGGCCAGAAGAGAGCACCAGATCTCATTACAGATGGTTGTGAGCCACCATGTGGTTGCTGGGAATTGAACTCAGGACCTCTGGAAGAGCAACCAGTGCTCTTAACTTCTGAGCCATCTCTCCAGCCCAAGGAGAGACCTTAAATAAAACGAAAGAAAGAAAGAACAATTAGAGATTTTATTCCATGAAAGTGAATTTCAATCTAGTAGATCAGTGTTGGTAAAAGAACTTTACATCAAAAATAGAAATGAACCAGGATCAGACATTAAATGCCTGTAATTCTATCACTAGGGAGGCTGAGGCCAGAGGATGAGGCATTAAGACCAGCTTAGGGTATGCAAAATGAATATTTTGTATAAAATCTACTAAAACACATTTGTTACAATTATCTGTTGAGTTCCTGCTTATTACTTGAAGGCAATAAATTGATGCATTGACTTGTTATATAAGAAAACAATATCTTCAGACACATAGAAACTTAACATGACTTCTTTGAGCTCTAATTTTTAGAGTTTACTGTTAATCGTGCTTAACTACAACAAAGCGGTCCGAGGTGGTAGAGAAAAGATGAGGCGGTGAATCTAGGCTCATGTTCAAACCTTTCCTTTGTGCCTTGGCTGAGTCTTCAGCTTTTTGACCTCTAGTTTTAAGATGACGTAGTCGAATGCTGTGACCTTAGCCAAGGTAGGGAGGACGTGAGGCATGCGAGTTTGAACTCAGATGCCAGTGACTCCAGCAGTGTTAGTACTGTACAGGTGGCTGAGTGTCCTCAGTCCTCTGCCTCTGAGGACTTCTTAAACTTTGCTTGAAGATGAGGTGCGAATCAGTCATTCCTTTGCAGTCATTTTTTATACAGTGCTATAGTTGGACCTCTCCACCAGAGGGAACTGTCCCCATTAGTTTGTCTCCTGACTCAGACACTGCAGATGTTCCACTAGCTTTGTGATGGTGGGAATAAAGAGACTTGAACTACTTCCAAAGGTTCACAAAGGAATATGATGATATTGGATTCTGTTAGATTGAGATCATTTAATTGAGACAGTTTTTAAAAACATCTTTGGAAGGATATTTGCTCATTCATTGCTTGTGAATTCCTTTGAAGTACAAATTGTTGATTTCACAGTGGGATAAATGTATATATTATCAATCAAAACCAAAGTCAAAAGCAAACCTTAGTGTGTGTGTGTGTGTGTGTGTGTGTGTATGTTTTCATGAGTGCCAGAGCAGACTTCCTGCAGTCAGGAAAACTTTCAGGAGCTGATGCTGTCTTTTCACCAAGTCTAACAAACTCCAGCTGTCAGGTGGGTGAGAAGGGCCTTCATCTGCTTTGCCATCTCTCTGGCCCTATTAGATGGCTTTTTGAAAACATTGCTTTGCACACTATTCTGTGCTAGTTTTAAAAAAAATTAAAAATAATGTATCAAAGGAATATTTTGCAAAACAATAAAGGATTTTATTTATGCAGCAGAATCCTTTTCATATTCTTGAATTAATTTTTAACATCATTCAAAACCTCATAAAGGTTCTATGTAACTTTTGTAATTGGGCTGATGCATAAATTAGCAATCCATGTTGGAAGGCTGGCAGTGACAGATTTGATTATGAACTCAGGTTCTGGAGTCAGCTTCTTCAGTTAACAGGGTCATTTAATTTTTTCTTTGACCCAGGGAATACTTTTAGCATATTTCTACTTCAGATTCTAGGTGTTAAAAATAACAGTAACGTGGGTGTGGCTGCTCACACCTGTAACACTAGTACTTAGAATGCAGAGGCAGGAGGACCCCTGCAAGTTGAAGCCAGCCTGGTTTACATAGCAAGTTCCCATCCAGCTGGGCCACATGGTGAGAACTCTTATCCAAGCAACATCAACAAACAGGCAAGCTGTCTCCAATAAAACCCAAACCAAAACCAACTCACCACTATCTGCTCCATGAAGTTATTATGAAGACAGGATGAATTAATTCACATAAAGTATATACATGATTATAGTGCTTAGTTATAGCATGTCATTTGCCATTAGCATTATTTTATTAGTGGCTATTGTTTGTTAGGCTTTAAGCTCTATGGTTATATTGCATATTACAAAATTAAGGTAGTACAGCATGCTGACCAGATGGAGATTCCATCATAGGCCAGAATAATTCACATACATACCTTGTTCTTGCTGAAAGTTCCAGAACAGCAGTTCTTGATGCTGACTGCAGCAGCATCATCCTAGAAACTTTCAAAAGTGAACCTCATGTTTTGCCAGATCCTATCCCCTTTCCCTTGGCTGGTAATGATTTGATCTGATGCTTAGCCACTAGTGCTTAAAAATTGTATCATTATGAAAAATGGAATGTTTTCAAGCCAGAGACTGGTATAATAATCACAGTCTATCCTTCACCCATTTCACCACACTTGACATTGGTATTTTTACAAAACTGTTGTGTGTCCAAGGCTTGAGAAACTTCTGCCTTTGATGCAGCCTTCTGCTTACTTATGTATTTATTTCTTTTTAATTTTTTCATCAATTCAGCAAATACTAAGTGTCCTCTTACCTGAGCTGCTGGTACTATTATGAATAGAGCAGCACATCTTTGCTTTGACTGGTTGCCATGTTCTATGTATGTACTTCAGTAGTTGTGATTTGAGTAAGATTTGTAATTTTGTTTCTCTTGCTAATCTTATTTTTCCCCCTATAGCTAAGAGCTCTGTCTCATATTTTACAAACACCAATCGAGATACTCCAAGCAGATGCTCCTCCTATTGTAGTTGGTGAAGAGTATCCAAGGAATCCTTTAATACTAGTGTGAGTATCTAAGAATATTTACTCTTTTATTTTTCATATTTGCGACAAAAAGAGATGTGAGGAAATTTTAGATTATGTATACTAATTAAAATGCTATAATTAGCTAAATTAATTCTGCTTTATGTTAAAGGCAATCAGAACTGGAAAACATCAGAATGTGTGGTTTACATAATTGCTTCGACTGTTGATTTTTTTTCTCTCTATGGGCTAAGAATAAAGTCCTTTCAAAAGGCTGTAAAATTTCAGCACTAGTTTTGTGTGTTGCCCAGATTGACATTAACTAAGTTTTAATTAGTACAAAAGGTAGGATCATTCAAACAGCCTTTCATGTTGTGAATGTATTTGCATGGGTGAGAATTGGCCCCTCACAGTCAATATGGAGGGTTTATTTCTCCAGTTTCTTACTAGCTGTTCTTACATTGATGGTTTGAACTTAGTGAGACTGAGCTCATTGAGCCATCAGCATCTCAGCCTTTGCTCCTCCAGTGATTGGAATTACTTGCTAACTGCCAGCACTTGTGACATGATGTTGAGCACAATGCATGTGCTCTTATATAGTCAATGATACCTCTGGATTGGGACTTTTCAGGGTGCTTAGTTACGTATGTCAGTATGCTATGTTCATTTACATATAGTAAATACCTCCTCAAATGACTTAGTTCTTTTCTTTTTTTTTTCATTTCAGATACATGAGGCATGCATATGGCTTAGGGGAACATTATAATTCTGTCACACGGTTGGTGAACTCAGCTACTGAAAATTGCACCTAGTTTACAAAATGTTACACTATGTTTTATAGAGTGTGCCAGTCTGCATATTCCTACCAAGTGCTAGATTGTTGTAAATGCTACTGAAAAACACAGCTACCTTAAGTCAGTTTTATGAATAAGTTTGCTAACAGGCTTTTTAGAAACATGTTGGATTAACTTGAACCAGTGCCCTCTTAGTGGCATTCCTAGAACTTAAAGTCTGTTGTGGAGAACATCGTTCATAGACCAAGGTGTTCCACTTCTCATTAATGAGTTTTAGTTATCTTGGACATTCTGATGTTGAATAAATTTTGTTTTAAATTTTGGTCCCACAACTCTATATTCCCAAAATAAGTATTTTGATCGAGTTTTTCCTAAAGTGCGGAGACTGTCTCTGTCATCGTAGGAGCATGTTGTAGTGTCAGCAAGTTCATTAATGCTTATGAAATGAGTGGTTGTAGTAACTGGTAGGACTAGGCTCAGCAAGGTGAACGAAACTTGTTATGTAGCACATCTCAGCAGCCAAGCAGAAACTACTTTTAGGAATTTTTAATACTCACATGAGAAGTAAGCATTAAGTTCAGTGAAGTTCAAAGAAATGAAACAAAACCCCTGGTAAACAGGTGTTCATTGTATCTGTCTTCAACCTTTTTAATGAATTAGAGATTTCCCTTCTCTGTGTATAGCTTTAAAAAGACTGACCTTTGTGTTGCTGTTTTTTCAGCTTGAGGCTGGAGTTACTTTGTGTCTTTATTCTCCTCACAACTGAGAATTTTTTACATTTTCTTGCATTTTCCCCAACACGTGGCCTTGCTTTCCCTAGAGCCTTTTCCACTAAGAAATAACCAGTGGCCTTCCATTGCTCACCTGTGCCAAGTGGTGCTTTAGTAATGCAGAAGGGGCCAGGGGCACATTCTCCTTAAATCTGCCCCTTCCCAGTTTGTTCTAACAACATCTCTGCTTATGCTCACTTTCTAGGATTTAGAGAAGCCCTGGCTAAAGATTATGTTGTTACATATTGTCTCACTTTTTTTTCCACTCAAATGTCTAATAATTTTATTATATGTATAAGTAAAGTCGAAGGTCACTGTTCAGGAGCTGAGAGCTGAAAATTAGTACAGAACAGTCTCCTGAGGAATGATTTTTGTAACTGGGATTTCAAATCACTTCTGACAGTGTTCTTTGTAAGAGGATTGTACCCACGTATGTACGTGTCTGCCATTCTTAGGTAGCACAGTACCGTGGGATCGGGACACAGCTCTAGGAG
The DNA here is from genome assembly GCF_903995425.1 of Onychomys torridus. Classification (NCBI taxonomy): domain Eukaryota; kingdom Metazoa; phylum Chordata; class Mammalia; order Rodentia; family Cricetidae; genus Onychomys; species Onychomys torridus. The sequence continues at coordinate 16,822,500 of NC_050444.1, read as the reverse complement.
AGCACTTGCTTATCATGCACGAGGCTCCAGGGTCAGTTTCTAGCACCAACAAAACAAAACAAATTTATGAAAATGAAACTTTTTTGATTTGATCTGTTTTCTTTTCAAGCTAGAAATATAATAAGATTGAGCATCACGTTTATAATATTTGGGCTTTTGATTCATGTATACTGTCTGTGAGTAAATAATGGGCTTATGATGTTAAAAGCAGGTAGCACTGTGGCAAGCTGGCAGACTGGTCAGCAGAGCAAGTCAGGCCTTTTGAGATCATTCCAGCAGACTAAAATATGCCCTGCCTCCTGCATGGTATGTTTAAAGGGCGCCTGCTTTGTAACTTCTGATTTTTTTCTCTGAAACTGACAAAAGAATGAAGTTGTAAATTGAATACTTTGAGTTTAGTTTAAAGTAATATTATCTTTATGTTAAATTATCAGCATTGAGGATTAACAAAACAAAATATTATGAAACTTTGTTACTGAAAATTCCATTTTTAACAAAGATAGTCTAAAATAACTCATAAATGTTTTGTTGTTTTGACAAGATTTTAAATGTACTTAATTATGTATGTCTGTATTTTGTGTATATGTTTTATTTTAAAATGGCCAGTAAATTTATGAATAAAGTGTATGGCCAACTTCTACCATTTTAGCTTTAAATGAAAAAAAAAAGTCTTTTAAGAATGGCAGTTGTTAATTTAAAGACAACATATGTGAATTAGATTTGCTGCTGCTGGTGGTGGTCTAATGGGAATCCCATGAGTGTTCTTTAGTCCTGATTGGAAATGTATATGGCAGAATCTGGAATTTGTCTTCAGCCAAGAATTTTATTCACTTACGAATGTTTACAACTTGTAAAAAGTAAAACAAAAAATGTGTAACTATTATGAGTAAGGTAGATTTGCTCATATTATATGATGTTTGCCGAAAGAATAAATATAAAGGAGTTGAATCAACATGTATATGTTCAAATTGTCGATTTTTTTTAACAGTTTCAGAATTTAGAACTCATTTGCTTTAGAGTTTTATCCAGCTTTTATTTTTCTTTAAATATTGAGAATAATACAATCAAAGATTCTTGTATTTAAGGGACTATGTGTGTATATATATATGTATGTATATCACTATGCCCAAAGTAAAGAGAGATGAGAAAATAATGGCTAGTTAAGCTGCTATTAGAAGTGAGGCTTAGGACACATTGGTCAATGGAGGTTTACTTTGGGTCAGTAATTCTTTAAAACATTGTAAGATTCATGAGTGTTTTTTTAAAAAAGGATTCTCATTCATAAATTATTGACAATTCATAAGAATGGGAACTGTGCCCGTTGGTGTCTGTGTGATTTGGTACCTGCACATAATTGTTAGTACATTTTCTTGATCAAATTGGCAAGAACCAGTGAAGAAGCAAATCAACTGATTGTTGAGAATGTAACTGATAGTTTCATGACTTTAGTTTTTAACATTTGAGCAAATGTGTTTTTTCTAAATTTGTATGACCCATTTATTCTGTCCTGATTTAAATCTTATTTAAAAATCTTTTTTTCTCCATCTTTAAACTCTGGTAGCATCAATTCTTTTCTTTGAATCAACTCTTGTTTTCTTCTGATTGAACCCTGACTCTCCTCACTCAGCACCCCCTGACTCTTCACTCAACACCCCCTGACTCTCCTCACTCAGCACCCCCTGACTCTCCTGACAGAGATCTGCCTGGCTCTGCCTCCCAAGTGCTGGGATTAGAGGCATGCACCAGCACTGCCTGGTTTGTATGTTTTTTAATTAGATTTTTGAGCAGTTCATCTAAATAGGTGGTAATTAAATTGCTTCTCTAGAATTTGGTTCCATTGGCAAAATAATAAAAACTTAGTATAAGATGTTAAGTTTTTGTGATGCTTTCATGAACTTAAGGAAAGTTGTTTAAAGGTTATATTCTTTATCAGATGCACTAAAGCCCCCTTATTTATGAAGCTATGTTGGTTGTACTTGGGTTGAAGTTTAAAAATGACCTAAGCATAGAGTGGATAATGTTGTATTTCTCCTCAGTGACTTAGTCTTACATTTTATGAACTGCTAGTAGACAGCCAATCTTCTAACCCATATAAAGTTCTTTATCTACCATTTCTGAGAGGTTCTCACTCATATCTAAGAAATACAATGAAGTAGTGATGGATAAAGATGTGGATAACTGCATGTGGTGGTATGTGTCTTAATACCAGTACTCACAAGGCAGAGGCTGGCAGATCTCTGTGAGTTCAAGGCCAGACTGGTCTACATAGAGAGTTCTAGATTAGTCAGGGCTATACACTAAGTCCTCATCTAAACAAAAGAGAAGAATAAGGAAGAAGGATATTGTCCCATGAATGGATGCAGGGAGGCAGGTACTTGATGTTATAGTATGTATATGTTAACACCTATGTCAGCCCTAGTACTGCTTACATTTCAGTGTTTGTTTAAATAATAGTAGAAATCTTGATTTAATTGTGTATGTGAGATTGCATAAAAGCAAATAGAACTTTTATTGAACACTTACTTTGTGCCAGGAGCTGGCTAAATAGTTTATGTGCATGGGCTTGTTCACGTCTCAGAGTGTAGCTATTTTCATCCACTATAAAAATGATGGGATGAGACTTGAAGAGTCATGAGTTACTTGTGCATGCCACAAGGTTCGTCATCAATAAGGCTCTCAGTGGAAGACAGGCCTGTGGCTGTCCAAGGCCCGGATATCAAACCCTCTATTTCCATATTTGCTTTAAAAAGTGAACCAAGAGAAACCAATGCCATTTATTATAGGACAGAGAATTTGTACAGCAGTCTTGAGTACATGAAGCATCTGCTAGTTTGAAATCTTTTACCCGAAGTCCCAGACCACAGTCTAATCACAAAATAAGCTTGCCAAAACAAGTCAAGTAAACACATTGGTTTCTTCCATCATCTGTAGTTATGAACTCCTGTTTTTTCATGTATTTTCCTGGCTTTCAAAACTCTGTCCATTTGTCACAGGGGCCTTTTACAATTAGAATCAGTCAGGTCCTTTCATATCATAGAGTTTTGTCAGTGCAACAGGCCTTCTCTGTATTAGTGAAATCATGGCTGTTGTCACTTTAAGGTCCTTGACATCCTAGGATATATAATTTAGCGTTCTCACAGCACTTTGTACTTCCGAAGTCATTTATAATCATTAGTTAGCTAGTTCCCATGCGTCTCTGTGGACTAGACTTGTATCCTGTCTTGTTTTCTGATGAGAATGGAGATAAAGCCAGTTTGACTGACTTGGCGCAGTTCACGTAATAAGTCATTAACTCTGGTCTGGATTAGCATCCAGCCTTAGATTCTTGGTCCTGTACTGGGTTCACAGGCTGGTGTTTTAAAAAGCTGATGATTTTTCAATTTTCTTGCCAAATGGTTTGATTTTTGCTTGCTGGGAAAGCTTCTAATGCCAGCATTCCATGAGGCTCTGCAGCAGGCAGTTGTTCAACAACCCTCTGATTTGCAGTTGCCCACACATAGGGAGGGGTGTATTTAAGATACAGGTCCAAACTAGAAAAAACTGAAAGAGGGCTATCCTTTTTTTCATCCCATTCCTAGGTTTCTAATGTGTATAAACATGGACTTTCTCAACTGTCCTGCCTTATCATGGGACCCTCCCTACCCCCTCTCCATACCCTAAATTGTTTTCTAGTGCACCTGCCAAAGACTGGTTGCAGTCACAGCCTTACCCGTCTATAGCCTGACTTCTCACCTCCACTCCCCTCTGTCTCTTGATAGTGCAGAAGCCTCCCCATGGAGGGCTGGATGCAGCAGTGCTAGGCAGCGCTGTGCAGTTTGACCTGGGTAGTCTCTTGATGCTTTAAATTTGTGGACCCTCAGTTTTCTTTGTTCACCTGAACTTTTTTTTTTCTTTTTGGTTTTTCGAGGCATAATTTTTCTGTGTAACAGCCCTGCCTGTCCTGGAACTTGTTTTGTAGACCAGGCTGCTTTGAAACTCAATAGAGACCCGCCTGCCTCTTCCAAGTGCTAGGATTAAAGGCGTGTGCCACCACTGCCACTGTCTAGCTGTTCACCTAAGCTAAATAAATAAATATGTATTGAGTGTCTGCTCTGTCCTGTTATGCTGTTAGAGATTGTCAAACGTGGCTTAGTATTTAATGGCAAGGGGGAAATAGGAAACAAACAAAAAAATAGAAGGCATAAACGCTAACTGAAGTTTAAAGTCTGCTTTGTGGAAACGATTCTGCTTAGTACAAAGGTTTCCTAGGCAAAATGAATAGCATGAGCAAAGGGGTAATTGTGTCTGATGCCCTTGCAAGTGGTTTTCCAAGGGCTATAAAAGGAATGGCCTGTTATGTACGTGATGTCAGATTTTGGCATTTTTAGTCTGCTAGTGGGGATATTTTATAGCAGATGTTCAGATTTTATTATAGAAAGGTAGTTGATGCTGGGATATAGCCCAGTGGTAGTGTTTACCTATTATGTATGAAGCCTTGAGTTCAGTTCTCTACAAGAGAAAGAATGGCAGAAGTCAGATATGTGATAATTGGTAGTTTTGTGAGTATGTAGTGTAAATATAAAGCAGTCCATGTGAGAAGCCATTTGACTAGCATTAGGAGGAGAAGCACACAGGGAGGGCATGATAGGGTGGATTTGTGCTGAACCACCTTAGCAAAGCTCAAATTTCAGCACAGAATCTTGTGTAGTTTTAGGCCAGTTCTGGCTATAAGACGTTACACACACAGTTTAGAAGTTACAGCTTGGTAAACAGTACAGTTTAAGTTGCAGGGATGTTATGGTTCATCTTTAGTGTTAACTTGACCAGATTTAGAACTACTTAGAGACATACTTCTGGACATGTCTGAGGATGTTTCTAGAGAGGATTAATGGAGAGCAAGGCCTGCCCTCAAAGTGGGTGGCACCTTACAAGAGTGAGGGCCCAGGGAAAAGCTCTCTGTATTTGTAACTCTTTCCTGCTTTAGTGTGTCTGTTGTCGCCACCATCACTAGCTGCTGCCCTCAGACCCAGCTGCTTTGACCTTCCTGTGTGAACTCTAGACCAGCAACTCTCCAGGGAGCTTCCAGGATTTCATTACCAGACTGTGACAGCTGAGGTGTCTTCTTCCATAAACAGAGTGGCTCCCTGGCCTCTGCCACTTCATCTTGAAGACAATCATTGTTAGACTCCCTTGTCCCTAATGCATAAGCCATTCTATTGAATCTCTGTAACACACACAGAGGCCTGCCTGATAGGGCACAGCATGCACTTCCGGTTTTGCTGGCTTACTCATTGAGTGCATTCATGCTGAGCTTGCATTTTCTCTTTACTTCTGTCAGATCTCCTTCAGCTTCTCAGAGCAGGCACAGCATTGGGTACAGAAGCAATAGCCCTCACTGGCTCCTAAATTACATGAGTTCAGGTTACACAACAAATCCCATTTTTATATGCCTTTTTTTCCTTTTTTTTTTTTTTTTTGGTTTCATTTTCTGATTTAAATTCTTTTGCTGCTGTATCAAAAATACCTAAGTGAATTTTGGGAGTGGCTCTGGAATGTAAGGAAAGTCTTGTATAAACTATTAATGGGAGACTTACGTCATAATAGGAGGCTATTGATGAAGGTTAAAGAAGTGAGGGACATATCAAGCTAAAACAAACGTAACTTCTACTATGTAGCAGAGAGTTTAGTAAGGTTACTTGGATTAACAGTGAGAAATGAGCATATGTCACCAACTCAATGCTCTAGCTAATGGGCTTTCTAAATATTTTGTCAAAAAATGCCTTCAGAATGATAGTAGAAGATGAGAGAGATGAGCAGGAATAAAATTTAAATACAAAGGATCATGGCTTTGAGAGTTTGAACAATAAAACATTTCATTTCTAGTGTGATGACTATAGTTGGTTGTATAATCTCAATGGACTACATCTGCGATTAATTAAAACCCAAGTTGCTGTGTACACCTGTAAGGGTTTTTATTTGATTGGATCATTTGAGATGGGAAGCTCCACCTTGAATCTGTGCCACACCTGTGCCACCTATCAGCCTGTATGAAGGATATGGAAGAAAGAAGCATTTGCTTTTTACCTGCTTGTTTGTGCTCTCATTGTCAAGGGCATTCCCCACTTGTATTAGAGTCTACTTCTAAAGGATTCTTATATACCCTGAAGACCAGCTCAGATGTCCAGCCTCATGATGGACCGGTGGAACAACCATTGGATTCTTGGACTTTCTGTTGGGAGACAGCCATTGTTGGAATAGTCAGACCATAAACTGTAAGCCTCTGTAATAAATCTTAAGTATCATTCTGCCAGATCTGATTCTTCAGAAAATGCTACTACACTTAGTCTCTCTAGATAGTAAATGATGCTAAAAGATAGAAATGTCTTCCAGATAGAGCAAATCTTGAAAACTGTAAAGGAAGTGCAAAGATGAAGCTGATGATACATAGATTTTCTCTAGAACCCAGGAAAATTAAAAGTCCCAACTAAGTGGCTAGAACCTTAAAGGTACAATTCCAGAGCAGTTTCACATGGAAATCCAAGATAAGAGAGCTGGTGAGGTGGGTCAGCAAGTAAAAGTGTTTGTCACGAAGCTGGGCACCTGAGTTCAGTCCCTGGATCTTACATGGTGGAAGGAGAGAACTGGCTCCCACAAGTTGGCTCTGTCCTTCATATGTATGCTGTGGCACTCCTTACTCTCCTACTAAATATAAGAAAAAAATTTTCTTAAAGGAAATCCAAGATAGAGACTGCACATGCCAGAGGCAGTTGTGGATGTAAATCTTGCTTGAGAGTATGTTATAAACTTTTGAAAGGCCCAGTGAATTTTTTTTTAAGGATTTTTATGTTTGGGTAGAACTCAAGGAATGCGAAAAATAGACCTTAGTGCACTGTTGGTAGGATTGTAAAAATGGTACAGTTACTATGAAATACAGTGTGGCAGTGCCTCAGACGAGTCTATTTACCAGTACTGTTTGACACAGTTATTCCACTCCTACTGTATATACCCTAGCAAAATGAAAATGTCTACATTTTTAATGCTTGAATCAATGTTATTTTTAAGATCCAAGAGGCTGAAACAGCCCAAATTCCCTTCTAGCAGATGCACAGATGAATAAAAAGTGATATGTAGGTATAGTGGAATATTATTTAGCAGTAAAAATTAAGTACTGGTGTGTGCTTTTACATGGATGAGCACTGCAAATGTTATTCTTGGAAGCCAGTCATATGATTTCATCTATATACAGTATTAAAAATAAGCAAATCTTTATTGAAAAATAGAAGATTAGGCTGGGTTATGGTTGGCTTTCAATATATGACCACAATTTTATTTTTCTCACCTGCCATCAAGAGATAGAATGTGGGATGAAGTGCCAAATGGTCTTATTAAGTAAAAAATCATGGAGCCAGAAATAGGGGTTAAAGCTGAGAGGTCAGAGGAATAGGACAAGTCACAAGCCAACCTTACCACACCAACCTTCAGTCTCCAAAGAGACCCACTTCCTGTATACCCATGCCTGTGTGCCTTTCTGTTCTGCAATCTCATTTCCTCTCCACCCAACTACATCACTTCCTCTTCTAGCCCAGCTCTGTCACTTCCTGTCTGTACAGACCTCCAGACCTCTATGGTTAACTAGTGTTGGAATTTAAGGCATGTGCCACCACACCTAGCTCTCTTCCCAGTATGGCCTTGAGCTCACAGAGATCCAGACAGATCCCTGCCTCCCAAGTGATAGTATTAAAGGCGTGTGCTACCATGCCTGACTTCTGTGTTTACTGTAGTAGATGGCTATTTCCTCTGATCCTCAGATAAACTTCATTGGGGGACACAGATAAAACATCACATTTTCCCTTTTTTTGTCTAAATAAAAAAGTATAAGAAAAACTACAGTAACTATATACAATATATACAATTAATACATACATCAACAATGTCTAGTCCATTTGCATTTGACAAATTAAGTGAAAATATTCTATTCTCCATCCTATTTTGGTGAGTCCAAAATGTACCTAATTCACTTTCTATACTATCTTGTATTACCAACAGAAAACTATCTTATAATGTCTTTCAAATTTATACACTTTACATCTCTTTAGTGAGTTTCTTTTCTGAATTTTGTAACAAGAAAAACAATAACTATCTAATCTTCAACTCAGAGACCTGAGAAGGAAATAATATTACCTAATGAAACAGGAAGTACAAATAAGGGACTTCCAAAAATGTGAGTTATGACAGAAACAGCCAGCTGCCTGGACAGGCATCTGAGGTTTCTCTGCAACTTTGGGGTATCATCTTCAGCCTACAGGCTTAGGATATCTGACAGATTCATTTGTGAAGCAGGATGTATGCCTACAGCTCAACCCCACATTTGATGTGAGTATTCCATGTACCAGATAAACTTGAATTTCGACAGTGTCATGTCATTATTCAGGATTTTAAATTTTGGAAATAGCTGGTGTTTTTGGAATTTGGCTTCCCATGCTTCTCGGCTTGTGGGTGGTTTCATCTCCTTTATTAAATGCCAGTCTACCATTGAAAGGTTAGATTCTATCATCCTAGTTACTTCTTTAAGAAAAACTGCTCCAGCTACTGTTTCACTGCACACCAGGGGCAATGGGCCCATTGCATGCTCAGCTGCCTTCGAAGGAAGGGGAACTACACCTTTTCCAGATTGCAAAGCCACTTTAACGATGGTTCCATATTGCTCTGGCCTCAGAGGACGCCTGTTGCCAAACCTGCAACCACAGTTGTCTTGGCAAGGACCAGCAATCCTTTGTTTTGTGTCCAGCTTGTCCATTTTGGATAGCATACTATGAACAGTTGATGTGAGGGCACTTTGTTGCCCAGTGGCTAACTTTGGCCACAATGAATGTTAACTCCATGTGGAGGTTCTCCAATGCCCATATCTTCTCTGAAGTACATTGGTACTGCCAGGAGCAGATATGTCTCAAAAAAGAAAAAAAATCTGTGTTATTAAAACATCTTAAATGTCATATTCTGATGAGTGGTGGTGGTGCATGACTTTAATCCCAGCACTCGGGAGGCAGAGCCAAACAGATCTCTGTGAGTTCGAGCCAACCTGGTCTACAGAGTGAGATCCAGGACAGGCACCAAAACTACACAGAGAAACCCTGTTTTGAAAACAAAACAAACAAAAAAGCCATATTTTGTAGATCTCTGAAGGGTTTGAAGATGACCTATCTAATTCTGCTTGACCTTTAAAACATACCTACTATGACTACAAGTTTGATTGTAATGACTAACTACTAACTTTCATTTCTTTTAATATCCTAATAGTTGATAATAATAACTTTCAAGGAATAACAAATTGCATTACATTGTTAAGTGAACTGTATTGGTACAGTATCTTGAACAAGATTAGAAATATACAAAATTTTCTAACAAGCATTCTCAAATTTGTATCAGTATACATAATTTGTATACAATATACAAAAATCCAATCCAATGTACAATATTTAAAACTAGTAGTTGCTTTCTAAAAGTGGATTCAATAATCTACCTTTTTGTCTTATATCTATATGAATCAATACAAATTTGCATCATTATACATAAATTCGTATACAATATACAAAAATCCAATCCAATGTAAAATATTTAAAACTAGTAGATTCAATAATCTACCCTTTATTCTACCATTTCTATACCTCTTTTTTTCTGAGTAGATCCAATCTACCTCTAATTATATCCTCTTTTTTCTTTTTTCTTCAAACAAGAACCTTAAATCTAATCTCCTTTGTTTAGCCTTTTTCCTGACCATTAACAAAAATAACCTGTAACCAACCATCCTAAACAATGACAATTACCCCAAACCCCAAATCCATTGAAAGACCAAAAACCATCCACCTCACCTCTTGGGAATGTGGATATCATGTTCTTAAAATTACTTCCTGATGTTTGGTGGCAAAGGCATCTTTAGGGGAATACTAAAAGAAAAATTTTTAGTTAATTGTCAAGTCCTGGGAGAGGTAGCTGTACCTTTTACCATTCAGTCTTTGCATAATGCAAAAGTGCAGGGCTTATCTCAAGTCCTTGTTTGAGTAGTCTGTGAGGCTGGATCATCTCAGCTAGCCATCTTGAAATTGTCCTGAGCAGTTTGTAGTCAGTTTGTCAGCTTAGTGGTATTACTTGTCCATGTGGGATCATCTTTTTGGGGCCCCATCATCATTCTGGAGACTTCCAATTTGTTATTAGGCATGGTCATGATTCCCTGCAGAAAAGAGACTTAAACACAAAAACATGTACAGATAGCCAGATGAAGCCCCTCCTCCCTTTTTTATAATTAGTTATTACTCTATATGACCATTAATATCATGATAAAAGTATATATATATATATATATATAAATCTTCTAAATTTTGATATAAAATTTATACCTTAGAAAAGTTTAAATCAAAATAGAACCAAGGAATTAAGAGATTAGTGGCAATAGAATAGTCTCTTAATTTTGATTTTCTTTTGTCCCATATCAGATGGGTCTTCTGACATGATACAGAGATTTTGTGTTTTCTGTTCACATGTTTGGGTTTAGAGAAGGAGAGAGCCATTCTCCAACTACAAAGCCAGCTTTAATTTTTAACTGAACTGGGACTACATAAAGAGCATTTGTGTTATGTGTCTGTAGAGAAGAGCAGAAACAAACACTTAGGAGGACTTACGAAATTTTACATGTGGTTTATCAATAGGCCAATTTACTCTTTTTCTTGGGACATTTTTTCTTCTGGATGACATTGGTGCAGGGAACTAAACTCAGGTCTTGACTATTGAGCCTTCTCTTCAGCCCTCAGAGTAAGACTTTTTAAAGAAAGGCCCCCGCAGACATCTTGTTTAGAGTCTTACTAGTTTATCTTATAAAACTAAGGTTGAAAGAAAAAAGGTAGTGCTTAAGTACCTGGAAAAGGTTTTATATATACTAGCAACTGGAAGTCACTCATGGCCAGCTTGTCTTATGATGATAGTGACATTTGTTATACTGTTGTTAGGTTAGTGTTCCTGTTTCAGAACTGTGGTATCTGCTGTACTCATGTTGGAAACTTATCATCGCCTCAATATCACTTCCCAGTGAGGCCTTCCTCTATTGTCTATATTTAAAATTGTAAATGCCCTCTTACTTATTTCTTTTTCTTCTTTTCTTTTTTGCCCATAGGAACTATGCCCATGTACTAGACTAGACTAGATAGCTTTACATCATTATAATTAGTTTTCTATAATTATACTTTCTTTGAGAACAGAGCCTTTTAACTTTCTCATTCACTCCCCCCCCCCCTTGTTTTTCTGTGTAGCCCTGTCTGCTTTGGAATTAGCTCTGTAGACCAGGCTGGCCTTGAACTTAGAGATCTGCCAGCCTCTGCCTATGGAGTGCTGGGATTAAAGGTATTCACTACCACTGGCTGCCTCTCATTATTTGTTTATAGTCAGCTCTTTCACTAGAGTTGTGTTCTGAAAATTTTGAGGGCAGAGTATCATAATGTTTAAATATTTGAAAATCATAATCCAAGTTTGCAAAATATCTAACTCAAGTACCTCCAAGCATCCTTATATCTAGGTACAGTTGGGGTTCTAATGATCAGAGGTCACTGACTATACCTTTCTCTTCTTTCTGTCATCTTGAACATATCCCCCCAAACAATGAGTTCCCTATAAAGAATCCCCTGTGTACCTGTTCCTCGGCATCAATAATTACCAACATTTTGTCCATCTTGTTTCTTTCCTTGCCTCCTCTATCCCTAGACTATTTTAACAATTTCATCTGATAATTTCAGTGTGCATTTCTAAATGTTGGATACATGTAAAACAAGTCCTACTCTTAATACCATACAATTTTATATACAAGAAGACCAAGGATTACTATCATAATCCCCATCAATACATTCTCTGATTGATTCCTGTTTTTACTGAAATCAAGATTCTGTCCAGGTGCACAGATTGCAGTTTGGCTTTTATTTAACACTTATTTTTAGAATAGTGTCCTTTTGTAATTATGCATTTGCTGAATCATCATTTTATTTATTTTGCCCTTATAGAGCAGTGGTTCTCAACTTGTGTGTCACAACCCCTTTGGCAAACCTCTATCACCAAAAATATTTACACTATAATTCATAACAGTTGCAAAACTACAGTTATGAAGTAGTAATGAAAATAATCTTATGGATGGAGATCACCACAACATAGTTGCAGGGTCATATGGTTCCTAAGGGTTGCAGGCTTAGGAAGGTGAGAACCACTGTATTAAAGGGTCACAGTGTTAGGAAGGCTGAGAACCACTGCTCTAGAACTTGCCTTTTTTTTGTTGTTGTTGTTTGTTTTTTTAATCTTTGGCACAGTGGCTGTGCCTTAATCTATTGCTATCTCAGCTAGCAATTGCAACTCCAAAGATAACCAGCCTGCTTCTCTAGCAGCAGCCTGGTGAGAATTCTGCTCCTGCAGGCATCAGCCCTGTTGTTGTGGCTAAAGCTAGCTTTAACTAACTCTCATTGTTCTAGTTGTCAATAAGACTCAAGTTTCAAAGGCTGGGGTGAAAACCTGTGAGCTCAGAGAGGCTGAGTAGCAACTATCTAACCCTATCTTCTTTCTAGCATCCATGGAAGACCCATGCTTCTGCTTCACCAAACCAGAAAAAGCTGTGCTACTCCAACTCCACCTTACTATTTCCTGTGTCTCCCTAGCTTTCCCAGATGCCCTCTGAGGCTTTATGATTATTCTCTGACAACTAGTTGCTAACTCAGCCTCCTCACCCAAGGTTAATTTTATTTAATTAATGCAAATGCAAACTTGGGGTTCATAGTGTGATCAAATAACCCCAAACATTTCTCCCTTTTTGTCTAATAAAAAATGTTTTAATTTTAACAGAGTAAAACTATATAAAAGAGGAACAATTAGCATGTATTGTTTAAATAAAAAGAAAAGGCTTTAAATTTAACACAATAAAACTATATACAGTAAAAACAATTGTCAAGTAAGGTTTACATTCACAATGGCCAGTCCCTTTGTATTTAGCAAATTCAGAGAAACTACTCTATTAGCTATCCTCTCTTGGTGAGTCCAAAGTTTTGTACCTAATTCACTTTCTAGTCTAACTTGTATTACCAGCCCAAAATTATCTTTTTAGATCTCAAAACATTTACTTAAATAAATTAGGGGTTGGGGATTTAGCTCAGTGGTAGAGCACTTCCCTAGCAAGCACAAAGCCCTGGGTTTGATCCTCAGCATCCCCCCAAAGAAACAATTTAAGCTTTTATATCTCTCAACCTTATAAACTTTACATCTCTTATGTAAGTTTCTTTTCTGAATTTGAACAAGGAAAACTGTAACTATAATTATCTCATTTTCAACTTCATTAGAGATAAGAGAATATATAATATTTCCTGAGTAAACAGGAAGTGCAGAGCAAGCAACTTCCAAAACTATAGAAATGACAAAAGCAGCTGGCTGCCTGAACAGTCATCCAAGGTTCCTCTGCACCATTGGGTCATCCATCTTTGGCCTACCAGCATAGAATATCTGATAGACTTCCGAGAAGAAGGAACTTTAAAGGACTGTCTGCTGTGGAATGTTGTTCTGTATGCTGTGAATGTGTGTTGCTCTAATTAGTTGATAAATAAAATGCTAATTGGCCAGTAGCCAGGAAGGAAGTATAAGCTGGATAAGCAGACAAGGAGAATTCTGGGAAGAGGAGGGCTGAGTCAAGAATCGCCAGCCAGACACAGAGGGAGCAGGATGACAAGGCAGAACTCAGAAAAGGTACCAAGCCACATGGCTAAACACAGATAAGAATTATGGGTTAATTTCAGTGTAGGAGCTAGTCAGTAATAAGCCTGAGCTAGTGGCCAATCAGTTATAATTAATATAAGCCTGTGTGTGTTTACTTGTGGGATGCAAGTGGAGAGATTTATCTCTACCTCTGGCCTGCTGTGACACAGGAAAACTTCCAACTACATTTGGTGCCCAATGTGGGGTGAGAGTTTTCACATAAATCCTCAGAAAGCTTTAAAAAATTATTCTAAAATGGAGCTAAAATCAGTTTTTTAGTTGTGTCTTTCAGGCAAGCTATGAGCTACAGTATGGTGGGTTCACAGTTTATGGACTTGACCTGCAGCATGATGGATTCCTGCCATGGTACCCAGTGGCATCTGCAAGTCACACAGCATGGTGTGTAGTGGATTTAGCTTTTCCTAGAAAGAAGAAGGAAGAAGAAGAGGAGGAGGAGGAGGAGGAGGAGGAGGAGGAGGAGGAGGTGGTGGTGGTTGAGGAGGTTTTTGGGCTACATGCTGCTTGATAGAGGCTTCCCATAGTCAGCAGAGAGCATGGCTCCCAGAGCTGGTGGTGAATTACCTCCACCATATTGGGAAGCTGAGGTGGCAGGAGTCAGCAGCTTCTAGCCACGTTGCAATTTAAAGCAGTAGATTCACAATAAGATAGACTCAGACAGAATAAACTTCTAAATAGTTTACAATGTGTGTAAAAATGTAGGTAGGCCTGGAAGAGAGAAGAAAATGGATATAGACAGTTATATAAAGAAATAGTTTTAAAAATAAAGTCTTTAAAGAGACAGTAAAGGTAATATAAAAAATAAGCCATGTAAAGATGGATATTACACAGAGAGTCTGGATTATATTGTCTTTGGGATTTTTAACTGCAGAAAAACATTTGACTCACAAGGCTACTCAGTTAAACCAGTATGTATATTTTAAAGGTATCTTGACTTCAAAACTTGGGTCTAAGGTTATGTTACTTTGGATAGGAGGTTCTGCTTTTGTTTCCACAGAAGATGAGAACCTATGGATTGCTTCCAGTCTAATATGGTTTGATCGAGGAAGACCCCCTGAGAGGTCTCCAGATGATCCAACATCTACAACAGCTTCAAGGCAACTGATTCAGAGAATACAGTGTCACAGACTATTCCAGTCAGGACTTGACCATAATTCTTAATTTTCTCATGATCCCCATAAAAATACAGTGCCCTGAATTAGCAGGAAGAATCCTAGAACACATGCCCACATTGCCAAAATAATGGGTTATAGATATTTGTCTTTGTTAGAGATTAGTTACAAATTGTGATTGGTCATAGTCAATATATTTCTAAAAGAAAAAAGGGGGATATGATGTAGATATGATAGGATGGAAGGGCAGATTATTGAATCTACTTTTACAGAGCATCAACTTGTTTTAAAATGTTTTACATTGCTATGGATTTTAGTTTTAAATTTAAAGTTAATTTTGTTATACTATATGTATATTTCTACTCTTTTTAAAGGTATAATGTTTATACAACTCATTTAAAATTGTAATGTATCATTTAGAAATATAGATTAATAGTTAATAATTTATGATAATCAAACTTGTAGTCATGTTAGTTAAGTTTTCTAGATATACATAGATATATTTCAATTGTGTAGGTAATCTTCAAACACTTCAAAGACCTACAGAATATGGTATTTAAAATGTTTAATAACTTTGACTTTCTGGACATTGAGACATGTCTGCTCCTGGCAGCACCAATCTCCTTCAGAGAAGATAATGGACATGGAAGAAACTCATTATGGAGTTTTCTTTTTGTGTGTGTGTGTGGCAAAAGCCACTGGTTAAAAACAAAAAGTGCCCTTGCATCGACTGCTTGGCAGTATGTTGTATAAAATGGACATGCAGGACCCATAGGAAGGTGACCACTAAACTTTGCAAGATGAGATGTTTCTTCAGGTTCATGCTTCACAGAGAAGATTGCCAAATATTCTACAGGACACAGGGAGAAGCAACTAAAGAATTCTAGACCTATTGCCTGAAGATGGATGCCTCAACATTACAGAGGAACTTTAGGTGACTGTCTAGGCTGCCAGCTGTGTCTGTCATTCTAGATTTTTGGAAGTTGCTTACAATGCTCTTCCTGTTTACTTAGGTAATATTATATCCTTCTGAGGTCTTTGATGTAGTTGAAGACTAGATAGTTATAATTTTCCTTGGTTATAATAAAAGATAAATTAGATATGAAATTTTAGACTCACAAATACAGCATAAATATAATATTTTCTTTAATTTTGCAAAATACAAATAGACTAGATATTCTAACTGTAATTCTTGCTTGATAACTATTCTAGTATATGTAATTTTACTATGTTAAAGTTAAAATCTTCATTTTTGATTAGACAGAAAAGGGGAAGTACTGTAGAATGTCATTCTGTATGCTGTGAACATGTGTTGCTCTGATTGTTTGATAAATAAAATGCTAATTGGCCAGTAGCCAGGAAGGAAGTATAGGCAGGATAAGCAGACAAGGATTCTGGGAAGAGGAGGGCTGACTCAGGATTCACCAGCCAGACACAGAGGGATCAAGATGACAAGGCAGAACTCAGAAAAGGTACTAAGCCATGTGGCTAAACATAGATGCTAATTATGGGTTAATTTTGGTGTAAGAGTTAGTAATAACCCTGAGCTAGTGGCCAAGCAGTTATATTTAATATAGGCCTCTGTGTGTTTATTTGGGGGATGTGAGTGGGAGAAATTTATCCCTATCTCTGGCCAGCCAGGACACAGAAAAACTTCTAACTACAACTGTCCCACCTTGTCTTGGCAAAGTTTGGTAATCTTTTTCCTTTATGTCCTGCTTGTCCAGTTTGTACAGTATTCTGTCAGCAGTCAAAGCAAGGGCAGTTTCTTGCCCAAATGGCTATGTTTGCCACAATGAAAGCAAACTCCATATGGAAGTTCTTCAACACCCATCACCCTTTTATGAAGTAGATTGGTACTACCAGGAGCAGATGTGTCGGACTGTTATAAAAAACCTTAGGTTATTAAACATTTAAATGCCATATTATGTAGGTCTCTGAAGCATTTGAAGATCTATCTAAAATATCTGTTTAACCTTGAAAACATACCTATCATGAGTAAAGTTTGATTGTTATAGATGACTACTAACCTGCATTTTTTAATTATCCTAAATAGTTTGTAATAATAGCTTTCAAGGACTAAAACTTTATATTTCATTTTTAAATGAACTGCATAGGTATAGTATTTTAAACGAGTAGAAACATATATGGTATAATAAAATCACTTTAGATTTGTATCAATATACAAAAATCCATACCAGTGTAAAGTATTTGAGATGAATAGTTGTTTTTTTAGCTTAAAGTAGATCTACCCTTTTATCGTATCCTTTCCATATCCCCCTTCTCTCTTTTTTTAATTCAGAAGGAGATTATTAAATTAAACCTCCCTTGCTTAGTGTCCTCCCTTACCATGAACAGTAACAATTTGCAACCAACCCTTGTAAACACTCACAAACATTCATAACCCAGGAACAACCAGAAACCACCCACCCTATCTTTTGGGAATGCAGGCTTCATATTCTTAAAGTTACTTCCTGTTGTCTGGGGCCCCTGAGAATGTTGAGATAATGGTCAAGTCCTAGGAGAGCTGGCTGTATTATTTTTGTTCAGTCTCTGTGTGATGGGAAGTGTAGGTTTATCTGAAGTCTTGGCTGGATGGTCTGTGAGGCGGGAGCATCTCAGCTAACCATCTTAAAATTGTCCTGAGCAGTTTGTAGTTCAAAGCTGATCATGGGGTGTGTGTGTGTGTGTGTGTGTGTGTGTGTGTGTGTGTGTGTGTTTGCCAGCTTAATCCAATTATCACAATCCAGATGGAATTGTCATTGTGGGGCCCCATCCTCCTTTTGGAGACTACAAAGTTCACTGTTAGAAATGGTCACGATTCACTACAGAAAACTTAAAAATTTAAATGTCACATGCAGCAGATCCCAAAGAGATTAAAGGATCACAATCTATTAAGTGTATTTGGGTACACAAACTTAGTTCCTACTTATCTGATTGAGACTCAAGCTCAGAATCATGTACAGGGAGTTAGATGAAGCCTACTTCGAAAATTAGTTAGTATTCTATATGACCACTAATACTATGACAGAAAGTTTAAATATATGTTAATTTTATAAATTTAGAAGTAATATTTATACCTTAATGACAATAGTCACTTAAATTTGGTTTTCTTCTGTGGTTTTCTATCAGGTGGTTCTTCTGAGATAAGACAGATTTTGGATTTTCCTTTAACAAGCACGCTTGGACTTAGAGAAGGAGAGAGCCATGCTCCAACTCCAAAGCCAGCTTTGATTTTTAATTGAATTGGGGCCACAAAAAGATTTTTTGCTTTTCATGTTTGTAAAGAGCAGCAGAAACAAATATTTGGGAATATTTATGAAATTTTATCCTCTTAGAAATGTGCTATGCCATTAGGCCAATTCTCCTGTTTGTCTTGGGACATTTTTTTTCTGGATGATTCATCCTCCTTCAGAGAAGGAGACCTCCTTATTTGTCCAGGGGTCTTCAGATTCCTTAGTTGGATGATTTCATTCTCCTGGAAAAACAAAACCAAAACCCTTCCCCAGTCCTAACTTTGGAGAATTCTTTTTTTTGTCAGGCTATATCTTTGTTAACACAAAATGTTTTGGACAACAGAAAAAGTATTATCTTTTAATAATAAAAAATTATTTTTTCTTACCTGATCAAATGAAAGGCATTTGTTTGTTTTATGTTACTTTGGATTGAGTGACCAAGCTGTTTGATGAACTATCTCCCATTGTGAGGTCTCTCCTGTTTGATTCTAATCTTTATCAATCTTGATGGTGTCCATAGCTTTTCTTCTCCTGTGGAAACAAAAACAAACTTCTTCCCCAATGTAACACGTATCTTGGTTTCCATTTTGAGGTAAACACATCTTTAAAGTATACAGGTTGATTTAATTCAGCAGTTTTTTTTTTTTTTTCTATTATCCAGTATCTCTCCACAGGCATTGTTCCTTCTTCATTGGCATTTAAAAATTTAAGGTCAGTAAAGCACTGTGTAATCTATCTCTGAGTCTGTTTATTAAACATGTCTTTTAAAGTGTGATTAGATCTTTCTATAGCTGCTTGTCCTGTAGAGCTGTGTGGGATACCTGTAATATGCTTTATGTTGTAATATGAAAAAAAAAAAAAAAACCAAAAAACAAAAAACAAAAAAAACCCCACCTGTTTCATTTTACTAGAGACATGCTGGATCATTGTCAGTCTTAATTTGTACAGGTATCCCCATAATGGCTATGACTTCTAATAAATATGTATTACAGAATCAACCTTTCCAGAACTTAAAGTAGTTGAAATCCTGAATATGTACCTATGCTATAGTGTACATATTTTAATTTTCCAAACTCTGCAGATGAAACATATCCATTTGCCAAATTTCATTATTTGGAGTACCTTTTGGGTTACTTCCTGCTGGTAGTGAAGTTAGTTATACAAAGAACAAGTAGGGCATTCCTTTATAATTTCCTTGGCTTGTTCCCAAGTGATAGAACAATCTTTCTTCTAACCTTTGCTGTTAACATGATGTTTCTTATGAAATTCTGAGGCTTCTAGTACATTTACCAATAGTTGATCAATCTCATCATGACCTAGTACTAGAAGAACTTGTAGACCTGTATGAAATCTGGTATGTGTTATATAAAAAGGATAATTTCTATTTCTGATTACTTGTTGTAGTTGAATAAATAATAAAGTTATTTCTGAATTATCTGAAATAAATTCAGCAGGTTTTTTTTTTTCAAGATAAAATTTCTCTGTGTAGTTTTGGTGCCTGTCCTGGATCTCGCTTTGTAGACCAGGCTGGCCTTGAATTCAAAGAGATCCACCTGGCTCTGCCTCCTGAGTGCTGGAAGTAAATGCATACCCCACTACCACCCAGCAATTTTCCTGACTTATAACCTGCCATTTCTGATTTATTTGTGTCAGTATAGAATGTAGGACTCCAGAAATTGGTGTTACCTTTGTTGTATAAGGTAGAATCCAATTAGTTCTTTTTATAAACTGAAGTCTCTTGCTTTTGGGATGTTTGTTGTTAAACTCTCCCAGGAAATTACTGAAAGCTCTTTGCCAATGTTCATTTGCTGTCCATAATAATGCAATTTCAGCATTAGTAAAAGGTACCACAGTTTCTGTGGGATCTATTCCTGCTAAATTATGAACCCACAATTTTCCTTTCAGAATCAATTCAGAAACTCTTTCTACATAGGTTTTTAATTTTTTTACTCACTTTTTTTGTAAAAATACCAATTCTAATATATTATCTTCTCTCTGCATAAGAATTCCTGTAGGAGAATGAGTAGAAGGGACCATAACCAGAATACAATCAAGCTCTGGGTCTAAGTGCTCTCCATGTGCATCCTGTAATTTCTTTACTACCAGAGTCAATTCTCTCTCAGCCTTAGCTGATACTTGGACTATTTAAGTTCCTATCATCTTGTAAGGATTGGACTAAATTGCTTAGTTCTTGAGTTTTTAATTCAATTGTGGTCCATAGAATCTTCTCTTTGTATTTTTCAGGAGCAATTTGTAATCCTAACAAGGCAAAATTCTCCTTACCTCATTGAATACTTTTTCTAAATTATCTGTGGCTGAATCAGCCAATAAGACATCATCCACATTATGGTAAATTGTAGATTGAGGAAACTTTATGAATCAGTTCTAATGGCTGTTGTACAAAATATTGACATAAGGTTGGGCTGTTTAACATTCCTTGTGGAAGGACTTCCTTTTTTTAAAGATTTATTTATTTATTTATCTATCTATCTATCTATCTATCTATTTATTTATTGTTGAGCTGAGGCTCAAACCCAGGCCTTGTGCTTGCCAGGCATGCACTCTACCACTGAGCCAAATCCCCAACCTAAGATTTATTTATTTATTATGTATATAGTGTTCTGCCTGCACGCATCCCTGCAGGTCCAAAGAGGGCACCAGATCTCATTACAGATGGTTGTGAGCCACTATGTGCTTGCTGGGAATTGAATTCAGGACCTTTGGAAGAGCAGCCAGTGCTCTTAACCTCTGAGCCATCTCTCCAGCCCCGTGGAAGGACTTTCTAATAGTACTTTTTAACATGGTGGGAGTTATTATAAGTAGGCGTTCTGGAAGCAAATTTTTTCTGTATCCTGTTCTTTTAAAGGTATAGTGAAAAAGTAGTCTTTTAAGTCAATTAATCAATATAACAGACCATTCCTTATATAATAAAAAGACAATGGAATTTTAGGTTGTAAAGAGCCTGTTGACTGAATCACATTATTTGTGGTTCTTAGACCTGTTATCATTTTCCATTTTCCAGATTTCTTTTTTAATAACAAATATGGAATTACAAGGACTGATCAGTTTTTTAATATGATGAGCATTTAACTCCTTCTGTTCCAGCTGTTCTCATGCCTATAATTTTTCTGATGTCAAAGGTTCCATCCATACATTTTTTCATTTAACCATTTTAAATGGGGCTTTGATACCTTTGAAAGATCAGCAGCTGTTATGCCCTGCTTATGTACAATAGTAACAATCAGTGAATGCCCTTGATAATGGTTTTTAATATTTTTCTCAGAAGCATACATTTACAGTTTGTCTCTGAGATTTGAGGAATGTAAATTTGTATATTCCATTGCTTTAACAATTCATGTCCCCATAAATTTATTGCTAAGTTAGCTGCATATGGTTTTAATTTTTCTATCTGTCCTTCTGACTCTATACCCTTGACCCATCTTGCACTTTGTTTTACCTGTGATCAAGTTCCAATCTCTAGAAGTTGGGCATTTGCCTTTTTTTTTTCAAGACAGTTTCTCTGTGTAGTTTTGGTGCCTATCCTGGATCTCACTCTGTAGACCTTGAACTCACATAGCTCTGCCTGGGTCTGCCTCCTGAGTGCTGGGATTAAAGGTGTGCACCACCACCGCCCAGCTACATTTGCCTCTTGAAGAGGTCAAATGCCAAGATTTGGGGGAAATAATTGTTATATCTGCAACTGTGTCTACAAAATCCTCAATTCCAATGCCATTTATTTGTAATTTTAGCTTTGGTCTTTGCTCATTTATAGGTGTTTGCTAAAATACTTGTTTTGTGGTTTCTCCTGAAAATTTTTATCTACTGATACTGTTCTGTCATCCAAAGCAGTATGGTTTTGAACAACATGCCTTAAGTCTTTTAATTTCTCTGTGGAGGGATTTCCCCAGTGCTGATTGGGAATGATTGAACCAAATTTGATATTGGGGCCTGTGAGAGCCCCCCTAATGGCAAAGGGTTACCTTGCCTGTCCCTGTTGTTCTGCATTCATTAGTTCAATGCTGGTGTTTGTCACATTTTCTGCATGCTCCAGAAGGCTGTGTATTTCTGTTAGGATCATCCTTAGGAAAAAAACATTGTTTCTAGGAGCACCTCATCTACAATAACTTCTCAGATGTCATAGTTTACCACAATTAAAATAGCTGGCCTTTTTTTTTTTTTTTTTAACAATTTTTAGAAATCACTTCTCCCATCGAAGTACCATCATAAGACTGAGACCAAGTATAAGCTGTATTTCAGATCAGTTCATCTGTGGGTACTGATCTTGCCCTTAATGGGCCCCTAATCACCCTTTTACATTATGAATTAGCATTTTCAAAAGCCAAAGTTTCAATTAATATTTGTCTATCATCTAAATCTGTTATTATTATATTTACAGCTGATGTCAATCTTAATAAAAAAATCAAAGAAGGCTGTTTTTTGGCCTTCCATAATTTCAGTAAATGACTCAGTCCTCTCTCCTGATTCTTCACCTCTGTCCCGAGCATTCAAAATGACTATACATCATAGACTCAAGGTGTTATCATCAAATATAGATTGACTTTGTAAATCAGCATACTGGCCCTCAGTGAGAAGCTGGTCTTGGGATATCTCATGACCTGTAGCTCTACCTTGTTGTTCTAGGACTCTAGCCTCCTCTCTCCACCATGTTCTCCATTGTAACTGAGGACCAGCTTCCAATACTGGTTCAAATAATCTTCTCAGTCTTGTGGGATAATTCTGTTCCTAATGGCCCATGAATTTAATATCTGTTTCACAAATGGTGAATGTATACCATATGAAATGATTGCTTCCTTAAATCTATTCAAATCTAACATTTCTACAGGATTCTAATTAACTTCTGCATAGCCATCTGGTGGTTATTCTTGTATGGTAACTAGATAAGTCAAAGTTAGTGTTCTATTGACCTTTGGCCTCTTTTGTTCAGTTTCATAATGCAGTGGTGTGGTAGGTTCTGCTCCACATTCCTCTGTCTGTGTCTGAGTATTTTTCTTATTTTCATTAGTATGTCTTCCTAAAGCTTGTATCTTTTCAGTCAAATTATCATATTTGGCAGTTATCAAGCTACTTTTTAAAGGAGAAAATATTAATTACTAAACTAATAGTAATTATAATTGATATTATGTCACTCCCAGCAAAATAATTTATCCCCTCAGTTAAATTTTCCATTTTTAAACTATCTGTAGTAGCACTATACAGGATCCTAGAACTCTACCTTGTGATGTTCCTCTTTTTTAATGTGGGAAAAAATTTTCTTTTTAATATTATTCAACTCTCTGGTAAAAGCCTTCCCAGGTATCTCACCCAATCCTCTGACTTCTCAGTAGTTTGTCTTAGGTAAACTCAAGTCCCTCCTACAATTTCTGCTTTCTGGAGTTCTGGCAAGTGGCAGCTGACTGCTGTGGATGCTTGCATGAAAAGGCCCAAGGCAACTGTGGCAAATCTGGCTGGTGTGACTTCTCTGTCCATGTGGTCATCCCACAAGTTGGAGCACCAAATATTGTTTTGACATCAACACAGTTGCTGTGCCTTAATATATTACTAGCTCAGCTAGCATTTTCAACTTCTCAGTTACTGGCCTGCTTTTCTAGCAGTGGTCTAGCCTAAGGCCACAGCCTTGTGACAATTCTGCTTCCACATGCACCAGCCCTGTTGCTGCCATTAGAGATATCTATAACTAAATTTCTATGGTCTAATTATGAATAAGACTCAAGATTCAAAGGCTGGGATGAAAACCTGTGAGCTCAGAGGCCGAGTAGCCCTTTCTCCTTGCTGGCACCTGTGGCACATACGTGCTTCTGCTTCTCCAAGCCAGAAAAAGCTGTGCTACTCCAAACCCCACCCTACTACTTCCTGTGTCTCTCTATCTCTCCTGGATGCCCTCTGAGGCTCTATGATTACTTTCTGTCAACTGGTTGCTAACTCAGCCTCCTGAACCAAGGTTAATTTTATTTAATTAATGTAAATGCAAACACTGTACTTCCCATGTTCTTGGTTTGGCTGAATGATTCCCTGAGGGTCACTTCAGCTTGTTCCTCACTTTCTGTAGGTATTGGTTAGACCACAAAGCCTTGGTTTGCTGTGGATATCGCTCTGTGTAAATAAAGTTCTGATTGGCCAGTGGCCAGGCAGGAAGTATAGGCGGGACAAGAGAGAAGAGAATTCTGGGAAGTAGAAGGCTGGGGAGAGACACCGCCAGCCTCCGCCATGAGAAGCAACATGTAAAGACACTGGTAAACCACAAGCCATGTGGCAAAGTATAAACTAATAGAAATGGGTTAATTTAAACAGAAGAAGTAGATAACAAGAAGCCTGCCACAGCCAAGCAGTTTGTAAACAATGTAAGTTTCTGTGTGTTTACTTGGTTGGTTCTGAGCGTTTATGGGCCTGGCAGGTGACAGGGATTTGTCCTGACTGGGCCAGGCAGGAAAACTCCAACTACATTGGTTAGATGTGTGTTTTGTTTTATGCATAAACATTTCATCTGTACTCTCTGCTGCATCCCATAGGTGCTTTCATTCCACGTGGTGGTTTCAGTTTTAAATGGCTACAATTGATTAATGGCATTATTAAACTCATTCCTGTCAACCTAGCAGTCAAATATAATTTTTATAGGTTCTGTATTTCATTAGAACTTGGAGAAATGATGAATTTTCTAATACTTTTTTCATTTATTAGCTTCAATTTACATGTGAATGAAAACTATGAACTGTTTGAATATACTAACATGTACTTTGTACTGGAATAATGCTTGATTCATTTCCCCTTTATTAGTTTCCAGATTGAGCTGACGTCCCACTCACTCCAAGTATCATTAATGAGTTTTCCTTTCCTTTTGAAAAATGTTGTTACAAACTCCAAGGCTTCACTGTTAGGAAGTGTTTCAGTTCCCTCTAGATACTTCCTCCCTCCCTGGATGTTTAGTGTTCCTCCTCTCAAACTAGTGGAAAACTCCCATAGCTGGTCTTGGGGCCTGGTGTGATCTTAGTACTTGATAATTTCCGTGTCTGACATAAGAGACACAAGCCCTGTCTCGTATATTTTCTGGTCCAACCTACAGTGGCTGTTTCCTCTCTCTACCTAGAAAATCATATGATACCTCCTACCTTCATCATAATGGGGAGTGGTTTTGCTTTTGTGACATAACAATTATGCAATTAGATGCTCTGAAGATATATAATAAGGAACTCTCCTCCGTAATGGTCACCTCTTCAAAAAAAAATCATGAGTGAGAGATTGTTGCTAACAGCACTGAAGGGTGGTAATAACACTAAGATCATTACTTTGAATGGGAAGAAGATGAAAAAAATGCCCTCAGCACTATCAAAGTTGCCTGGCCTGAGGACTCTAGACCTTCAAAATAATCTCATCTGCAAAGTGTGCCCAGAGCTAAGCACCTTGACCCAGGTGAGGAACCTCAGCTCTTCTTGGGGTTCAGGATGGAAAATAGATGAAAGTGATGAGTGACAGAGCAATGACACTTTGATCTCTGGAGACTTAGCTCTCTGGAGACAACATGGAGTGCTATTGGATGGGCATGAGTAGCTGTTCTCGCTTAAGGCATTACATGTGGTAGGAAAGATGTTGCAATTTACTTCTGTGCCCTTTGGCCCACATCTGGAATCAGAGTTAGATCTTTGCTATGCTCATCTTCCTTTAGGCTGTCATCTGGAAAGAGGTTGGAAGCCTGGGTCTGGTAGTCTGTCTACCTTGGGGCTCACATCTGGAAGTAGGCTTTGAGGTTCCAGGCGAGACTGGGCCTACCCCCCTGGGGGTGCTATCCTGAAGTCTTTACATATGGAATTAAGACACATTTAGCATGCTAGGGAGGGAGTTACTTTTTCATTTCCTAGAACTGGCTGGAACTTCAAGTGCAGGGCTGATAGGAGTAGGAAAGAAAGGGATTTCTCTTCCCTAAACAGCCTTTATAAGTTGGTTAATATTTAAAATAAGGAATACCTTCTTAAAGAGAAGCAGTTGACATGGATGAGTCCCAGATGCTTATGGTAAACATTTCTGCCTGGTAATGTCTGACACCAGCTGCTAAAAATCTTAAGATTAAGAGAAGGCAAACCATGCAGTTTTCCTTCTGCTAGTTTCTTCACAGTCATCAACACAGAAAGAACCTATAAACAACTGTCATTGCAACTTATTAACAGAGTAAATCTATCACCTCTACAGTGCCTCCTTTACCTTTTATCAGGTCACTTACGCTTGTAGTCTTAACTATATCCTGTGAAGAAATGGGCTAATATTCAATAGTAATAGTTACTAGTAGCTTCAAAAAGTGTGGTTCTAGCTATAAGACAAAGACTCAGACTTTTCTAATGGGACAGATGAGTTTAAAAGAATGTAAGCTTTCACTAGAAATCATGAACTGATTTGTGTTCCTGTTTGAATTTCTTTCTATTAAAGCAGCTCTTCATGTTACAAGAAAACCATTGTTTAAAAGTGCATACTAAATTACCTTTTGTGACACTTTCAGTCCCAGTCCTCACTTCCATGTACAATTACTCTCAATTATAATTTATTCTCTTTCTTGGCTTGTCCATTTTGATTACTAGTCTTCAAATTCCAATTGCATGCACATGGTAAGCTTAGTTTCTGCAGTTATCTTTTCAACCTGGTGTGATGACACATTTATATCTTTCAATAGTAGCCCCAGCCTCACCCTGCTCCCACTGTGTAAACAGCCATTACCATCATGCACTCCACTCTGGCCTTGCTTTGGTGGCCTTATCACCTTTTATAAGTTTTATAGAATTTACATCTTGTTCAATTATAACCGTGTTTAGTTATAAGCCTTTTTCTTTGCCTCTCAGGGAATTCTACAATGTGCATTGTTAATGAGTGTCATTCAGAGAGAATCAGTTAATATATTTTTGTTCCCTTGTTCCTTCTCATGGTTTTTTCTTTATACTTAAAAATTAGATCATTTTATTTTATACTGCCATATTTAATCCTTTAATTCTTGCATCTTTGCATTATCATGGCTTCATTTTATTTCGAAATGATGCTATATAATTTTCAAATGCACCTGTTCTCTGTGATACGTTCCTCCAGGAACCTCCATTCTTCTGCCCTTAACTAAGCTGACTGCCCTCTGGTTTTGCTGGATGCTGTCAGTCCAGGACATCCCTGACTGTCATCCTCGACTCAACTGTTTTCTGTAACCTGTATTTTCCTCCTCACTCTCCTTCCGTCATTGCCTCTGCTGGATTGTTAGAATTAGAACCATGTGCCTGCATGACCAGCAGGTCATCATTCTTTTTCAGTACAGTAAGTCTCCATATACCATCCTGGTCTCGGTATGTTGTAGTGTCTTGCATTTCTGAAAATGTCTGTATTATGTCTCCATATTTGAGTAATAGTTGTATAGTTAAAAAGTCATGATGTAAAACATGCTCCTCAGGAAAGGTTCCTCCAGAACTAGATACTACGCCGCTGTCTTCTTTCTGTGGTGCTGCTATTCCTGTCTTATTCTTCTACCAGCAGAGACTCTATGTTTTGACTTCATTTCCCTTCAATTTCAACTTTCAGTAGGAAACTGGCTTAGCTTAAAGGTGTTTGTGTTTAAGAAGAAGCCATTCTATTTTGAAGCCAACTGACTAGGTTCTTGTCTATCTTTAGAGCACATTGTATGTGTTTCAGGCTAATGGCTTTATGTAATTTTGCTGTTCACAAAGTAACAGTGCTTCTTATATAAGGTTAGGAAATTAACAAAATCTATTTCTCCTTTGTATGAGGAGCGATAGAAGCAAGCAAAATGTGCAAGAAACTTTCAAAGAATGAGTATAGATGAACAGTTTAAGATCTGCTCACTCATTCTCACAGTTGTTAATAGAAAGGACAAATGAAAGTGAGGGAAGAGTAAAGGGAGAGAGGAGAGGGAGTGGAGGGGGAAGCATGGAGAGGGAGTGGAGAGGGAGTGGAGGGGGAAAAGCATGGAGAGGGAGTGGAAAGGGAGGGGAGAGGGAGTGGAGGGGGAGAAGCATGGAGAGGGAGTGGAGGGGAAGGAAGGGAAGGTAGAGTGGGAAGGAAGCAGGAAATGAGAGAGTGAAGGAGAGAGAGAGGGAGAGAGAGAGAGAGAGAGAGAGAGAGAGAGAGAGAGAGGGAGAGAGAGAGAGAGAGAGAGAAAGCTGACCCTGATGTGAGTCTAGGACTGTTGTCAAGCTCTTACCAGGTAAAAGTAAAGCACTTGGTCTTCAGTGCTCACCAACCTAAATGAATAGAAGATGGCCATCCAAAGATGTGTACATTTGTTTGGAAATGGAAGAATATTGAAAGGGGAATACAGTAAACTACTCAAAAGGGTCAGTCAATGGGAAGTAGTTTTGTTTTATTTTTTTCCTTTTGTTTTTGAAGTTATAATGATATAATTTCTCCCCTTTCTTAATTCCAAACCCTCTCATATTACCTGCCTTGCTCTCTTTCAAATTCATGATCTCTTTTTTTTTCATTGATTGCTGTTACATGCTTGTATGTATATGTGTATACATATATGTTCCTAAATAAAACTAACAGTGAAATAATGAAGATTTTGTAAATTACTGTGATTAAAAAATCCTTGGCTTAACAAAAAGGGTTTAAAAAAGGTTTGGTGTCCATCAAATTTGAACCAATTACTGAACAGTTGTCCTTGCAGAAATATTCTTTGTGTAAAGTTGTTATGGCTTTTTTGTAAGCTTGTGATTAGAATAAGATTTTCTGTTTTAAGTAAGTGAATATGTACTGTCTAATCTCCTAGTAAAGCTCTGAGTAAACATTTCTCAAAATAGATACACAGGGTTAAGAATGTCTATGAAACCATTCTGAACACCATTAATAATCAGGGAAATGCAAACCAAAGCCAAAATGAGATGTCACTTACATATGTTAGAATGACCATAGTTAAATGAAATCTGGTAAGTGCTGGTGAGGATGTGAAGATGGGGGATTGTCTTTGTATATAGTGGGACTCTTATTTTGTGTAGTCATTGTGGAAAACACTCCAGAGTTTCCTCAAGAAATGAAAATGTGAACTAGTTTATGATCCAACAGCCCTACTCTAGGTCCATGTACAGAATTAATGGTATGAATGATGAGGCGAGACATTTCCATTACATGCTCATTGTGGCATTATTCATAGCATCCAAAACAGAAAACCATCTGCAACTTCTATCAATGTATAAAAAGAAAAGGTGTGTATGTATTTACAATGAAATGCCATTCAGCCTTAGAAAGGAGGGAATTCTACTTTGACAGTAAATGAACCCTATAGACATACTAAGTGAAATGAGTGGATATCAAAAGGAATGTTACATAATAACTGGGTGTTATGTAATTTTAGCACTTGCGAAGTAAAAGGGCAGGAAGATCCATATTAAAAGTCATTCTCTGAAACAGTCAGTTCTAAGCCAGCCTGGGATACAAGAGACCTTATTTCTAATATGTATGTATGTATGTATGTATGTATGTATGTATGTATGTATGTATGTAGATAGAACCACAACATCTTTACTAAAACAACATCCACTCTAAACCCCTAACCACATGTTGCATAAATCACTTTTTATGACATCTGAAACTTAAACTCATGGAAATGGATGTAGAATGGTAGTTACAAGGGTTTGGTGGTGGTGGTGGTGGGGGAGATGATAGGAGATAGACCAAAGGGCAGAAATTTGTTATGTAATACAAACAAGTTCTGGAGATTGAATATGCAACAACAGAACTGCAGTTACTGTTATATACTTGAAACCTTCTAAGAGCAGATTTAATGCCATTATGTGTGTGTGTGTGTGTGTGTGTGTGTGTGTGTGTGTGTGTGTGTGAGAGAGAGAGAGAGAGAGAGAGAGAGAGAGAGAGAGAGAGAAGAAAATGTTTATATATCCTTGGTAGATACCATCTAGCCAGTTGAGATGGTACTTGGCTCTGATGGATTGTTGTCCCATCAAACTTGTATATTTAAAGTGTTAAAAGTATTTAACTTTAAAAAAAGTATTGTAGCTGGGCGGTGGTGGCGCATGCCTGTAATCTCAGCACTTGGGAGGCAGAGGCAGGTGGATCTCTGAGTTTGAGGCCAACCTGGTGTCCAAAGCAAGTTCCAGGAAAGGTGCAAAGCTACACAGAGAAACCCTGTCTTGAAAAACAAAACAAAACAAACAAAAGTATTGTATCTATTAGCCAAATACAGCTTGTATGTTTTAATTCAGTAGCTGGATTCCATTGCTTTGTAAGTGTTAAAGCATGCAAGAATGTTCCTCTACAGCACTGTCCCCTTTGGAGGTGGAATGACCTTTTCCAAAGGTCGCATATCAGATCTCCTGCATATCAGATATTTACTTTATGACTCATAACAGTAGCAAAATTACAGTTATGAAGTAGCAATGAAATGACTTTCATAGTGTGTGTGGGGGGTCACCACAACATGAGGAATTATATTAAAGGATTGCAGCATTGGGAAGGTTGAGAACCAGTGCTCTAAAGTATTCCATTTCAAAAATGTTTAAGTATCTATTAGTTTCAATAAGATATTTGTCTTTTTAAAACTGTGTTTTATAAAACATTGTGACTTTGTTAATTTGGCCAAACATTAAGAGAAAACAGGACAGCTTTTATTAAACTGTGTCCCAGTTACTTTCTCTAGACTGTGGCTGGAGTTGTATGAGTAAGCTGACGGTGGAATTTTAAGTGCCCACAAGAATGCCTGTGTCCTGGAACGCATAGCTGATCTGGACAGGAGAATAGTGTGGATGCTTCCGAGCCCTTATACATAGGGCTCCTGTTGTTAACTCTCATGGGGAATGAATATGTAATTGTAGGTTAATCACACTTTTAATCTAATTAAACTCCGTGTCCCAATCTCTTGTAAAAGAGTGGCTGTGATTACAGAAATATGTGAAAAGATGAGTTAGAGTTATAAATTGTTAAGACAATGAATAAATTTAAAAACAGTCATTGAACTCTCAACTTGTATGTATGTATTTATTAATCACCTGCTGACATTTTAGTACTGTGCACTGTCTTCTGGGCCTGAACAATTATAGTTAATGTTAAATAATTGCTGTCATTTGCCAAGCATCTTATTGTACTATCTTTAAACACAACTTCAAGAAGAATAATAGACATCATTATTGCCATTTTTAAAAGAAATAGAGGCTTAGAAATTTGAGTGACTTGCCCTAGATCACAAAGAGCCCAAGAGACCCACTTGTTCTCACACTCAAGAATCCCATACAATACTGAATTGGAAGCCATAATATAAACTCAGAGGACCTGGTGCCCTGGTGCAGACCCGTGCAATCCTTTTGCTGTTTTCCTGACTCTGTAAGTTCATATGAGCCTTGCTCACACTAATTTAGAGGGCCTTGGTTGATTTTTTTTTGTGTGTGTGTGTGTTATCTCTGCTGGGTCTTACTCTTCCCACCTCCTCTTCCAAGGGGTTCTCTGAGCTCTGAAAGGAGGAAGTTTATGGCAACATCTTATCTATCTATCTATCTATCTATCTATCTATCTATCTATCTCTATCTATCTATCTATCTATCTATCTATTTATCTATCTATCTATCTATTTATCTCTATTTATTTATCTTTATCTATCTATCTATTTATCTATCTATCTATTTATTTATTTATTTATTTAGTTTTTTGAGACAGGGTTTCTCTGTGTAGCTTTGTGCCTCTTCTGGAACTCACTCTGTAGCCCAGGCTGGTCTCTAACTCACACTTCCGCCTGGCTCTGCCTCCCAAGTGCTGGCTGGGATTAAAGGCGTGTGCCACCACCAGCTGGCTGAGACATCCCATTTAGGGCTGAGTATTCTAAGGTCTCTCTCTGCATAATGTCTGGGTCTCTGGAAACATAGCATTTGATGGGCAGATCTTCATGGACTGATTATTCAAACAGTTGTTCAGACATCATCTAGTAGGATTAGAAAGAAGGACTTAAGTAATGTTATAGCACGTTTGTTGTAAATTCAGCTGTACTATTTTAGAGGCAGCCAGTGAGTAAGTGTAGGTACTAACAGAGTGGTTGGAATGGAATGTGAGACTTGCACCTACGAGAAATTTTGATGTTAAGATTTGATTACTGACTGAATTCAGAGAAAGGAGAAAAAGAAGTTCCAGCTGATCCTATACTTTGGCCCCACAGGATTATAATAATGGTAGGTATATTATCAAAAGTAGGGAAGGGAAAAGCTGACCTACTTTGTTTATGGGGATCACCACATTGTAGAATCTGACCTAAGCATGATCCATGGGAGATGTCTTAGGAGCCAAAACCAACAAGATGCAGTTTTTACAGGGAAAAATGTAAATTCCTGCATTTAGATTAAGACAGGGGTTCATTGCACAAGCTCAGGATGTGGTTTATATGCTTGACAGTTAGCATAGGTTTGTTGTTGTTCTTGGCCATGGGGTGTAGTTTATGCACAAGTAATGTGCCTCATTGCCAGTAATGTATGACATGTTAGACTACATTAATGAAAGTATACTCTTCTGCCCAAAGATTCCACCATCCCCAGCGTTTGTGTCATGGATTAATTGTCTTTGTCACCCTAGGCACTGTGTTTTCTGAAAGGAGCATTCACAGTGATTAGAAAGTGGCCAGTATGGTCAAAGGGTCTGGAAACTATGTCCTAAGGAAAATAAATGGTTAAGGAAAAGATGGATCAAATTTAAAGAGTACAATAACAATTCTTCAAAAAAATTAAATACTATGTAAGAGGAGTGGGAATAAAACTATTGTTTATGGTTGCTGTGGGAAGAACTGGGTAAGGGGTACAGAGAGCTAGAGCTTAATCATAAAAAAATAACAGATGGGCCAGAGACATGGTTCAGCAAGTGAAGGTGCTTGCCTCTAAGTCTGAAAGCCCGTTTGATCCCTGAGATTCATGTAGTAGAAGGAGAGAAATGACTCCAGCTAGTTCTCCTCTGACTTCCACAATGACTCTGTGGCATGTGCACCCTCCCCTGATTAATTAAGTATACTACACAATTAAAAAATAATGGATGGAAGGTAGATATTAATGGCAAAGAGCTAGTTGTTGCATGTTGTGATCACTGGGAAGGTATATATTTTCCCTTGCATGTATGGTAGACTAGGTGACTTACACAAGTTCTTTCTAATTGTTAGATGCACTAATTTCCACACAATGTGCTAACAAGAAATAGGAAATTGGCAATGCTATCACTTGGGGATTGGAACCAGATCGGACTGCAGAGAGAATACCAGTAGAACGTCCTTCTGGAGATAATATTGAAGTAGTATAAACCGAAGAACATACAATTGTTTGCCTAAAATGCTTCTTTAGGAACCATATGTAGGATCAGCTTTGTTAATGGACCCCTAATTTTCCACTTCACACAACTCCTTTACAAAGAAACCTCTCCCCATGACCCTAGTCCAACTCCAAGTTAGTCAGCATCATGTTGCCCTGTTTTCTTTTTTAGCAGTTAATATGAAGAGAAATGAATTAGGTTCCCTCCCTCCCCTCCCCCCCTCCCCCCCCCCCAGACAGGGTTTCTCTGTAGCTTTGTAGATCCACCTGCCTCTGCCTCCCGAGTGCTGGGATTACAGGCGTGTGCCACCATGCCCGGCTAGTTTTTTTTTTTTTTTTTTTAACTTGTGATCTGGCCTACAACATTAGATTATAAGAATTCTTGAGTATCTTTTTTTTTTTTTTTTTTTTAATTTATTTATTACGTATGCACTGTTCTGCCTGCATGTACCCCTGCAGGACAGAAGAGGGCACCAGATCTCATTATAGATGGTTGTGAGCTGCCATGTGGTTGCTGGGAATTGAACTCAGGACCTCTGAAAGAGCAGTCAGTGCTCTTAACCTCTGAGCCATCTCTCCAGCCTGAGTATCTTATTCATGACAACACGGCTAGCATCCAAGAGAGTAACAAAGAGCAAATAAGTCCAAAGTAAATACAAGTGAACTAATGAAACAGCTAGGCGGTGAGGCATTTTTCAACCATAGTTCAATCCTTGACTTAGTCTTTAGAATTTTATATATAATTTTAATTATGCTGAACCTTAGCATATCTTCATGGAGACAGAGCATGTTTGTTGCTGCCTGACATCTAGGAGATGGTTACAAATTTAAAAGCAGCTAATGTCATCCTTTTGGGATGGTGGTGCACACATGTAATCCCAGACATGGGAAGCTGAAGCAGGTGTTACAATGATTGGAGACCAGCCTGGTCTACATTTTTATAGGTCAGTCGGCTACAGAATGAAATTTTCACAAAAAATGAAACAACAAAACTTGCTTTTTTTTAAAAAAAAAAAAAATCTATTTTTGAGGTCATAAATTATTTCTCCTCTTTCCTCCCTCCAACCCCACCCACCCAACCCCCTTACTGTCTCTCATATTCATGGCCTCTTTTTTTGGTTAGTAAAATCACACACACACACACACACACACACACACACACACACACACACAAACACACAGAGTGCATGTGTAGAAGGCAACTTGGGGGAGTCCTCTCCCCTACCACCTTGTGGACTTGGAAATTGAGCTCAGCTTGGCATACTTTTCAGCAAGTGTCTTTACCCAGGACCATCTCATTGGTCCTTGTTAATAATAGTGAAATTGTCTCAAAAGGTGTCTATTAGTCATTGTTTTTGCTCTTTTGTTTTCTCCACAGGTCACTCCTACAGACTTTATTTCCCAGGACTCCCCCTGCTATCACAGTCACTAATGAATTTTGTGTTGCTACATCCAGTAGTTATTTCTTATGCTTTGATTTCATTTCACCTTCCCCTGGGATTTGACTCACACCTTTCTTTTCAGAAGAGTTTTCATTTTCCCCATGAATTTATTTTTGAAAGCCTTAGACACAGATGTCTGTAATTTACTAAGGCAGTTCTCTTGGGGGAATACACATATGTATGTATGTATGTATGTATGTATGTAGATGGAGGGAATGGAGCTGCTAAGTCAAGGAAGAGTCCAGGGCAAAGGTGTGTGGTGAGAATGAGTTATGCTAGTAATATAAAATTAACACAACTGCAGACTCTCTATCACATCTTTCCCCTCAAATTGCTAATATATTTTAACCCTAACTTCAAAATAAGTTGGCTAATATGTCAACAATATTCTCAATAATATTCCTGCAACTTGTACTCATGATCACATTCAAAAGATTCTACACTATGGCCAAGTTGGTTTTATCCCAGGAATGCAAGATTGG
The DNA here is from genome assembly GCF_903995425.1 of Onychomys torridus. Lineage (NCBI taxonomy): Eukaryota > Metazoa > Chordata > Mammalia > Rodentia > Cricetidae > Onychomys > Onychomys torridus. The sequence continues at coordinate 16,787,186 of NC_050444.1, read as the reverse complement.
TTCAGAAATTATCCAAATCAGTAAATAAATATAGCACAACACATAAACATAGAAATCACATGACCATCTTAATAGATGCAAGAAAGGCCTTTGACAAAGTTCAGTATCCTTTCGTGATAAATGCTCTGAACAATCCAGGACTACAAGGAACATATCTTAACATATTAAGAGTTATATACAAAAAACTATATCTGCTATTATGAACAGAGAAATGGAATTTCTTCTAAATTCAGGAGTGAGACAAGGACATTTACTTTTATTCTTATTCAATATAGTGCTCAAATACTTTTTAAAATTATTATTGTTATCTCACAGTGTGGCCCTGACTGGTCTGGAACTCACTGTGTAGATCAGGCTAGCCTCAAACTCACAGTAATCCACCTGCCTTAGCTTCCCAAGTGCTGGGATTAAGGGAGGTAAGCCACCATTCTTGGCCTAGTGCTTGAAATCTCAACAGAGCAATAAACAAGAGAAAGAAATCAAAGAGATACAAAAAGAAGAGGAAAAAGTGAAAGTATTATTATTTTTATGACATGATCCTATCCTTTAAATATCCTTAATGACTGACTCCTCCAAAACCTTCTTAGGAACTGATAAACACTTGCAGTGAAGGAAATAATTATCAGTGAAGATATATAGGTTACTATAAAATTTCTTCTCTAACTACATCAAACATAGGATAACATCTAAAGCACATAAAGAACTGTAAAATCAAACACCAAAACACCAAGTCTAACCAGTAAGTGACTGATAAACTGAACAGACACTTCTCAAAAGAATAAACACAAATGGTCAATAAATATTTGGAAAATCTTTAGAAGTATGGAAATAAAGGCTGCTCCATGAGTTCAGCTCACCTCATTCTGAATGGCTATCACTAAGAAAACAAGACCGAACGCTGGCAAAGATGTGGGAGTACTGATTCACTGTTGGTGGGAGTATAAAATGGTGTAGCCAGTATGGAAACGAGTATAGAGGGTTTTCAAAAAAGTGAAAACAAATAGCTCATGTCTCTGCTGTATCACTACTTGATATATACCCGCCAAGACTGTAAGTAAACACAGCACGGAGGAATTGCACATCTATGGTGATTGCTGCATTATTGACAAGAGTTTTAAAAATGGAACTATCAGTCATTAACTGATAAATGGATAAACAAAATGTGTTGCATACACAATGGAGTTTTATTTATCCATAAAGAAACAAGGAATCATGACATTTTCAGAGGTATAAGTGAAACTAGAGATTATTATTTAAGTGAAGGAGGCAGCCTAAGAACACAATTTCTCTCATATGCAGAATCTAGGTTTGTGTGTGTGTGTGTGTGTGTGTGTGTGTGTGTGTGTGTGTGTGTGTGACTGAGAGAAGACTATGAGAGAAGAGCAAGTTGTAAGGAAGGAGCAGCTGGGTTGGGGAGAAGGTAATAAAATACATGTGAAATAGAAGAGGGGGACAGATGTGCCAGAACCGGAAATAACAAAGGAGGGCTGGAGAAGGCTGAGGGCTGTGGGGAAGAGGGATGAATAAGAATAATTAATGTGATGTACATGCTTGAAATGTCATAATGATATTACTTTGTGTGCTAGCCTAAGAAAATGGATAAAAATAATGTCTTTATGTTGTCTTAGGTTCTATAGATCTCAGCAGAGTCTTAACTTACTGCCTTTCCCATTTAGAGGTTGATAATGTACAAATAACTTAAATCTCTATGTTGACAGTTGACATTACTAAATCTGGGAAACAACCAGTTAGAAGAAGTTCCCGAAGAGATGAAATACCTTATGTCCCTGAAGAAGCTTCATTTATTTGGAAACAGGATTTGTAGATTTGCTCCTGGAGCCTGTGGTAAGTTAGTTAAGGAATGCTATAGCATTGCATTTAACTCCTTGAGTTTAATAATTTGACACAGAAATGAAAAAGAATCCCATCCACTGTACAGAGATTAAGGAATTTCTGAAGCAAAACTTTTCAATGTTTTTAAAAAAATACACTTTTCGAAATTCTCATACATGAATACAATGCGCTTTGATCAAATCCATCCTCCATGTTTTCTCCTCCAGCCCCTTGTGTTTTATAACCATATCCCCACTGGGCAGCATAGATAGATTCACCAAGGTCACAAGCCTGTCCTAAAGCTAAGTCAACTGTAAGCTTTTTTTAGGATTATGATAGACAAAATGGCTTTTTTTTTTTTTTTTGAGAAAAACCACATGACATGAGACAAAACCGATTCACAGGATATCCAGTTCATGAATAAACTGTTTGTCTTCTGTTAGTATTTTTTAATATTTTGAATTGGGTGCCATAATTTTCAAGTTGGAGCATCGGGAAAAGCAGTCTAGATCTCTGGCCCTTTGTTTGTTTCAAATAAAGATTAAGCCAAAATGTTTCATTCCTAAATGGGACCAATTTCCAGGAACTGGTTGCATGGTGGTAGCCCTGGATGATGAAACTTAGAGAAATCATGATTAATGGAGGAACCTGTCAGTGAGAACTTTGTCATGCTAGTGGCAGTAGTTGTAGGGTGACTATACTTGACTGGAAAATAGAGCCAGTTGGTTCAAAAGAAAGGTTGTGGCAAGACAGAGACAGAAAGGCTGTAGGTGTGAAAGCTGAGGGAAGCTTTGGTGAGAAAGTGGACTACATCCCGGATCTGCCTTTTAGTTCTCAGGTCCAGTTTGTGGTGAGCTTGCTTCTATTCTTTGTCCTCAGATGCTGTGGCTTTGGTTTGTAACATGGGATACATTTTCTCTTTTTGCCTTAGCTAGAAAGCATCTGTCTTCAGCAACCAACAGAACCATGGCCAAGGCAAGAATCCAAAAGGAACTCAAAGGTGTATAAAAAGACTAAAACTTTTTCCTGCCAGATGGCTAAATGACATATTATTTTCTAACAGATGGCTTACAAGAGTTGATTCTGCTTAATCTGAATTACAATCAACTTAAGAGTCTTCCTGAAGAAATTGGCAGGTAATTTATTTATAGTGAGGCTTGGTTAAACATTACATCTCTTTCCTTACCCAAACTCCATCCCATTCCTTTGATGGTGTTAGGCCTAGCATCAAGTAGTCAGGGGTAGAGGTGGTTACAAATAGCAGAGGAAGATTAGAAGTATGAAGTAAGCCACAGAAGTTTTTTTCTTTTTCTTTGGTGTGTATATGGCGTATGCATGTGTGGGCACGTGTATGGTAGTATGCGTAGAGACTACAGTCTGGCATCAGGATATCTTCCTCAGTCTCTTTCCTCTTTATTTATTGACATAGGGTCTCTCACTGGACCTGGAGCTCATCCTTTGTGTTTAACTGGGTGGCAGCAAGTCCCAGGGATCTGCCTATCTCTGACTGCTAGCTCTGGGATTACAGACATGTGTCACCATGCCAGGATGGAGGAGGTCCACACTCAGGTCATCATGCTTGCAGAACTAGCATTTTACCAAAAATAACCATCGCCCAATAACTAAGTTTAAGCAAATAATTCTTGAGCTACTTTGAGAAATGAGAAATAGTGGGTGATATAAGAGTAAAGTTGGAGTATAAAACAGAAGACTTTAAGGTGATGCTATTGATAGGCCAGCTCAGTTCTTGGAGCTTGCTCCATCACAGATTGGGGACATTAAATTTTATTTCACCAATGTCATAAACCATTTTGAGTTTGATGGGAAAAGCTCATATAAAAGCAAAGGATTTAAAATTACGATGTCATTTTCATTAAATAAAAACCAGCACATTTTATTATTATTAGCAACAACCAAAACATGTCACTTTCCCTTATCCTGCACATCTGCGCAGACAGATCATTATAGTGTTTCTGCAGCCAGCTGAAGGCCTTGTCCTTCTGAGCTCGTGGGCACTCTTGAGCTGTTTCTCTGACAGATGGAGAGAGCTCTGCTCAGGTTGACGTTGGAGATTCTTCATTGCATATTGAACAGGAACATATGCACTACAAAGTAAGAGCAACTAGAGGCTTCAGAGAAAAAGTGACCCTGCTAGCAGTCCTCAGCACAGGACTGTCTGTCCACAAAGTCTAATGTGTTCCCATTCACTTGTCTATACTTCTTTCCAAATCCTTTTAGAGGGGCCAGTACTTTAAGTAGAATAAATAGAAAAAAATGAACAGGGGCTGGAGAGATGGCTCAGGGGTTAAGAGCACTGGCTATCTTCCAGAGGACCTGAGTTCAATTCCCAGCAATCACATGGTGGCACTCAACCATCTATAATAGGATCTGATTCCCTCTTCTGGCTTGCAGGTATACATTCAGAGCACTCATACATAAGATATAAATAAATGAGATTAGAAAAAAATGAACAATCTCATGTCTGTAGAAGAGAAATACGTATGATAACTAAAATGCCAGTAGTTGCTTGCTTTTCCATGGTTTTAACTTACCAATCAATTGATGTATGTACTGACATTGATACAGTGAACAGAAAAAGATATATTGAAGAGAACTGGTAACTCAGGTTCAGAATATAACTTTGCAACTAGCCTTGTGACCATGGACTAGCTAGCTAGTTAACTGCCCTAGATCTCACTTTCCGCCCCTTGTGATGTGAGATTTTGAGTAGCTGAACTTGAAAGCCCTTGCGTCGGCGATATGACTCCACAGTTTGAGAAGCTGTGTTTGGAGCTGGGTGCACACCATTTGGAGATGCATGCAGATGAAAGGTTATATACGGAAAATGAAAGGATGGCTTTCATTAGAAAAAGTGGGCTCCTAAACCTGTGGGCCATGTGGTTCTTATAGCTAGCTCTAGCTGGGAAACCTATTTCAAGGTGCTGGTAGGTGCTATATCTGCTACGAACTCACTTCTTTTTTATTATTATTATATTTGTGTTTTAATTTTACATATCAGCCATGGGTTCCTCTCTCCTCCCCTCTCCTGCCCCCGCCTTCCCCCCAGCCCTTCTCCCCCATTCCCATCTCCTCCAGGGCCAAGACTCCCCTGGGGATTCATTTAAACCTGGTGGATTCAGTACAGGCAGGTCCAGTCCCCTCCTTCCAGGCTGAGCAAAGTGTCCCTGTGTAAGCGCAAGGTTCCAAACAGCCAGCTCATGCACTAAGGACAGGTCAGGGTCCCACTGCCTGGGTGCTTCCCAAACAGATCAAGCTATTCAATTGTCTCACTTATCCAGAGGGCCTGCTCCAGTTGGGGGTTCCACAGCTTTTGGTTCAAAATTCAAGCTGGATAACAGACGAACTCACTTCTTGATTCATAGAATGGTTCTTTTTTTCCCTGTGTGACCTCGCAAGGTAGAATAAGTAAGATAATTTTGGGGGACTTCTTTGATTAAGGTGATAATTTCATTTAAGAAGACGCCACCCACAAGACCTCCGAAAAGTCCAGTTTCACAGTTCTATGTAGGAACTGGTTAGGGCAGGAGGGCCCAAACAGGTCCCAGCACTGTCATTCCCCAGAACCAGACACTGTGGCTGTGCACATTGAATCAAGTAATGTGACTTCCTTTGTTCAGTGCTTTGTTCCTTTTAATCAGAATTTTTGGCTGTTTGATTCTTTAAATTTCTAAATTTTGAAATTTTAAATTCTTAACTTCTACACAAAAAAGAAGCTGTCTTTTTGAATCTACATGTCTTTATCAGTACTACAAACATTTTTTTCTTCACATGAGTATGATATAATTCTTTTAATTAGAGCCTCTTACATGTTTTCAGGTCTCCTGTGTCTTTTGTTAAACATTTTCTTATTTTATATATGTTTTTATTATTATGTCATCATAAATGACATTTATTAAGTCTTTTCCATCCAATTATTTATGGCTACATGTAGAGATTATAATAGGTTTTTGTACTCAATACTATTTTGTACAAAATTTTGTATGTGTTCTCTCTCTAATTTTAGTACCTTAAAAGTTTTAAAATGTGATTTTATTCTTGAAGGGGCCAGTGTTTTTATATTTTTTATTAGATTACAGTGAATTAGGTTTCATTATGGAAGTTTCTCAAGCAAAATTTGGTTTTGTTAGTTTTCCCTGCATTTCCCTGTCTCTTACACGCCTTTCCACATTTTCTGTCTCTCCCTACTGTCTCCTAAACTGTTTTGTCCAGCAGGGCAGACTTAGTGGTCAATCCATCTTTGCATCTTCTGCAACAATTTAGCATTACACTCATTTCCACTCCCCTCTCTTTCTTTCCTTTACTTTGTAGTTGTTGTTGAGACATCAGTGTAGCCTTGGCTGGCCTGGAATTCACCATGTAGACCAGGCTGGCCTTGAGCTAACAGGGGCCCACTTCCCTCTTCCTCCCTAGTTGTTGGGAATACAGACATGAACCACCACATCTGGCAGAATTCTCTTTTGATTAAATCTAGATATTACATAAGTTTCTGATTACAATTTATTTTTAAAAATTAGGTTACTCCAAAGACCTTTATTTTCAGTAGGTTCCAAACACTTGATAGGATTCAGAGGGGTTCCAAGAAAAAAAATGACATTTAATAAGTGGCACTTTTACAATGGACTTTCTTTGTCCAGTGAGGTTGAGTCACACTCTTCACTTGTTTTTTGTTTTAGGCTGAGGAATCTTACCTACCTAAGCATCAATCATAACCAGCTCACCATGATCCCTACAGAGCTTTGCTCCCTTGCACATCTTTCTGGATTGCATCTTAACTACAATCAGCTCACGTGCATCCCTGAAGAGATTAAGCTTTTGTGCAATCTTCAGCAGCTTTTTCTGGTCAAGAATAACATTGAAGTTTTGCCAGAGGTAAAGAAAAGAAGGCCACTCGTTTTATTATTGTTGCTGTTGGCAAAGAACTCGTTTAACGTGACGGGAACTGGTTATATACCATTGTTCGTTTTAGCCTGCATTATAAATGATAACGCACTTAAAAGTTCATTTGTTTTGATAAAGAAAGAGGCATGAATCATTTTCTAATACATTATGAATTATGTGTCTGTGTACACATGTGTATGAATGTATATTTTCTGTTTATATTTGTGTTACATTCCTCTTAGGCTCTATTTTAATTTCTCTAAAGAGGTTTGGGGGATATGAAAAGAACCCTTTGAATTAAGAGATGGATCTAGCTGGGCGGCGGTGGCACATGCCTTTAATCCCAGCACTTGGGAGGCAGAGGCAGGCGGATCTCTGTGAGTTCAAGGCCAGCCTGGGCTACAGAGTGAGTTCCAGGAAAGGTGCAAAGTTACACTGAGACACCCTGGGTTGAAAAACCAGAGAGAGAGAGAGAGAGAGACAGAGAGAAAGAGAGAGAGAGAGAGAGAGAGAGAGAGAGAGAGGAGAGATGGACTTAGGACTTCTGAAGTGTAGTCTTAACATAAAACTGTCACTGCTTTTGTGATAGTTGAAGTAAAAATAGTCTCTGGATTTGAGTGTGTGTATGGATAAACAGTTAAATGAACAGAAACAGCATGAGACAGCTTTGAGTTTTGTAAAGAAAGCTTCTTTTTACTTTTAAAAGATTGCTTTCATGAAATTGATTCAATGGGTGGAAGTAGATATTGGGACAATTACTACTTAGAAAAACATTTGAATCATAGACTTATTAAATATAGATGGATATTTCTTGCTGTTACAGAAAGAAGACCATTAGGTCTGTGAGCTGGTCATAATGACATCAGCATTTAAAAATCCAACAAAGAATTTCAGAATTCATAAAAGAAGGCATACATTTAAGAAGTGGAGTGGCCAGGCAGTGGTGGCTCACGCCTTTAGTCCCAGCACTCAGGAGGCAGTACCAGGTGGATCTCTATGAGTTCAAGGCCAGCCTGGGCTACCAAATGAGTTCCAGGAAAGGTGCAAAGCTACACAGAGAAACCCTGTCTCAAAAAACCAAAAAAAAAAAAAAAAAAAAAAAAAAAGAAGAAGAAGGGGAGTGAGAGTGCTAGCATATGAACTAATGTGTCACTTCTCAAAGCATTCTACTGAAAGCCTAAGTCCCCATATTCCTTTGTGGCTTTATGTGGCCTAAGATGCTCATGTACTGAGTGAGTGATTCATAACTTTAGTGTGATGGAACGGGAAGTGGCAGCATTGTGAGGAAATTAGGTCATGAGAGTGCATTCCTCATGAATGAAACTATCATCCTTATTAAAGAGGTTCCAAAATTAAATATGCTAGTACACACCTGCAAACCAATAGTCAGGATCAAAAATTCTGAAGCATCCTCAGTTACATGATGAGATGGAGGCCAGCCTGCTGGCGTACATAAGACTGTATCGTAAGCAACCAAACAAAGCCAAACCAAATCGAACCAAAACAAAGCATCTTGAGAGACTTCGTAGGGACAAAGAGCTCTTTCCATCATGTGATGGCATAGCAAAAAGTTGGCAGTTTCCAACCAAAAAAGAGCACATCATAGTTCTGCTGTGCTGACACCCTGACCTTAGTCTTTTTCAGGTGAGACTACATTGCTATTGTTTGTAAGGTTTGCTATCAGTAGTTTTCTGTTATAGAAGACCAACTTATCTCCCCTCCTGGAAATTTACAAAATATATTCACATATTAAAAGTACAAGTCCAAAATAGCCAAACGAATGGAAGCACATGAATTATGAACTAAAGGCTGTGGAGCCCCCAACTGGATCAGGCCCTCTGGATAAGTGAGACAATTGAATAGCTTGAACTGTTTGGGAGGCCCCCAGGCAGTGGGATCCAGACCTATCCTTAGTGCATGAGCTGGCTGTTTGGGACCTTGGGCTTACACAGGGACACATGCTCAGCCTGGAAGGAGGGGACTGGACCTGCCTGTACTGAATCTATCAGGTTTAAATGAATCCTCAGGGGAGTCTTGGCCCTGGAGGAGATGGGAATGGAGGGGAGGGGCTGGGGGGGAAGGTGGGGGTGGGAGGGGGGAGTACAGGGGAACCCATGGCTGATATGTAAAATTAAAACACAAATATAATAATAATAATAAATGCCCCACCCCCCCAAAAAAGTACAAGTCCAGAAGCCAAGCTTCTTAACTTTGTTAAAATTTCCTGAAACAATGCCTTGGCATTTGCGTTGGTCCTAGTGGGCAAATGAAAATTGTTAAAAATTTCAGTGTAATTCAGATTCTCCTTAGTCATGAAGAATGCCAACCTTTAGCTTGGTGCCTACTGTATAGTTTGGCTGTGTTTGCTTTTCTCTGTCTAGCATCTTTTTCTTTTTGTTTTTATACTGGTATTGTGCTACAGACTTGTAAATTCCTTCCCCTGTAAGTCTTTGAGGCTTGCTTAGTATTGTCCCGTCCCACTATTCAGGTCATCTAGCCAAATGAGAATAGTCCTTCACACTGGACGTTGTGATTTGCCGGTGAAAGACATAAGACTTAAACTAGATAAATGGGACAAGTTTGGTGTTTTGTTTTTGGATAAATGTAGTCTTTCTTCCTGCAAAACAGGAAGAATGAAAATCCACATCTAGGGACTAGAGAGATGGCTCAGTGGTTCAGAGCACTTGATGTTCTTACAGAGGACCCAGGTTCAATTTCCAGCACACACGTAGTAGTTCACAACCATGCATAACTCCATTTATAGGGGATCTGATGCCCTTTTCTGGTCTCTGTGGATAGTAAAAACATACATACACACACACACACACACACACACACACACACACACACACATATATATATATATACACACACACACACATACATACATGCACACACACATATATATATACACACACATACATACATACACACACATATATATATATATATACACACATACATACATACACACACACACACACATATATATATACACACATATATATATACACACATATATACATACATACACACACACATATACATATATATATATGTATATATGTTCTGAAAGAATTAAAAAAGAATTTTATATATTATCCCCTTCACCAGTCTTTTTTGGTCCTTTTCTGTTGTTTTAAAACTCTTCTCCTACAGTTCCATCCCAGAAACAGTGTTCTCTTTATGGAACAATTTCTGCCCAAGTCTGTTTCTTGACCTGGCATTTACAAAGATAGGAATCTAAAGTACATTCAGAACTGCAGACTCAGCATCTATTCCCAGAGACTGTAACTTGTGTTAGCATGCAATTAGAGATGAGGACTATTGGATATGGCTAGCAGATATACCATTTCCCTAGGGAGAGACTCTGCCACCAAAATAACAGCATTGCAGATCCGTGCCTGCCATCACTGAAGTCATTTAATAAATGATACCCTTCTTTTTCAATTTAAAACATTTTTCATGTTTTTAAGTTTTAAAACCCAAGTTTTCATTTGCTTGTTAATAGAAATACTAGAAATAAGATGTCCTATAACAACCATGTGGCTACTGTGGTAATACACAGTTGTGTTGACCATGTAGGTATAATCATGGGCTTTATTTCTTTTATGAGGAAAGGGCTGTGTTATCCTAGTATTAAGCAAAAGATAGATGTGCTATAAATTTTGGTGAAATTATTATTACAGAAAATATTTCAGGATTATAGCTGTTTTCTGTTTCACAGGGTCCTACTTTGATAATAGGTAGTGTCTAAGAGTCCTCACTGAATATTTAGGTTATTTGAGTTTGGTAACTCAGTTAATCTGCTTAACAATCACATTTATATATCATTTCTGTTTAGAAGAGGAGGAGAAATTAAAATCCAAAAAAAATCCAAAAAGATGCTTAGGAACTTGCCTATGACTACACTTAGTAAGAGTGAGACTTGGTTAAGACCTAGAAACAGTTAATTTAGAATATGGTATGTTGCTCTGCAGTGCTCAGAAGAAGTGAGGATTTGTAGATATTTGACATTCCATAGAGATGTCCTTGGGAAAGACTGTCTTGATGGAGGGATACCTCAATCAACTCTGAACTAAATGTTAATACTTGCAATTTTATATTAAAAACTCTCTTTTGTCTTTTGACACAGGGACTTTGTCATCTTAAAAAACTAAGAATCCTGGACATAGCTGGAAATTTTATTCAGATATTTCCAGCAGGTGTAAGTATAGTCAATTTTTACAACAATTAAAAATCATCCTGTTTGTACTATTGGGAATTGAAAATACAAGCAGCCAGTAAAAGCTGTGGTAATTGGAGCCTTGATTTGTACAATGACTCAAAGATTTTCTTTGTTTTAGAATTTCAAAACCCATTCTTTCTCATCCTTTTCCTTGTGCCTGCTGAGCTTGCTTGAACTAAATGAATGCTGATTGTTATCATAAATATTTAATCTATCAGTTATGATTAAATTCTTTGGTTGTTACATACTACTTTTGGTCACCTCTGAGTTTTTGAAGAGATTTCTTTCCTGGACAAAGAACTTTATCCTGTGTGGTTTACCCAGAGGTGACCTATAAAAATGCACTGAATTTTGACTGTGTTTTATTTTAAATAAAAGAGACAGTGCGTTTTGGTAATTTCCAACTTTGGGTAAAGAAGTAGTTATTTTTCATATTGCATTTTTATATCCAAATGAACATGCTGGAGCATTTAAGGAAACAATTGCAAGTCCGGTAATCTAGAAAGTATTCAGTAAATATCTGTGGATCCACTATCTTTTTTCTTATTGATTGACTCAAAGTGTAGTTTTCAGACATTTTAATGTAACAAAAATAATTTATACTGAAAAGGATAAAAATATGAAATAGTGAGTTCAAAATATGCTTTAGAAAAATACATGCTATATTCTGATTGTGGTAAAATACATATTATAAATTCCTTATCTTTTTAAAATTAATTTATTAGTTAATTATTTTGTAGTCCAAACAGTTTCCTGTCCATCCCTTCTTTCATCCATCCCTTCTCTCATCTCAGTCCCCTCTCCCCAATCCACTTTTCTTCCTTACTCTTCAGAAAAGGGCAGAAAGCCTTATGTTTTAATGGGCCACCATCGTCACAGTCCGTTGATATGGTCCATTACCACCACTTACCTCCAGAACTTACTCTGTTACCTTACCAATTAAAGGGTATCATTAGATAAATTCCCAATTAGAAAAGTTTCTAATTCTCTTGTTAGCATCTACCACGGCATTTCAGAATGAGACATTTCTCTTTCTTTTGGAAACACCATTCTACTTTCTGTCTCTGTGAATTTGATTACTTTGTGCATTCCACAGAGGTAGAATTAGCTGATATTTGTCCTTTTGTTTATTTTGCTTGTTTTATTTAGCACGGTATCCCTCCAGTTCACCCCTGCTATAAAGAGTTGGGTTATTACTGGGGGTGTTTCAGTCTCTTTCTTACTGTGAGCAGGGCTGCTGCGAACATTGCACGAGCTTTTGTTCACTAAGTTCTGGTTTGTCCTTTCAAGACTGAGTTATACAGTCCTTCCCTAAACTCTTCTCTGTTGCTGTGTCACACTTCCAGCATTTCCACAGACTAATCCAGTCTAAGTAACCCTACACAGGCATGCCTCAAAGCTTGCTTTTTGGGTGATTCTAGAGCCTATAAATTGGTAATAAATGTTAACCACCACATCTCACATTTTTATTTTTTAAAGATGTACTATGTTATAACAAATTTATGGTTTCAAATTATAGGAAAGACTTGGTAAAGACTCCATGATTTTCTTCCTACTGTGGGTCTTGAGTTAACTCTGTGCACAGTGTGATACAAGCCTAACTGCCAGAGCACCCTTCTGGTGTCACTTCTGTCGTGGTGCCACTGTAGCACAGACCATGTAAAGGAATAACTCTTTTCAAGTCTACCTTGATGTTACAATGTGAACTTCACTATCAGACAAATCTTGAGTTTCAACGTAGTCTTATTTATTAAATGAACAATACTAAATTATGTTTTTCAACTACAGTCCGCATCCACCTTGGTATTGCCATTAATTCACAGTTTCTTCTAAAAAGAGACTCTATATCAACAATTTTGTTTGAACATCCTTGCTTCCAATAATTTTAGCATGACTTTGATATTATGTATGCCAGATTCACTTTCAGAAATTTCTGTAAACTCTCTGAAATAAGATGGTATACAAAACTTGTCTGAGTTTTGTTCCCAATTATTTGCTTCAGAATTTTCAAAATGATTTTCCTTTCTAAATCAGTAATGATTTTCTACAAATTATTGGTGCAAAATCAGTTTTCTGTGTTAAAGAGGTGGGGCAAACTGATGGAACACATGGCAAATGCAGAGCTAAATCACTGGCTGTCGTATAGTTCCAAGTGTTGCAGAGTTCAGTTTCAAAGTAAGGCAAGTGAACGTGACCAACAACTAAGACTGAGTAGTGTAAGCATGATGGATATGGACTTTGTTTGGAGTCATGTGTACATTATCTTAAATCCCTAAGTTCCTATTTACAAAACTGTGATTTCAGACAAGTCGTTAAGTTGCCACTTAAAACCACTCACCTCATGAGCATATTAAATTGGTAAATGATTATAAACTGTTTTATAAATAGTGTCAAAAGAATAGAGATTACTTTGACAATGAATTATATGTGAAACATGGTAATATTGAAGTAGTGGTTGGTAATGCACAGTACAGCAATTATAGTGATCATTCACAATCTACAGATGATAATAGGAAGCAGTAACTTTTTGAAGGATGTGCTTTAAAACATGTTTTGCTATAAAATATTGGAAGACAGGAAAAATGGAAGAGCAAAGTGAAAGTCATGTGTCTGCTATTTTGAAGTACACTGAACTCCAGCAATACTGGAATTGTATCCTGTAGAATAGATTTAAATAATTTATTTTACTGCTTTTCTTTTAAAGATAATCTTCATTTGAGCTTTATGCTGTTTCATGCTATAAAATTTGGTGTGCAACTTAGAAAATGCTGTTATTTTACAGTGGTGTATGATTTTTATTGAGTAGCTTTTAAATATTTGAAGCTGATTTTTTTAGATTTACCTATTTTATGTCTATGAGTATTTCGCCTGCATGTCTCTCTCTGTGGACTGTGTGTGTATCTGGTGCCTTTGGTGGTCAGAAGAGGGTGTCAGACCCCATAGAACTGGAGTTATGAAGATCTGTGAGAAGCCATGTGGGTGCTGGGAATTGATCCCGGGTTCTCTGTAAGAACAAGTACTGTTAACTGCTGATCTATCTCTCCAGTCCCTCACTCCCCCAAAGCTGTTATTTTAAATCAGGCATTATTATACAAATAAGAATGTTAACGGGAAACCTGATTACAAGTGTGTGCTGCTGTAACCTGCTTAGCATTTTTCTGGTTATAGGAGTAATTTGGGACTGAGGATGTAGTAGAGTTGGTGCTCATAGCATGCATGAAGCCTTGGTTTGATTCCCAGCACTTCCTAAACCTGTATGTTGGAACATGCCTGTCATGCTAGTGGAGCTAGGACAATCAAACATTTGAGGTCATCCTTAGCTGCAAAGTAAGCTTAGGCCAGCCTGGAATTCAGGAGATCTTGTCAAACAAAAGCAAAAAGAAAAAAAAAGTAAAGCAATAATAAAAGCAATCATCATTTAAAAGGTATATATATATATATATGTGTGTGTGTGTGTGCATGTGCGTGTGTGTGTGTGTGTGTGTGTGTGCGTGTGTGTATGTGTGTGTGAGTGTGTGTGTGTGTGTGTGTGTGTGTGTGTGTGTGTGTGTGTGTAGCAACAATCACTGAAAACAGGCTATGCATTTGAAAGAGAGCAGGAGTGGTGTATGGGAAGGTTTGGAGGAAGGGCAGGGAAGGGGAAAATGTGTAATCATAGTATAACCTCAAAAGATAAAACAAATAATTTTTGAAAGTTATATAAGATCATAAATTATAAAATGTATGGTGCCTTTAAGTTTATCTTTCAGTGACAATATGTTATTTTCTTCTAGTATTTAATTTTGACATATTTACTTTGGAATAAAATTAAAATTGTATGTCATGGAAGAGTGTATCTTTTTAACTTAACATTATATATTTGAATACTTCCCCTCAAATACTGTATTTAAGATAATTGATTTTAATTATTGGATAATTTTTATATACTTTTATTTATTGGAATAGATTGGAATGAGTAAGCCTCTGATTAAAGATTATCTGAAATTGGGCGTCTTTTATTTTAATCTTTCTTTGAGAGAGTGAGATTTCCAGAATGTGGCCCATGATGCACAGTGGACAACCTGTGGAACACTGGCAATTATAGGAATGGCTGGTTTAGTAGTTTCCTGTGCTTACCATAACTTGAACTAAAGGTCACATGTGTCTATTGTTTCTTCTTAGCAGCGTACAAGTCCTTGGACTTTTGTCCACCCTGATTCAGTATGACTTCATCCTAGCTAATTACATCTTCAAAACTCTGAGACATGCTGTTTCTGGGGTGAATGCTACTATTGGAACCAGTATACTTTTGTAGAACATAAAACTTAATATTGGTCTGTAACAGATCTGTCCTGTGTGAGGAGAGTTTAGTTTAGCTAGCCTTTGTTGAGTGTCTCCTCTGAGATTCTTCTCATCAGAGGGTTTCCAGCACCCATGTTTGGCAATTCTGGTGTTGCTGGTCTCTGGCAGCCTCTGTACTAGTATGTGTATATCCCTGAACATATACATAATTAAAAATGAAATCATTTTTGAACTGATTTTATTGCCTGATTATTTTAAATTTATTTAGTGTTTGTACATGAGCCACCCACGTGTGAAGGCCAGGGACAACTTTGGGAGTTGCTGCTCTCTTTCAACTGTGTGGGTTCCTAGGATCTAATTCAGGTCATCAGACTTGGCAAGTGAGTATGTTACTCACTGAACAATTTTGCTGGCCCCCTCATAATAAAATAAATCTTAAAATGGAATTCCCACCTTCATAAAGTTCTAGGGAGACAAATGAACAATGATGCATATTGTTTGTATGGAATTTGGTCTTCATGTTGGGTCTTGGAGAGCTCATAAAAGCAAGAAATACAGACATTTAAAGATAGAAATAATGAAGAAGTGGACATTAGCTTGAAAAGAGAAAGTGGGCCAGGTAGGTAGTAATTCATTACAACTTCAAAATAATGAAGGAAAAAATGGCCAGATGCACTTAAAACTTTTGAGAATGAGGAAGGAAAAATATTGTTACTGATAACTTTGGATAGGGTATCAATGGGACTGGTAAGAGGTAAGAGCTACCAATATCTCTTTCCATATTCTAAAAGAAATAGAAAACCCTGTCTCTAAAGCAGTTGTGGCTCAGTCCTTTCAATGAGGAGAGAAGTGAATTCTTGAGATTTTTATTTCTTTTCGAATAATTTTTTCTTGTATTTTTTCTTTTTTAAAATTTGTTGTATTTGTGTTTTAATTTTACACATCAACCATGGGTTCCCCTGTCCTCCCCTCTCCTGCCCCCCGTCCCCATCTTCCCCCAGCCCCTCCCCTCCATTCTCATCTCCTCCAGGGCCAAGACTCCCCTGGGGACTCATTTAAACCTGGTGGATTCAGTACAGGCAGGTCCAGTCCCCTCTATCCAGGCTGAGCAAAGTATCTCTGTGTAAGCCCAAGGTTCCAAACAGCCAGCTCATGCACTAAGGACAGGTCCAGGTCCCACTGCCTGGGTGCCTCCCAAACAGTTCA
Organism: Onychomys torridus; assembly: GCF_903995425.1. Lineage (NCBI taxonomy): Eukaryota > Metazoa > Chordata > Mammalia > Rodentia > Cricetidae > Onychomys > Onychomys torridus. The sequence goes on along the minus strand of NC_050444.1, from coordinate 16,770,739 downwards.
AGCTATTCAATTGTCTCACTTATCCAGAGGGCCTGATCCAGCTTGGGGTTCCACAGCCTTTGGTTCATAATTCATGTGCTTCCATTTGTTTGGCTATTTGTCCCTGTGCTTTTCCAATCTTAGTCTCAACAATTCACCCTCTTACAGTCCCTCCTCTTTCTCGACAATTGGACTCCTGGAGCTCTACCTGGGGCCTGGGCGAGGATTTCTGCATCCACTTCCATCAGTTATTGGATGAGAGTTCCAGCATGACAGTATCACCAGATTAGGTCAGATCAGGCTTTCTCTCGACCATTGCCAGCAGTCTACAGAGGATGTATCATTGTGGATTTCTGGGGACCTCTCCAGCACTCTGCCTATTCCTATTCTCATGTGGTCATCATTTATCATGGCCTGTTATTCCTTGTTCTCCCTTTCTGTTCTTGATCCAGCTGGGATCTCCTGCTTCCCTAAGCTGTCTTTCCCTTGAACCTTGTCCTTCATTAATCCTAATGTCATCCAGGTTGTTCATGTAGATCTCATCCATTTCTCTGTCATTGGGAGATCCCTGTGTCTTTCCTAGGGTCCCATTTTCTAGGTAGCCTCCCTGGAGTTGTGTAGCAGTCTAGTCATCTTTGTTTTACATCTAGTATCCTACTATGAGTGAGTACATACCATGTTCATCCTTCTGAGTCTGGGTTACCTCACTCAGGATGATTTTTTTTCTAGATCCATCCATTTGCCTACAAACCTCATGATGTCATTATTTTTCTCTGCTGAGTAGTACTCCATTGTACCATATTTTCTTTATCCATTCTTCAGTTGAAGGGCATCTAGGTTGTTTCCAGGTTCTGGCTATTACAAACAATACTGATATGAACATAGCTGAGCAAATGCCCCTGTGGTATGATTGAGCATTCCTTGGGTATATGCCCAAGAGTGCTACAGCTGGGTCTCGGGGGAGATGAGTTCCCAGTTCTCTAAGGAAGTGCCATATTGATTTCCAAAATGGCAATACAAACTTGCATTCCCACCAGCAGTGGAGGATAGTTCTCCTTGCTCCACATCCTCTCCAGCATAATCTGTCTTCTGTGTTTTTGATCTTAGCCATTCTGACAGGTGTAAGGTGGTATCTCAGAGTCGTTTTGATTTGCATTTCCTGGATAGTTAGGGATGTTGAGCAATTCCTTAAATGTCTTTCAGCCATTTGAGCTTCCTCTGTTGAGAATTATCAGTTTAGTTCTATAGCCCATTTCTTAATTGGACTGTTGGACATTTTGTTGTATATACTTCTGCTTTGACGTCTGCCCATCTCCTTATAGATTTGTTCTTGGTCTTATCAGTGCACTCGGTCCAGACAGAGCTGACAGATTTAGGGAGCCTCTCTCTGGTCCAGATGGAAGCTCTGGGCCGGATGGGAGCTCTGGTTCAGATGAGAGTGCTGGCCAGATGGGAGCTGGGGGCTGGACTCTGAGTGTCAGGAAGTCCCTGGGATCTCCTTATCTTGTCCAGATGGGAGCTCCTCTTGTCCAGATGGGAGTTCTAGGGTAGGATGGTAGCTGGGGGCTCTAGTTCAGATGGGAGTTCCGGGGCAGGATGGAAGCTCTGGACCAGATGGGAGTTCGGGGTGGATGGGAGCTGGGGCTGGTCTCTGAGTCCCAGGAAGTGGCTGGGGTCTCGGGAAGATGGGTGTGGGTGCAGGGTGTGGAGACTGCAGGGTCTGCCTGCAGTCTTGGAAAAGGGGAGCCTTCCCGCAGGGCCCCACCAAATGGCCAGAAACTGGGGCCAACTCTTTTGAAATAATTTTACAAGACCCTTTTTATGTGCATCTTCTTTCTCTAGCTCCTTTTCCTCCCAAACTGCAGTATTGTAGCATGAATCTTAAAGGTACTTGTTAATAAAAACAAACCTGAGGCCAGTTATTGGGGTGAATGCTAGGAAATCAGAGAAGCAGAACGAGCCACATCTTCCTCACCTCACCAGTTCCTCAGCTGGTTTTGTTTCCTCAGACTGGAAGCCTCTGAGTCCTCATCTGAATGGGTCTCAGCTGAACTGTGTTGCTCCAAAGCCTGAACACTTAACCAACCAAATGCTTAACTAACTACATGCTTTACTCCTTTAGTTCCTGGTCCTCACACCTTATATACCTTTCTCTTTCTGTCCCCACTCCCTAGGATTAAAGGTTGGGTTTCTGGGGTAAAAGGCGTGGGTCACCATGCTTAGCTGTTTCTAAAGTGGCCTTGAACTCAGAGATCCGGCTAGCTCTGCCTCCCAAGTGCTGGGATTAACTGTGTGTACCACCACCGCCCAACTTCTGTTATGGCTTACTCTTCCCATTTTCTAGCCACCATTTTTGGCTTTGTTCTAGTGGCTGTCTGTTCTCTGACCACAGATAAATTTATTAGGGTGCACAATATTGTGGGGAACACAATACCTACCACACAGTATCTTAATCAAAAGATGCAGGAAGCATCATTAGGTCTGTCATGATGTGAATTTTAGAACAAAATCTCATCTGCTGAACATTGAAGAACCAGCAGGAAGCTTCATTAGCTTCATTCATCACTCTTCTCAAGCTCCATTAAAAATTCTTCTACTCATCTGAAATATTATGACACTTCAGACCAAGAAATAACAGGAAAAGTTAATTCTCTCCATCAACACTTTAGAATTGTTTAGTAATTTACAAGTGCTTGTAGCTATTTTTCATGCAATAAAATCTAATGTGTGCGAGGCAGTGGTGCAGCACATGCGTTTAATCTCAGCACTTGGGAGGTAGAGGCAGGTGAATCTCTGAGTTCAAAGTCAACCTAGTCTACAGAGCAAGTTTCAGGGCAGCCATGGCTACATGGAGAAATCTTGTCTCAAAAAACAAAACCAAACAAACAAAAAATATCTGATGTTGCAAATCCTCTGGAGAAGCATATTGGGCATCATATTTATTTAGAACTAAATGTGTTGAGATTTAGGGATGTGTTTGCAGACTTTCAAAAACATATGATTAAATGCTGGGTTGTAGCTTGATGATGGAGAGCTTGCCTAACAAATCCAGGGCCCCAGGTTCAATCACCAGTAGTACAGTGACAATAAAAACTCAAATGATTCCAATTTACATATATTGGGTTCTTCATTGCTCTGTACCCAAGTGGCATAAGGTCCACCTTAGTGGCACACACCACATCCTAGTCTCCATGACTGATGCCTGAATAACTATGTTCTCTGAAGATATATGTGCAATTTTCTGGTATAATTTGGCTCTGTAATAAAATAGAAACAATCAACTATGCCTCTGAAAGAGCCCCATTCTCAGGATCTTGACCCCTAATTATATTGGTTTCTGTAAGTTACTTTCCACTCTCCAATGGAACACTAGATTTCTAATTGCCAGACTTTCTGAAAATAGGGTCCTATGGCACTGAACTCCATTTCCTTAGACCTTTCTCAGACTGTTAGGAACTAGTTATTTTGATGTCTCTCTGTGTTTTCAAAAGTGGCTTCTCTACCTAACAGCCAATACTGACCCTAGGTTGTCCTGGACCCTAAATTTTGGCTTGATTGCTAGATACCGAGGATTATTTACTTTAATGTACACCCGACACCTGTCTGATTCATGAAGCATTTAGGCTTCCAACATCTTTAGTTATTTGATACTTTTGTGTTTATACAAGGTAAAGAAATCCACCTTATTAATTAATGCATTTGCGTATGTGTGTGCACATGTGTGCATTTGTACCCCTGTGCATACATGTGTGTGGAGGCCAGAGTTTGAAGTCAGATGTCTTCTTCTGTGATACCAACCTTATATATTGAGTCAAGGTGTGTCATCTGAATCAAGAGCTCCCACAAATTTGGCTAGTCTAGCCAGCCAGCATGCTCTAAAGAGCCCTGGTCTCCACCCTCTACGTGGTGACATGACAGGTAGGCTTGTGTGTGGTGCTGCAGGTCCTAACTCTGATTATAACCCTTGTGCTACAAGTTCTTTACCTGCTGAGCTGTCTTCAATACTCCCCTCCATTCTATTTTTGAGTCATTTTTATCACTTCAAAACAAGCTTACATGACTTCAACAGAGTCATTTCATTATATGATCAATTATAAACAAATATGTTCATGAACACACATGCATTCCTAGGAAGACCATTTAATTTTAGTTTATAAGTTTATAAGGAACTGTGAACTGGAGTGCTTTGAGAATGGCTGTTATATTACAAATATTTCCATGTCCATGATCAAACATGTCTTTAAGTAGTCTAGAAAACATAACCGAGTTATGGAAAAGAGACTTATTAGAGAGTAAATTGTTTACTTCATATCCAAGCTCCTATCTGAAGCTTAAAAACATTTTCAAAAAAGGATTTAAAAATAGCCTTAGTACATAAAAAAGAAATGTAAGGTTGTGGTCAGGAATACCTCCCGCTATGCCCATGATGTGGCCGTTTGCACAGTGGCCTCCAGTTTGTGCTGGGCTGAGAGATCCCTGGTCATGCTCCTGTCCTCTCGCTCTCTGCCTCTCGGCAACAGCAGCAGGGATACACTTGGTATTTGGCCTCCATTCTGAGAGTTTATTTACTTATTATTTTTGCCTCTTTATATATTAAAGAAAGATATATTCTGTCCTTGAATCTCTCCAAGTGCCCTTCTAAAATTTGGCTTTGATTTGAAAATAACGTATTTTTCTTGGTTGTCAGTGCTCTCTCCCATGGCTGAATTTATTAGGAGATATACATTTAAAACAACATTCTGTGACCTTTGAAAAAATGGGACGTGAGCCAGTGCTTTACTAGAGCAGAGCCTCATGGGATCTGGTTTTATGAGTGATGTAAGCTTAGCTAAGTGATGTAAGACCCGTGAGCTCCAAAGCTTGACTGGATTCTTTCCTGCCACTGCTTTTTATGAGGCTGAGCTCATGTTCTGCTGTTCCTTGTGTGGGGGTGGGTGAAGAGGAGTGTGCTGAATTACATGCTGTTGCTCCTTTTACTATTCCAATTCTAAACTTTCATGATAGTCTTTTTGGGATGAAAGCATAGAGAAAATTCATAAAACATTACTCTGGAGGCAATGACCATTTTGTTAAAACTCAGGTTTAAACATTGAGTGCCCAATTAAATTTAGTGGTATAACTTTTTTTCCTCTGCTTTAGCTAAGCTTAATAATCTGGGTTCTGACCTTTTATATCTGTATGTTATTTTATTGGAATTAAAGACAGGCTGGTACTGGATGCCTATAAAATGGAAATCTGTGAACGGGACATGGTGGTGGAAGGGCCATGTTTATCTACCAGTAGTTAAACTCTTCAGAATTTGAGTTTTCTCACTAGGTTGTAATAATCTGACTCAGGAGAGTAAAAAGATGTCTTGATTATCTAAAAAAATGGAGATTCCAACATTTAGATAACTACTGTCTCCTTGTTCAGGGATGAAGATGGCGCCATCTACTTAGAAAATCAAAGCTGCTTCTTTTGGGTTGCCATAAAAGTGAAATTTGATGATTGAAAATCAGGATCAGTATGCTTTGGGGACTAACCCTGATCATAAATAAGAAGTATTTTAAAGAGAGGCTCTGAGACCCGGAGGTGTCCAGTGGAAGGAAAAGTACTAGCTCAGGACCTACAAGACCAAGTGCTCAGCACAAAGGAGATTTATTTGCCTTAGATGAACAAAGGACAGGGGATAAGAGACAAAGACAGGAGACAGAGGATGAGGGAGAAGGAAAAAAGAACAGGGTGGGGGCAGTATTTGTCCTGAAGGGACAAAGGACTGCCTCTGGATAGAGGCACAGAGGAAAATGGCAGTTTATAATGGTACAGGGGAAAACCCGAGTTAGGATGAGGGGTTCGCTTTTAATTGGGCATGTTAATTAGTTAAGCCAAAGGGGGCTTTTGGTTGCTAGACTTCAGTAGTCAGCCTCAGGAAGAGGGATTGGCCAAATAAGAGAACAGACCTTGGTGGCCAGCTTTAGGAATGTAGTGTAATGGTTTGTAGCAAGGCAGAGGGAATCAGGGAGAAGGGCAAGGCCTGCCAGAGCCATGCTTACTGTGCTCGGGCTGGCCAGAGTACCTTCATTTAGCTCAGTTACAGAGTGCTTTCCTCACATTAAATGTCCCCGGGTTTGATCCCCAGCATAGCATACAATAAGGAAACAAAATCCTGCAAAGAAAGGCTCTGCTTCAGATCCAGTAAGTGGTTCTCCTGAACCCTTATTACTCTTCATTAGGTGGTGAACTCTCTCTACCTGTCTGTCAGCACCTTGTCAAAAGACTCGCAATGATTAAAAGCATAGTTTACCTCATCAATGACGTATTTCCAACACCTAGAACAGTCCCTGACACATAATAGACAATCAATAAAACCTGGCTGGAGATAGTTTTGTTTGCACAAATACAGGAATTGTACCATTGGCATCTTGGGCTAGAGGCCAGAGATACTGCTCAACATTTTGAAGAACATCGGACAGCCCCCCCAATGTTATCTGGCTGCACTGTCCATGTTGAAGTTGAGAATTCCTGGTTGAAGGGATTTGTGATTTATTTATTCATTTCTGTTGTCCAAACTTTTATCCTAGTAATTAATAAATCTATGTTTTATAAATGGTGTGATTATCAAATAGATTCCAGAGTTCAAAAGAATAACCGAAGATGACCGCTCAGATTCTCATGTCTCAGCCTCATGCTCACAAACCCCGAGTCACAGACTAACGCTCGGTGTTTCTGCCGTTCCCACCGTTGCATTAGTTTTGTTTGGGTTCATGTTTGCACGATGTGCTTGTTTTCATTCCTCTCAAACTTTCTATACCCTTACAACTTATACACTTATTGTATATATTATATAATTCCATCTTCAAAACAACCATTATGAAAACGCGTCTTTTAAGTTGTAGCATTTAATTTATCTTAATGTATTGTTTAATTAATTTGGGCTGAATCAGCGTCTTACTATGGATTTCTATTCCTCTGCACTCCTTTCCCACTTTTCTTTGTTTCTTTTTTAAAATCTGAAGATTTTTATAATTCCATTTTGACAATTGTAATAAAAAGTTTAATAAAATTTTACTGTTATAACTGATTAAACATTAACAATTTGCTTGCTTTATGGGGATTATTAATTTGCACTTCTTGGGAGTATAAGAACCTCAAGTTTGTTTTTCCACCATCATTTCAGAATGTTTTGTTATGAATCCTAACTGCTTCTGTACCTCTCAGGTTTTATTACTCCGTTACACAAATAGGTAGAATTCATTCTGATTTCATCGCTACCATTTTGTCCCTGATCTCTGGTCTTTAAGAGAATCCTATTTACTTCCTGCTCAAAATACCTTCCTGCCTTTCCTTTGCAATGAGTTTATATTATCCCAGCTTTAACTTCAATCCTAGATTTACTCTTGAATAATTTTTACTGTGTGTAGGATCCAAATTAGCATGATGGCTTTCACCCACTTCAGCATTTCACATTCTCCCTACTGCTTGCTGGCTTTCACTGCTGCTTTGAGAGGCTGCTTGCTTGGCCCAGGCTCAAAGCATGGGCCTGCTGCTTCTCCTCAGGAGCAAAGCACACCTGCTTTTCTTTTCCTGACAACTTCTACGATTTTTCTCATAGTCTCATTATTAATTTCAATTATGATGTTTCTATCTGATTATTTCATTCTATTTTTCGTGCCTGGAATTTATTAGGCTGCTTAAATGTGTGGATGAATGTTGTGCTAGTTACATTTTATCAACTTGATACAAACTAGAATCATCCAGGAAGAGGGAGCGTCACTTGAGGAGTTGTCTCCATCACATTGTACTGACCCACAGGCTAGTCTGTGGGGGCATTTTGTTGATTGATAAAGGAGGACTGCAAACACTGTAGGCAGCACCATCTCTGGACAGGTGGCGCTGGGTTGCATAAGGTCATGCATGGAGAGTGAGCAAGTAAGCAGTGTGCTGTCTCCAGGTCTTAGGGCTCCTACAGTGGCTTCCCTTGATGATGGACTATACCCTGTAAGCCAAATGAGCCCTTTCCTACCCCAGCTGCTTTTGGTCATGGTCTTTATCAAAGCAAAGAAATCCAACTAGACAAATATGCTTTTAATTATTCTGAAAAATTCTTAGTCATTTTCTTTCCAATATAGCTTTTCTCTTTTCTCCCCCTGTAATTTAATTTCATATATCTTACAACTTTTCATTGTTTCTACTTTGCATCTTATACCATTCTGTGTTTCATTCTTTTCCACTCTGTGTTTCATTCTACATTTTCCTCATATTTTTATAATTCTATAATTTAATTTACCTTTTAGCTATACTTAAATATTTTTAAACTTTTTTCTCCCAAACTTTATTCAGTGTGCAATTTCTGGTTTGTTCTTTTTCAAATCTACTGTGGCACTATATACATTTTAAACATTTAATTTGCTAAACATGGCAATTAAAGCAACTTTAATGTCTAAGCCTAGTAAATGCAATAATGGAGGAGAATATTTGTGGTACATAATGGCTATGTTTGGCTCACCTCTTGTTAGTGCAGGCTCATTCACCCCTGTCAGTCATGGCTAGCCATAAAAGTGCTATCCAACTCAGTCAGTTAGCTTTGATTATATAGTGAAAATTATATTTGAATAGCTATTTTTGAAAATGCCTAAATGTCTCAGATGAGCTCAAGTTTTAGATATATTTCCATTTACTTTCCGCAAGCAAAACAATATGGTATCTTATTAATTCAAATGAAGTGTTAATTATAAGTTTCATTGCCTAAGGATTATCAAGAAAACTTTATGTTTGTGGGACTGGATGGTTTATTGTTATTATTAGGTTAAAAACATGCATACTGATCAGTTTTTTTTTTTGTCAAGTTGACATAAGCTGGAGTCAACTAGGATGAGGAAATGTCGACTGAGAAATTCCCTCCATCAAAAGCTTGCATACTGGTAATTATAACTAGGTTGATGTGAATTTAATCAGTTCTGGAAAAACCTTTTTTCATTGAGGATTATTTGGAAAATAAACATAAATGAAGAAGGAAAACAAAATTACCTGTAATCTGAACAGCATGATGGAGCAGGACCTATATCAGCAATGCTTTATTTCTTTACTATTCTTTCAGTTAAAAAATGTGTTACCATAAGCAGGTTGTATAACATCCACAGTTAGGTATGGAATTTTCATAGGTCACGTATGTTATGAGAATTATTCATAAATATTGCTGTATTCCTAATACATGTTTTAAAATATGCATTTAATTTAAAAATTAAACATTTTCTCTTGATTTAATTTTCAACATAATTATTTATAATATTTGTGTATGTATATAATTAAAGAGTCTCCAAGATTTTGCCATGGGTATTTCAGACTTCTTCCTTAATAAGAATATTTCCACTTGTTCTCACACAGTATGTGTTTGTACATACAATTTTCTAGTTCCCTACAAAGACTTCTGGTTGTTAAAGTTCTTGATTCAAAAATTATACACATTTGCAAGTATTATATCATTGTCCTATTGTTTTCTTTGGCATGAATTTTTCTGTTTTCTCTAATGGTTTTGGCATTCAGTGATAATCAGGTAACTTCATTTTTAAGAAGTTGCTTATTTAATTTGGAGCACTTGAGAGTTTCCGTAAAATCCGCAGCTTTCTCTTTTTCAACCCACTGTATTGGAGAGGACAAAATTCTGACTCAAAGTAAAATAAGCTAGCTAGTGTAATGAATTCTGAGGCCTCCTTGAGGTTGCCAGCCACTAGGGCAAAATCATTTCCTTCTCTTCCTGGTAAAACACAGTTTCCTGGGCTATTAAGACTATGAAAATAGTCTTTGGTGGTCGGGGGAAGAGAGTGAGGTGCAGGGAGGTGGTGGGTACAGCAGGGTGCAGTGTGGGTCCTTGAATCCACAATGGTGCCTCTTGAGCATACTGCAGTGACTTCCATTGCCTTCTTCAATGAAGGCTCAACTGCCTCTCTACGTTGAATTTCTTCAACTGATTTTGGATGGTAGTTCTTCCCCTACCTTCCACTTTTATTTTGATGCTGCCTTCTTTGCTCCAGAGTGTCCATACATGGTTTCTATTCTCGTGAGATTTTCCCTCTGCATCTTTAAGCAGTTAATTATTTACTGTTGTTTATCATGGAATCATGTCTAGTATTTGGAGTGAGGAGGGAGTCTACTAAATGTGCTCAGTCTTTCCATTGAAACCTGAAGCACCTTTTACGCACACATCTGAAGTGTAGGAAATTACTTTCACCCCTCTCTGGGGGAGATTTATTAGGGAAGTCAGTGTTCATAGCGGGAGATCCCAGCTGGATCAAGAACATAGAGGGAGAACAAGGAATAACAGACCATGATAAATGAAGACCCCATGGGAAAAGGAAGAAGAAAATTACTAGAGAGGTCCCCAGAAATCCACTAAGATACCTCCACAATAGACTACTGGCAATGGTCAAGAGAAAGCCTGATCTGACCTAGTCTGGTGATCAGATGGCCAAACACCCTAACTGTCATGGTAGAACTCTCATCCAATAACTGATGGAAGTGGATGCAGAGATCCTTGGCCAGACCCCAGGTGGAGCTCCGGGAGTCCAATTGTCGAGAAAGAGGAGGGACTGTATGAGCGAGAGTTGTTGAGACCAAGATTGGAAAAAGCACAGGGACAAATAACCAAACTAGTGGTAACACATGAACTATGAACCAATAGCTGAGGAGCCCCCAACTGGATCAGGCCCTCTGGATAAGTGAGGCAGTTGATTAGCTTGAACTGTTTGGGAGGCCCCCAGGCAGTGGGACCCGGACCTGTCTTTAGTGCATGAGCTGGCTGTTTGGAACCTTGGGTTTATGCACAGACATTTTACTCAGCCTGGAAGGAGGGGACTGGACCTGCCTGTACTGAATCCACCAGGTTTAAATGAATCTGCCCTGGAGGAGATGGGAATGGGGCATGGGTTGGGGGAGTGGGGGGGGGGGGGGGCGGCAGGAGGAGAGAGGACAGGGGAATCCTTGGCTGATATGTAAAATTAAATTAAATTATAAAAGAAAAAAGAAAGAAAGAAAAAAAAGTAATAAATAAATAAATAAAAGCCCTGACATAACTGAGACAAAGAACCTGCGAAGACAGCACTGAGTTCTTTTTGTTTTGGCCATCTGCTGCGGGCGTGGGTTCTGTCTTAAGAGCAGTTTGTTTCCCCACTGGCATCCATTGAAAAAAACAAAATTTTCAGTTGCCAGTGGTTATGATAGGAAGTGGCTGTTGTGTTAGGAATGGGCGCCTGTGTCCACCTCTCTTAGAGAAGGGACTCCCTCTGGTGCAGCCCTGTGCATTGCTGTGTGTGCTGCCAAAGTCTGTTAGTCCCTATGTGCATCAGCCATAGAACTAACATAGAACCCTTGGGCTCTTACGTTCTTTCTACCTCCTCCTTCACAGGGGTTTTTGTGTCCTGAGGGAGGGGATTTGGTGGAGGTATTCCATTTAGGGCTGAGTGTTCCAAGGTCTCTCACTCGCTGAGCTGTGGCTGTGGGGAGCTTCATTTGCTCCCATTACTGCAAGAAGACACTTCTTTGAAGCAGGACACTTAAGAGTACAGCAGAATGTCATTAAGGAGTCATTTTATTGCTATGTTCCTCTAGCACAACAGACCCCAGACATGAACTGTGAACCAATAGCTGAGGAGCCCCCAACTGGCTTCTCCTAGGCCCTTGGCCTATCTGATCTCATGTTCTTGGCCACCAGAGACATGTCAAGGATGGGTTCCATACCATGGAGTGGAACTTAAATCCAGTCACTTATTGACTGATGAGTTCCACAAGCTTTATGTCACTATTACACTAGCAAATCTTGCAGGCAGGATATCATTGTAGGTCAAAGCACTTGTGGCTGGGGTGGTGTTTATCTTTCTCTTTTGGGAGCATACAGAGTACTTTCCAGTACCAAAGAACACCTCTTGGTAGGGGTGAAGGCTCTATGGTGCCAGCTTCACTTTTCCATGTTCAATGAATTGTGTGTTCAATATGGGTGTTTCTTCAGCAATGAGGCCTTACTGTTAGTATCTGGAGAGCAACCAATAACCTTGGCAATAGCCTGGGTTGTTTGGGGGTCCCCATAGGACCCTCTTGGTCAAAACTCGATTAGATGTAACCCATGCCCAGTATTGGAAGCTTCATTTGGTGAAGAGAGATGTCCATTTGGGGCTGCCCCTCCTCCATTATTGGACAATTTCATTTAGATTCCCTTCATATATATTTTTTATTTTGGAAGATTCTACTATATTGTTTCCATACTACCCCTCAAATAGCCCTTAATTTTAGCTGTCTCTCCCCATATTTCCTCTTTCACCTCTTACCTCTCCTTTGCCATTTCATCCTCCTGTTGCAGTTGCTGCCCCCTCCTGCCCCCTTGTCTACCCTAACTATCTATTCTATTACCTTTTCCTAGGGAGATCCATCCCTACCCCCTAGTCCCTTACTATCTACCTAATCTTGTGATAATATGGATCGTAGCTTGCTTGTCTAAGACCTATCAACTAGCGTCCAGATATAAGTGAATGCATACTTATTTCTCTTTCTGGGTCTGGGTTACATCATTCTAGATGATATTTTTCTAGCTCTATCCATTTACCTGCAAACTTCATGATTTAATTTTTTTAATGGCAGAGTAGTATTCCACTGTGTAAAATGTACTACATTTTCTTTATTCTTTTGCTGATGGATATCTAGGCTCTTTCCAATTTCTGGCTGTTATGAATAGATCAACAGTGAACATGGCTGAGCAAGTGTCTCTATAGTAGGATGTAGAGTCGTTAGGGTATGTGCCCAAGAGTGATTTGGCTAGATCTTGAGGTAGATCTATTTTCAGTTTCCTGAGGAACCAACACAGATTTCCATACCAGTTTTCACTACCACCAAGCTTTACTCCACATCCTCATCAGCATGAACTATGAACTATCATTTGTTTTATTGATAATGGCCATTCTAACTTGTGTAAGATGAAATCTCGAAGCAGTTTTGATTTGCACTTCTCTAATAGCTAAGGACATTGAACATTTCTTTCAGTGTTTCTCAGCCAATTATGTTTTTTTGTTCAATAATTCTGTTTAGATCTGTACCCCATTTGTTAATTGAGTTGTTTGTTTTCTTGATCAGTTTTTTGTGTTCTTTATATATTTTAAATATTTGCCCTTGCTCAGATGTGTAGTTGGCAAAAATCTTTTCCCATTCTGTAGGCTGCTTTTTTGTCTGAATGATGGTATCCTTTGCCTTGCAGAAGTTTTTCAGTTTCCTGAGGTCCCATTTCTTTAGATACTTGTTTGTTTTCTTTACTTTGTTTTTGATTTTATTGAAAGTAGCTTTTATTTCTCACACAATGTATTCTGACTATAGCTTCCCTTACCCTCTCCTAGTTCTTACCAATGTTCCCTCTGATCTACTTTCTTTATGGCTCCCATTAGAAAACAGACTTTCTAAGGAATAATAATACAATAAAATAAGATAAAACAAAAACTAATACATTGAAATAGGATAAAACAAACAAATAGAAAGAAAAGATCCCAAGAAAAGGCACACGAAATGTATAGAGACCCACCCATTAACACACCCAGGAATCCTATAAAAACATTAAAGTGGCCGGGTGGTGGCGCACACCTTTAATCCTAGCACTTGGGAGGCAGAGCCAGGTGGATCTCTGTGAGTTTGAGGCCAGCCTGGGCTACCAAGTGAGTTCCAAAAAAGGTGCAAAGCTACACAGAGAAACCCTGTCTTGAAAAAAACAAAACAAAACAAAACAAAACAACAACAATAACAACAACAACAAAAAAAACACACAAAAAAAACCCCAAACCAAACAATTAAACTGGAAGCCATAATATATATGCAATGGACCTGTAAATTAAAGAGAAAAATATGTATGCATAAATAATAATAAAAATAAAAAGAAAACATATGTTGAATTTTAAAAAAATGCCCTGATACAACTTTATAGGACAAAGAACCCTCAAAGATGCCCTTGAGTGTGTTTTCTGTGGGCCATCTCCTACTGGGTATGCAGCACCCCACTTAAGATTAATTTCTTTCTAAATTAGGGGTGGTACCTGTTGAAGAATGCTTGACAATTCTCATCACCAAGTTCATAGCAATAAGGCATGACAAAGGAGCTATCCAAATAATACCCTTTCTAGCAGCTCTGGGTATAACTGCAGGTATAGCCACTGGAATAGTGGAACTGACTCCTTCCCTAGCTATTTACCATCAGCTTTCCTCACAATTCACCCAGCTTTCCAACGAGTAGCTCAGACCGTCCTTATTCTTCAGGAACAAATAGACTCACTGGCTACTGTAGTACTACAAAATTGGAGAGGATTCGATTTTTTAACAGCAGAAAGAGGTGGTCTTTATCTCTTTCTTGAGGAAGAATGTTGCATTTATGTCAATCAATCAGGGATAGAAAAGTTAAGATCCAACAACTCCAGATGGATCTTCAAATTCAGAAACAGCTTGATGCCCCCAGACAGTGGAGCACTAATAATCAGATATGGAAATGGATGTTACCTTTCTTATCTCCTCTTTTCTTCCTTTTCCTAGCCCTACTAATTGGACCTGCCTCATAAACTTCTTGGCTAGATTTCTTCAACAGATCCAAAATATTTCTGACCAAACTCTGAACCAGTCAATATTACAGGATTACCAGCCCCTATCAACAAAGCCAGAGATCTGCAGAACCTGGTTACATCCTGAGGAAGAAGGTCAAGATTGTCCCAAGAACCTCAATGCCCTAATCCAGCAGGAAGTAGTCTAATGATAACTTTGCCCCCTTTCCAACCCCCAGCTACTTGTTATCCTTCTCAAACCTCAGATGCTTATTACCCTTTCTAATCCCCAGCTTCATTTTACTAAACAAAACGGGGGAATGTAGGGAAAAGGGAGCTGGCTAAAGAAACCCACCCAGACCCTGGAGCCCAGAATTAGGAAAGGATGGCTCAGATAAGACCAGTGAGAGAAACACAGTTTAGCTCAGATCAGAGCCATCTTTGCCCCTGTCCAACTGACTTTTGAAACCAACCAATCACAGAGCAGGACAGCATAATCCTGGCCCTAGGGCCTAGGACCAGGGAAAGAAACACAGCTTGTGTTTGGGACCTGAGCCAGAGAAATGAACACTTTATTCCCAAACCCAGAACCTAGGAAATATGCCCTGACTCTGAAATTAGTACCAAAGTAACACTCTTGGTCCCTAGAATCAGAGTCAGTGAAAGAAATGTGTCCTGGCCTTAGAAGTAGTGTCAAAAAGCCAAAGGCCAGTGAAAGAAACACAGTTTGGCCCTGAAATCAGGGCCATCTCTGCCCCTTTCCCACAAAACTGGCCAGCCCCTGGGCAGAAAAAACTAACTAGTCACAGTTGACACTGCCCCCTAGGCATCCTATATAAACTGCCCCGCCTGGTCAATTGTGAGCTGTTCTCTCCACCCTGGTAGAGGGAGCTACTCTCCTGAACACCTCCTTCCCAAATAAATCTCTTTCTCAAAAGAGTTTAAGGTGAAGACCTTCATTCACTGGTGCACAGAAGAATCTTGCTGGGACATCCCATAGTGGACTGAGCAAGAGAAAGCTGGTAACACTGAGTCAGAGATTGTGGCTCTTCAGGATTGCTGTGTCCTTTGGGGAGACCATCCCCCATCACACCAGGTATATCCTGACTTTCCTGAAGAGTCAAGATATCCTTCCTTGCTGAAGCAATTCTAGACCTGACTCTCCCAAGAAGTCAGAAAAAATTTCTTTCCAAGGTTGGGCTGTTTCTTTGCAATCCCAGCCATCAGAGCTATGCTAAACAGCTTCAGGTGTCTGGGACACCTTCAGGGCAGAGCTCTTATTCTGAGTAGTTTGAGGTGTCTGGGATACCTCGCCCTCCAGGGTTGAACTGTCTCCTTGCAGTTTCAGCCATCAATTTACTAACAGTGACTCCCTTGGAGAAAACTAAGTTTCCTTTTGCATGTTTCTAGGTTAGGGATGGGAAATGCATCCACTTCTCCTTTCAGGTCTAGGACCCTCTCTGGGGCAAAGCCACATAGGCCCTGTGAATGCTGCCTCGGTCTCTGTGAGTTCATATGTTGATCATGTTGATTTAGAGGGCCTCGTTTTCTAAGTGTCCTCTATCCCTTCTGGCTCTTACAGTCTTTCTGCCTCCTCTTCTGAGGGGTTCCCTGAACTCTGAGGGGAGGGATTTGATGGAGACATCTCATTTAGGGCTGAGTGTATAAAGATTGCTCCTTCTCTGTGTAATGTCTGGCTCTGGGTCTCTGTATTTATTCTCATCTGCTTCAGGAGGAAGCTTCTCTGATGATGGCTGAGCAAGGCCTGGTCAATAAGTATAGGGAATGTCATTAAGAGTCATTTTATCACAACATTTCATTTTCATTTTTTAGAGCAATATTATTTGGTTTTACCCTAGATCCCTGGTCTATCTAGTCTCAGGTTCTTGGTCACCCAAACAATGTTGGATATGTTTTCCTTCTTGTAGAGTCGGTCTTCAGTCAAGTCAGATAGTAGTTGGTTACTCCCATAAATTTTGTGCCACCATTGCGCTAGCAGCATATCATTTAGGTAGGCACCATTGTAGACCAAGGGTTTGTGACTGGGCTGGTGTTAATGTTTCTTCTTTGACAGTTTGCAGACTACCTTGTACAAAAGACATTGGCACATAGGGGTCAAAGGCTCTATGTAGGCACAGGCTCAACTTCATGTTTAGTAAGTTGTGTAGGTATTGTCTTCAGCAATGGGGCTTTACTGTCAGGTTGTGGAGAACAACCTTTAGTCTTGGCAATAGCTGGATTGTTTGGGGGTTCTCATGAAACCCCTTTGGCCAACAACTACTCTATTGGATGCAACCCATCCTGGTACTAGAAGCTTCATTTGGTGAAGAGAGATGTCTAGTTGGACCTCTGTCTCCCCCATTATTTGGCAATTTCATTTAGATCCTCTTCATATATGTATCTATTTTAGGAAGTTTCTACTGTATTGAGTTTCCATACTACCCTCAAATGGCATTAATTTTAGTTGTGTCTACCCATATTCGCTCCATAATCTCCTTCTCCTCTCTCACCCTGACCCTCCTTTCCAGGTCCCCTCCCTGGTCTGTCCATGACTGTGTATTCTATTTCCTTTTCCTAATGAGATCTATCCCCATATTTTGAGTCCCTTATTTTATGCCTAACCTCTGTGAATTATAGCTTGGTTATCATTTACTCAACAGCTAATATCTACATATAAGTGAATACATACTATATTTGTCTTTCTGGGTTTGTGTTACCTCACTCAGGATGATTTCTTTCTAGTTCTACCCATTTACCTGCAAATTTCATGATAGCATTTTTTTTTCAACAGCTGAGTACTATTCCATGTAAATGTACAACATTTTCTTTATCCACTCATCTGTTGAGGAACATCTAGGTTGTTTCCATTTTCTTGCTATTATGAATTATTAGAGCAGTAGTAAATATGGTTGAGCAAGAGTCCCTGTGGCAGGATTAAGTGATCTTTGTATATATACCTAAGAGTGATATAGATGTATTTTGAGGTACATTGATTCCCATCTTCCTGCAGAACTGCCATATTGATTTCTATAATGTCTTTACCAGTTTGCATTCCCACCAGCAATGAACAAACATTCTCCTTAATCCACATCCTTGCCAGCATGAGCTGTCACTTGTTATATATGATCCTATTCTTTCTGATGGGTATAAAATGAAATCTCAGAGTAGTTTTGACTTGCATTTCCCTGATGACTTGCAATGTTGAATATTAATTTAAATGTTTCTCAGCCAATTTTGTTTCCTCTTTTGAGAATTCTGCTTAGATCTGTACCCCATTTTTAAATTGGGTTATTTGTTCTCATGATATCTAGCTTCTTGAGTTTTTTAAAAATATATTTTGGTTGTTAGCCTTCTATTGGATGTGGAGTTGATAGACATCTTTTCCCATTTTGTTGGCTGTGGTATTGAATGATGGTGTCCTTTACTTCACAGAAGCCTTTCAGTTTCATGAGGTCCCATTTATTGATTGTTGTTCTTAGTGCCTGTGCTAATAGTGTTCTGTTCAAAAAGTCTTTCTTGTGCCAATGAGTTCAAGGCTATTCCCCATTTTCTCTGCTGTCAGATTCAGTATATCTGATTTTATGCTGATGTCTTTGACTCATTTGAAACTGAATTTTGTGTAGGGTGATAAATATGGATTTATTTGGGTTATTCTACATGCAGCAATCCTGTTTGACTACTACCCAAGATGCTGTACTTTTTTTTCCAGTATGTATTTCTGGCTTCTTTATCAAAATTTAGGTGTCCATAGGTATGTGAATATGTCTTTGCTTTGATTTCACTGATTGACATGTCTTTTTAAAATTTTTATTTTTTGCCAGTACCATGCTGTTTTTGTTACTATAGTGCTGTATTACAATTTGATATCAGGCATGGTGATATCACTAGCAGTTTTTTAAAGTTATTATTCTTTAGCGTTTTAGCTATATTCTTTTTCTTTTTTTGTGTGTGTTTCTATATGAAGCTGTATATTCTTTTAAAATCTGTAAGGAATTGTGTTGGAATTTTGATGGGATTGCATTGAATCTACAGATTGCTTTTGGTAGGATGACCATTTTTACTATACTAACCCTACCAATCAATGAGCATAGAAGAGTCTTCCATCTTCTGATGTCTTCTTTAATTTATTTCTTCAGTGTCTTAATGATTTTATCATATAATTCTTTTACTTGCTTGGTTAGTTACCCCAACATATTTTATATTATTTGAGGCTATTGTGAAAAGTGCTGTTTCCCTGATTTCTTTCTTAGTCCATTTGTCTTTTGTATATAGGAAGAGTGCCAGTATTTTTGAATTAATTTTGTATTCATCTACTTTCCTGAATATGTTTATCAGCTGTAGCAGTTTTCTGGTGGAATTTCTAGGATGTATACTATTATAACATCTCCAAATTATGATAATTTGACTTCTCCCTCTCCAATTTGTATCCACTTGATCTCCTTTGATTGTCTTATTGCTCTAGCTAAGACTTCAAGCACTGCATTCAATAGTCATGGAAAGAGTGGACCACCTTGTTTTGTTCCTGATTTTAGTGGAATTGCTTTGAGTTTCTTTCTATTGAAGTTGATTTTGGTTATGGAATTGCTGAAAACTAAGGGTGTTATGTTTATTACATGATATATCCTTTATATCCTTACTCTTTCTAGGATTTTTATCATGAAGGGGTATTGGGTTTTATCAAAGTCCTTCTCTGTATCTAATGAGATGATTGAATGGTTATTATCTTTGTTTGCTTACATGGTGGGTTACATTTAATGATTTTTGTATACTAAACCATCCTGGTATCTCTGGGATAAAACCTGTTTGATCTTGGTGGATCTTTTTGATTTATTCTTGGATTTGATTTGCAAGTATTTTATTGATAATTTTTGCATCTATGTTCATAAGGGAAATTGGTCTGTAATTCTCTTTCTTTTCTTTTTTTTAATAGAAGTAGTTTTTATTTGTTTCCATGTTTCTTAAATTAAGCTGGCTGAGTTGGTTGTTTTGAGGGGATTAGTCCAACAGCCTTCCCTCGAGGGGACATGCAGATTTGCTACATGTGCTTGGAGCCCACACTGTCTGCTCCCACAATGAAGCATTCTGGGTAATCATCCAAAGGTTGAATGATCTTAAGGAAGTAGTCGGACTTCCAGGTCACCCTGTCTTCCCTGGGCATCATGGCGGTGCGTCAGAGATTGCCATGCAGGGTTTAAAGATGATGTCACTCTAATGAAGATGCCTGGTAAGAGCTGTAATGCTCTTTCTTTGTTGGTTCTTAATGTGGTTTGGGTGTCAGGGTAATTGTGACCTTGTAAAATGAATTGGGCAATATTCCTTCTGTTTCTATTTTGATGAATAATTTGAGGAGTATTGGCATTAATTCTCTTTGAAAGTCTGGTAGAATTCTGCACTAAAACTATCTGGCCTGGTTTTTTTGTTTTTGTTTTTTGTTTGGAGAATTTTAATTACTACGTCTACTTCACCAGGTGTTATAGGTCTGTTTAAATTGTTTATCTGATTTTGATTTAACTTTGCTAACTGGTTAACTGGTACCTATCTAGAAAATTATCTTTTTTAAAATTATTTATTTATTTTTTTTAGATTTTTTTTGATTTGGTGGAGTACAGGTTTTTAAAGTGTGTCCTTATGATTCTCTGGATTTTCTTGGAGTCTGTGGTTATGTCCCCTTTTCATTTCTAATTTTGTTAATTTAGATATTCTCTTTCTGGCTTTAGTTAGTTTGGATAAGGGTTTGTCAATCTTATTGATTTTCTCAAAGAATCAACTCTTTGTTTCATTGATTCTTTGTATTGTTTTTGTTTGTTTGTTTCTATTTTATTGATTTCAGCCCTGAGTTTAATTACTTCTTGCTGTCTACTCCTTTTAGTTGTGGCTTCTTTTTGTTCTAGAGCTTTCAGGTGTGCTGTTATGTTACTAGTATGAGATCTCTCCATTTTTTTTTTTTTTCAAGTAGGCACTTAGTGCTATGAGCTTGTCTGTTAGAACTTCTTTCATTGTATTTGGATATGCTGTGTATTCATTTCCCTTAAATAGTAGAAAGTCTTCCATTTACTTCTGAATTTTTGTCTGGACTCCTTTTTTTCATTCACTAGTGAGTTCTTCAGTCTCCATGAGTCTGTAGGCTTTCTTTTGTTTCTGTTTTGTTGATATTCAGCTTTAATGCATTCATAGTAGTCAGATTGTATGCAGAGTGTTATTTCAGTTTTCTTGTATATGTTGAGGCTTGCTTTGTGGCTGAGTATGTGGTCAATTTTGGGGAAAGTTCCATGAGGTTCAGAGGAGACCATGTATTCTTTTGTTTGAGTGAGTGAAATATTCTGTAAATATCTGTTAGTTTCCTTTGTTTTGTAATGTCAGTTAGCTTCAGCATTTCTCTGTTTGGTTTTTATCTAGTTAATCTGCTTTTGGCAAGAGTCTCCCATTATCAGTGTGTGAGTGATAATATATGATTTAAGCTGTAGCAGTGTTTCTTTTATGAACTTGGGTGTCCTTGTGTTTTGTGCAAAACTGTTAAGAATTCCAATGTCCTCTTGGTGGATTTTTTCTTTGTGTATGTAATGCCTTTTCCTATTTTTTCTCATTCATTTTTGTTTGGAATCTATTTTTGTCAGATATTAAAATGGTTATAACAGCTTGTTTCTTAGGTCCAGTTGCTTGGAATGTCTTTTCCCATCATTTCACCCAGAGGTGATGTTTATCCTTGATGTTAAGGTGCGTTTCTTGGATGCAGCAAAAGGATGGATCCTGTTTTTGCGTCTGTTCTCTTAGTCTATATGTTTACTGGGGAATGGAGACCACTGAAGTTAAATAGATCGATGAGCAATGTTTGTGGATGCCTGTTATTTTGTGCATGCCCCCCTTCTCTTCTCTTTTGAATTGCTGGCCTGGTATTATTTATTTATTTCCTGTATTTTTTTTTTTTTTAGGTGTGGTTCACCTCTTTAGGTTGGAGTTTTCTTTCTAGCACATTATGTAAGGCTGGGTTTGTTTAAGCTGTTGCTCTTTTTTTTTTTTTTTCCATTATGGAATTTCTTATCTTCTCCATCTGTTGTGATCAAAATTTTGCTGGGTATAGTATTCTGGGCTGGCATCTGTGATCTCTTAGAGTTTATAGAACATCTATTCAGGCCCTTCTGGCTTTTAGAGTCTCCACTGAGAAATCAGGTGTTACTCTAATATATTACTTAGTCTTTTTCCTTGTAGCTTTTAATATTCTTTATATATTACTTAGTCTTTATATATTACTTAGTCTTTTCCCTTGTAGCTTTTAATATTCTTTTTTGATGTGTATGTTTAGTGTTTTGATTATTGTGTGCTGAGGGAACTTTCTTTTCTGAACTAAAGATGAAGAAGAGAGGCAGGAGAGTGAAAATCTGAAGCTCAACTCCATGCTTCACTGACCCATTTTCTTCTCTGGCCTTCTTGGCTAGAGAGTTCCCAGGGAATACCTTCTGAAGTTGGGGGCTGGGTTAACAGGATGAGTTGGGAGGATGGTTGGATATCTGTGTAAGCCTCTGTAGATGGGGACAGAGAGGAGCAAGTGGGTCTGCTGCAGGTGGTCTGCTACAGAGTTGAGGGTGAGACTAGGGGATTGGATTTAGAGAAGCGGGAGTGGTGAAGATCTGTAGTTAGGGTAGCTGTTTCCTGGGGCAGGGTGACACAGGGAGTGCCTTCTGGATTTGGGGGCTGGGATCATGGCATGAATGGGAAAGGAGTTTGGATGATAAGTGTGATTCACTGGAAATGGCGTGGAGAGGAAGGAGAGGCTTCAGAGTTGGGGATGAAACTGGAGGAATGGATTTTGAGGAGAGGAGGAAGAGTTGAAGTTCTGGAATCGGCCTACCTGATTCCTGGTCAGAGTGAAGTCACTTGTTTGTTTTCGAAGGACAGACAGGAAGGTGTGGAATCTGATGTGACTGGAGGTGGGGAGGATTTTGGAGGAGTTGGAGGAGTTGGGGGAGGGGAAACTGTAGTCAGATTATATTGTATGAAAAAAAATTCTTTTTTTGGGGGGGTGGGTTGAAGATATACACATTTAAAAAACTTATTCTTCTTTCATCTAATACTTCCCAACCATAGCCTCCTCTCACTCCCTTTCCTCCCCCCACTCCATTCCTCCCAATATTTCCCCACCTCCCCTCTTCCCCTGATCCACTGTTCCTCCATTTCCCTTCAAAAAAGAGCAGGCCTCCCAGTGATATCAACCAAATGTGGTATAACAACATACAATAAAACTAGGCACAAACCTTCATATTAAGGCTGGATGAGACAACTCAGTAGGAGGAAAAGGTTCTAAGAGCAGGTGAAAGAGTCAGAGACACCACTTCTCACACTATGTGGAGTCTCACAAAAACCCCAAACTAAAGAACCACAGAATGCATGTAGGGTACCTAGTGCAGACCCATTCAGACTCTGGCTGCCGCTTCAGTCTCTATGGGCCTTTGTGAGCCCTGCTTAGTTGATTCTGTGGGCCATGATCTCCTAGCGTCCTCCACCCCTCTGGCTCCTACAATCCTTCCTCCCCCTCTTCTGCAGGATTCCTTGAGTTCTGCCTAATGTTTGGGTGTGGGTCTCTGCATCTGCTCCCATCAGTTGCCAGAGGAAGCCTCTCTGATAAAAACAAAACAAAACAAAACAAAACAAAACAAAACAAAACTAGATAGATAGATAGATAGATAGATAGATAGATAGATAGATAGATAAAATGAATGAAAAGGAAATCTCATGAGGATTTGACTTGGAAATATGATGAGGCCAGCCAGAGCTCAGGTTTCCTGGAGTTAAGAAGTAGTTCTTAGTTTAAAGAGGATTGGGAATTCTCAGTTGTGTTCATTTGTTATGTTAGTGATATATGTAGGCATATTCTAAATTCTTCTATTGTGTATAGTTTTTGTTTCCTTATTGTTTAATGTGCACATAGCTCACTGTAGACTGTCTAGTTCCTGACATAAGAGCTTTTCTATGCCAGCTTCCAGAACTAAATGGAAAATTATTTTCATATTTCTTTGTTGAAATTCTTAAAAATATATATGTTTAGGTGAGGCCTTTTGACTCTAAAGGACCAAATCAGAGTTTGTAACCGGGCTAGGATTGATTTCATTTGGCTTAAGAATCAAAGTCTTGTTGGGTCAGTTCAGGCTGCAGGTGGAGGAGTGGAGTGGTGTAACCCTAGGGAAGCATCTGAGTTTAGAAGTTGGGAGGAGGTGAGAGGAATTTGGCTTCAGGAGATTGGCTAAGGGTATAACTAATTTATTTTTATTTTCTTTTGAGTAAGGCCACATGTATCCCACATTGATCTTGAATTAATTATAGAGCTGAGTTTGACCTTGAACTCCTGCTTCTGCCTTGGGACTGTTGGATTAAAAGCATCTGCCTGAAGACAGCACAGCTTCCTAGGCCTTTACAATTGATACATGAAAAAAAAAAATACCATGAGATAATCATGTCCTAAGGAGAATCACAAAATGTTAAGGAGTTATACACAAAAGCTCAGAGCACATTCATCAATTGTGCTGGATAAAAAGAAGATACACAGACATGTGACTAGTGTTTATCTCCAAAGAACATCTAGAGTCCTTTAGAGTGTATCAGATCACATGCTACAAGCCTCTGCTCAAAGGACTCCAGTGGTATTATGCCATACTCAGAATATGGGTTTACTCTTAAAGATATTTAAAAGTCAAAAGAAAAAACAAACAAACAAACCATGGGTAGGGTAGATACTTCAAATGTCAGCTTCTACCCACCTTCCTTTTCTTTTCAGTGTTTGACAGCAGTGAGCAAGGGCAGCAGGCCAGTGGAAGCATCAACAAGTGGCAGCCTCCATTGCAGTGCCCATGATGGCATCCTGTATTGATACCCTTGCTCTTTGGCAGTAACTAATGTCACAGCTCCCATCTGGAGGACTGAGCCCATTAGGCATGAAGCCTTGACAACTCTCTGGGACTCTTTTGGCAGCCAGGGCCTGCAGACTCTCTTCTCTGGCTCCCTTTAGCCCTTTGTCAGCTTGCTCCCCACCCTCCTTCTTCCCTGTTCTCAGCTGCCCAGCTGCTTCTTCGACATCCACAGTTTAGTGGCTGCTGCAGGGGAAAGATTTACAGTATTAGTTGGGATGTCTGATGTTGCATAGGAGTTTTAACACTTGCAGACTGCTCAGAAACTCTGTGTTGTGCTTGACTGGAATCACTGAGGCCAAAGTCCTGGCTGTGGTGATATTGTGTTCCCCAATATATTGTGCATCCTAATAAACTTATCTGGGGTCAGAGGACAGAACAGCCACTAGATAGACATATAGGCTAGAAAATGGTGGCATACACACCTTGGGAGGCAGAGATCCATCCAGATCTCTGTGAGTTCAAAGCCACCCTGGAAACAGCAGGCATGGTGACTCATGCCTTTAATCCCAGGAAGTGATGGTAGAAAGCAGAATGGTATATAAGGTATGAAAACCAGGGACTAGGGCTAGTTAAGCTTCTAGGCTTTTGAGCAGCAGTTCAGCTGAGATCCATTCGGATGAGGACACAGAGGAAATATGATCAGCCGAGGAACTGGCAAGGTGAGGTGGCTGAGGCTTGTTCTGCTTCTCTGATCTTCCAGCATTCACCCCAACACCCAGCTCCAGGTTTGTTTTTATTAATAAGTACCTTTAGGATTCATGCTACAACTGGCTGCTGGGCAGGATTGCCAGCTATCAAGCAGCAGTGCCTCCAATCAATACTTGGGACTCAGAAAGCAAACATGAGCAACAGTGCTGGGCCGTTTGGAAGCCCGCGGTTGAATATCCTAGGCTGGATTCCAATCTCTTAAGCAGAGCTTGTCTGCAGCTTTCTAAGGTGTCAAGCACTGATAAAGACCAGTGGTTTCTGTTTTGTCTTGTTTTGTGGTGGGGAGGTTGAGGGTAAAGATCCAGCAGCTTGCCACTGGCTAGTTATTTTTGCTATCACTGTCTACTGTCTCTGTTGCTTCTGCCTTCCTAGTACCAGCTCAAACCAGAATTGTGCAAGTGAGCCAGGAACAACCACTTGAAGCTGGATGTTGCAGCATGATGGGGAACTCAGCACAGGACAGTGTCTCTCAGGCAACTAAGTAAGCAGCTTACTTATCTGGGTAGATGTTTAGACAAATGGCAGGTATTCATTTTAGACCAACTACAGCCACTTACTTGGTCTAGTCATATCTTTGATCTCTTAGCTGCAGTCATTGCCATTATCATGTGTTTTGGACCAATCATGATCTTGTCTCTTACATTCAGTCACTGTAGTCCCTTGCTAAGTGACTACTTAGCAAGAAGGGGAAGAGCCACCCTTCTTGCTAAGGTGGAATTCATTTACCAAGACTTGTGATAACAAAGAGCCTTGTACAAACCATTTCAAACAGCACAGGCTGAGGCTGTGCTTCAGGAGCCAAGGCAACCAACTGTAATCTTTGTTTAGGTTTCTCAAGGTATCCATGAAATATTTGAGATGGCTGCTATTGGCATCATGGTAATCCAGCTGGCTTTTAGGCTGATAGTATTTTGCTCAAGGCAGTTTGAGCAGCAAGAGAGTGTTCAATAGTTGCTAATTAAGGAGTTAAAATGACTCCATCCCTAACCTCCTCATTCATTTATAGGAAATTGAACAACCTAAAGAATGTGTACAAGAACTTATCATTTACAAATAGCATTCTAAACCAGTGTTAGCAATGCTCTAACAACGCTTAATTTTGTCAAGTATTGAGAGCCAGGTGAATTTTCTTGTTCTTCTCATTTTTTTTTCTGCATCTGGTTTCAGACACCATTCTTCTCCATGTAATTCCTAATTTGATAAGGTTCTCCAGAGACAAAGTTCATATCTATCTATCTATCTATCTATCTATCTATCTATCTATCTATCTATCTTTTGATCGATCTATCCATCTATCATCTATCTATCTATCTGACTGCTGTTTGATAAGAGAGGCTGAGAAGTCCCTTTACTTGCCACCCAGGCAAGTTTCAGTTGGGCCCACAAGAGCTAAGAAACAGTGCAGTCAATGTGGTGGAGTTTGAGCCAGGTATATGAAAAGACCTATGTGCTAGTTCACACAGGCAGACAGGTCATTCCTTCTTCTCTGCTTTGTTCTGTTTTGCCTTTGGTGGATTACATAATGCCCATCTATACTGGTATTGGTTGGGACAATGTGCTCCACTCAATTCTCCAACTCAAATGCCAGTTCCATCAAGAAACACCCTTACAGTCCTCATAATTTAATATGCAAAAATTGTTCCCACCATGAAATAATGTTTAGACAAATACTAAAGTACCTCATGGCCCAATCAAATCGTCATAGAAAATTAGCCATTACACTAAATAAAGTTAAATATACTTGCAATATTATATTGTCCTTTTAACTTGTTTATATGTTTTTATTTGTGTACACAGTCATTTTATTAAGTGCTTGTCAGGTATTTTGGGGAGTGGCATCAGATCTGAAATATTTTATTTATATATTTAATATCCTTTAATCAAGAAAGAAATTTCTAGTGTCCTAGATGACAGTTGTGAATGGCTAGTAGGTGTATCATATATATATATATATATATATATATATATATATATATATATACACTACATGTTCATGTGCCATATGAAGATGGATATATACTATATGAGGATGGATAAATACTATATGAACACCAGCTCATTTAAGAGTTATAAAATGGATAGGCATTAGCAAGTTTTTAGACGACTATTTTGGTATTCTATTAAATTATTTGTGACAAAGTTGGTGTATTAAAGTCTAACCAAAATTATCCTTCTCTTTCATTGTTCTTGCTTCTTAGAGAGAATCTCTGATAACACTCTATTGACTTTTCAAAGTTAATTGGCACAAGTATGGCAGGAACCAACTATACTTATTGAGATACACTTAGTAAGAGTTGTCTTAAGACAATTACCTAAATTATTTAAACTTCTTGTGTTAAATTCATTTTAATTTAGTAAGCAATCATAGCTCTTGATGTCAGTGCTATTATGGTCATGCATAGACATGTTAGTCATGCTTATGAAACATTGCTTGGTCCAGTACTTAAGTTAACAATCCAGCTGGGATATTTAAGTTTTCTTTACAGAATCATACACTGCAGGCTTTGCTGTCTTCTAACGTGAAAGGTTTTTTTGTTTCCCATCCCCCTTCTTTGTACCATGGTGTCATTATGTTTCTGTGATGTAACAAAAAAGTGAGGAAGTGTAATGGCTGGAGGAGTAAAATGGGCTTAAAAGAGTTCAGGACTAGGGACCTATTTTATTTCTGTTTGCAAGCTGAAAGGTCACAAGAAACCAATGACCCCTCCTTTCTCCAGGCCACTTCAATTAAACAGGCTTGGTAGCCACTGACTTGCTCTATCTGGGTTATTTTTGTTCTCTCTAACTTAGATGGCTTTCTGTCTAATAGAAGGACAGAATTTTAGGTCGGTGCAACAAAAAGAAAGTGTTTCTGATTTTGCTGACTACAGAGTTAACAGAGATGTTGCTCAACTTACAATGGGGTTGCACCATGATCAACTCACCATGGGACCAAGTAGCAGAAGTCAAAACTGCATTTATTATCCCAAACTACCAAACATTGTATTTTTAAATAGCCTATCAGAGATGTATTTAAAACACGAATTTAAGCCTACAGATGGTCAACTTATATATCACAAAACCTTTTTTTTTTTTTTTTTTTTCGAGACAGGGTTTCTCTGTGCAGCTTTGCGCCTTTTCTGGAACTCACTTGGTAGCCCAGGCTGGCCTCAAATTCACAGAGATCCACCTCGCTCTGCCTCCCGAGTGCTGGGATTAAAGGCGTGCGCCACCACTGCAGGCCACAAAACCTATTTTATAATTTAAAATAAATCATATAATTGATTTAATATTGTTCTAAAAATGTAAAACAGAATGGCTATGGTGTGCTTTTATACCATTATACATTGAAAAAAATCTTAATTTGAACCACTGTTAAGTCATGGGCCATCTGTCTATAAAACTGAGGAAAATATTTTGGAAAGTAGAGAACTAGCCTTTTGTTTCTCTGTCATTTGCATGATAAGACTGGGACTGGGGTGGGTGCTCAATATTTAGATATTCTTAGTAGAGATAATATCAATCCCTGAAAAAATGTTTACCAACAATATCTTCAGAATTCACTTTCACATTTTATGGAACATTTAGAAAACTGGTAAGATAAATGTTTTCAGACATTTGAGATTGGATAGTTAAGCCACTTCACATTATATAAGGTTAATCCAGAACCAAATACCTCAGTAGACGTTTTCCTAATGGAGACTGGTAGAAACCAAGGCCATTCCAGAGTAGTTTTGAGATGCAATCTCTGGGGTTAGAGATAACTACAATTTCAGATATCTATAAGAGCACAATTTTCATTCCTTAGGATATTTTTTCTTTACTTGTTTTTAAGATTCAGATGAAGCACTTTCCCATATAAATGTAGAGCTTTTGTGGTCCATGTGGATCTCATATCCAGTACCTGTACATAGAATCTAGTCATATTTTCCTTGAGGATCAAGAAATCTAGGATTAGAACCTGGGTCTACTCCACTCCAAGATACTGTCCCAAAGCACAGTGCTTCACTGCTCACAGTGTGTTGAATCTTTACACTCTTTTCTACCTTGATTCTCTCCTTTGTCTAGCAAGTATACTTCCTTAGGTATTGCATTCTGCTTTGATTCTTTTTTTGTTTTTGCCTCTAGACATTCACTGCTATTATTATTGACAAATACTATATTTTGGCAACTGTTTTTTGGCCAATATGTTTTGAATACATCTTACGCTTGAACTTCTGCTATATCTGGAGTTATTATAATTAGAATTTTTTAAAATTGAATTTTAAAATTAAAAATTGTAAACTTTCTTCTTTTATACATTTTAATTAAAATAGAATTACATCTCTTTTCTCCTTCCCTTTCCTCCCTTCAGTCCCTCCTATGTGTCACCCACTATCAAACTGATAACTATGTTTCTTTGTTTACTATTGTTAAATACACACACACACACACACACACACACACACACACACACACAGAGGCGAATGTATGTACAAATATATGAACACAGCCTGTTGAGTCTGTTTTGGTTGTTTGTATGTGTATAGGTTCAGGGTGGACACTTTGTACTGGGTAACTAATAAGGAGTTTCAGTCCTTGGAGAGGCTATTCTCAATCTTCCAGCAGTTGATAGCTGCTTGTGTTCTTTGGTTAGGGGTGAGAATCCACACCATTTTCTCCCTTTCATGTTAACATGCCCATTGCTATTGCCTATTTTTCCAGTCCTGTTCATGCAGCCATTTCTAGGAGAGACTGTTTCACAGCAGACTTCCTGGAATTCTGGCTTTTCCTTCTGTTCCCTCTTCTGTAATATTCCTTGAACCACAGATGGTGGGAGCTGTGATGTTGGTGTATCTACTGGGGCTGGATCCGTTTATCTCAGCATTGTATCCAGTTGTGTTTTTTTGTGATAATCTCCATTTGCTGTAAAGAAAAACTTCTTTGATGAGAGGTGGTAGATACACTTATCTGTGGGTATACAGATAAGATTTAGAATGTAGTAAGGGATTATGTTGGTCTAGCAAACTAGTGGTAGGGGACTCTTTTCTAAGGGTCATGATATCACTAGCCCCAAGTAAGTTTGCTAGCTTTCTGTACCGAGCATGATTCCCTCCTGTTGAGAGGGTCTTAAGTTCAATAAGACAGCTGTTGGTTACTACCAGCATTTGAATGCCACTTACTCTACCTTAAGGTCACTGTTTGGGTTCATAGGTTTTTTTCGACTGCCTCGACCAGCAAGGATGATGCAACACTGGAGTTCTTCTTTAAGCAGTTTATTCAGGACCTTGTTAGTAGCGATGTCTCTACCTGGGCAAGCCTCTCCCAGCCCTTAAGTAGGTCTGGGCTACCAACCCCAGACATCCACATGGGCACTATCCATAGGTCCACGCATATGCAAGTGGCACACAAATCCAGCCATAGCCAAATAAGGAGCTGTTTACCACAAAGAGTACTTGCCATCAGGAAGGCAGAGGGTGGAAGCCAGCGCCATCTTTAAGGTGCGGCTACATGCAGCTCTCTACAGTTCCCCCTTTTTGTTTTGCAGAGCAACAGGCAAGAGTAGAGGTCTGATCTTTGCTAAAATGGAACATGTACTAATGTTTGTCCAGGGGTTGTCCACCCAGAGAACACTAGACCCATCCGATACCCTTTTCACAGAGGTGGGAGTTAGGGTACCAACCCACATGCAATCAGACTTGCTCTTCTTGAGGTCAGCGTATCTTAGCCTCAAGTGCAGTGCGCAGGCCTTGCATCCTGTGCCTAAATATCTTTTAAAGTAGCCAGCCAGGCTTGGGGGGACTGTCTTGCTTCAATGGCCATAAAGGCTTGGATAATCATGGCCGCATGGCGACGCTGTGAGATCCTAATGCGACAAATGCACCACAAGCATGCTAGGGAGGTGAGCACCAGTAAGCCTACTAGGGCTCCTATTCCCGCCCACTCCTTCAGGTGATCCATGGCTGTAGCAATCCAGGAAGATAATCCCTCTGCCAGTCCAGTATCCATTCGGGTCGAATTCACCGTGACAATAGCCACCCTCAGCTGGTCCATCAGGTTATCAAACTCTCTGGTCCAATTGCCTAAAAGATAACTAGACAACCTTTTAGATAAATCTGCAGCATGGGTAAAATTATTATATTGGACACTAGTCACACATAACCCTTCATACTTCCATTGGCAGCCGAGTTGGGCAATCTGCCAGAGGGTATCAATTTGCTCTTGAACCAGGTCAATTCTCTGGTTGACCACCATCAGTCCTCCTCATATTTGAGCATTGATGCCCTTTTGCACATCTAGAGCATGTGCCACATTGGCAGAAAGATTATTCAAGGTCTGTGCCGTCTGTACAGTATGACTCATGGCAATGGCGGCTGTAGTGGCTCCAACAGCCGCCAAGGAAATAGCTGTAACAATGGTGGCAGTAATGCCAGAATCTCTTTTTTGTCTAAATAGGGTCATACATAGCATTAGGAGCATCAACTGGCATAGGCACCCAGCGAGGCATATGGGTAATTATGGCATAATCATATTTAGAAGCATTCCAGCATTGAGTATAAAAACAGGTATTATTATGGCAAGATACAGGCCTCCCTTTGCTCACTATAAACAAGAATGGAGGATACACACAAACTGGAGTAGGATTATAAGTAATATTAGCCAGTGGCTCAACTCCGTCATACACACAGCCTGCATCAGTTCTGGCAGTGATGT
Organism: Onychomys torridus; assembly: GCF_903995425.1. NCBI lineage: Eukaryota > Metazoa > Chordata > Mammalia > Rodentia > Cricetidae > Onychomys > Onychomys torridus. The sequence goes on along the minus strand of NC_050444.1, from coordinate 16,738,947 downwards.
CTGTGGATAACAGGCTAGGCACAGAATCCCAGGAGCCCCAAGGCTTGGAGCTACTCCATGAAAACTGACTAATCCCATGCACTCCCCCAGCTATCATAACTAGGGGCTCTAAATTCATGCAACTTCCATTAATGCCACACAATAGCCAATTATCAAAAGGATTAGAAATATACAACTGAGAAGGATTTTGCTCACTATAATTACTACCTGCAAAAGTCTGATTAAAGTCTGTGCTTATTCCAGGAGAAAAAGTGAAACTATTCCCTTGATTGGCCCAGATCACAGGATGAGACTGACAACCTGTCCAGGTCCAGACGTTCCCTCCATCTTGACCCCAACAAAAGGGGGCCCATTTTGGTTGACTAGGTGTATCATTTCCCAACACTTTAGCAGGCCACCATCCAGATGCCCAAGAGGCATTGGCTGAAAAACAAGGGCCTGGTCCAGGCAAATCAAACCATCTAGCCGTCTGGTTATATATCAAAACACATGGGGAAACATTTGATCTGTTTCTGACAATTTGGAAACAAAGAGTTCCGTTCAAATCAAAAGACCTATTTTCTCCTATAGGAGCTTCCTCTGGGTCCATAGGGAGGTATGGAACATCCATATTTTTATTACTACTGAATAGCCGTGGGAATAATATTGCATCATGACGGACTGGCATTGGTCTCGGGAACACTGACAGTATCCCCCATCTTAGGTCCGTCATTCCCAGCCAAATCATCATTAGCGTGAACAGGGAGATCACTGTCTGCACAGACATGTTCTTCTTGGCAATGGACTCTTCTCATGAGGCGCTCAGGAACCCACACCGGGTCTTGCTGATCTTGTGGGAAAACACAAACAGAACTTTGTGCCCATGTCAGCACAGGATTGGGTCCATGCCAAACACCTGTCAAGGCATCTTTCCATTTCACCATTCCTTTAGAAGGACTGTGCTGACAATGATGCCTGTCCGCAGCAGAACAATTGGAAGTATCCAAATTCAAAAAATTCAGGGTAAATAATGCAAGAGAGAGTCTGTCCTTAGGGGTATGGCCATAGCCTATTCCCCCTTTTTGTTTTTGAAGCAATTCCATCAAGGAGCGATGAGCACGCTCCACAATGCCTTGACCTTGTGGATTATATGGTAGGCCATGTACAAGTTGCACATTCATCTGTTGACAGAAGGAAGTGAACTTCTGTCTGGTATATGCAGGACCATTGTCTGTTTTTAACTGTTGAGGCTTACCCCATGCTGCCCAAGCTTCTAAGCAATGAGCAATAATATGAGATGCTTTCTCTCCTGCCATTGGGGTGGCGTGAATGATTCCAGAGCAGGTATCAACAGATACATGTACGTATTTGACACGTCCAAATTCAGAGATGTGTGTAACATCCATTTGCCATATTTTTAGGGGGAGCAGACCACGAGGTTTAACTCCTAATCTAGAAGGATGATGAAAAATGACACATTGGGGACAATCTAGTACCACCTTTCCTGCATCAGCACGTGAGATAGAAAACTTTTGTTGTAATGTCCTTGCATTAACATGAAATTCTTTGTGGAAAGCATGTGCTTGTTGTATGGCAGAAGCCACAAACATCCATTCCTGTCTAGTACACTGGTCCACTATATCATTGCCTTTAGCCAATGGACCTGGCAGACTGGTATGTGCGCGGATGTGTTGCACAAAAAAGGGATTCTTACGTTGCCAGATCAGTTTCTGTAATTGGCCAAACAATGAGCTAACAGGGCTAGAAGATTTGATGGGCCCTGCACATTCAAGGTTTTTCAAGGCATTAACAACGTAACTAGAATCTGACACTAAATTAAATGCAAATGGACAAACCTTAAAAACTTCAAGAACTATTGAAAGCTCCACCTGTTGGGGTGCACCTGGCAAGAATTGATGCTTTACGGGTTCAGTACAATCCACCATATAAGCACCACAGCCTGTCTTAGACCCATCTGTAAATATAACACTGGCTCCTGGAATGGGCTGGGAAGCAGTTACCTTAGGGAAAACTATAGGATGTTCTTTAAAGAAAGTTAATAGTGGATGTTTAGGATAATGGCAATCTATGTGTCCTGGATAGGTACAATGCAGTATTGCCCAATCATTTATGGCAGCATATAATATCTTGACTTGAGTAGAATCATAAGGAACAACTAGCGTTTGTGGTAATGTTCCAAAATATTGTAAACACTGCTGAATACCCTGCTGTGCAAGTAATGCTACAGCAGTAGGATAATACTCAATTGATTTTGCAGGTGAGATTTTAGCATAAATCCATAATAAGGTCCTTTTTGCCATAAAATCCCCGTAGGTTGTAACTGGGTAGGTGGAATGCACAGGGTAATATCATCATTATTTTGCACTCTTTGAAGAAAAGCCCTTTGTAACCTATCCTCTAATTTTGTTAAGGCTTCTCGGGCTTCATTGGTTAGTTGCCTCGGTGAATCCAAGGCTGCATCTCCAATTAGAATATCATATAATGGTTTTAATTCATAATTGGCCATTCCTAAACTTCCTCTTATCCAATTTATATCTCCTAATAATTTCTGAAAATCATTCAATGTGCAAAGAGACTGTCCCAGGGTCAAGGGGGCCTTGAAAATCAGACTCCACTACTTGCACCCCCATTTGTGGGGTTAATATGAGTCTGGTGGTGGCATAGAGGTCCAATCCTGCTGAATCTACAGTGGCTCGCCGCGGTGTTTGGGATGTCTGAGGTTCGGCCACTGCTCTTGATTCCCTTCCTGTCTCTGATCCTCCATTGCCCCATATATTTGCGGGCCCTGAGGCCAGGGGCCCCGCTGTCCGTTTTTTGGAGGAGTATTATTCCTCAGAGGCTGTCCATTAATGTCCATTGATTGACCTGCATTCACTTGCCCAATGTTTTCCTTTCTTACACTTAGGACACCGTCCCGGGACAGGGCGTTGGTCACTTCCTGGTCTCTGGTTACTTCCCCCTTGATTACTTCCTCCTTGGGGGCAGCTACGTCTCATATGCCCCATTTTACCACATCGGAAGCAGGTCCCAGTGCTGCCTGCCCTCTTCTGACTAATTTGTAAAACTGCAGCAGCCAGCCCAGCATTGGTTAGTGGTCCCCCTAATTCCCTGCACACTTTCATCCAAACCTCCAATCCTTTAGTTTTGTAAGGTGTAATGGCAGCTCTACATTCCTTAGTGCACTGCTCATAAACCAACTGCTTAATTAATGGCATGGCTGTATCAGGATCACCAAATATCTTTCCAGCTGCATCCACTAGGCAAACTACAAAGTCTGAGAAGGGTTCCATGGGTCCTTGGACAATTTTAGTGAGATTAGCACTAACTTCTCCTCTATTGGGTAATGCCTTCCAAGCTCTGGTAGCAGTGTTGTTAATTTGCTCATAAACCTGGATAGGATACCCATTTTGCTGATTTGAAAATCTACCTTGCCCAAGCAACATATCTATATCCCAAGCAGCTTGGCCTCCACCAGCAGCCCTGTTAGCTGTAGTCTGTTCACTAGCGAACTCTATCAGAAAGGCTTTCCAATCTAAATACTGACCAGAACTTAAACAGGCTCATGCAAGGTTCATCCAGTCTGACGGAGTCATAGCATATCTATGCAGAGCTTCCAACTGAGCTACTGTAAAGGAAGCTGTAATACCATATGTCCAGACAGATTATGCTAATGATTTAATAATCTTGAAATCTAGAGGTTCATGATATCTCTGATTCTGAGGATTCTGAAATACTGGGAATGCAACTTGCATTTCTGTTCTAACTTCTGTCCATACTCTAGGATTAAAAGACACTCTGCCCTCTGGCCCCATTGCTCCAGGATACAAAGGGGGGGCAGAAGGGACCACGCTCTCATGGCCCTTTTCTAACTGTTTGGATCCTCTTCTCTCTTTTCTTTTCTTTCTAACCTTCATTCGTTGCAATGACTCACAAACAGATTCAACATCCTCATCATCCAAGACAGAGTTGGAGAGATCGGAAGCACCCGAGTCTTCCAACACAGAAAGGCTAGGATATAATCTTGTATGTTTTTTCTCATCTTTTGCCTCTATTTTTTTTATTGACCCTGCCTTTTCTGGTACTGCTTTCTCTGAGGTTGCCTTTTCTGATCTCTCTTCCTGCAGTATTTCCAGAGCAGTTTGGCCATTCTCAACTGCCTCACTGCATCTCTGATCTTCTAAACACCCTCTTATTAATTTCCAGACTGGTCTAACCCCATGCTTAAGTGTGCCTTGCTCTGCGGTGAAGTCTAAGTCTCTTCCCAATTTCTCCCAGGAAGACACTGTAAGACTTCCTGAAATTGCAAACCAAGGAGCAACAATATCACACTCTTCCAGAAATCTTTCTAGGGTGCTTTTCCTTATCTTCAATTTCTTAAAGAGAAGCAGCTCATTAAGAGCCAGAAAAATTGGGTGCGAGGAGGAAGCGCCCATCTTGGCATATCCTTTCTTCCTCAATTTGAGAGGTTTCTCAGAACCTTTACCAAACAGCCTCAGCCTTTCGGTTTCACTTGCTTATTTTGTTTTTCTGATTACCCATCCGCTATGGTCACGGCTCTACTGTCCCGCTCCCCCTTTATCTACAGGTGAGAGCAAAAAACCTGCTTTTATCATGGATCCCCAATTTACCTGAGGACTTACCGGTATACCCCCTGACTGCAGAAAGTTCTGAGCCCCACAGAGAGACGTGGTAGTTCCCCGTACGGGCCACCACTTGTTGCGACCGCCTCGACCAGCAAGGATGACGCAACACCGGAGCTCTTCTTTAAGCAGTTTATTCAGGACCTTGTTAGTAGCGATGTCTCTCCCTGGGCAAGCCTCTCCCAGCCCTTAAGTAGGTCTGGGCTACCAACCCCAGACAGCCACATGGGCACTATCCATAGGTCCACACATATGCAAGCGGCACACAAATCCAGCCATAGCCAAATAAGGAGCTGTTTACCACAAAGAGTACTTGCCATCAGAAAGGCAGAGGGTGGAAGCCAGCGCCATCTTTAAGGTGCGGCTACACGCAGCTCTCTACAATAGGTATTGTAGCTGTGAAGGACTTTTGTTTCCTTACCTTGGAAGCTTGCAATACTACATCTAGTACCATGGAAGCTAGACAGCAGGAAAGAGGTTTCCAGATTAGATAAAGCTTGACTCATCTGAGACCTGTGTCCTAAGTGTGCTGTATCTTCAGCAACAGAGGCTTGTCTTTAGCCTCTGAGAGGCAACTAAGGGCTACATCAATAGTCTATATTGTTTTGGAAGCTACTTGGACTATTCTGATCAACTACTTGAAATGAAGTTTCTCATGTCTGATACTGGGGTTTTTGTAAGTCTATGGTCAGGCCAAGGTTGTTGTTTGTCCCTCATCCCTTTCTCTTCTTCAGCAGAGGAAGCTCTCTCTCTGGGTTTACACATTACCTCTATCCTATTATTTCCCTTTCAAGCATACCACATGTTTTCCGTGGTTATTCTGTGCTGTACACTCACATCTGAAGACTTGGAGCTAGGAACTTTAGATGAGAGAGGACATGCAGTGTTTATCTTTCTGGGACTGGGTTATCCTACTTAATATAATCTTTTCTAGATCCATCCATTTACCTGCAAATTTTATAATTTAATTTTTATTTACAAATCAATAGTACTCTATTGTGTATATGTACCACATTTTTAGTATCTATTCCTCTATTGAAGGACATCTAGATTGTTTCCATTTCTTGAGTATTGTGAATAAATATCTATAGAGTAGGATGGCAAATGCTTGGGTGGTATACCTAGGTATTGGTTACATTTATTATTTTTTTTTGAAGATTCTCCATACTGATTTCCAGAGTGGCTGTACCAATTTACATTCCCACTAACAGTGAACGAGGGCTCCTCTTTCCCTAGAACCTCGCCAGTGTTTGTTGTCAGTTGTTCTGTTGATCTTTTCCATTCTGACTGTGGGGAGATGAAATCTCAAAGTTGTTTTAATTTATATTTCCTTAATTTCTAGGGATGATGAGGTAATATTAAAATGTAATTTGTGACATTACAATGCCATGTGTTCAGTGAAGTTCCAGATCTTCACACTGTGTTAGGTCTGACTCAGCAGTAAGCTGTGGAAAGCAGAACTCAGTCTTCAATGTCATTCTACTTTACAATGATTTTTTTTTTTAACATAGAGCCCTATTCTTCATAGATGTTGGGAATTATCAGTATGTTTGTTGATTTGCTTAGTAAAAAGACACTCTTTATATTAGGTATCTGTAACTGTGAGATGATGTACCAGAAGATGTAGCTGCTTAAAGCTGCACAAGTGGAGTATTTCACCCAAGGTCTGTTGATCACAAAGTTGAGAGGATCAGCTGTTTGTTTCTAAGTTGTTTCCCATGAGCTGGAATCAAGTCATCTGGACTGCAGTCATCTCAAGGCTTGCTTGGGGCTAGAGGATCTGTTTCCAAGATGGTGCACTCACAAGGCTTTACCATGTGTACTGCCTAAGTGTCCTTACTTCATGGCAGTTGACTTCCTTCAGAGTAAGTGATGTAAGAATGAGAAGCCTAGGAGGAAATGAAATGGTTTAATGTCTGAAGTTGTCCATGTTGCTGATGCGATTTTTTAAAAAAAAATTTTCCTTTTTTTATTATATTTGTGTTTTAATTTTGCACATCAGCCATGGGTTCCCCTGTCCTCCCGCCTCCATCCCCTGCCACCACCTTCCCCTTATCCCCTCCCCCCCAATCCCATCTCCTCCAGGGCCAAGACACCCCTGGGGACTCATTTAAACCTGGTGGAGTCAGTACAGGCAGGTCCAGTCCCCTCCTTCCAGGCTGAGCAAAGTGTCCCTGTGTAAGCCCAAGGTTCCAAACAGCCAGCTCATGCACTAAGGACAGGTCAGGGTCCCACTGCCTGGATGCCTCCCAAACAGTTCAAGCTATTCAACTGTCTCTCTTATCCAGCTTATCTTATCAGGCCTGCCTGATCCAGCTGGGGGCTCCACAGCCTTTGGTTCATAATTGATGTGCTTCCATTCATTTGGTTATTTGTCCCTGTGCCTCTCCAATCTTGGTCTCAACAATTCATGCTCTTACAGTCCCTCATTTTTCTCTACTCCTGGAGCTCCACCTGGGGCCTGGCTGAGGATCTCTGCATCCACTTCCATCAGTTATTGGATGAGAGTTCCAGCATGACCGTTAGGGTGTTTGGCCATCTGATCACCAGACTAGGTCAGATCAGGCTTTCTCTTGACCGCTGGATCAAGAACAGAAAGGGAGAACAAGGAATAACAGACCATGATAAACGATGACCACATGAGAACAGGAATAGGCAGAGTGCTGGAGAGGTCCCCAGAAATCCACAATGATACATTCTTTGTAGACTACTGGCAATGGTCGAGAGAATGATGCAATATTTTATTCATTAGAAGCAAGCCATGTCCAGTACTTAGTGAAGGGAGGAGGATTAGAAGCTCTTAGATTAGAATCTCTTAACGCAGGAATAGGAAAGAGTGGATATACCCTCAAACTCTCTACATGGCATTGACAGCACAGAGTGTGTTCTCGCATGTTTTGTGAGCTTTATAGACTGATGAAGCAAACAAATATGGGAAGTGAAGGAAAGGGAGAACAGTAAGAAGTGGGAGAATGTAATATGTTTAGAAGTAAGAGTTTTTAACAAAAGTAAGAATGTCCATAGCTGGTAGATGCTTTGTGCTGATGTTTTAATAATCAGAGAGACCAAAGAGTTTTATATTGGAGGATGATATTGCAGAAATGATAAGGGGATAAAAGAGGAAAAGAGAAAAAACAAATGGTATTTTGAAGATCTTTGTGTCAAAAGCAGGAGGAAAAGAAAAGGAAAGAAAGGAAAATACCCCCAAGAACATACTTGAAACCGAACAGTTGGTTGCCAAGTTATGAATGAAATAAACTCACTAGGAAGCAGGAATACGAATATTTTCAAAGTCTTAGTGGTATAATATCAGAATATGATTGTTATGAGGCATTTTTATAGTGATTCAAGTGCTGAATAGAATGAGTTAAGATGAAAGACTAAGCAATTTTTGATTGCACAGCTGGAGAAAAGCAATTGCTAGGTTTTTTAGATGAACTAGTCAGAAAAAAAGAAGTTTGTAGGAACAAAGTATATAACTAAAGAGTCATCACTGATCAAATTATGTACAAAATGAAGCTTTTCAAAAGTAGAATATAAACAATTAATACAAAGAACACAGAGTTGAAGTGGTCTCTCTCTCCCTTTACTATTTAAGTCCCTTTTCTAGAATAAATACATAGAGACATTTCATCATAGTCTGTTATGTATACATACCAGAGACACAGTCGCAGGTAAAGGTGACATAATAGACGTGTAAACTAAGTGATAAGGTGGGTATGTTGCTTTAGCTGTGTAGGTCAGAACAGTTACAGAGAAAGACTACATATCAAATATGGCTATTTTACCAGGCAGAGGTTAAAGGGTTGACTCACTCTAACAGGGCATGTAGACAGTATAGTACCTAGATAATGCAAAGACTGAACAGGAAGAGGACTGCTATAAGGAGATCAGTAGAAGAAAGAAGTCAGTGAGAGGAACCATGTGTCAAATTAGCTGTTAACAGTGCAGAAGGGAAATTAAAAAAATACAACTAGCTTGTGAAAGGCAGAATGTAGACTTTATAGAAAGTTAGTGGAGGCCCTGAATAGGAATCTTGCTTTACTCTCCAGTTTTAACTTAAAGAATACTGATGGCTTTTCATAAAAAAAAAAAACAAAAAAAAAACAAAGCAAACAACCCCCCAAACTCAAAAACCAAAACCAAAAATCAAACAAAACAAAACAAAAATGAGAGTTTACAGAGGAAGTTTATTTCTTCATCCCAACAGGCCCATTTTTGGTCTAAATTCTAACATGAAAATGAAGAAGGAACGATTTCTTTTGATTATAAAAATAATGCATTGAAACATTTGGGAAATGTAGGACAATGTAAAATCATGTAAGGAACTATGTGGCTGAGGATACAGCTCAGTGGGAGGGTTCTTACCTATTATGTGCATGGTCCTCAGTTCAGTCCTCAGATAACCCAAAACCACAACACAAATACCAAATAACTACAAAACTGTACCGTTACAATGAACATTTTAACACATTTATGCTTTAACATTTATGAGATACCTTTAAATAGATCCTTTTAAAAATAGTTTTGCATACTGCTCCCCTTATTGAATATTATAGCATAACTTTTATGTCATTAAAGATCCTTTGTGAGCATCATTAAATTTATTAGCTTGGATTTTGTATAAGTTTTAAGGAGTATTGATATTTAGTATAAATATCTACTACATTTTATTATAATACAAATGTAAAATAGATAATACATACTGAAATTTTTTTTCTGAGACAAGGTTTCTCTGTGTAGTTTTGGTGACTGTCCTAGATCTCTCTCTGTAGACCTAATAGTTAAAATGTTTGCTAACTACCTTACTATGCTTGTTTATTCTATCACAGAAATGGTTCTAAGTGCTTTGCATAGATTATATTATCTAATAATCACACTTACCATATAAGTTTATTTTATTTATCCATTGATAAATAGCACAAGTTCTCCTAGGTACTAAATATGGAACTGGAATTCAAACAAGGCAATTGACTCCCAAGTCTCCCTTCTTTAATTCACACATTTTACATTATATGTCAAGTCATGTACTGGTAAAGAAGCAGCCTGGGTCTCTGCTCCCTCTAAGCCATAATGTGGCAATGAAACAGAAATTAACCAAACAACTAATATCATGACCCTATAAACCGAAACCAGTGTATTCCCAGACAAAGACACAGGTCTGTCAGGGGCTGACTAAACAGGTTAGGTAAGGCTTCCTAGAAGTGGTGACACAAACTGAGACTGAAGATTGGTGGAAGGGAAAGAGAAGTTCTAGACAGAGGAAACAGCCTGGGGCAAGGCCTTAGAGGCTGAGAGGACTGGACATACTCTGGCACTAAATGGAATTCTGTGTACTGGATTGACTGAAGCTGTGGCAAAGTCTGCATGGTATGTTGGGTATTTTTTTTTTTTTACCTCAAGGACAACAGAAATCTCAAAGGATTTTAAACAGGAGGAGATGTAATAGATTTGTACTTCATAAAAATGTTCCTTCTTCCATGTGGCAGATGCACTAGATGGAGTCAGGAGGCATATGAGGTAGAATTTTTGAAGACTTTAATGAATCCAGAAAGCAATGATAGCTTGTTCAAATGTGGCACAGTAGGGGTAGAAAGATCTGCCATATGCAGTAACTGTTTAATAGGTAAAGTTGGAAATGCTGATTGTATTATTTACTTTTCTATTACTGAAACAAAATACCATGACCATAGCAACTTACAGAAGGAAGAGTTTATTTAGGGCTTCCAGTTTGAGAGGGGTAAGAGTCCATCACCATCATGGTCGGGGAGCATGGCAGTAGGCAGGCAGACCTGCAGATAGATAACTGGGACAGCAGAGGGCCTACTTGAAATGTCTTTTGAAACCTCAAAGCCCACCCTCAAAGTATGGAGCAACATACTTCCTCCAGCAAGGCCACACCTTTTTATTCTCCCCAAACAGCTACCAACTGGTTATCAAATATTCAGATGCCCGAGACTTATAGGGGAATCTTATTTAAATTACCATAGTGATGTAACTCATGATGTGAGATTCCTGTGAGTGAAGACAGCATCATAAGAAGACCCACACAAAAAAGGCCATGTTTTCTATCTGGGACTGGTGAATTAATGCATACCTAATGACTGTTTGAGTGCACAGTTGGCTGTAAGATGTAGAGCCACAGTCATTTCCATTAGACAGTTCTAGGTGTGGATGAAATTACCCTGGGTGAAGATCAAGCAGAAAGAGAACATGGCTCTGGGGAGAAGTAGGTCATAGTTGGGAAAAGAATCATGAGTCATTAAAGTTAGTGTTGTTTAGGGCGTGTTGGCTGCAGTAAGCTTTCCAGAGACCACTAAGGGCACCTGCAAGGTGGCAATGATGAATTTATGGGGAATCTGTGAGCTCTGAGGGACAGCTCTGCAAAGGACACCTGTTCAGTTGTGTTAGAGACAGGGAAGGCTGACAGCCTGGTTGACCCCTGCTTAGCTTTTCAAGGCAGATGAAGCAGAGAGCTGGAAGATTTGGATATATGATGTAAGCTACCATACTATGTTAATATAGAAGATGCTTTTGAAATCTGAGATGTACATTTTACTCATACACATCTGTTCTCATTCCTAGTGTTTCTTTTGGATGACCTCCTGGAAGAGCTGTTCTGTCGCTATAAGAACTTTTAGGCTTTTTTTTTTTCTGACACTTAACTCTTTTCAAAGAGATTCCCTAATTTTTTTTTTTTTTTCAGTATAGCAGTGGAGTCTCTCAGTTTTTTCTTTCCATTTTGACAAGAAAGAGAATGCATCCTTTCAGTTCTTACAATGCATTACTCTTTCAGCTGCTCTATCTCTTGAATAATTTTCCTTGGATAAGATCCATAGAAGATGCCTTTGTTCTTTGCGAGATTAGTGAGATCTTGTTTTGTTTTCCCACTTGGCGACAAAAAGAGACTTCCTCTTGCAAAGCACTAAGACCTTATTCCATATGTTCTTATCTCAAAGGAGTGGATGGCTTTGGGGTCAAAGTATCACAAGAAGAGGGAAATGCTACTGAGTGGAGGGAGAGAGAATTAAGGCAAGTGTAAAAGCAAACACAGAACATGAGGGCTGAGGATCCACAGCCAGAAAGCCATATGAGTGGTCTCTAGTGACATGAGTGACTGCCGGATAGTTCAGAGCAAGGAGTAGTGATCTGAGTATCTTTGTGAGTGCATAGGACAGAGAGGGAGAAGAGCTATTGGTTCTCAGGTAGTTCAAAAGTGGGGTCTAATGCAGGCATGTGATGAGGACTGGGGGTGATGGAAAAAGCCCTTCCATATCAGTTATTGCTACAGTGATGTTTGGAGAGATTGCTGAAAACACTGTGGAGTGTCTGAGGTTTCACATGGACTCAAAGATAGGATTGATAAACACTTGATGTTAAATTACTATGAGCCCTTTAAGGCCCAGGATATTGAAGGCCAGGGAGGAACTGGGCTTAGGCACTTTGAGCAGCATCTCTCTGGTTTCAAAAAAGGCTTCTCCCTCATCTCTGTGTGTTTATAGCCTGCAAATCCAGATGTCTCCTTTCTGCCAGGCTTGGCTCTTAGCCTCCTCCCTTTATTCCCTCTCAGGATTTTCTCTTGTAGTATATATTTGGCAAATATGAAGAATTAAGACTTTATATTACTCTCTGCTAGTAATTTTCTCTTCTACTAGTTATGGAGGGTGTGCGAGAGAAATTTCTAGCATAGAGTTTTTTGGAGGGATTCTTATGTACAAATGATGTTTTCTGCTAAATCACCCCACAATTTTGATTATATATATAGGTGTATCATTCTGTGTTTATTTCCCATTAGCTGCTAAATCTTACCCATTCTTTAAAAAATAATTGTTCCTTGGGTTTAATTTTTGGATATCATTGTTCCTGCACTAAAATTTTATCCTTCTCTAAACTGGGTCTATTTAGAAATCCAATTTTTATTACAAGGTAGTCCCATGAGCTGTGAGATGGTCTGAAGAGTACATATTAATTTACTGTAGATTACTTATCAATTCTATCTTTGAGTCCGTGTGAAACTTCAGCTTTCTTTTCTCCCATTTCCACTGAGGCTATTTCTGCGCGCTCCCCCGCTGAGCTCCCAGTGACTTCAGGCTAGTCTGATGTGACAATAGGACTTGGTGAACATTCATAGTGTTGCTGCAGCATGTGGCTTTGTGTGAATCCTGGTATCAATTTACCAAGTCTGGGGAAGGACTTTGTAAATCTTGAAAGCCTGGGTAGAGCTGTATTTCTCTGATGTTTGTTTATTTATTGGCTGTTTATTTATTTTTGTTTTATGTATGTATGTATGTATGTATGTATGTATGTATGTATGTATGTATGTATACATGTATGTATGTATTTATTTTTGGTTTTTCAAGGCAGGGTTTCTCTGTGTAGCTTTGTGCCTTTCCTGGAACTCGCTTTGTAGACCAGGCTGGCCTTGAACTCACAGATTAAAGGGGTGTGCCACCAACGCCTGGCTTTATTTATTGGCTGTTTAATGAGTATCAGTAATCAATTACCATATAATCAATAATTACTGTGTATTTGGTACTGACTTTAGAGCTTGCAATAGGTAGTTATTTAAGACACAGTTCTTAAAGGCAAAGTTTTCAACAGTGATTGTTCCTGCTCTTTATAGGATTGATTTATACATAGGGCAAGGACACATAGTGAAGGCTGGGGGAACACAGATAGGTGATGTTTTAGACTTAGACAGATGGTCCATATTTAAATTAGAACATACAACTTAGAGTCATATAAAATAAGACAGAGCTGGTGTGAAATCTCCAAAAGCCTCAGTATTAGGAGTGCTCACCAGGTTACTTTTGAGAAGTAGACTGAAGAGAGCCAAATATGACATGTTAGGACTTTTGAATAAATAAAAGGGAATCATGAACATTGTAACTAGGGTTGTATAATAATTATATTTTAATTTTAAAAACATGCTTAGGAACAAAAGCTTGTCCTAATTCCAGACTACTTTTCTAATAATCTACACCAGCGGAAACATCCTTCAAGGCTGAGGTCTAGAGAGTAGCTGGGTCAGGGAGGAGGATGAGGTTATTTAGAGATAGTGAGGGAGTTCAGAGAAAGGATAGAATTCCCAAGTATTGGGAAGCATCCATTTATAGGACACAGCGACACATTTGATGTGGGTTAAGATGAAAGGGAAAAGCAAAGTTTAGGAGAAGAATGAGCTAGGCTTCATGTGTTCATGAGACTTTCATCTACATATCTCAGAGAAGCAGATGCATGAGACCACTGCTGAAGGTAGTTGATAGAAACATCGTAAAGTTCCTTGAATCCCTGTGTGGTGGTTTGAATAAGAATGGCCCCCCATAGGCTCATGAATTTGAATGCTTGGTCACTAGAGATTGACACTGTTTGAAAGGATTAGGAGGTGTGGCCTTGTTGGAGGAAGTGTGTCACTGGAGTTGGGCTTTTAGGTTTTTAAAAGTCAAAGCCTGGCCCAGTGGCTTTCTCTTCCTGCAGATTCACATGTAGAACTCTCAGCTAGTTTTTCATTCCTTCAATCTCTTCCAAGTTTTGCCTTCACTCTTAGCCTGGCCATATTTGGGGAGCTGACACTGAGTATAAAGTCTGACTGTTGTTCTTTTGTGTTCAGGCTTTTCCTTTTTGTATGTGGATGTTTTCATTGAGGACACTGAAATTTGCTGTCTGCATCCTTCTTTCTCCTTTTGCTCATAGTCCAGTAGAATTGTTTCTTTCTCTGACCAGTCTAGACCACATAAGACCAGTTCTAGCCTTTATTTTTTAGAACATTCAATATTGTCATTCCCCTATTTTCTGGTACTTCCTACCATAAATTCCTAATGTGTACTAGGGATGGCAGTGCTAAAAATAAGTGCACAGCTCTGCATACATAGGCCACCACTACTGTGTGGATTCAGAGTATCTCTTTGCAATCCTGGATAATATGTTTGCATGTTTCTACATGGTTCCTCTCTCCAAACCTGCAAGTTCCAGCCTTCATCACTTTCTTCTGACCTCCTTTCTTATTGATATTGGCAGGTGATATTATACTTTATTTCAAATAGAAAAGTGAAGAGATTATGTCTGGGTCCTTTGACTATGCAGTGTGTGTCCTGAAATATTTATAAATGCTGTTACTCATTTTTTCATCTGACCATGAAGGAGAACATAAGAAAAGATAACAACATTCAATAGCCATTCTATATTCTTCTGATCATTTCCCTTTCAACTCTTTTCCCCTCAATATTAATCTATTTTCCTTATCCATAGATGTGTATGTATGTGAAAAATGTATGTGTTCATGTCATTGTGTGTATCTGTTTGTGGGTCCATATCTGTAAATGCACATATATGCAAGTGTGCATAGAAGCCTGATGTTGGCATTTTTTTTTTTTTTTTAAATGATGGAACAAAAGTATACCTAAAACGAAGCTTCTGGAAAAAAAACCAAAAAAATAAAAAAAACATTTGTTCTTCCCTGTCTTGTATCTTTCCTCAAACTTGACCTTGGCCTCCTGCCTGGCCTTGTGTTTCAGGGCTGGGTCTCTAAAGACATCCTTGCTGACAACAGTTTTGTCCAAGGGGATGACCACAGAGAACCTTGTGGGCATGAGGTGATTGTAGTTATAAACTTTCACAAAGGACTTGATCTTTGACCTCTTGGTGATTTTCTTCTTGCCCATGGCAGCTGTCACTTTTCAGGGATAGCGGTCAATTCCAGCCACCAAGGCATGGCTGCAAGGGTGGTCTGAGGTGCCATCATCAATGTTCTTCATGATGACGGCTTTGCATCTGGAGTAGCGTCCAGCCATGACCAGCACCACTTTCCTGAGTTTCATGAACTTGCACATTTTGACAGCAAGGAGCCAGTACTCAGCAGAGTGGGTGCCTTCCTTAATCTCTCTCACCTTGTTTTTTTGAGACATGGTCTCTCACTGAACCCAGAGCTTACCAATCTAGGCTGGCTGGCCAGTGAGCTTGAGAGGGATGCCTACCTCTGTTTCTGAGCACTGGGTTTAGAGATGCATACCATCAACCTGGCTGCAGATCCAAAGTTAGGTTCCCATGCCTGCATAGTGGGCAGTTTACTGATAGAGCCGTTCCCTGCAGCCACCACATTTCCTCTGTTTACTTAATTTTTAAAATATGTGTATATATGTGTGGAAATGTACATGTGAGTCCAGGTGCCCTCATAGTGCAGAAGAGGCTGTCAGATCCCTAGGGCTCAAGTTTAATGCAGTTGTGAGCTGCTTGACATTGGTGCTGGGAGCTGAACTCAGGTTTCTGCAAAATACATGCTCTTAACTACAGGGCCATCTCTCCAGGCCTCAAACCTTCTTATTAAAAATGTAAAAATCCTTACTTTCCTAGTGGAGTAACTGTGGTAGCCAAAGATTTAGTTCTCTGAAGAAGCATGGCTGAAGACACTTAATAATTATAAATAAAGAGGCTCTAAAGGAGTTTATTTGGAAGAATACTTAATGTACATTGAGAGATTGTATGACTCTAGGTTAGTAAAACTTTCCTCTTATAATGCACATGCTATTAAATTTTCTTTGTATTAAAACAACTTCTTTCTAGTCAGGCCTAGTGGTGTATACTCTTTGTGCCAGCACTCAGAGGGCAGAGGAAGGAGGGTCTCTGTGAGTGGTCGATCTGTCATATGTCATGGGACAACAAATTGGAGAACCTGTTATCACTTTTGATCGACAGTGACAAGATTGAAACAAGTATATAGCCTCTGAACTGTGTAAATTAAATGTAAAATGTTTACCTATATTAGTGATATTTGCATATATATTCATGTTTGAATCATGTTTTCTTCTCATGTGTGTATGTTATGCATGTGTGTATTTATACATGTGTGCATGTGAAAGTCAGAGGTCAGCAATGGGTATTCTCAATGCTCTCTACCTTATCTTTTGAGAGAGGATTTGTCACTAAACCAGGAGTTTACTAACTCAGACTAGACCAACTGATCTGTGCGCTGAAGGGTTTTCCCATCTCTGTTTGCCCTTTTCTGAGATTACAGATGTATACTTCTGTGGGTGCTTTTTTGTGCAGGTGCTGAGAATCAAAACACAGGTCCTCATGCTTATATGGCAAGTACTTAGCATATGGAGCCTTTTCCTAGCACCTCTTTAAAAGTTATTAAAGTTTAAGTACAATTAGAGATTGCTATTTATTAGGACAGTAAGAAATAAAACACAATGGTTGTGTAGAAAATTAGGTCCAATACATTCTCTTTCTCATTTTCTCACATTCAACACTGATTTATGACTAACATTAGCTCCAACTATCAAGGTAGCTCCTTTGAAATGGATAAGTTTTGAAACTGAGTAGAGGTTGGAATGTCTGTTGTATGGCTAGGATTAGGTATGATACAAAATGGCCTTGAGTTCTTCATTTAAAATGTCATATATGTTATATAAGCTTTACTGTAAATTTCAAAATCTAGTAACATAATGCCCCAGAAATATGTCTTAAATCAATTATTTTTAATTTGGCTAATCATTGCTATCTTTCAAATCCTTGGCTGAAATGACAGAAACCTCTCATTCTTCCATAAATTTCATGAAACGCTGTGGTGTGACTAGGCCAGCTTATTGTGGCTCACCAGAGTTGATTTTTCATTTTTCCTGTCTTTCTGACTCTACAGTCAGTGAATTGAATGGGCCATGGCAGGAGTGTTGATGCTTTAGAATCACACACATTGTTAATCATGGCTCTTCTCCCCCACTCACATCCTTTCCTTTTCTCTGGGCTCAGCACTCCCTCCTTTTCCCTCCTCTCTTCTCCCACATTCCTCTGCCTTTCCATTTACAAGGATATCTCTTAAGATATGCTCATATTTTCCTGTCTTTTTTCCCTAAGAATTGAGTCTCAGAGAAGTAGTTCCTTATGTGGTGATTTCAGCTATCTCAGAAGCTTTATAGGTTCTAGCAGAGGCATGCTAAGCATAATATTTGTTATTTTCTGTTTAAGTGGTAGATCCCAGTAGGATTTGGATTTTCATCATAGATTAAGTATCCCTGTGAACTGTCCATTTTCCCACTGCTTCATGTTGTTTAATTTTATTTTGTTCAGTCTCAGAATTTTGCACACACTAGGCAATCCTGTGCTACTGAGCCACAGCCACAGCCATCTATTTTCATTTTTCTTGTTCTTAGTAATTTATAAGGAAAATTTTGAGGTTTCAATGTTTCTCTCATGTTCATTAAACATGAACTGATTTTCAGGCAATCACTGATATTTTTAGTATGGCATGTTTTAAAATTGTTTTCATTATGCTTAGTTTCTTATACATACTTACAAATGTTTCCAGAATTTGACTTAGTTAACCTTATTTTGCTACTGACTCTGTGACTCTAAACAGACTTCCTTAGCTATTTAGTATGGGAGATACGACCAGTGTCTTCTAAGGTCATGGCTGTTCATACCATCATTAAAACTCTGAATGTCCCTAACAAGTAGAATATCTCTTATCCTTAAAGTACTAATATAGAATATCCACCCTAAATTATGATCAGTCTTTAGAAGTAAAGTATATTGTCTTGTTTGCAATAAAGATCTTTTCTTTTACCAGTTTCAGAATCTAAAGCTGAGGGAGTTCTACTGTGAGGGAAATCCACTCTTCCTGATGCGGCCAATTACTGCTAAACAACCTAAAGACATCTGGACTCTACGGGTGAAGGTTTAGCTAATAAGCATGGGCCTTCACATTAAATCCATGGTTTAAGATGTGAAGCATTCTTGACAATTCAGCAAATATGTAACACTGGTCCATTAAGAATGTGAATGCTTCATGTATTTTTTGTCTTGCTCACAGAACTCATTGTAATCTGTCTGATTTTCAGACTGACTCAACACAGAGAAGTGAACATTTTTCGTTGGATGAAAAGAAAAGAGAAATTTATTATTTATTTATTTTTAAATTATATTTGTGTTTTAATTTTACATATCAGCCATGGGTTCCCCTGTCCTCCCTTCTCCCGCCCCCACCCCCACCTTCCCCCCCATCCCCTCCATTCCCATCTCCTCCAGGGGCAATTTAAACCTGGTGGATTCAGTACAGGCAGGTCCAGTCCCCTCCTTCCAGGCTGAGCAAAGTGTCCCTGTGTAAGCCCAAGGTTCCAAACAGCCAGCTCATGCACTAAGGACAGGTCCCGGTCCCACTCCCTGGATGCCTCCCAAACAGTTCAAGCTATTCAACTGTCTCTCTTATCCAGAGGGCCTGATCCAGCTGGGGGCTCCACAGCCTTTGGTTCATAATTCATGTGCTTCCATTAGTTTGGCTATTTGTCCCTGTGCCTCTTTGATCTGACCTAGTCTGGTGATCAGATGGCCAAACACCCTAACTGTCGTGCTGGAACTCTCATCCAATAACTGATGGAAGTGGATGCAGAGATCCTCAGCCAGGCCCCAGGTGGAGCTCCAGGAGTCTAATTGTCGAGAAAGAGGAGGGACTGTAAGAGCATGAATTGTTGAGAAATTTATTTTTACGTTAGCCTTCTAAGTATCTTTTTGCTGCTAGTGGGCTCTTCATTGCTTTTGTTCCATTGTCACTTGTCTCCTTTGCAAGTGAGTGCATGAGTATAATCTGGAGTTCATTGTATCCAATTTGGTGAAACTAGTTAATGATATCAAAAGAAGCACTAGGGAAGCACACTGAAGGACCCTTTACTACCAGAAACAGAAGAACCACAGGTCCTCCCAGAGTTAGCATGATTCTCAATCATGAACTTTGATTTACCAGATTCATTTGGATCTAAGGGTGAACATACAAGAGTGCTTCAGATAGAAATTAGTTATAATGCTTTTAAAATTGTTTTCTTATCACGAAAGCAATATAGATGCATGTATAAGACTAGGAAAAAGCCAATGACAGTTAGTGAAAAGAACTCAGAAATCTAATTAGTGAAGTATTACTACCCTCCTCTCTGACATTTGTGCATTTAGAAGATACTTTAAATTTAAGGTGAATTAGTACTCTATATATTACTTAGAGACTCATATTTTTACTCCAATTATTGTGTCTTTCTTAATCAGATTAAAAACATTAAGATTTCTTTTTAGATGGGTATATGCTGTTCTATTACATCATAATATTTTAACTATTTTCTTACTGTTAGATGTTTATATCATTAATATTTTGTTTTTACAAATGAGGCTGAACTGACCATATTCACAGTAAATTTTTCTCATGTTCATATGATCTCAATGAATAAAATTGTAGGGGACAAGAACTGCTTCCTTTGAAGACCAGCTCTTTTCAAATTCCTTTCTGGAAACTGTTTTCATAAACAGCATTATTTCCTGCTCTCCTATGGGAAAGTTGTATTTGAAACTTAAATTCATTAAATTAATAATTTAAAACTGCTGTATTTCATTTAAGCCTCTATAACTTGTTCTTTTTTGCTACTGCATCAAGCATGCCAGAGTAATAGTCCTAAATACTTAGTTTAAGGTTTTTGTGGACAGGTACTGTGGTTATGAACACAGTAGTTGTTTGATTACCATCAAGAGGTAGGTATCTTTATTGTACCCCTTTTATAGATAGAGAAACTAAGAACCAGAGAGGCTAACTAACTTGTTCACAATAGCGCAGAGTTCATGTTGGGGCTGGGTGTTGATACCATCTTCTACAGTTGGCCTCCAAGACCCTGTACTGCAATGTTGTTAAGTAATAGTGTGCAGAAAGGTAAACAGATTGTTTTGGGATTGAGGACATGAGATTCTAAAGGAGGCTGGATGAACAGTTAATCTGATGTGGTAGCTTAAGAGGAATGGAACATTTCTTTCTTTTAATTTTTGAAATTGTAAGGTCCAGGAGCTCAGAGTTAATTTTATGTATATATTCATAATGAATATATTAATGGGTGATATATAAAATAGATTATGTAGTAGAAATTATTAGTTTTACTTATAATATATAAATGATTTAGGCCATTTTGAAACTACTTCTATGAATCTTTCTCAGAATGGTGGCTCAAACTGACAGTGTATTTGTATTCAAAGTCATTTCTAGTGGGCATTTGGTTAACATTAATTAAATTCCTTTGGGTTTCAGTGGTTCACAGGGCTTTGAAACTTTATCTGCCTTAGTAGAGAATCTCTAAAAGACATACTTGGTTGTTTAGGTCTGAAATTCTAGCCACATGGAAGGCTGAGGCAGAAGCACCACAAGTTCAAGGCTTGAGGTACCATGGGACTTCTAAGCCAATTTGCTATGTTGAAATTAAAAGTAAAGTGAGGGTTGGGGATATAGCTCAGATGACAGTGCCAACAAATAGTTTAAGAACCTTCTTCATCTTAGAAATTTATTAACTAGAATCTGATCCTGGTAATCAGTACATCAGCAGATGCAAGCCAAATGGTTTGCTACTATTAGCTCAGCTCTATAAACTCTGGCTCAGGACTAGAAAACCTCTCATTTTACAGATGAGAAATAAGGCCATGCAGTCAATACCTTATTGAACTAGTGTGCGAAACTCTGCACATGATGGACCCAGAACCCTTGCTTATGAGGCTGTGTGTTCTGCCTCCTGCATTCACAGTAGCAGCTCATCACAGAGTCATTTCCAAGTCTACCTTTCTTTCTAAGGATTCGTAGTTCTTTCTAAGTTTTATAATTTTTTATACTTTTGTGAATATATATTATAATTCAAATGACCATATGTAAGAAAATTTAAGAATGCACATTATTTACTTTTAACTTATAGGGGATTAGAAATAGGAATACCATATGATCTACATAAAATATTTAAACAAAATAGCATGCAAGTGATTAAAAATAAACAACTTATTTATTTTAAAACATTTATTAGACTTAAAACAACACTATAATGATGTTGTAATTAAATGGTGTAATTTCAGAAAATTTATAAAATATGTCTCTAAGATGTGTCCTAAAAGATACTATTAGCCAGGCAGTGGTGGTACGTACCATTAGTACTTGAGAGTCTAAGGCAGGTGGATCTTTGAGTTTGAGGCCAGCCTGGTCTACAGAGTGAGTTCCAGGATGACAAGGGCTATACAGAGAAACCCTGTCTCAGAAAAAAACAAAAACAAAAACAAAAAAACCTAAAAAAAAGTTGTACTATTGGTCATGTCAACAGTATCTTGTTTTGTGTATACTCACATTACTCTCATTTCCAAGAAAAGAACTTTACATTTTAATGATGCACATTATTCTTCCAAATTATATTTTGGTTTCAAGGAGAATATAAATAATAACATGTATTAGTTGTCAAGGGATATATTGAAATCAAGACACATGTTGGGTCCAGAAAATCATAAATGGTAAAAGTAATCCATATGACTTATAGGTTTGTATATCCAAGAAAATTCTCCTGTTTCTGTTTGGAAAGTTAATCCTGTCTACGTGTTTTCTGTATACTAGAACTAGCCACACAATTTGTCTAATTAGCTAGTGACATCCCTTTAAAATAAGCATTTCATTTTGAATCACAAATTATGCTCTGTGGAAGCAGTCAGAGAGAAGACAATAGTAGGAATCTTAGGGTTGGAGTCATGATAGAATTAGTGCTATCAGATTTAGTCCCTCTCCTGACCATGGCCATTTCCCCACTCAGAAGATTATGCTGGTGAGGGATTAGTCCCACAAGGAGCACATGCCCAAGGTGCTTTGCTGTGTGATGGTGGTCTTCCAAGATGCTTGGACTGGAAAACATGGGCATAGCAAGGAACAGGCCTATAGCAATTCATAGGAATTCCTTGTTATTGAAGTTTTTAAAGACTTAAGAGAGTATGAATTAGGGAAAGATTTTTATATACATACTGATAAATGACTAACAGAGCCTGATATGGACTATTAGAAAACCCTTCATTTGGGGCAGGAAAATATGTCCAAAATAAACTGTCCCCATACATTCTTTACATTTCAAGCAGTGCTTGTGTAACCTGGATTTCTATGCTATATAAACACACATTGCTTCATAAACACAAGCATTGTTTATGCCATGCTGGCACACTGGATGTGGGTGCTTTTGGGGAGTTAGGCAAATGCTTGTTTCTTTTCCTGGGTCAGTGAAGATTAAGTTGTATTTATCATATTCTTTGTTTTACTTTAAGATGATGATGTTGATGGTACTGGTGAAAGGCAATTTCTTTTTCTTCATTACTTTTTAAATTATTTATTATTTTGTTGGGAAAAGGCCAGTGTTCTGTATCTCAGCATGGCTGAGTTTAACATAGATTGAAAGTAGGGATTGTCTCCTGGATGCTAATGCTCCTTAAGGAATGCAGAGTAGACTGAGCTGTGAGCTGTAGTTCAGATACCAAGAACTAAGATCCTGGTGAATATGACTGAATCTTCCTGAGTCCAGTTTGCATGTGTGTAGTCCTTGCTTATTGTAACGAAAGGTACAAAACCTGAGTAAAATGACATCTAATTTTACTAAACAGATAATGCAAATTCATTATGACTTGGAATCCTAAATAAATGTAAGGGATATAAATATGGTAGAAGGTACCCACTTTTCCTATATAGTGAAAGACAGATTTTTTTTTTACAATGGTAATCACATGCAATGTAAGCCATTATATATAATGTAGGATCTTAGACTAATAAACAATAAAGAAATAGACATGATTTTTGAACTAATGAAATAGGAATTAATATATAAATTTTGAATTAATTTGAAGAACTATTTTTTCAATTTAGGAAATAGCAGCAAGATTTATCCTGTGTCAGTTAGAAGAAGACAATGATTTGATTGTGAATGCCATAGAGTATTATCCAGAGACCAAAGACAAACTCTCCAAGGCAAAAAAATGTGCACTGTGCAGCAAACCCTTTTTATCCGAATGGCTGGAATGTGTTCAGTTTGTTTCCCCATCAAAGGTAAACAGTGCTCTTTGTGGAAATATGATGAGTATAAGAGCTCCTTTTTTGTCCTTACTAATGAGATTTGGACTAATTTAGACTTCTTTGACAGTATTTATGATAAACAAATTCAGATAACTGTGTTATAATCATTATTCCTTCTTCCATTGGAATTTAAAGTCTTTATCACATTACATACATTCCATCCAAATTTCATAAGTACTGGGCATGGCCTCATGTATCTGTTATTCAGCATATGGGATGCATAAGTTGAAAATCCACTTGTTCAGCTTTCAGTTTCAGTGGAAATTTTAGAAATCTTACCATTCTTAATTGTCACTGCTCTAGAGGCAGTGGGAACTGAGAGAATGAAGCCAATAAATAAGATGGACTAGTCTCAGGCAATGGCCAACTTTATTCATAGCCTCAGACATGTTTATACTGAGGGTTAAGAAAGGACACATGAGTAAAGTTCTCATGAGTTCAAATACTATATAATCACAAGGACAAGCTGCCTGTGGCTGTGGCAAAAACATGTTTTTCCATACAGACATATAAAGGATAGTTTAAACATTTAATTAATTAAAAACAGCAAGCAATAATGATTAATCAGCAATAAACTCACTCCTATCTGCTACACCTTGTAGGAGCAGGAAAACACATTCCAAGAACAATTCTATGTTCTGAAGAAACTGAGGACATGAGACTCTTGTTTTGTTGTATGTTCTCATAAGCACTCAGAATTCCCCTCAAATGACTCCATTCCTGGACCATGTCACCTGAGGCAGTTGTCTCTGGGCAAGTCACAAAGCTCATGAAGCAAGTTTTACACAAGGCTTAGAAGACTTCTTTCACTACAGATGACCAAATAGCAAATGAGTTAGGCTGTGTAGTCTGTATCACAATCGTGTGACAATTTTGTAGCAGGAAGACATCTGTAGGCAATATGTAAATGAGTGAGTACCTAATATTTAAATTTAGCATAATGTTCTCAGGTTGTGCAATGTATTTTTTCAACCACTTAAAAGTATTAAAGCATTTGTAGTTCATATGTCATGAGAACAGAATGTGGAACAGGCAGTGCCTGGGGAAACCTCAGTTTGCCTACATCTCTTCAGGCCTCCCAGAATTTGTGCTTGATACTATAATGTCTTGTCTGGTGTTAGTAAGCAGTTGGCCATTCCTGGGATGGCAGAGTCTAACACTTAATGATCATATTCAATAGATGGCAGACGGAGTCCCTGCTCTTCTATAGATGACCATGTGGCGAAAGGGTAAAACAAAAAACAAACCAAAGGAACACACATGTAACTGTAAATCATACTGTATTATGAAGTAAAAGGGTAAGACATTAGCTTGTTGGGATTATGTGACAGTACTACTGAGTAATGCAAACAGAATTTTATTGTCTTGTAGCTCTGGAAACTAGGGGCTCCAATGTCAAGTTGGCAGGACCAGGTTTTTTGTGGATTGTGGCATATTCTGTTGTACTCTACTCCTATTGCCTATAGTTTTAATTGCCAACTTGGACCCAGGATTATGCAGAAGATAAGCCTCCAGACAAACCCTTGAGGAATTATTTTAGCCTCTGGCCATGCCTGTGGGGTTTTTGTTGACTGGATTAATTGAATTGGAAGGCACTTCAAAGGTGGCCATCATCATTTCTCAGCTTGTGTCATAGAATGTGCTGTAGAAAATAAAAATCTCTATGAGTATTGGTGAAATTATTAAGGCCACTCCATGTAGTTAAAAGGGAGGTTTATTTTGTGGGGTAACTTACAAGTGAAGGGATAGTTTACAGGGTCTGGGAAAGGTGTGACGCAGTCCAGCAGTGTTCTCTGGAGAACTCTGCTTGGTCTACCTCCAGCGTCCAGGGTCCAGGAACCAAGAGAGCCAGCGCATCTGGGTCCCGGGTCTTCAGGGTCCTCCCTTCACCCGCCTTGTAGATGTGACAGTTACCAAAGCCTCAATGGGGGTTGGAACCTCCAGATCAAAGCTGGAATGGCTACCCACTATATCTCCCCATTTTGTCTAAATAAGAAGGTTCTAACCTAATACAAAACTATACACAAAGGAATGATTATCACATATTGTCCAAGAGTAATAAGGGATAATGACCTAATTAAGATGGAACTACAACCATTGCAAACAATATCAAACAAGAAACACATATTAAAATCCAGAGAAGTCAAGAGTGTAGGTAAATGGCATATTACAAAGATCATTCCAAAAGGTGACCTATCCTTAAGAACCTGAATCTAATACTTACTATGTTCTATCTAAGATATATATATATATATATATACTAAGTTGTAACTATAACTGCTAGTCTTCAATTCCATCAAAGACCTCAGAAGGAATATAATGGTACCTGAGAAATGGAAGATGGATGCAAGCAACTTTCAGGGATCTTGCAAGAGTAGACAGAGACAGCTGGCAGCCTGGACAGTCACCTAATGTTTCTCAGCATTGTTGGTGCATTCAAATTGGCTACAGGCCTAGAGTATCTTACAGACCATTTTCAAAAGCAAGAATTCTGAAAGACCATCTTACCCTGTCTTGGCAGAGTTCAGAAGTCACTTTTCTTTCTGTCCCACTTGTCCAGAAAGGACAGCATTCGTATTGTCAGCAGTTGAGGCAAGGGCAGTTCTTTGCCCAGTAGGTCATTTTGTGGCAAGAAGACAAACTTCCAAATGGAAATGTCTTAGAAGCCCAACATTCTCTCAGGATCAAATTAGTGTTGCCGGAGCAATTGTGTCTCACGTCAACAGAATTCTAAGTTATTCAAATGCCATATTCTCTAGGTCTATGAAGTGTTTGAAGATTACCTGTCCATTCGACCTATATATCTGTAAAATCTGGATAACCTAACTAATATAACTATAGAGATGACAAGCATAGGTGACTATAAATTTATAAGTCTTATTTACCTAAATAACTTAAGGACTAAGGCTTCATGTAAACAAGGTAAACAGTCTATAAGAAAATGTATGGTAAAGGATAATGACTTTGAAATTGTGATGAAACACAAGATATTTATAACAGAGGTAGAAATGTATAGTGCAATATGCAATATGATAATATTCTTTTTTTCTTTTTTTAAATATTTTTTCTTTATTATTATGTGTTTTAAATTTTATACATCAGCCATGGGTTCCCCTGTCCTCCCCCCTCCCACCCCCACCTTCCCCCAAGCCCCTCCCCTACAGCCCCTCCCCTCCATTCCCATGTCCTCCAGGATCAAGGCACCCCTGGGGATTCATTTAAACCTGGTGGATTCAGTACAGGCAGGTCCTGTCACCTCCTTCTAGACTGAGCAAAGTGTCCCTGTGTAAGCCCAAGGTTTCAAACAGCCAGCTCATGCACTAAGGACAGATCCTGGTCCCACAGACTGGGTGCCTCCCAAACAGATCAAGCTATTCAATGGTCTCACTTATCCAGAGGGCCTGATCCAGCTGGGGGCTCCACAGCCTTTGGTTCATAATTCATGTGCTTCCACTCGTTTGGCTATTTGTCCCTTTGCTTTTTGCTATCTTGGATTCAACAATTCACGCTCTTGCAGACCCTCCTCTTTCTCGACAGTTGGACACCTGGAGCTCCACCTGGGGCCTGGCTGAGGATCTCTGCATCCACTTCCATCAGTTATTGGATGAGAGTTCCAAGACGATACTGTTAAATATATATCAATATACAGAATATCCTAAACAGAAGTAGAACATACATACAGTATGACAGATATAAATTTACATTTGTATCAATATACAAATATTTTAAATAAGAGTAGAAATATATGTACATTTTAACAAATATAGATCTGTATTTGTTATGAAAATTATATAATATACAAATTATCTTAAACAGGAATATAAAAATAGTTTATATTTGTGTCAACATATAAGAATTCACAACAGTGCAAATTATCTAAGGCTGCTATTTTATTAAATTTGTTTACTAGTGTATACAATCATCTACCATAATATCTTATATCTATCCATTCCATTTCTTCTTTTCCTTTTTTTGAGACATTTTTTCTTTTCTTAAGGAGAATACTGAGTTTAATAGTTTCTTCCACCCCTAACCCTATAACCATCATCCATAACCCTGAGAAATATGAAACCTTAGGGAGAAGGGGCGTCGTTTTCTTAGAATTGCTTCCTGTTGTTTTGGGGGTGATGGTATCTCTGTTGGGTACTGTATGAAAGCTCAGATAGTTAAATCCCAGTTAGACTAACTGTATATTCCACAGCAAATCTCAGAGTAATGGGTAAGATTGTCTGAAATTCTGGCAAGAAGTGTAGTATGATGATGATTATCATGGCATCATTCTGGATTGGGTAGAGTTGTTGTTGTTGGGGACCCATCTTCCTTCTGGAGACTTCAGAGATTGCTATTGGAAAAACTTACTTTTTTTTGATCAAAATGGAAAGGTTGGATTTAAAGATGACATGACATATAAGAAAGGATTCTGAGAAATCAAGAGTAGGAATGGAGAGAATTACAATCTTAAAGACAGTGGTCCCTTTTTATTGGTTTCCTTCTACCCCACACCAGGGGGCTCTTCTGATATGGGACTGAAGAATCTCTCAACCTTTTCTTTTATCAATATGCTTGGGTTTAGAGAAGGAGTGAGCCAATTCCATCTCCAAAGCTAGCTTGGTTTATAATTGAATTGGAACCACAACTATTCTAGATTGATAGAGATATAGATGTTAGACAGTGAGATTTTACCCTGTGTAGATTGGTATCAATAGATTCTTTCTTTCTGCTGTAAACATCCAGATATCCAAGGCCTTATGATTTCTGGAAGATAGATATTTCCATTATCATGGAAAGACAAAAACAGAACCCTACCCCAACCTTTGATTGTTAAAGTTTTCTGACAACTTGTAGAGATGTCACATTGGTGGATGAGCTTTTACTTCTCCTCATCAAGGGGTTTCTTCTGTTTGAATCGAATTTTTATTAATCTTGTTGGTATCCATGGCTTTTCTTTTCCCATGGAAAGAAAAGCAAAACCCCCTTCCCCAACGTAGGACATATCCAGGTTTCCATTCTGAAGTTAACACATCTTTGAAATG
The DNA here is from genome assembly GCF_903995425.1 of Onychomys torridus. NCBI lineage: Eukaryota > Metazoa > Chordata > Mammalia > Rodentia > Cricetidae > Onychomys > Onychomys torridus. Next base: position 16,710,403 of record NC_050444.1, on the reverse strand, counting down.
TTTAGCTCAGGAGTTTTGTCTGTCATCCATTATCTCTCCACAGTTGTTGTTCCTTTCTCATCAGCATTGAGAAAATTCAAGGTTAATAAAGCACTATGCAATCGATTTCTAGGAGTCATTGTTACCTGTTGCTGTTTATTTAGCATAATCTTTAAAGTTCGATTGGATCTTTCTATGACTGCTTGGCCTGTGGGATTGTGTGGTATACCTGTAACATGTAATAAGCAAAGAACTGTCTCATTTTATTGGAGACATATGCTGGGGCATTGCCTGTCTTAATTTGTACAGATATTCCCATGATGGTCATAACTTCTAATAGGTGTGTAATCACAGAATCAGCCTTTTCAGAACTCATAGGAATTGCCCACTGAAATCCTGAATAGGTGTCAATGGTATGGTGTACATACTTTCCAAATTCTGCAAAATGAAACACAGCCATCTGCCAAATTTCATTTCTTTGTATACCTTTTGGATTGTCCCCTGCAGGTAATGGAGTTTGGTTATAGAAGGAACAAGTAGGATATTTTTTCACAATATCCTTAGCTTGTTGCTAAGTGATGGAGAAATCCTTCTTCAAACCTTTGCTATTTACATGGTGTTTCTTATGAAATTCTGAGGCTTGTAGCACATTACCTATTAGTAACTTATCAATCTCATCATTACCTTGTGCTAGAGGTCCTGGCACACTTGTATGGGATCTGATATGTGTTTATATATATGTGTGTATATATATAAAAGGGATCATATATATATGATCGCTTTTTCTGATGATTTCCTGCAGTTGTATGAATAATGAAGTTAATTCTGTAATATTAGCAATAAATTCAGCATTTCAATATGTAAAACAACTTTCTCTGCATATTGAGAGTCAGTGACTATATTGAGGGGTTCTGTGAAGTCCATCAGTACCATAAGAACGGCATACAGTAATGCCTTTTGTCCAGAGTTGTATGGACTTTGTACCACTTTACTTAAGTCTTCTGATTTGTATCCTGCTTTCACTGATTTATTTGCATCAGTATAGAATGTGAAGACTCCAGAAATTGGCTTTTGTCATACAATGTGAGGAAGGACCCATTCAATCTTTTTTATGAATTCTATTTTCTTGCTTTTGGGATAATGGTTATTAATCTCTCCCAAAAAGTTACTGCAGGCTCTCTGCCAGTATTCATTATCTTTCCATAATGATGACATTTTGTCATTAGTTAAAGGTACTACAATTTCTGCTGGGTCCATTCCTGTCAACTGGCGAAGTCTTAATTTACCTTTTTGAATCAAATCAGAGATCGTTTCTATATAAGTCTTTAATTTCTTATTTGGTTTGCGTGGTAGGAATAACCATTCCAATATAATATCTTCCCTCTGCATCAAAATAGATGAGAACAAGCATTTACCCTTCTCTGCTGGTTGATGATGAGTGCAATATGATATGGCCCTCACCCCATGATGGACTGTAATTTTGACATTTGATCCAATGTAAACCTGTTCTCTTTTAGGCTGCTTTTGTTGTGTATTTTATTGTAGCAACAATAAAAATAACCAAGACAACAGTTGACGCCCTATATCCCTAGGTGTTGCCTTCATTTTTCATGGATCTATAATAAAATCTCCCTTTTGAGCATGACCATCAAATCAGGTTGAGACCTGAAGTAATGACCTCATATTTAATCGATCACCTTGGAAAACACTTTTATCCCAATAAGATCACTTTTGGAGGCACTGAAGGCTTACTCATGTAAATTTGAGTGAGTTGCAGTTCAATCCACAATTCCATAAATGAAAGCAACAGGAAAGCTCATTGGACCAGGCTTCTATTTTTAAGTTGTCATCCAGCTACCAATCATGACAGGGAGATGTATTATTAGTTCTGAATGTTCAGCCTTATTTTAATTTGTTTCTCTTCATCCACACATTTTTTTAATACCTTTTTTTTTTCCTTTGTATGGCCTACTCTGTCTAGCAGGCCAGCAGCTGCTTGGCTGCTTGGCTCTGGGACTCTCCCTTTCTTTCTCCTGTATTCTCTCCACTCGTTCTCTCTTAAACCTAGTTACTCCTTATTTTCTCTGGCTGCCATCCCTGCCTAACCCTCTCTTGTCTAGCTATTGGCCATTCAGCTTTTTATTAGACCACTTCATGTGCCTTAGGCAGGCAAGGTGAAACAAATGCAACACATCCTTTACAGTGAAACAAATATAGCACAAACAAATGTAACCAATCCCTACACCAGTCAACAAATGCCTCATAAGCAAATGAAACACATCCAAGTGATATTCCACAGCATAAACAAATGTAACACATATTTACATAGTTACAAGAGTATTCCACAACAGCTCATGTTTTGAAATCTGAATTGAAGGAAGTCCTCACTGAGGAAAGGTTGTTTTGACTGCTGGTTAAATGACCAGAAGGAATTGGTTAGGTAAAGAGTTAGAGAATACATGTTAAGACTTGGTGAATGGAAATTCCTTTATGACTTGAGGGATGGAAAATAGTTCAGTCTATACAGTATTCATTGCTAGGCAAGGCTGATTTCATCAGGAATTGGATTGAGATGTATTACACAGTCCTAGTTAATGGGTTTGATTTTTATGTAGTGAATGATGAGACACCATTTAGGCTTTTCAGGGAAAGAATGACATATCCTGATTTGTATTTTAAAAGGTAACTTCTGAATGGAAAATGGATTCGAGGTAGTCAAAGAAGTAAGGCAATGAGCCAGGTGGCTGTTATGTCAAAATCAGGTGAGGGATAATCGTCAGGTAAATGATGATGTTGGTGGTGACTACAGACAAAAATGGATGCATTTGAGATGTCTCTGGAGGATGTCTGTAAGTGGGTAGCCATTCTAGCTTTGATCAAAGTATGGCAGCATGTCCACCAACACCTCCCCGGCTACCAAGCCAGAGCCAACCATTGAGCAGCACTCTGCTCCACAGTTGCCGTAACTTACAAGTGAAGGGATAGGTAACAGGGTCTGGGAAAGGTGTAGTGCAGTCTTCTGGTGTTCTCTGGAGAACTCTGCTCAGTCTACCTCCAGTGTCCAGGGTCCAGGAACCAAGAGAGGCACGCATGTGACAGTTACCGAAGCCTCAGTGGGGGTTGGAACTTCCAGATCAAAACTGGAATGGCTACCCACTACAGATGACATAGAAAGACTTTCAGTTTTTTGACTTAAATCATTACATGGTGTTCTATTATTATTGTTATTATTTTTACCTAAAATTGGGATGGTTGCAGGAGAAACAGTTCTTTGGGCCTGATACAGTTCTGTTTGGCCAGGGTAACTGTGGCATTCCTATAAGGAAGTATGAACACAAAGCTCCTGCATCCTCTCCAGGCTGTTAGGAATGCTTAGGAGTCTAGAATCTAGAATTTAGTGTTGTGGGCATGTAACTTTGAGTATTTGTGTATATGCCTTTGTATCCATAGGAGGATAAGATTTTGTTAGACAAATAAAACTTCTAATAGCGTTTTTACATCTTCAGAGACTGGTTCCAAATTCCATACTTCTGGTTATTAAGGGTGTCATTCAACTCAACTGATCTTGTGTCAATAAACTGTCAGACTTGAAACTGTTTGCAAGTGTTTGCAATGGGTTGACTCACCAACTACTCACTGAATTTACCCAGTAAGCTTTAAGAAAGTATATCTGTCCCACTTCATACTTAGAATTTGTGTGTGTGGAGGTAGGGACCTGGAAATCCACATTTTTACAATTTTCCAGCTGATTTTCATGGCTGGAAATCTCTGCCCTGCCTGTCTGGGGCAATGATAACACCATAGGACAATAGCCCTTGTCTTTACTGAGAGAACCTTCCATATGGTGAAGAGTCCAAAATTACTGGTTAAATATGTTAATTAATAACCTATCTTTAGCAACCACAATGAAGGAGTAATTCTCAGATAAATGATGACTTATAGTTCCATATATCCTCATCCTGGAACTTGAGAGAATCCTTAGTAAGCCTGAATTAGAGCACACTGCAGTTTCTATAAGTATGTCTTAGAATCGATGTGCTGTAGGTCTTCCAATTTATTCTGTTAAAAGTAGAACAAAGGCTCTTGCACACAGGATGCCATGTTGGTGAATCCCACAGGGCCAAGGTCAAGTATCTAACAGTCATGGCTTCCCCAAGAACAAGGGAGCCTGTGTTGACAGTGGATGTTTATCTGTGCCATCATTTCCTCATAGCTTTACATTTCTCTTTGATGGGTGAGGTCATTGCTACTTTATGTGGTTCATGCACAAGTTCTGCTAAGTTCATGCTTAAGTGCTGTTCATGATTAAGTTTACTCTGGACTACATTTTCCCTCCCACCAACCCCCCCCCCCCAATTTTAAAAAGTTCAAAAGTAACACAAAGGTGAGTAAACAGTATAGTGAACATTTGCATGCTAGAACACTAGCTAAAGTTTTTGTTTTTAGCATTCTATTTTATTGACTTTATTTCTTATTTTTTGCCTTTAAAATTCCATGTTGTATAAAGCAATTTTAATACTGATTAAAAAAAATAAAAAATGAGAAAATGACTTCTCTGGGTAGATTGTATCACTTTTCAGGATTAAAAAAATAGTAGATGCCAATTGAAAAAACAACAAATATAGTTTGTTGCATTTCCTTTGCATCAACTACAGCTTTATCTATGGTAACCATAGATGGCAAAGTACTTTCTGTTGAGAAAATAAGTAGTTATTTAAAATATACTTACTTGTGCTTACCCTGCAGAAGTTCCTGATAGCTCTCTGCTAATGTTTAGGAGGCACAGCCTGGATTTCCCCTGGGCCACTTTAAGTTGGTCACTTCTAGCCCTGTAGCATGAAATCAGAGCACTGTTACTGGCAATTGCATAACACTGATATGCCTACTTGTTGATGCAGAAGACCACTGAGATTGCTAATGAGTCAGAGCTCTAAATCAACTACACTTGTGGTATAGAATGTCTTAAACTTTTTCTCATGTTGTCCTCTAGTCACTTTTCTATTGCTTTGAAGAGATAGCATGACCAAGGCAACTCTTACCAAAAAAAAGCATTTAATTGGGGGCTTGTGTGGTGGTTTGAAAGAAAATGGCTCCAAAGGGAGTGGCACTATTAGGAGGTGTGGCTTTGTTGGAGAAAGGGTATCACTGTTGGGGGTAGGCTTTGAGGTCTCCTATGTTCAAGCTACTCTTGGTGAGACAGTCCACTTCCTGTTGCCTTCTAATCAAGACATAGCCAGATCCATGTCTGCCTGCATGCCACCGTGATGATAATGGACTGAACCTCTGAAATGGAAGCTGCCATCTCCATTGCATGTTTTCCTTTATAAGAGTGGCTGTGGTCATGGTGTCTCTTCACAGCAATAAATCCCTAACTAAGAGAGCTTGCTTACAGTTTAAGATGTTTAGTACATTATCATCATGGCAGCGATCATGGCAGTAAGTAGGAGAGTGCTGGAGCAGTAGCTGAGAGATACATCTCGATACACAGGTGGAGGGAGCCAGTGAGTATTGGAATTGGCATGGGCTTTTGAAACTTCAAAGCCCACCTCTGGTGACACACATCCTCCAACAAGACCACATCTCCAAGTCCTTATAATCCTTTCCAATAGTACCAATCCCTGGAGACTAAGCAGTCAAATATGCAAAACTATGGGGATCCATTCTTATTCAAACCACCACACATATCTTTTGCTAGTTTTTGACACTAGAAAATATTTGATATTGTTACACATGGCCACTGCTTTCTTTAGAAATAACATTTCTCACACCACAAATGTGTGAAGACACATATTCAGGAAGATCTCCTTCCTTATCTAAATTGTTTCTAAGAAATTCAAACTACTGCCATCAAGAAATTTTCTAGAAGGTGTTAAAAAGACTTTTGGGGGAGTAATTTGGGGCAAGTGGGATAATATTTTCCTTTTTAGTCTGTGAACAAATTGTACTCATACTAAGTATATCCATTTATACTTATGAAAAACACATAAAAGAAAATGTTCACTTAGAGACAGCACCCTCAATCCATTTATATTTTTATTGTGCTCTACTATGCCTATAAACTATCCATGCTTTCAAAACTCTGTGAATTGGTAGCATCCAGTACAGTTTGTCCAGTGAAGTCAGTATTTGTACTAGAATGTTTTAGAGTCTTCGTGGCATTTAGAAATTTTGAAGTTATTTATTTGCTTGATGTTTGCTGTCTATTTGTACCACCAAACAAATTCAAAATGTTTTCTCTATTTACTATTATGGAGAAAGTACAAAGCATAGTGCCTGATACATATTTTATTTTTACTGAATCAGAAAGTCTGGGTTTGAATATTAATTTCTCTTATTCCTTTTATTGATTATTAATAAATTTACATTAAATGTATCATGAGATAAATATGCCTGTGTTGCTGCCAACACCTAACCCTGGTGCAAATTTATGTAGGCAAGAAAAGAACATTGAAATAATTGCTAGAAAAAATTAAAAGCCCAAAGAAGCCTTATGTTTTAGACACTAAGAGAAAAAAGATATCTCTCATAATTGGGAAAATGAGGATGGAAATATATCCTGTTGCTTGAGATGGGAGTAATAGTCTGATCATGTCTGTAACCTATTTGGAGGAGTCCACAGTCCGTCTGAAATGGATCATTGCAGTCCAAAGAACTATAAAGAGTAAAACTTGCCAAATTACTAAGCAAAAGTTGCCAAGACAGCCTGCTTTCCTCTGGCTGTGTTCAGAACACCTGGGACAACTTGCCATGTTCATTTTTTACTTGGACAGATTCCTTTGCAAAATCATCCGATGAACTGCTACTTTCATTTCAAGTCTTTCTTGGAGAAATTGCCAGCTAATAAAAATAACCACAGCCAACTCTCTGCTGTCACCTGGAATACCAGTTAATGTCTAAAACACCCCAGGACACTGATGAGAAATCCTAAGCTTAAAACAGTTAGGTAACTTTGCCAAGTTCTCAAAGCTTCCAACTGGAGACTAGGGGGAGAGACTTGCGTGTGTCATTCTTTGCTCTCAGCCCGACACGATGAAGTACCTAGTCCAACCTAGCCAGTGCTCATTCCTTCATTTGACTTTAAGACATTCACATTGAAGAGCCTTTGCTCATAGTTTATTTCTCTGCTCAAATTCATTTTTCTCTATAGTATTCCAGATCTTCCATTAGCAGCTGGGAATGTAGAACCCTGGACCTAAAAGAATTCATGTATTTCAAGGAATATCAGAAACTCACAATCTAGATTTGATGATGAGCATCAAAGCCTATTGTCTTTGTCATATTAATTTCCTCTTTAAGACTAGGCTTATTTGTTAAGAGACAATAATAACAGCTCCTGTCTTACAGGGCTGTGGAGGATTCAAGAGGCTGTGAAGCTATTGCTTAACATAACAAGTGCATAATAATTGAGTTATGTAGTAAATGGTTAAGATAAGACAGGATAGTTACATTCTTATAAGTAAAGGGGTAGGGTTCTATGAGGAGATCTCAATTAAGTTCTTTTTCCAATTTTGGAGGGCCTAGCACAGTGTTTGTGTTTGGGATGTGGAAAATTAATATAATAATAAAGATTGAACTCAGCTTAAGTTGTGCTACTTGAAAATGTGCGTTGATGAACAAAGAGGCATTAGAATTGGACTGGTGGGCAACTGCTTGACCAATGGTGAAATTCTTCAGATAATTAGCTTACAGTATACTGCAAACTCACAAGGTAAGATATGAAAGATGCAGTTGAGGAGAAGTAGCATGAGATTCCAGGCTCTTGTGTATGAAGTTTGAACTTAATTTTGCAAGCTATTGTATTAGTTCTCTATGGGTATTGTCAAAAAAAAAAAAAAAAAAAAAAAAAAGGAAAAAGAAAAAGACAAAAGAAGAGAAAAGCCCCCCACAGACCTGGGGACTTGGAAAACAGCAGTTTATTGTCTGAGACTACTGGATGCTAGAAATCTGGGGTCAGTGTATCAGAGGCTTGACTCTTTAACTTGTAATAGGCTGGGCTAAGGCATGGCTCAGTTAAAAATAATGAGAAAGAAAAACTAGAGACAGAATCAGGTTTGACAGCACATTTTTCCAGCTGTAATGCACAGCTGTGCACTGAGCAGGTCTTTCCTGGTTGTTCTTCACTATTATAGTTTTATTTCTGTTGCTATGACAAATGCTCAGATGAAAAAAAATAAAAACACAGGAGAGATGGGGCTTATTTGGCTTATAGTTCCAGGTTACAATCCATCACTGAGGGGAAAGGGGCTGGCTAAAGAAACCCACCCTGAGCCTGGAGCCCAGAGCTAGGGAAAGATGGCACAGATACGGCCAGTGAAAGACACACAGTTTGGCTCAGTCAGATCAGAGCCATCTCTGCCCTTGGCCAACTGACTTGTGAAACCAACCAATCGCAGAGCAGGACAGTAGAACCCTAGGCCCCAAGTCAACCCCTGGTTGACTCCACCCCCAAGACATCTTGTATAAACTGCCCTGACTGGTCAGTTAAAAAAAAAAAGGCTGTTCTCTCCACCCTGGTAGAGGCAGCTACTCTCCTGGATACTTCCTTCCCAAATAAATCTCTTTCTCGAAAGAGTATTGGCTGTGAAGATCTTCATTCACCGGCACAGAGAAAATCTTTGTTGAGGCGTCCCTCAGTGGACAAAACATGGGAGAGTGGAAAGAGCAGAGCAAGGAAGAGCTGAAAAGAAGATCTTTGCTGAGATGTCCCTCAGTGAACAGAGCCAGGGAGAGCTGGAAAAAGTAACACTTTGCTCCTGAGCAGGAGATTGCTACAATTCTGCAGGGGTTTCCCCTTTTGCAGAGTGAAGCAAAAGAAGCAACATCTTAGACCAGAGAAGTAGAGCTCTGCTAGGAAGACCCCTTAGGTGGGGGCTGAACAAAGCTCAGCTGTAGCAGCTCTCCAAGAGAGGAGCAGGATTGCTATAGCCTGCCGGGAGGCCATCCCTCATCACACCAGGTCAGGATACCCTTCCCTGCTGAAGCAGTTCCAGGCCTGACTTTCCCAGGAAGTCAGAAAATTTCCCTTCCAGGGTTGGGCTGCTTCTTTGCAGTTCCAGCTGTCAGAGCTGTGCTAAACAGCTTCAGGTGTCCATGATACCTTCAGGGCAGAGCTGTTCTGAGCAGTTTGAGGTGTCCAGGATGCCTCGCCCTCTAGGGCTGAACTGTCTCCTTGCAGTTCCAGCCATCAGGGCTATTCTAAGCAGCTCAAGGTGTTGCCTGACTCCCCAGGTAGTCAGGACGCCTTTCCCCAGAGTTGTTGCAACAAATTTATTTACATTGTTAGTGAAGAAACCTGGGACCAAACCCATAGAGTTGCAACCAATTTACTTACAAAAATCAAGGCAGAAATTTTAATAGCTTTGCACATTACATCCATGTCAAGAGCAAAGAGAAACAAACGCACACATCTTCAATTGCTTACTTGCTGACTGCTCAGTTAGATTTCTCTTAAACAGCCCAGAAACACCTGCCCAGGGGATGGTGTCACCCAGAGTGGGCTGACTCTTCCCATATCAACCATCCCAACACAGAACATCGCTCACAGGTATGCCTATAGGTCAAACATACAGACAATCCTTTATTAAGATTCTCTTTCTAGGTGATTTAAGTTTGTGACAGGTTGACAGACTACCACATGAGTGTTCATTTGGGTGCCTATTCTGTTGGAAAACTTATTTAGTTAATCACAGGTTGGCCTATGTAACAATTTAGAATATTCTCATTCAATTATTTTAGACTTTATCTTACCTAGTATTCCTTTCCCCCTAACCTGATACACAGAATCATGGTCCTAGGAAGCGAGAAAAGAAGGTTCTGCCAACATTTTTTGTTTTACATGGGTATCCTCTTAGGATCTAGACCTCCTTTATATTCACAACTTGATGGTATTTGCTGAGAGTTCGCTTTTCCATTGATCTTTGGGGCTCTATCCATTTTTCTTTTGTGTTCTTGATCTGACACTAGTATTTGGTTTGCTAGTCTTCCTTGTTTCCTTTCCATTTTGTTTTTAAGGAAGCACTTAATTTGCGGTTTGCCTCCAGCCTCACAGGGTTAGCCTATCATCACCATGTCAGGGAGCATGGAGGCAGGCAAGTGGTCTTGGTTCTGGAGAAGTAACTGAGAACTTACATCCTGTTCCTCAGGTAGGCAGAGATCTGGCTTGGGCTTCTAAAACCTCAAAACCCACCCTCAGTGACACACCTCCTCCAACAAGGTGCTGGTCCTTTTCAACTATTACACTATTTTCTGAATGTGAAAAATTGAATTGTTTTTTATTCTCATTTCAGCTCAAGAGCAAGATTACTAAAGGTTTCAAGTTGAGAGAACAAATGGGTATGAAAATAGCAAAGAAGAGCATTCCAATTCCCACACTTGCTTTGCTATTTGTTTTCACTGTCTTTCACAGCTGTTATAACAAGGCCAAGCAAAGTCAGATAGCTTTCTTTGAAGTTAGTAATTTGTCAAATAAGAGAATTAAGACTTCAGCATACCTGATTTCTCCTATCACCTTCAGGTTTGTTTTTGCTGCATGACAGCATGCACATTGATTGATGGTGATATAGTTAGTTCCCGTGACTGTCTACATATCAGAACACAAGAATGTGAAAGAGAGAGAAGGCTTACCTTTTTCTGCTTTCTCTCTCTCCTCTCTCCTCTACTTATTGGAAGTGCTGACGATCAAAGCCAGGGCCTCCCTTATGTTCCTCTGTCACTTGAGGTGGACATTAGGGTTTCAAATGCACAAGCCAGGCCCAGTGTCTGTCTCTTCTTACTGCCTGCCAATCTAGATGTAGAACTATCAGCTACTTCTCCAGTACCATGTCTGCCTGCATGCCACTGTCTCTCACCATAATGATACTGGACTAAACCTCTGAAAATGTAAGCCACTCTCAATTAAATGTTTTCCTTTAGAAGAGTTGCTGTGGTCGTGGTGTCTCTTTACAGCAATAAAATATTGACTAAGACAGTGAACAATTGCTCTCAGATAGTCTCTGAGTTTCTGCTGCTTTTCCACTTAAGTGGAATGATATTCTATATAACCTAGTTTGCCTAGGAGCCTTTTCTTGAGACAGGGTTTCTCTGTGTAGTCCTGGTTGTCCTGGAATTCGCTCTGTAGATCAGGCTGTCCTCAAACTCACGAGATCCATCTACTTCTGACTCCCGAGTGCTGGGATTAAAGGAGTGTGTCACCACCATACTGCTTAAAACAGAACACTTTAATTATCTACTCAGGAACTAATCTTGGGGAGTGCTGAGCTTTGTAGTAAATACTTCCTGAAGACTGGAGAACCCATTTGATAAGGCTGGTATCTGGGCACTGTCATGCTGCACAGAATGTTTAGCTTCAAACAGGGTTTGCATCCAAAGGATGGAGACATGGAATGGAAAGATGAGTCTTTATTCTTGACATAAAACAGAAAAGGAAAAACCAAAGAAATGCAAAATATCAAATTGAAATGGCTTCTATTCTGGTGAATATGGAGTTATGCCTCGCTTGCCTCTGAAATAGTGAGATGACAAACTGAAAGCAGTGGAGAGTCACTTGACCTCCAGTGCTAAACTGCTCAACTCACACTTTTGCTTTTTTCAAAGTTCATCTGAATTTTTAGCCCTTAGAAATAAATTCCAACTTAATTGTTATTTCAGCAGGAATCTTTGAAACAGTAACAAAAAATAATTCCTTTTAGTTACTACTAATGTGAGCCACATTTGATCAAGTAACCTAAATATTATTTCCAAACTCTTGAGTGATTCTGTACCCAAAATATGCATATGAGGGTTTTCATTTTGTACAGTTTTGTTACTTGAACTTAACATTTCCCCAGATTCCTTTAAAGTTGAAGAGTTTAGGGCAGGAATGGGTGGAACATGAACTCTCAGCCCTGCATTGAATGATGTAATGTAATTTAAACTATCCTCAGAAGAGATTAGCACGAGGGGTCTCAGCATAAATGAGTGAAAACGCTCTTCTACTTTATGAAAATAAATGAAACTTTTTAACCTTAATTCCTTTTTATGACAACTTGCCAGTAATGAGACATAATATAAAATTACATTTAATAACTTTACTCATTACTTATGGAGTAATATCTTACTTTGCTATAAAAAGTTATTACTGTTAAGATACCACTGACATTCATTTATGAAGCTGATCATTTCAGCTAGTCAGCTCTGAAAATGAATGTGGATTTTAATACATCTATGCAGTAGTTAGTCAATTTAATGTACATTAGGCACCAAGAAGATCAGAAAGCAACCCATTTCAAATTTTAAATGGTCATGAAAGTAATATGTATTTATTGTTCAGGAAAATGGGAAAGATAATGCATATTCTGTATTATTTTAGTCACAAAATAGCAGAACACAGTTGCATATAAGCGGATCCACACTGTGCTTTGGTCCCTCCTGTTCCTGAGACACTGAGTCAGTCCTTCTTTCCCTTCCAGAGACTTCTCCCTTTTGCTCTTAAACTGCTGGCACAGACTTAAAATTACATTTGTATCTTTGATTTGTTTCTTGTAAAAGGTCTGAAGTTGTGATCAAATTTAGTTTACTCATACAAAGCTGTCCAAAATGTCTTAAAGCAGAACACCCAACCGTAAAAAGTGTCATCAAAGAAAGACGATTTTGAGAGTAAAAATGAGCATTGTTAATAGTGGGAAAAATTAGCAGGAAGCTACATCTGTCCTTGGCATATGATGACCTGTCCTTGGCATGTGCTTACCTGTCCTTGGCATGTGCAGACCTGTCCTGGGCATGTGCTGACCTGTTTTTGGCATGTGTGGATGGTCCCAGGATGGGCTGGTGAACTTGAGAATAGTACACAAAGCTGGTGCTGTTAGTACTGGTTTTGAGGAGTTGCCATTCTGAATAGACATCTTGGATTTTAGAAACTATATTTAATTCCTCCATAAATATTTGCAAACGTACTTAAGCAGGAAGTTCCTGGTGCTATATGTAATGAAGCTTTACAGTGGACCTGTTCAGTCCCAAATGGTTTAAAATTTGAGTTTAAATTCTAAAGTTGTAACAAGCCCTAACACTGAATCTAAATATTACATGAGGAATAGAGATCAATCATGTAAAAGTTTTAATGTGGATGCTAAAATCACTTCATGCTGTCCGTCCTAGGAAGTGTCCTGAATGCCTGGTCTTAAATTAGGTAGAATTCAGATAGATGATCAAGGAAGCAGGGAGGGGCACTTAGGACAAGAGAAAAACACAGAGGAGTAAGGGTAAGGCAATAAGGTTAATTTGTAGATGTGGGTGGAGGAACCATTATAAAGAATTGGTCTAAATATCACAAACCTGCCAAAGGGTAGAATGAGAACAATAGACTTGACTCTGTCTGTGAGTGGAGTCTAGTGCATAGGTTAGTACAAGTCAGTGGTAAAAAATAAGGTATGTTATAGGATCATTTGGCAGTGGGTGTTGGATTAATTGAAGCTAAAGAGGAGAGGTGCTAAAAAAAAAGTGATTGTCTTGTACCGGGATAAGAGGTAGCTATGGAAATACAAAGAGGTGGAAAACATCTGGGGAAAGGAAAGATAGCAGAAGTCGGCCATTGTGCATGGAGAATGTCTAAGAGCGATACAAAGGAGAAAGATTCATCCAGAAGAAAGCCTATTCTGGAAACACAGCTCAAATTAGATCACAGGTCAAATTTCAGATGATACCTACATAGTTTAAATGAATATGTTTCATCTTAGACATGTTGAATGCCAAGTGATGTCAAGATAATTCGGGCGAGTACACTTAACCACAAGTTGGTACCGGCATTTCAACAGCCTTCATCTGTCCACTTCTCCAACTGTTTATGCCATCAGACTATTCTGCATGGGTCTTCAAAACTACTTGTTAGTGAAAGATGCTTGGAGACATACTATGACTAACACAAATCTACAATTTAGTGGTCTTGGATTCTAGTCCTCAGTCTGAAGTGATGAGCCTTCCCTAAGTAGTTTACCTTCCCACTGTATGAACTGGTTTCTCTTCTGGTCAAATAAAGGATTAAAGCAAAGTATCTTCTAGCTTCAAAGTATATGGATTCCATAGGGAGATGGAGACTTTATGCTTTTGCAAGTCCTGTTAAATTGGAACATGAGACCACTATTGGTTTCTGTTCTGTATCAGTTTACCATGAACTTGGCAGCTTAACAACAAAATGGATTGTTTTATAGTCCAGTATATTAGAAACCAAATATGGGTCTCATTGAGCTAAAATCAAGGCTATGTGGCTCAGAAAGAATGTCTGCTGCTTTGCTCTTTTTAACTTGAAGAGGATCTTCACATTTCATGGATCATGGCTCTTCCTACTTCTTCAAGCCAATGTTGGTATATCTTGTCATTTTAAGTTACATCATTTGGGCCTTATCTCTTGCCTCCCTCTTCTACTTAAAATTTTTGTTGAGAATTTCATATTTAAGTACTGTATTTGCATCATTTGGACCTTCTCTCTTGCCTCTTCCAACTCCTCCCATGTCTCCCCTACTCCTTCTCAATCTCATGACATCATTTAACTATTATTGCTAGATCTACCCGTCATCCGTCTATCACCTATCATCTATCTATCTATCTATCTATCTATCTATCTATCTATCTACCTACTATCATCTGTCTATCCACATGTGCTCTTGTGTGCATGTTTGTGCGAATGCACGCATGTGTGCACGTGTGTGTGCACGCACGTGCGCACACACATATAACAACCTGCTAAGTTAATTTAGTGTATCTCAGATGTACATGTATTTAGGGCTGACCACTGTGATTGGAATAACCTATCTGGGTACTTGTTCCTAGAGAAAACTGATGACATTGAGCCCATCTGGTTAGTCCAGGAGAAACTGCTTACCTTAAGATCCTTAACCACATCTACAAGTTCATTTTTCATGAAAAGTAATGCATTTTGGTGATTCACAAGAGGATCCACAAACCATAACATGAACCTGGGTCAGGCTGCTGACCTGTGCCATTCATGAGGAAACCTGACTACAGTGGGCAGATGAGCCTATTCCTGCAAAAAAAAAAAAAAAACCTCAAACTGAAAAGAAGAGCGTTTTACAAGTTGATGTAAAAGACAAAAGACTGAGGCTTGAGTCTACATATTGAGCACAACTGCAACTCTAAGAGAATGCCAGCTATTCTGAGATCTGTGCATTTTGAACTAGGAGGTGCTAAGAAAAGAAAGGGCCAAGTAATCTAGTTCTGTAGGAAAAAATGAAGGCATGACCTGTAGGCCAGCCTACTTGGCACACTACACTTCTTACTTCTAAGTAAGAAGTGTACTACACCGTGCTTCAGAAGTCAGAACACTGAATACTGGAGTAATAAGAATAGCCTGTAGCTGTCCGAAGATGAGTCTGCACTCTCCACATCTCCTTTAATGAGCCTCTTCCACATGGAGCCCCTCCCTGGTGGTGTGAGCACTCACTAACCAATCGGAGGAAATGTGCTTAACTATTCACATCTGATAATCTGAGGAAACGAGCTAACCATTCACAGTTGATAGGCTTCCATTATATAAGTGGTTGTTCATGTAAAATAAAGCAGACATTGTTCCCTGAAACTGTCTCCAGAGTGGTTTATCTCCATGCCTGTTACTGACCCACAGGAATTGCTGACTTGTGGGGGAATGCCTTGGTAACAAAGGCACAGATTTAAGCCAATTTTGTTGTGAAGACAAATGTCTTAGAGTTGCTCCTACTGTGATGAAACACCAGGACCAAAAAGAAAATTGTGGAAGAAAGAGTTTATTTGACTTCCATTTCCATATTGCTATTCATCATTGAAGGAAGTCAGGACAGGAACTCAAACAGGACAGGAATCTGGCGGCAGGAGCTGATGCAGAGACCATGGAGGGGTGCTGTTTACTGGCTTACTTCCCATGGCTTCCTTATAGAATCCATCCCAGAGATGGGTCCACCCACAATGGACTAGGCCCTCCTCCATCTGTCACTAACTAAGGAAATTCCTTACAGCTGGATCTTATAGAAGCATCTTTTACATTGAGGTTCTCTCTTTTCAGATAACTCTAGTTTGTGTGTCAAGTTGATGTAAGACTAGCCAGCACAAAAATACAATCAACAAAATTATGAGCTTATAGTAAAAGTGAAGAGGTTCTAGCAATTTGACTGTGCATGAGTTGGTCATACCTGCAGAGATACTTTCGTTTTGAGAATATGAGAGGTGATTTTTACTCTTTTTTTGTATTTAAACCTGAACTTAACTTGATACTTATTTTATAGTTGTGTATGTCATTAGACTTGGAGTTCCTAAAGTTTAAAATATAGCAGTGATTATCACTCTCCCACATGTTGAATGATTCTTAAGTATAACCAGTACTATCATTTAATGAACATAGAGCTTAAGTAGAAAACTAACTTTTTCTAAAACAGGAAGATGTTATAATTATGTTTATTTGCTCTAGGAAATAACACTTTTCATTATAAATATTGAAGACTGGGACATTAGGTATCACAACATTTTACTGTTCTGCTAGAATGATTTCCTTTCAAAATAAAATCGTGTCTAATCATAAACTTTCCTCTGACTTGGGGTTGGCAAAACAGTAGATTTTGTTTTTTGTGTTATTTTATTTATATTTAGTTTCTTTTTAAATTATTTTTCGTACAATATAGTTTGATGTTTTATCTTTTCCTTCACCTCCAAGGTTCTCTCCACATCCCAACCTACTCAACTTCATGTTCTTTCTCAAAAATAAGCAAACAAAAATTAAAACAAACAACCAAAAAAAAAAAAAAAAAAAAAACTAAGACAAAACATTCCAAAACAAAACAAACAAAATGAAACAAAAATCTCACCAGAAAACCATGGGATTTGTTTTGTGTTGGCTGCTCTTGGGCATGTGGCCTGCCCTGGAGTGTGGTTGATTTACCCAGTGACACTCACTGGAGAAAACTGACTTTCTCTTTCCCAGTGGATATCAGTTGCATTGGGTTCTTGGTTAGCAGAAGGACCCAGTGTCCTTTCTGACTGTCAACTCTAGGGATCCATCTATTTTGAACTTGTGTAAGTCCTAGGCATACGTCTGAGGAACTTATGTGCATACATCCTGTTGCTTTGGAAGACACTGTATCCCTGACATCATCCACCACCTCTAGCTCTTATATGCTTTCTGCCTCCTTTTCTACAAGATCTCTAAGCCTGGAGGGAAGGGGTTTGATGAAGACCTCCTCTTTAGGACTGAGTGCTCCAAAGTCTGTCTGAACACTGTTTAATTGTGGGTCTCTATGCTAATTCCCATCCTCTGCTAGAAGAAGCTTCTCTGATAAGGGTTGAGTGAAGGACTGATATTTGGGTATTTCAGTATGTCATTAAGAGTCACTTCATTGCTTTATTCCTTTAGCAGAATATAGCAGTAAGTTTTTCACTAGGCTCAGGATCTATCTTGTCAGCAGTGTCAGGTATGGGTTCCTATCTAAAAGTGGCTGGTTACTTATAACATATCTTACAGGCAGGTCACTACTGTAGGTCACATGTTTTGCTAGGTAATATTGATGATTTCTTAACATCTGGTAGTATGCGGAATTACTCCTAGCACCATGAATACTAGTCAGTAGGGGAACATCTTCTAGTTAGGCACCAGCACTAACTGTTCATGTTCAATGACATAAGTAAGTGTTGTCTTCAGCAACAGGGCCTTATCATCAGGTTGTGGAGAGAAACAGTATCCTTGGAGGTAGCCTGTGATATTTGGAGGAACTATGGGACCTCTTTGGCCTATGATACAACAGATGTTGCCTGTTCCTGCCACTGGAGGTTTTACTTGGTGGCCTAGGTTGTCTAGTAGGAGTTGTCTCCCTTATATGGTAATATTTTGTGTTTTAATTTTTATCAGCTATACACCAACGTGGTAATTGTTTTTGACAGTTATAAGGTTTCTTAATTTACATTTGTGAAAAGGGGTGCCTTCTAGGAAGGCATATATACCGTCGTTCCTTTGTAACATGGTCACTTCCGATGGCATATATCATACCTGTAAAAATAGCTGCTGTGATGCTACAAATGGAGGTAGAAATTTAAATGAGCATTCATTGGAAGCATACGGAGAATTCTTTTTTTTTTCACAAAACAATATAGAAGATGATGGCTGTATACAAAACAACCACAATTCCAAGAAATTATGTCAACTCATTTTTCTTAGTATAATTTCCAGAAACCAATTCATATTCCTGAGAATTTTTACATCACAAATAGAAATGACTATAGAATAATACACAGTAAAGTTCATGTTTGCTGCAAAACTAACAATGGCATTTTCACAATAAACTTATAAATAATTCATTTTATTATCAATGAATAAACAAAATCATTCCCCTGAGAAGGGGTAAAGAAAGTTTGCATTCCTGCTTTTGGCAAGAGCCAACCCAAACTCTTCCCAGGCAGTTTCCTAATGACATGAGGGAGAAGGCAAAACCCACAGCAGAAATAGGAAATACCATTAAGAATTTCTATGAGAAACTTTTTACTTCACGGAGAAACTTCAACGAAACATGTTAGTTAGCTTCACAGTATATCTTCCTTGATTTATGTTGTTTCTCTGATAATCTCTTGGTTCATGGATCTATTAGTTATTTTGGCATATCAAATAAGTGCTGATTAAAATAGATGTGACATTGGTTTATTTTTAATATAACGGAGCAGAAAATAACTGTTTCCTCTAGATTGGAGGCTCATCTACTTTATGAAAGGCACATTTAGTTTGACTTTTGCTATTAGATCTCACACCATCATTTCGGCATTGCGCTAACAGAATCTAAAGTGATATAATCTCAGAGTAGAATTAAAGTCTTCTACACATTTATCATTATAAAAATAGCAGTCCATTTTATTTCTGCTCTAATGTATTTAATATTGATATCACACATGCCAATAGTTTATGATTCATTTATTGTTTTCCTTGTTTTGTTTCCCAAATATACTAAGTACATTTTAAATGTCTGTCACAAAGCTCACCCTTTTAGAAATGTCCTCTTGTCTCCTCTGCAGTGAGCCACAGCCTCAGTAATCCTTCTGACACCAGGTCACCTTCCCTGAGTGCTGTAAACTCTTCCTTAATATGCAACCTGGAGTGGTGGTTCCTTCCTCTTTGTTCTTATAGTACTTACTACTTGGCTTAGCTATATGTTTTTAGTTATTCTATGTCTGTTTATTTCTTATTTTTCCAACTAAATCCCCAGGAAATTCTTGGAGGCAGAGATTATTTGCTACATATTTTTATATTCCTAGCACTTTGCCTAATTTCATGTGAATTCTAGATTACTTATAATTTATCTGTATTCTTGGTTGCAAGTTACAGAAAGGAAGCTCACATATTAATTTAAGTAGTAAAGGTTGGATCTGGCTAAATAGTTACCTATGCCTAGATCAGGACCCTAAATTTGTCATCTATTGATTATTATCTGTTATTTTATATTTATTACTTTCGATTATTCTTCATCTTGCCTTTATATTCATGTAGGAACTTCCTAAATAGTGCCGTTCGAGAGAGGGAGTGCTGCTTTTTCAGTGGTCCTGAAGTCCAGAGCTGATGTTCTCTGGCTGGTTCTGTGCTATGTGCTTATACACTAATCACAGTTGTCAGAAAGTTCATTGATGCTGGCTGAGCAAGCCAGTGGGATGGATGGCTCTCTCCCAATGTATAGACCAAGGTTGGAGAAGAAAGAACTAATTGTCCAAAGAAAATAAATGAGTTCTTGTGCCACCCATGTGGGAAATAAGCACCAAACAGGCAAAATAGAGATGCTCACCAGGGAGTTCAATAAATACCTACTCATTGATTAACATGTGGGAAAATATTAGCCTACATCCAAAATACTGTATAAGCAGGATAGCACTTCCCAGTCACTGTTAGTGTGGGCTGATGGTATGACCCACTCATTAGAAGGCTGTCACTCTTGAGAGTGGATGATATGTTTTCAAGTATCCAAATAGGATTTCAAAGTTCTTCTGTGGAAGAGTGTACACAAGAACAATCACATCTCTCATTTGGTTTGTGATGATGTTGGCTAGAGGATTTTATGGTGAAAGCAATAAATATCTTTAACCAATTAAATATCAAGTCATATGTCTCTGCTTTGGATTTCTTCAATGAGAGCTATGTTGACTTTAGAGGTTTTTCTGCCTCCCCTTTTAGTCAAGGTGGGGATCAAATAAGGCCTTGAAGAGGCCAAGGCTGTGATTGAGATACGTACACTAAGTTGGCAGGCAGTTTTTGGTTACCTGTTTTGTGCATGGAAAAGTAAGATGAGAGATGCTTGAAGACTCCTTAAGTCATGTCTTGAATAGCTTGATTGAGACTCAGCCATGATGATCCAGCGAACATTACAGAAAATGAACAAATAAATGAGAATTTTCATATAAGAAGTGTGTGCAAGACTGGCAAAATCAAGAAGTTATTCAGTAATTACTTGCTGGTTGGTGATGGAAACCCCTTTCAAGCCAGAGTCAAGTTCGTGCAGAGTGTATGATTTTTATTGGCATCCCTATCACTGTACGGTCAGACTATGTTCTAGTGTTTTGATAAAAGCACATATAAATTTTTATCATTTAAATTTTGTTTAGTGTTAAATATGCCTATGTCAGATGGTTAACCTTTTTTGTTTAAGTGTGGTAAAAGAACAAATTAGCTGTAAGTGGTGTAGTGTGTCATTTACAGGTCAATGCTCTGGAACTTCTGATAAAATGAATATTTTACTCAAAAATACTAGACAAATCAGGATCACTGATGCTTGCTTTAGGAGGTAAGCAAAGTAATCCACTCCTAACTGTACTTCTTGGGAATATCTTAATTTGACTGCTCATCTTTCTTTTCAGAACTGGAGGATAAGCAGAAACCTACAGCTGATACCTCTCCGGATATTACTTTGTTCCTACCACTGCTTCAACCAGCGTGGTCCTAATCTCTTCGGAATTGCTGCAGAGTAGAGCAGGTGAGACACTCCTTCCCAGCCTCACCAAGCCAGTTGTCTGTTCTGCACAAGGTCAGCCCATGCTCCCCTTAGGATGCCGGCCCCTGTCGAGTTCCTTTCAGTTCATTAAGCAAAGGGAAATGCATCACTCAGTTACAAAACTAGCAAAATAAACACTGCAGTCTGCCTCTAGATGGTCTGCTTCTAGATGCTCCTTTCTTCCCATTGGCTTAAAACAAATTCTAAACTGGGAAAAAGTAATCTGCATGGCACATGGATGTTGATCTTTTCCATACCTTTATCAGTTCTACCTCCCTTTTCTAGAACATTTTAAGAGAATTTAATGGAGAAGCATGTTTCATTGATGAGCATTTCACAATTAAAAGAGAAGTACTCATTAGTGCCAGGCAGCTACATTGTATTTGCAGAATTTCATTTGAGGCACTAATATCTGTTGATAAGGTTAGAATCTTCATTCCTCTTAAAAATGATTAGAAGGCTGGAAAGTCAAGGGTAGGAACTGCTAACACAATTACTGTCTACAGAGTTTTGATTTTATTTTATTTTTAAATTTTTGCTCGAGAAATTTATCTATGTGAAGAAAACTGCTGAAATGATAATTTAGCTCATTTTCTTTGAGGAAAGAGAGAAAACTAGGGAAAGAGGTTATGAAAATATATGTTACATTTTGCCTAGATCAATTGTTCTTAAAGTGTGATTTACACTCAACACCATCTGTCCAATTCTCTGGCTCTACCATAGGACCACTGAACCATTCTGTGGCCATCTCCTTTTGGGTGATTTGTCTGTGTGGTTAATTTTGAGAACCACAAATTAGTTGAGTTTGTAAGAAAGCTAATCCTAATTTCATGTTTAAACTTTCCTAAAGATAGCATTACTTCATGTGACTGTCTGATGGTTCACATGCTGGAAGGCAGAGTGGAGCCTCCTCTATGCTTACCACTGTCACCTTCCTTGGGAGGCCATGATAAGTTCAATTCAGGGCACACTCTTAGATGCATCAAGGTTACCTCTGGCATATTTGGCAAGTGGGATCTGTGGAACATAGCAAAGGCTCAGATCCAAACAAAAAGTACCAGGCCCCACTCAAACAAAGTTATTTCAAGGTAACATTTAAAAGGCTCCATTACACAAGAATGTACCTTAAACAAAAATAAACAACTGGGAACAACCCAGGGTTCACTAAACACACTATACGTGCTTCTTGAGAGAAAAATCACTCAGGAAATTGTATTTGATTAGGGGAGTATACTGTTTAAACATGGTTTGCTTATCATTCCAGTCCTATGACTTCAGCCACAATCTATTCCTCATCTTGGTCCTGAATAGAAAATTCTATCTACCCACCCATCTATGTACTTGTTCATTCAACAAGTGGTCTGGGTGTTTTCTTGACGTTTAGGTGACATATGGGTGGATGTGGCTTCATTCTTTCCACTCTTTGGTGCCCACTTCCTTCTGATCTCCCTGCTTCTCTCAGAGGTGGTTCCTCCCTTCAGATTTGGGCTCCACTAAGCACCTGTCTTCATGGCGTTACAGCCTTAGGAAATTCCTCTTCCCTATCCATGTAACTGAATTCTTTTTGGTGCTTTTCATTAAAAACCAGTGTTCTGTGAAATTCTTAACCAGGTCTTATTCCCTCCAGGCACCTTCTGTTTATTGAATGAATCCTCTCACTCCTACCCTTTCAATTACTTGCACTCACCACAAGAGGACCATCAGTGACTCTCTTTTTTTCACCTTTAACCTATATCTCCATGTCCTTTAATGTCAACATACCTGAAAGGAACACAAGTTCTTCTATACACACTGTTCTTTTCCTATTTATTCATTTATTATGCAAATATTTGCCGAGGGGCTGCCATCTACCAGTTCCATGTTCTAAATCTGTGACAGTGAACAAGACCAACAGGATCTTTGCCTTCACAGAGATTTCTGTCTAATAGAGGCAAATGAGAAACAATTTGCAAACAATAGGGTAAATAAAATAGGATTTTGAAGATAGATAATGATGAGAATAATATTCATGTGGGAATATTTATCGTCAATCTGGAAAGATTAAAGCAGACAGCCCTATAGACATTATAACTAACAACTGGTTGAGCATATGGGAGGCTAAGAGCCCTTCCCAGAATCTTCTGGAAAACATCAAATAACTGATATTGTTGTTCTGACATCATAGCTCTGACACCATGGTTCTGATATTCAGATATGCACTGGCTTCTGGATGCATAATCAAGCATCAACTGTCATGATGGGAATAACACTATGGTGGGAGGCATCTGCACCTGCTCCATGGGCCACCCAAGGTTCTGAATCACTAATTAAATCAGGAACTTCTTACTCTTATGCATGTGATGCCTGTGAAGGTGATGTATATTCCTGACAATTGCAATACATCAGAAATTCTGCTGGGATTTGAAACACTGCAAAATGTTTTTATTTTCTAAAAATTATGGCCAGCCTTTATCTAAAGTTGAAGCAACTGGAATATTAAAAATTTGCAAATTATCTAGATTCTTTTTCCCCTTTGTGTTTCTCATGGACAATCTCTTGAATTTCCATTTCCACTCATATTTGCCTGAGAAGGAGAATGAAAACAAGAATGAAGTCTCTTTTATTGCTTGTTATCAAGTCTTATCACCTATGTTTAGGGAAGGTAGCTTCAAACAAAAGTCTACTGTAGAATCATTAATAAATTGTGTTGATGTCTCTGGTGACTGATGTAATTCAATACCACTTCTGATTCTTATTTGCATACATGTTTGTATACATATCCTGACATGAATTTTCTCTGTTTAACTGGTCAGTCCTTTTCTTTCCATTTTTTGCTTTCCTGTACTAGCCCTACTTCTTCTTCTCTTCCTTTCCTCCTTCCAGCTGACTTCACTTTCAAGATCCTAGACCAATGAGATAGCTTAAAGAGTGCTGATGCCTACAGCTAAGCCCCATAATATGATTTTGACCTCCACATTCTCACTGGAACAAACAAACCTCTAACTCAAGACACTCCTTCCTTAGCATCCTTATGACTGAGAGTGCAGGTGTGATGATCACAATCATTGGTTATGTTCAATATTTCTAAGAAATTTTCAAAATAATATAAGATGATTCAGAGGTCAAAGACCCAATTAATTTGATAAAAGTATTACTATTTTTCTATAATCAAAGCAGTAAGTCATTAAGGGATTTAGCTGTTTAGAATTTTTTATGTTGAAATACTATCTTGTATACTAATATATATTTTAAACTGGATATTTCATTTTAAACTGAGGAAGTTTTAATGAAGATAGATTTTTGATCACTTGATAACACTTCTAAAAGCCATAAAATAATATTGTAAATATTCTTGTTATGTCTTCTTAAAATACCTCTTTGTATGGCCCTTGTCTAGGTTATTATTTTTTTTCCTGTGAGAAAAATAAACAACCAGAAGTTACTTGGTCTTGCTAAATAACTGTTTGTTTCTTGGCTCAGAGAAAGTCCCAGGATACTTTACCCTTCAAACCCACCACTGGAACATTGGGAATCTTCTCAGGCCACAGGATTCTCAGTGTGGAAGGCCTACTTTCAAAAATAATCTTGGGGGCTGAAGAAATGGCTCAGAGATTAAAAGCACTGACTACTGTTCCAGAGGACCTGGGTTCAATTCCCAGTACCCACTTGGCAGCTCACAACTGTCACTCCAGTTCCAGGGGATCTGACACCCTCACTCAGACATCAGTGCAAGCAAAATATGAGAGAGGAGAGAGAGAGAGAGAGAGAGAGAGAGAGAGAGAGAGAGAGAGAGAGAGAGAGAGAGAGACTCCTGCCACATTGGGCTCAAAGAAGGGCAGTCCACTGAGGGATCAGAACACAGACAGGTAACACTATGAGTTGCAAGAGGAGAAGGGGACTTTTGAGCATCACTGCAGACTCAAGTTGAAGGCAGGAGAAGGGAAATGATGTGCCAGCCAGCACAGGCACAGATCTGCTTTACAAGGACGTCCCTTTTATTTTATTCCTGTGAGCTGGTAAATGTTTAGAGAGAGAAAGAAAGCAAGTTCATTTGGGAGTGGTGAAACCGAATTGTAGCAATCTTTCTTCTCTTAAAGTTAGACAAAGGTTTCTTCTGTTCATTGTAATTATAATAAAAGATTGTGGCATCACCAAGGAAATTAACAGTTGCATGTGGCTTGTTTATTATTGTATATTGAAGGCAAAAATGCATTACAATACATTAAAATTGTTCAGTTAAAATACATCCATCAAGTAATACTAGCTTTAGGAAGGAAATACTTCAAAAGGACATCCTCTTCTGAAGTGTTTCTGTTGTGTAGAATTGGAAGCAATTCTACTTCCAAAAATATATATATTGATACCTCCCATTGGGAAGACATTAGCCTAACTTGCATGTGGATAGGATCTCAGAGAGCTGCTGCATCCTTGGGAGGTGCTTCTGCACTAAGTCAGAATAGCTCTTCTCTGTTCAAAACCAAGAATCTCCCTCTTGTCTCTCCTGGCTAGCATCTGTCACTTGTGCTTGTTTGGGGATACCATGTGCTTTGCCTGGAGTGCTGTCAGCTCTTTAGACAACTTCCCCACACTCCTCAGACAGCCCTTCCAGCCACCTTCTTTAAAATCACAGGTCCTACCTGCAAACACCAAAGGCCTTCTCACCTTCTACATCACTCTGTGATGTAATTGTCAGTCCAAGCAGCATAACTTAATTGAAACTATTTGTTTACACACATATGCTTACATGTGTCACATGTAATGTAGGTAAATCTAAAATAATATAATTCCTTATGGCCTTTTCAAACAGGTTTAGTGTTAATGACTCTAACGTTTTAGAAACACACACTGCCAATTATACTTGTATCTATCCCCCACCCCCCACCCTACTCTACTCTCGATTCCTCCAACAAGTGCCCCCTATGTCTCCATGTCGCCTTCTTTGTTTTCTTCTATAATTCTGTGAGTCTAGTTAATACAGCTTGGATGAGCCTGGGCAACCTATCAGAGGCCAGTCCATGGGAAATACGATTCCACTCTGCTGAGTGGCCATTAAATCCCAATAGCTCCTCGGTACCTCAGGAGCTCCTCCCCATGTACACTGCTTTTGTTGGCTGTGCAGGTAACTGTAACTACTGTGAGTTCATTAGTACAACAAGCCTTAAGGTATAATGTGTGTGTGTGTGTGTGTGTGTGTGTGTGTGTGTGCGTGTGCGCGCGCATATGTGCCTGTGTTTATTTATGTATGTGTGTGTGGTGTTGTTGTTCTTTTCAGGGGGCCCACCACCCAGCTCTGAAATAAATCACACATGGTGACTTATTCTTAATTATGAATGTCCGGCCTTAGTTTGGCTTCTTCCTTGCCAGCTTTTTTTATTTTTCATTTTTTTTTTAATTAAGAAATTTTCTATTCACTTTACATACCAACCACAGACCCCCCCCTTCACTCTTCCCACCCCCAGCCCACTCCCCATCTCCACATTTTCCAAGTCAAGGTCTCCCATGGGGAGTTAGCAGAGCCTGGTATACTCAGCTGAGGCAGGTGCAAGCCCCCCCCCCCCAAGGCTGTGCAAGGTGTCACTCACACCCTAGACACTGGGCTCCAAAGACCCCGCCCATGCACCCTAGACACTGGGCTCCAAAGACCCCGCCCATGCACCCTAGACACTGGGCTCCAAAGACCCCGCCCATGCACCAGGAATGGATCCCGATCCCCCTGCCTGGGTGCCCTCCAAACAGTTCGAGCTAAACAACTGTCTCCTGAATCCAGAGGGCCTAGTCTGGTCTTATGGGGGCTTTATAGCTATAAGTACACAGTTCATGGGTTTCCACTAGTGTGGCTGGTCATCTCTGCACATTTTCCCATCATGGTCTTGACGGCCTGGATTCCCGGAGCTCAGCCTGGTGCCCGGCTGTGCATTTCTGCATCTGCTTCCATCAGTCACTGGATGAAGGCTCTATGATAACAGTTAAGGTATTCACTAGTCCGGTCACTAGAGTAGACCAGTCCAGGCACCCTCTCAACCATTGCCAGTAGTTCAAAGTGGGGTCAGCCTTGTGGATTCCTGAGAGCCTCCCCGGCACCCTGCCTCATCCTATTCCCATGATGTCTTCATTTGTCATAGTATCTCTTTCCTCGTTTTTCCCACTCTGTCCCTGTTCCAGCAAACCTTCCCATTTCCTTTTGTTCTCATCTTCCATTCTTTGCCCTCTATTCCCTCCCCCCACTCCCTGTTTGCTCATGTAGATCTATTTCTCCTTTGCTGGGCTATCTATGTGTCTCTCTTAGAGGTCCTCCTTGTTAGATAGCTTCTTTGGAGCTGTGAAATGCAGTCTGGTTATCCTTTGCCTTACATCTAGTATCCACCTATGAGTGAGTACATACTATGTTTGTCCTTCTGAGTCTGGGTTACCTCACTCAGGATAATATTTTCTAGTTCTATCCATTTGCCTGCAAATTTCATGATATTGTTTTTTTACAGCTGAGTAGTACTCCATTGTGTATATGTGCCACATTTTCTTTACCCATTCTTCAGTTGAGGGGCATCTAGGTTGTTTCCAGGTTCTTGCTGTTATGAATAATGCTGCTATGAACATAGTTGTGCATGTGTCTGTGCGGTAAGATTGAGCATTCCTTGGGTATATGCTCTGGAGTGGTATGGCTGGGTCTTGAGGAAGATTGATTCCCAATTTTCTGAGAAACCACCATACTGATTTCCCAATTGGCTGTATAAGTTTGCACTCCCACCAACAGTGTAGGAGTGTTCCCCTTGCTCCACATCCTCTCCAACATAAGCTGTCATTTGTGGTTTTGATCTTAGCCATTCTGACAGGTGTAAGATGGTATCTCAGAGTCATTTTGGTTTGCATTTCCCTGATGATTAGGGATGTTGAGCAATTCCTTAAATGTTAGCCATTTGAGATTCCTCTGTTGAGAATTCTCTGTTAATCTCTGTAGCCCAGTTTTTAAATTGGATTGTTCAGTATTTTGAAGTCTAGCCTTCTGAGTTCTTTATATATTTTAGAGATCAGCCCCCTGTCAGATATGGGGTTGCTGAAGATCTTTTCCTATTCTGTAGGCTGTCGTTTTGTCTTATTGATCATGTCCTTTGCTCTACAAAAGCTTCTCAGTTTCAAGAGGTCCCATTTATTAGTTGTTGCTCTCAGTGTCTGTGCTATTGGTGTTATATTTAGGAAGTGGTCTCCTGTGCCAATGTGTTCAAGACTACTTCCTACTTTCTCTTCTATCAAGTTCAGTGTAACTGGATTTATGTTGAAGTCTTTGATCCACTTGGACTTGAGTTTTGTGCATGGCAGCAGATATGGGTCTATTTGCAATCTTCTGTATGTTGACATCCAGTTATGCCAGCACAATTTGTTGAAGATGCTTTCTTTTTTCCATGGTACAGTTTTGGCTTCTTTGTCAAAAATCAGATGTTCATAGGTGTGTGGATTAGTATCAGGGTCTTCAATTCTATTCTATTGGTCAACATATCATTTTTTTTTAATCCCAGTACCAGGCTGTTTTTATTACTATAGCTCTATAGTAGAGCTTGAGGTCAGAGATTCTGATGCCTCCAGAGGTTGCTTTATTATACAGGATTCTTTTAGCTATCCTAGTTGTTGTTTCTTTTTGTTGTTGTTGTTGTTTGCTTTTCCATATAAAGTTAAGTATTGTTCTTTCCAAGTCTGAGAAGAATTGTGTTGGGATTTTGATGGGGATTGCATTAAATCTGTAAATTGCTTTTGGTAAGATTACCATTTTTACTATGTTAATTCTACCTATCCATGAGCATGGGAGATCTTTCCATTTTCTGATATCTTCTTCAATTTCTTTCCTCAGAGACTTAAAGTTCTCATCACACAGATCTTTCAGATCTTTTACTTGCTTAGAGTTACCCCAAGGTACTTTACATTATTTGTGACTATTGTAAAGGGTGGTGTTTCTGTGATTTCTTTCTCAGCCCATTTATCATTTGTATATAGGATGGCTACTGATTTTTTTTTTTTTTTTAGTTAATCTTGTATCCTGCCACCTTACTAAAGGAGTTTATCAGTTTGCCAACTTTTCTTAACTTTAAGTGATCCCATCTATGTTTTGCCTCTGGGCTTTTTCCTTTTCTTACTTCTGTATATCTTACTTTCACTCTTACTCCATGGCTGGCTGTGTGGCTGTGTGGCTGTGTGGCTGTGTGGCTGTGTTGCTGGCTGTGTGGCTGTGTGGCTGTGTTGCTGGCTGTGTGGCTGTGTGGCTGGCTGTGTGGCTGTGTTGCTGGCTCTGTGGCTGTGTGGCTGGCTGTGTGGCTGTGTGGCTGTGTGGCTGTGTGGCTGGCTGTGTGGCTGTGTGGCTGTGTGGCTGGCCCCTGATGTCCTCCTCTCCTTGTTGTCTTCTCTCTCTCTCTCTCTCTCTCTCTCTCTCTCTCTCTCTCTCGTTTTTTGACACAGGGTTTCTCTGTGTAGTTTCAGAGACTGTCTGGATCTCACTCTGTAGCCCAGGCTGGCCTCGAACTCACAGAGATCCACCTGCCTCTGCCTCCTGAGTGCTGGGATTAAATGCATGCACCACCACCTGGCACTCTTTCTCCCAGATTTGTCCTATTTATTCTCTCTGCCTTCCAGCCCCATCTATCTATCCTTTTTCCTGCTTGCTGTTGGCCATTCAGCTCTTTATTAGACCCTCAGGCATTTTAGACAGGCAAAATGACACAGCTTTTCAGAGTTAAGCAAGTGCACCATAAAAGAATGCAACATATCTTTGCATCTTTAAAGAAATGTTTCACAGCATAAACAATTTTAACACATCTTAAAATAATATTCCACAACATGTGTGTATATACATGTATGTTTATATACATGTATGTGTATATGTGTGCATGTGTAGGTGTGTATGTTTGTATGTGTACATGTGTATATGTGTGTGTATGTTTGTATGTGTATTTGTGCACATGTGTATATGTGTGTATGCATGTGTATGAATTTTAAGCTTTTTTTCTATAAAGAATGTCATGAGTTTAATGGAGATTTCATTGATTCTGAAGATTGCCTTTGGTAATGAAATCATTTTCATAATATTAATTCTGCATATCCATGAATGTGGGATCTGCAAAATTAATATTATTTCTAGTATCTTCTTTTATTTCTTTTTAGTGTTTTAAAGATCTTTTTATTATAAAATTCCTTGATTTCATTGATAAGGATCATGCTAAGCTAATTTAGAAAGCTACTGTGAATGGTACTGTTTTCTTGATTTCTTCCTTAAAATATTGATTATCGATACCTAGAAAAGCTATTGAGTTTTGCATGTCAATTTTGTATCTTGCTGCTGAGAGTATTTATCGGTTCTAAGAATTGTTCTTCTGAATCCTGAAAAGTTTCCTATGTTACTTTGCCACTGACATGGTTTCCCTCATCTTCCACTTCATAGGACAACTGCCCCCAACTATCCCCATTCTCAGAGATTCTAGCTCCCATCACTGTTGTCTTTCTAATATATCTTATTTTGATGCCTGTTGAAGTAACTTTCAGGCCTTACCTTACTTCTCTTCCAGTGGTTCAGCAAGTTATCACTAACTAGAGTTCAGTACTTTTCTCCATTGTCTCTATATGTTTGTATTCCTAAATCTCCATGGCTTTTACAGAATAAGTGGGGCGCTCTTATTTACGTGTATAGTATTACCATTATCTTAGAAACTTCTCTCACAGTGCTTTATAGATTTCACAAGTAAAAATGCATAGAGCACATTTTTATTATACTAAAAAATATTGTTGTTGATCTAAAATTCAAACTTAAGCTCCAATGCCCATATTTTATGTGGCAGGCCTACTTATAGTAAGTTTCAATCTTGCTCTCTTAAGTCAAGCATCATTCTGATTTTCTCCACCATAGATTTTGCTTTTAAATAAACCCCACATTTACCACTGTATGTAAAAAGCACGCTCTTTTAATTTTTTAATGGTACTCTTTAATACAAAATAGTTTATTACACATTCTCCATATTGAGCTTTCTCCACTTTTTGTCTGTTATAAATAAATTATTATGCACAAAAGCACAGAGACATTCACTTGCTTCCATTTGCATTCTGAAAAAAGTACAAATTTCTTGACGTAAGTTTGTCCTTCTTCTAGGTCTCTAGGCTACCTCCCGCCACTCTTTCCTCATGGGCCCCTTTATCTAGTCACTTTTGTAACAATTACTGGTCTGTTATAGTGCCGAAATCCATGATAAGACAAATGGAGAGTTGGTTAATTTGACTTACAGCGAAGAGATGCTGTTCATCCTAGCACGGAAGGCACAGTGCTATGAGCAGGAGGGGTCTGGTTACAATGCATCTGAGGTCAGGGAGCAGGAAGTGCACAGGAAGTGGAATTGGGCTGTGACACTTGAAGGTCTGCCCCACTTCTTCAGCAGGACTTCCAAAGAGGACCGCCTGCTTTTGGGGAACAAAGGGTTGAAGACGTAAGTCTGTATGGGACATTTCCTATTCAAATCACACCATCACTGCAGGGTCCTGAAATTTCCATACTGTGCTCACTGGAGTTGACTGTCAGCTCAGGGGAGCATTGTCCCTTCCTACCTGCTTCTGGTGTGCTTTGCTTTACACACTGCAAATGGAGCCATATACACTTCCCTAATCTCTCTGGGCTTCTCTCTGTCTCCTCTACATCTGTGGCACAGAATAATAATTCTTTTCTGAGAGAGTTATTATGAAGATTAAGTGAATTGAAACAGTACCCTGCCTCTGGGAGTACCTTGGATTTCCAGAAGCTTATACTAGCTAATTTATAATGAATACAAAAAAGAGAAAAAACTGATCTTAACAGCAACATAGTGAGAGGTAATAGAGGGAGAAATGTGAGCAAAGAGGAAAAGAGCCCAGCAATATCCCCATGAATGGGGTACATGACAGTTAGGGTATTACTGGTAGGAATTCAACATGAGGGATAGATTCAAAGGACCATGTTTTAAAAGCAATGGCATGAATGATTATCTAAGAGGAATAAAATATATCACTGACCATGGGTGTCATGTAGTTTGGTAAAGGGTTCAGAAAATAGATTGGCTTTGGTAGGAAATAAGGGTTAGTTTTAGATGTGAAAAATTAAGGATGCTAGCAGGATATTGTTGGAAGCAACCATTAGGTTACCATAATTCTTTTTCTTTTTCACTGCTAGGAAGGAGCTGGAGACCAGAGAAGCATCTGGTACCACCACCACGGACTTCTCAAATCCAATTAAAATTTCTTAGTCATATAGTATTGGGGCTTTGCATCATGTTTTACAAAACTAAGCATATTTAATCTTCATCAGCTATGTTGCATAATTTTGTTACAGAATATAACACAATTATCTAAGATTTCCAAGCTGAGAAATTATGTCCAGGCTAGAATTACTCACAAGGAGAAATAAATTGATCTCAAGTTAATTTGCTTTCTCTGAATGTATTTTAAAAGTTGAACAATGAACAGAGTGACACTTTTATGATGAAAATATTTATAGAACTAAATGCTTTTAATATGTGCATTTTAGGGACTCATTATTTCTAACCAAATGAATGTGTTCACAGTATCTTCTTTATTTTCTTAAATGTGACAGTTTGCATTAGGAGT
Organism: Onychomys torridus; assembly: GCF_903995425.1. Classification (NCBI taxonomy): domain Eukaryota; kingdom Metazoa; phylum Chordata; class Mammalia; order Rodentia; family Cricetidae; genus Onychomys; species Onychomys torridus. The sequence continues at coordinate 16,677,872 of NC_050444.1, read as the reverse complement.
GAGGGTTATGATCCATTATCTTTTGTGATGGATATTTATGGAAACTCAGTCTGTAAGGAAATAGACTACAGGTATTTTTCTTCTGGTTGCAAACTTTACTTTTTCACAAAAGGGGTTATTAATTGTTTGAAATGTTCTTTTTCATGATGTCATGTTGCTTATAATACCATCTTTTCTGCTCAGCGCACTGAATTCTCCAGATACATGCCACGTGCTCAGTAATTTTGGTTGAATGTGTTTTGCTAAATTTGAAAATCGTTAAAGAAACCAATGTGGCATAATCTGGAGAACAGAGTACCAAAATGCTTGAGGAATCAAGAGAGAGGAAGAAGCAGGTGCCAGACACGCTCCATTTGCCTGTTCTGTGAAGCTGTGGTGTCTGCTGACGAGACATGCACATGCCTCTAAGCATTATGAGAAAGATGCAGGCACACCCTGTGCCAGAAGGCTCTCAGAGAAGCTTCATTCTGAATGAAATACTCATTTTCTTTTAAAGAAAAAAAATCATTTAGAGAATACTGATGATTGAGCGAAGAGATCTCTTGGGACACTTTAGTTGTGTGATTCCAAGAAAGCTGGCCATTACCAAAAAATTAAGGCTTAGCAGTTCTAGTCAAGAATGCTGCTCAGTGTTCATGGGGAGGAACTGAAGTATATTGTGAATGAGTCCAAGTTGGTGGCGAGGGCCTGGGGTTTGCAAGGTATTTCCTCAGTCTTGCCTGATTTTATTTAATTAAAATTTCTTTTGGTATTCTTGTGGGACCCTAATGAAGAAGAAACCATCAAACAGAGGCTAATTCATTCCAGCCTAGTTAGGATTCATCAGACTGGTTCTTGCAATAATTCAATACAAGATGAGCCCAGAAGGGGAGAACAGGAATCATAAGGGGGAAAATGCAGTGAATTATTTGGCTGTTGAAGAGAGAGTGTGAAAGGAGAGGAGGCAGCTCTCCCTTAGGGTATGTTGGAGAGCACCCTGAAACCCTTAGTCTCCCCCTGTGTGCCAGTATGTTCCTGAGATTTTCAAAAACAAAGCAACCTTCCCCACATCACAGCATACACCAGTAGCAAAGCGAAACCTCCCATTTGGTCCACTTGGATGTGTTATATTCAAATATACCTGAGCCTTTCTTAGTGAGTTTCCCGAGTGCTGTAGCTCTTGCCCCTCATTGCCTCAGAAGTACTGTTAGAGCATCCGGTCTTCCAAAGGAGCCTGGACTCCTCTTCATCCTCCAGGTCTTTGTCATGAGTCAAGGGTATTCTAAACTTGAACTTTTAGAAATACTTTCTTATTTAAATATATTAAAAATCATACAATTATGGTGATTTGCTATGGATTTTGAATTCCCTTTCATATTTAACTTACTTTAATTTTGCCTCCTCCAACAATCTGCAGTTCTCCAAAAGTTCTGGTAATTGTTCTTTCTCTCCAAAGAATGACATCTAACTCTCACAGAATTTTATTTTGGAGCTCATGAGCTCCATGACTTCATTGGCTTTAATGAGACCTGTTGGTTATGAGACAACTTTCCTTTTAAACTGTTGCTCAGTGTCAAACCCACTATTTTTAGGATCGGCTTCCAAAAGCTCACTGATTGATTGGTTTCTGTTTAAGGGACCTCTCTATGTAGAAGTGTTTTTGTGTGAGTGAACATTTTGTAACTCTGCTGTTGTGTTCCATAAATGTGTTCTGTTGTAAGTGATGGCCACCAATTTTCACCTCCTTTTCAGATTCATAAAATATCAGATATTAATAAAATATCACAAATCTCATGAGGGAATAGAGATATTAAGTGTTGAAATGTTGAATGCTTTTAAATGAAACAGTCAAACCTGAATGAGAAGTCTGTTTTATTTTTCAGATGGGAAATGATCATGTTTGAAAAGCAATCTTCCATTCAGTGACTAGACAGGTTGATATTGCTAAGTAGTCATCGTATTATTATTCAGTTTTTTTCAGATATATTCAACTTGAAGCTCACTCTGAGCAGACTGTTATTTTTAGCAACTGATTCATAGACAAGTTCAAGAGGCACTGCCCAATATTGCCTATTCTTAAATCTTAGTTTTTCTCATGTGCTTACTGATGCCTTACAAACAAGCACATCATGAACCTATGACCTGGCTTCTCATAGGTCCTTTGGGCTCTAAGAACACTGGCTCCATTCAAGGGTCTTGGAACTTCTGTATGGAGAGATTGTATCAATGTTTCCTGCCTCTAGTCTTAGCAGAGTTCCTTAAGCTTTGAACATGAACTTGGAGAGGAAAGGCGGCCTTTAAGAGATGGGAAGAAATGTCAGTGAAAGTACATCCTTCCTCACATGTAGGGCTGGCTTCAGAAATGCTCAAATGCCTTTTCTAGTAAACCATACATGCTCATCTCCTCGCTCATTCTGTAAGGGGGAACTTGGAATGCACAGCAGTCTAGGGACATTGTGGAACAGTGTCAACACTGGAAAACTTGTGAAAGATTTAGGTGAAGGGAAGTCTGGGATGGGAAGTAAAAACACAAAAGGGCTATGAGACACAGAAATACATTTCAATTGAAAATCATTGAGAATTTAACACCCCCCCCCAAAAAAAAAAAAAAAAAAAAAAACACGGGCCCTTTAAAAGGAATGTTCCCTGCCTATTTTTCAATAAATTTACATTTCTCACAAGCAAACTCAGGAAATACTTCTACGAGTCATTGATTAATAGTTTCAAGCCACATCAGAGTTGACATACTATCAATTTCAATGCAAACTTTACTTAACTGTTGATTACTAGACCATGGGATTCTCATCTAGAATATTCTCATGTAAGAAATACATTTAAGTTGGGCCTAAATAAATTCTTCCCCAGGGTCTTCTTGGGATTTTTAACTACGCTTTATATTTCTGGAAGTGCAAAACCTCTGCCCGATTCATTCCTTTCTAAAAACACAAAATTTCTCTTTTCATTGAGAAGTCTTCAGGACAGAAGCCACAATAAAATATCAAGAGAAGATAATGGTCTTAAATTAATACAGAAGCAAAATTTGTACTAGAATATTTATATCTTAATTTAGGTTCTGGATTCCACCCGATTCTAAATCACATAGTTTCTTGAGAGTGTGAGAAAGAAAACAGTAACAGCTAACCTAAAGAGAAGGGAAAGATTGAAGCTGGTAATTGAGAAAAACCTCAAGCTTCATGTTTCCAGATCTACCCACGTCTCTCATCCTTTCTGCCAGTTTTTAGAGAATAATACAGTTAGTAAAAACAGAAAAATTTGAAGTCCACATGGTTAGTTTCATAGTCAAAATCTCCCAGGTAGCAGAAGTAGTTTTCTTCAACAGTAAGTTAGACTCTAAAGGGGAAGTAGGTAATGCAAAGGGCACTGTGGCCCTGTTTGGGGGGAACATGCGTTATCTTGATGAGACAGTGAAATGAGTTGATGCAATAGGCCATGGAAGCCATCAATTGCTGTTGAGACCACCACGGCCCTGAGCTCAGTAAGTTCTGTGTGGATACAGCCTAGCGCCGCCCTTCACAGGTGACTGTCGTTGCTCCTCATTGGCTTCATAACCACTAGGTGACACTGTTGCTTCAAGAGTTAGTGTTGGAAACACTGGTATCCTTTCAAACGTTTCATTTCACTCTGCCAGACAAATTTGCTGAAGATCACAAAGCCAAGAAGTGGCAGAATTAGAATTCAAGCCTTCATTGCTACTATGCCCCATCCCTGATAGAAGTGGTGTCCGATTACAAAGCATACTGGTGGCTAGGAGAGAACGTGCACTTCGCAATTGTATCTCAAATCCAGTTTAGTATACGGTGATACTGGGGACACATTTAAATTTGTGTTTCAGATAAATAACTTTTAAAACGTGCATTTTCAGTACACATATTTGAATTTCAGACAAACAATGAATGCATTTCTTTGTATAAGTACATCTCAAAAATTCATGAGACATTCCTGACAGAAACTTACTTCCTGTGTTTCTCAAATTTTACTAGGCATGTATTCTACGTTATCTGACAAGGTTACCTTAACTATTTTCTAACTAAGCTGGGAAGTTTAGCAAAATTCAGTCGTTTTCTTTCTGCTCTGCCCCAGACACTCTCCCTCCTCTCTATTTCCTTTCCATTCCCGTGGGAGCTGACTGTCACTGATGCCACTGCTGCAGCTCTGCCGTGTACACTGCTTCCCCTCTGCCCAGCGTTGCTGTCCATCACCCATGGCCTTACAGCATTGCCACTCTTTTCTCATTACTTTTTCACATCTGAAATAACAATTATAGACTCCTGTCCTAAATGTCTCCCAGCTTCATTACACTTATGGAAAGAATAGCCATTAGGTTTCTCAGCACCCTCTTCTTTTCCGCCAAGTACGGTCTATTTTCTTTACCCATTACTGTAGTAAAACGGTTTTCCTCAGGGTCACTTAGCAACTTTTGAGTTGTTAAATTCCAAGCTGCTTTACTCACACACCTTCTCTTTCCTAATCCTTCCCTTACTCATATTATTTCTCTTGATAATATTTATTATGATTTATCATCCCCTTCTTGTGAGTGATTGCATGATTCCTGATTTCTCTCATAACAGTATCATCAAAAACCAAATCATACTGAAACATTCCTCATTAACATTCTTTGATTGCGACTATTTCACCATGTGACTCAGTTTCTTCTCTGTTCATGAATCTCTCTACATTTGGTTTTCAGTCTGATTGTATTATCAGCTGAAGGGATAAGTTTCTTCTGAGACCTAGAGATTAACAGGAAAGGAATGATATTTCAGTTTTCCTGTCTTGGTTTCCTGAATTGATCATCATGGGATTGAAAAAAAAGTACATCCTTCTTGGGTTTAAACTGCAGTCACCATGTTGCTATTGGGCAGTGCCTGTGAGAAGGGAGATTGAATGGAAAAAAATGCTTTCCTTAGCTCATCTCTTTTTTTTTTTGTTTGTTTGTTTGGACAGATCTCAGGACCGAACCCAGGGCCTTGCACTTGCTAGGCAAACACTCTACCACTGAGCTAAATCCCCAACCCCTCCTTATCTCATATACAGAGTAGGTCAGTATGTTTATAGATAACTTTATTAAGGATTGTGATAGAGTCACTTTACATTCTCATTTTGGAGCATTTTCTGTTCAATATACTGACTAGAGTGTAGGAAGTTCATGCATACTTTGTACCATATTCTTAATTTCGAGTATCAGTTCTTTGAGGGTCTGTTTAGAATTTGAGCTCTGAACCCTAGGTTTTAATGACTCTTAAGATCTCAGCTGTGTTAAATTTCATAAACTATAACATCTCCTCATTCTTGGGACTTCTGTAGGCTTGGCTAGTCTATAGAAATTCATAGAGAGCTGATATGTTATAAAACATTCTGATCATCTTAGACACTTATATAGCAGCCTATCAAAACAATGGCTTCAGACAGTAAGAATAGTCATGGAATAGGAAATATTAGGAGTATTTAGTTATGTTGAAATTTTCATTTGAGCACAGGTTAGTAGCTACTCAATAAATCTTTCCTTTGTTGGCATCTGGAAGGATTGGCAGGTATATGAACAATGGGCTACTGACCACATTATTTTTTTCTCACTTTGACACTAGTCTGGAAGTACACTAAACTGTAATTTTCACAGATTATACAGAGAATCACAATTTGTTAATTTAGATTTAGAGATAAAATGAGGGAGAATATTTTTGCTAAGGCAATTGTTTAAATTAAAACTCCCAAAACAATAACCATAAATTCATACCATGCTCAGAGTCACTCCCACTAATACCTATGCCAGACACCTATAATAAGTTTATGTACATTTTTACTGAACATGATTGATTGCTTTAGAATTCATCTTGACATCATATATTTCAGCTTTCCAGTTTAAGAACAAATTCATCTGCATTGACACAGATGGAAGTAGATTTGAATTGTAATTAACTTAAGGGACTAAGTAGACAGATTTACAGAAAATTACAACCAAGGTAAGATTTTCACCCCAGGAGAAGAAGAAAATCATTCAAATTGAATAATTATGGGAAACGAGACATTTATGGTATTATACCTTTACGTATTAATGTTTAGAGGCATATTAAACCCTCAGCTCAAAACTGCTGAAAGTCTTGAACATGATTCAAATCATCTTAGCAAATGGTGAAAGAAATCTGTGAGAGCTAACAATTAGAACTTATCAGTGCCTCTCCTACATGCCGAGCATTGGCCTTGGAACCCACTTATCTAAACGTTCCTTTCAAAGACCTTGAGAAGTTGGCATTTAGTTTCAGCTTTGCTTGCCCAAAGCTGTGCTAGTTGGTTGTCTGGCTCCATAGCATGGCACTCCAAAAGTTTCTTTTCTCCATGCTTCTTTTGACATGAATAAATAGCAATATTCCTTGTAGGTTGGTTTATTGCTTGAGCAGATGAATTTTTACTACCAGTAATATATGGGCTATGGCAATGAATATTGCAATGCATGTGCAATGTAAACTTTTAAATTTCTAGGGTAAATCTCAGTTGTGCCACTAATTAACCAGGGAAATAAAAATCTGATGCTTTACCTATTTCATGTTTCTAGAACTGAATGAAATTCTCTGTTTGAGATCTAAAAGTCTGTTAATGTACTGAGTTTTTATTGAATTAAAATGGCTTGAGAACTTTTCTATATTTTAAAGCTATATTTATGTATATATTTATTTTATTTTATGTAGATGTGTATGTGCCTGTGTAAGGTTATATGCACGACATGCATAGTGATGTCTGTGGTTGTAAGAAAAGGGCATTGAATCCCCTGGAGCTGGAGTTATGGGCAATTACAAAAAGCTTCATGTGTGTGCAAGAGAATAAAAGACCAGGATATTCTCACATTCTCTTAACTGCTAAACCATCTTTTCATCCTCTCTCTCTCTCTCTCTCTCTCTCTCTCTCTCTCTCTCTCTCTCCTCCCCATCCATATTTAAATAACTACTATAATCATTCATGTTCTTTTTTTATATTACTTTTATCTCACTGTCACCCAGTTTGGCTTCTGTAGGCAAATATGAGTTCTGAGAAGTTCTGGTTATTATTTTAAGTATTGTTTTGGGAACTGGACATTACTTATAGCTTATGTCTGATTTATGTTGTCAATTGTAGAATAGAAATCATCAAGTAAGAACAAGCGCAAAAGAAAAAATATATTTTGTGATTTTAAAGTCTCATGGAAAGTCTGACTATGGGTACTTTAACTATTTACTACATGACCACTTAGTCTAGAAAGCTAGACATCCTGAAACGTTAAGTCAACACACAGAGGCAGAAAGTGAGAGTGCTCAAAAGATGGATTTATTGTAGATCTGGGCTTGTGTAAAATTTGATACAGGAAAAATCTCTTTGGATCATGGGAAAAATAGCAGTCAATAAAATGGCATGATTAAGAATGGTTCTTTAGCAGTGGTACTCTAGCATTTTACTTATAAGTAATAAGAAATATCGGTTTAAAATTTACACCAAGATGTTTCCTCAATGTTACCTGTAGTAATGAAAATCTTAGAGTAACCAAAATGTCCATTCCTTATGAAGAAGCATGTGTAGCATGTGTACTATGGAACATCTTTGAGGAGGAGGAGGCTTGCTGATGTTCATTTATATTCCCAGAGACACACATAGTGGACTATGATGCCTAAACTATGCAAAGTAAAACATTTCATAGAAGAAGTCAGGGTATCAGCACAAAAATTGAAGCTAGCAATATGAGTATAGAACAGATTTGCTTATTCAACACTTCTCTGTAATTTCAAAAACCTACTTTATAATGGTAATTTGATGACTTAACTGGAAAATGAAAAAAAACTATTGGCAAAAGTAAATAGTTATCAAAATTCTTATCCAAGTGCCAGTCCTCTGTGCTTGACCCAAAGAGTAAAAAGCCATAAAGTTTTAAAGTCAAACAGGAACGTTTTCATTTTTATTGATTGATTACAATACTGGGGATTCAATCTAGGGCTTCACACATATTAATCAAAAAGTCTACTGCTGAGCTGTATACTTGGGTCTCTTTTTACTTTTCTGTTTTCAAAGAGTCTGTTGGATATGAACTTGTAGTAATCTTCCTGTTTCAGCCTCTCAATAACTGTGATTAGAAGCCTATACCACCAGGTTTGCTCTTGACATTGGGACATAGTGTTAGATGTATATATGAGAACAATTTGGTCTGTGCCATTTTTGTAAGCCACCTTAATATGAATATACCTTTCTCCTGATGAAACTATTCACATTGGAAGGAAGACTCTTACAAGAATTAAGACCTGGGTCCTAGCACTGCCTTATCCTTTTTGTATTACAACCAAAATAATCACCTTCCAGAAAGGTATAAAAATGACAACTGTGCTTTTTAATTAGGAATGGCCATGAGGTGCTATTTCAACTTCATGTGCTAATGAGGCAAGATTCATATTGAGTTTGACTTTCCCTTAAAAGTAAGCCAAACACTATTTACTATGTGAGGGAAATTCATGTTGGGGACTGCTTTTATGTGAAAATACTGGGTTTATGAAATATTTTAGGGATTTCCCTCCCGAATAATATTAAGTTCCAAGTAATCTCTTTTTTCTTTATGATTATTATTCGTTCCAAATGGGGGCTATGTATCCAGAGGGAGAGTCAATGAAATCATGAGGCAAATTTCACTCTCTTCTTTGTTTCTGTACCAAAGTTTCATGGCTGATGAAGACCGTATGCTTGATTTGATATGAATCCTTAAGATTCATTTTAGACACAATTAAAAAAAAAACTCATTACACTTGACCGTTCCCAATTCTTCCTAAAGAAATTTTATTCTAAGCATAGGTACTAGTATCCATGCTGCATGACCTTTTTCCATGTAGTGGCTGGAGGAGAATGTGTGGTGTCCTGCGTTAGACAGGGTTTCTTCCTGAGCTTGAAGGTAGGCCAACAGTCAGAAAATCCCAGTGATCCTTCTATATCTTCCCTTCTACAGCATTGCGACTGTCAGCACACATTATCGCATATTACAAAATAATGACAGACTGGAAAAAAAGAGGTTAAGGACGAGCTTGGCAAGTTCTACTTAGTCAAAGGCAGTGAGTTAACCGAAGACAGTGAGTTAAGCACATTATTGAGACCATCTCACTCACTGTTGGTGAGCTCATGATTGGACTGGTTGGTTTGTTATGAGAAAACATTGTGGAATTCAGGACTGCAATTGACTTACACGTGTAATGGTATCTAGGAAATGAACAGCTCCTAGGAAAAACAAAGAACTGTTTTCAGAAATTGTAGCACTGAATGAATTAGGCTAGAAGCTGAGAGTCTGTAATATAGTACAGAGGTTAGAATGAAGACCAAAGAGTAGAAATCTTAAATAATTACCAATTAGGAAAAAATGTTCTAATAGTCAGGTCCAAAAATTGGAAGAGGCTATTTTTCTAAGCTTGTTAACTTCAGTCGTTAGAAAATTAAAACTGAATTTGGATTAAGAGCTATGCCTATCTATATAAAAATTTGCCTTGATTAGAAGATGGTGTCATGCTTAATTGACTTAAGACCCCTTTTTGTGGATGCATCTCAATACCTGTTGTGTGGTTTGGTGAACAGAGAAAAGTTTTCATCTCGACTTCCTCTTTCTCCTGCAGATCAAGCCTTATGCAGTGTCTTTTTATTAGAAATGCTGTAGATCAACTTCATGTAGTAGACATGAGCTAGAAACCGATGTTATCTATGGTTTGTGAGTATTTCCAGTACAACTTGGATACATATCAGTGCTTTAGACGCCCTGTCCCTGCACAGGTGAGGCATCACACCCAAATCAAAAGTCATATGCCAGTCTTTACTTGTATCTCTTAAAACCCAGTAAATGTGATCGAGTTTATAAGCAGCTTAATATTTCCTCAAAGACTCTGACCTCACTCAAGCCTGACCCTGTTCCCTTATGCTTCATAATCACCTTGAACGCTCTCAATGTGAACCTTACACCTCTGTGAAATCTCAATCCAGGAGGGTGGCTACCTCTCCTATGCCTTCTCCCTCTCTTCTGCATATCCTATTCAGGCTTTCCTCTCTCAACAATCTAGATTTTACAATATAAAGAAAAGGACTTGTGTTAAAAACAAGAACATTTCTTCGATTTTGAAAGGGCAAGGAGAAGTTGAACAAGCAAACACCAAAGCTCTCCCGATTTTCTCCCTACTCCCTCCACCTGTTTTCTCTCCACAGACAATCCCTATCATTTTAGAGCATGGTGTGGCAATTATGCTGCAACAGGCTAAGTGACCCTTGAGCCATTTCAGGAGAACTATCATATTCATAATTGCCTAGTCTACAGTTCCTTCTATTAAATCATAAAGGAAAAGACAAAATTATGGGAATAAACCCTACTCATAAGGAATTTATAATATGAGTGAGACAGAAGAAAAGTATTTGAGAAAGATGTAAAGGAAGAAAAAATATATCATAAAAATGACTCACACTGTAAAGGCTACCTGAATACTAACCATATAGCATGACCAGAATGTGAAGGCTACCTGAATACTAACCATATAGCATGATCAGAATGCTGGGGATCCAGGAAAGCATTCATGTAAGATGTAGATTTTAGTAAATATTTTGAAGATGTGAAGAAGAGGATCATGTGACTAGAGATGTCAGTATGTGGTAGTCTATGAACTTGTTGGAACACAGGGTCTGGGTAGGATGGGAGGAATTTACCTCCAGTGGTAATGAAATCCCTGTGCCTGAGTATACAGCTTGTCCTGCATGACTTCATTATTTATTTATCCATTTTTTTGCTGGGAAGACATTAGTTATACCTTTCCCTATTTCCTACATTAAATGTCTTTTAAAGCCCTAAAGTATAGATTAATACTTACTCTTCCCTTCCCTCCTCCACAATGATTGTTTAATACATACTTGTTGAATTAGAGTTTATAGTAAGCTAGTTGGGGGCAGTGAGGAACAGAAGAATTACACTACTTTACTTAATAAGTTTGAGTTTAATGTTGGAAATGACAGAGATTTAAACATGTTAACGATGTGATCAAAATGATGTTTCAGGAGGAAGAGCTTTCCTGTCAGTCCATATCTGAAGTGGAAGACAATCCGAGAATCTTTTGATGTCTATAGCTGTTCACTGGCCATTCAGGGAAGAGATGACCCATATGGGTGGTATACAATACTGAACTACCTTTGGTCACTGGAACTTTCAAATAAATGTTATCAGTCTTAATTAACTTTATGGGCTGGCTAAAGTCACTTTGAGAATTTCATGTGTTTGAAGGAATTCCTCATAAAACTTTTTTTTTTTTTTTTTTTTTGGTTTGGTATTGATGATTATACATAAGACTGATAGCATGCTCTAAAGTGGGGTTTTGGCAGGCTTTAAGTAATGTGTCTGCACACAGCATTGGAAAGAATGGAAGCAGAGTTCTAGATTTAAACTTTAGAAAGGATTTTGGGAAGGATTTATTCTCCTAGGGACTGTCTGATGAGCCATCTAAGAACTAGTCTCTGACACAACTCTATCCCCTTCATAGCAGGGATGTTTTAGTACAATTGCTGGCACTAATGTGATACAGGTAGCTCTGTATAGATTCACTTTTACTCACAAAAGGTTCAGGAGAATTATTTGTGTCTAGGATTTAATGGAAACTTAGAAATTGGAAATCGCCGGGCGGTGGTGGCGCACGCTTTTAATCCCAGCACTTGGGAGGCAGAGGCGGGCAGATCTCTGTGAGTTCCAAGCCAGCCTGGTCTCTAAAGCGAGTTCCAAGAAAGGCACAAAACTACACAGAGAAACTCTGTCTTGAAAAACCAAAAAAAAAAAAAAAAAAAAAAAAAAATTGGAAATCACAAAATAGTTATTGATTGGTGACTTCAGTGAAATTTTCAATGATTTTTCTTCTCATTTTTTTTCAGCGTAGGTTTGTACTTATAGCCTAGATTTATTTTAAAAATTTCATGTTTATCTTTATTAAAGTTATATGTACTGTATCTATACATAGTTTCTGACTTTTATTGTGTGTATATGCTGAGTAGGGTACATACAACAAAGGAAGAGATGTCCACTTTCAAAAGAAAGTCAACCTAGATGTCTTATTGTGTGGCATTTGTCTTCTGAGGATATTTTTACATCAAATAATAACTTTAAAATGCTACAATTTGCAGCATCCTCTCTGAATGAGATTCCTCCTTTTCTCTCTTCCTCACTTTGTTTGCTAGGGACTGAACCAACGGCCTCATGCATGCTAGGCAAAAACTGTACCACTGAGCTTCATCTCAGTCCTGATAAGACTCCTTCTCTAAAAAACTTTAACCTGACCCTAAGTTAGAAATGTATTGACATGTTAGAAATTTAATGTGATGTGACTACTGGAAAAATACTGAATAAATTCCATACATTCATATAAAACGTACATATCTTTATATACTTAGGATTCATAGAAAATGAAAAAAGTACTGCCAAGTAGGTCCAAAGCAGGGGCTATCATATTTTGGAAGCTGAGAAAGTAGCTCTTCCACTATATTTAAGTAGTGGGAGAATGCATAACGGGGCCTTAGAGAATCCAGGGACCTAAATTCCTAGTGTTCTAATAGCTTCCATCATCTACTGTTCAGTCTCTGGACAAATGGACACAGAAGGCACTGCAGCAAGCTACATGCATGCTCTTCTTCCTTTCGGCTTCACAATTTTACTTAGAATATTGGCTTTTTGGGTTAATTCCAGTGGTTCAGTTCATAATGTAAGCTTATTCTTTTGGAGGCTATGGGAAACAATACAATAAAATCTTTGACAGTCTATTCTCTGATAAAATGTAACACTCATTCTTAAAAGCACAACACTCTTCTAAAAGTTATGTCAACAAAAGATAGTATTACACACACACACACACACACACACACACACACACACATACACACACACACGAGTGCCACTTCAAACAATAGTTTTAATGATACCAAATTCCTCAATAAATTTTTCTTACAGTGACATAAGTATGTTAGTTAAAAACTTAGACAATCAGTGAGAAGTGAATGAGCAGAGACAAGAAGAAAAATAAACTCTAGCCACAAATATTTGTTCATTGTGGTACTTATTTCTTTAGCCCAGGAGATGAAATTTCAGTTTGTTTATAAGAACTAGCTAGTCCTCCCTCAGATGACACAGTGGCTATCTGAATGTTTTTTGTATGAATGAAAACCTCGTGTCCCAGAGACAAGGACTCACATAGTCTCCTATCAGGTTTCTGGCTTTTGTGGAATTGGCAATTTTTAGACATGTTGAAAATATACACCTTTAAGAAGTATGACTGTGGTCTCTGAGCATATTCTGTACAGCAGATCTCTCTGGCAGTCATGACTTAGCTATAGCTTATAGGGAGACACGGGCAGCCCGTGCTTCCTGGTTTATTAGCATAGCCCAGCCCACTTCCAACACACGCCCAGAACTACCTCATTAACCATTAGGAATGCAGCCAAAACATAAGACGACCGTGGATATAAAGGGAATTACTGGCAAGAGAGCTGTAACCATCTCACCACTGAACCCATTACTTTTCCAAGATCAGAAAAGTATTACATTAACAGGAATCATTTCTTATTCAGATAAGAATTCAAGGTTTGGGTCTATCATTTTTATCTAGAATAATTAGCTGAACTATGCATAGTAAGACATGCTGCTTAGTTGCATCCATTATGTTTCTGCACCGTCTCTCTGTCTGTCCCTCTCTCTCTCTCTGTCTCTCTCTCTCCCTCTCCCACTTATTATTTTCTGGATAACTTTGACATTGTAAACCACAGACGAATTGGAGCCTGGCATTGAAAGGAGGTGTTCAACCACGATTTTTTTTCTCCCTTGTCTGAAGAAGTTGACTACTACAGGAGGGCTTGAAAAATGACGGGAGCAAAGAGGAAAAAGAAAAGTGTGCTGTGGGACAAGATGCACACCCCCCACTGCGAAGACATTAAACAGTGGTGTAAAAAGCGCCTACCTATCTTGGAATGGGCACCACAGTATAATCTGCGTGAAAACCTGCTTCCAGACACCGTGTCTGGGGTAATGTTGGCAGTTCAGCAGGTGACACAAGGTAAGTGCTGCATTTGAGTTTACAGTTTTGTTCAGAATGGATGTTGTTTTGCTTCTCAAATGAGGATTATGATCCAGGCGTGGCAGTCTAGTTAATGAAACAGACTTTTAATAAAATAGATAATAAGGTTAGGAAAATAAGTAGAGTAGATGTTTCTGTTCTGTGTAAGATTTTCCTAATTGTTTTACTTGACTTTTTTTTGTTAGGAATTAAGCAATTAAGCACCAACCCTTGAACGGAATTACATATTTTTCAATGTTAAAGTTCATACTGATTCAAAGTAAACTATCAGTAATTGTGGGAAAATTAGCTCTTATAACTTAACTGTGCTGACATAATTTCCTACCTTCATCGAATCAAGCTATAAAATATTTCCTGTTTTGAAAACAATCACCTTTCAGCCTAATTAGCACCACACACTTACCTGCTGTAGCCTTGGGACTTGCTATAAGCATGGAAAAAGCTTTTAGTACATAAAGAAGGCTTATTGCCAAGATCACTATTTGCACAGAGAATCCTCCGACCTCAGAGCTTGTGCAGGCTGCTTATGCCTGTTTACTTCTGCACTGCATTTCCCGAAGCGTTTGTGTCTCAATAAGAAATGGAACAGGGTAAGAAATCAGACTTCTAACTTTCCCAGAGCAGAATCAGAAAAAGACTTTCTGAGGTGATGTGGTGAGTATGTGTGTGTGTGTGTGTGTGTGTGTGTGTGAGAGAGAGAGAGAGAGAGAGAGAGAGAGAGAGAGAGAGAGAGAGAGAGAGAGAGAGAGGAGAGAGAGAGAGAGAGAGAGAGAGAGAGAGAGAGAGAGAGAGAGAGAGAGTTTCCCTAATGGTATGTTTGCCCAGGTTTTCGCTAATTCAGGTAATAATTTTCTACCTGTAGCCAGGGAAGGAACCGATTTCTCAACTTCCCAGCTTTAAAACTTCGGAACAGTTTTCTTGGCAAAGACTCCTTGGGATCATATTTCCATGCAGTCTCACTACCTCCCTGGCTTTAACTATTATTTATTCTGTTCAATTATAAGCATGCTTTTAATGAAATTATTCTGTAGCTGGAACAAACTGGTTTGTGTATTTGTGTTTGCAGTCTGATTAGGAACATCTGCATAGGGGCCTTTAAGAGCCACAATACTATCATACTTTATGGGGTCCAATTTTACTGCTTAACTCTGTGTTGTATTTTTAATGACCATTTTGCCAACAGCAAAGCATAGTTAATCTTTAAAAAATGCATAGTTAATAACAGGTCAGAACATTTCTAGCCTTTCTTGTATTTGATTTTAAATTCCAGATGAAACACTACCATGCCATTTGAAAACTTAGGTGATGGACTTAAACAGGTTCCACTCCCAGACTGGATAGTTTTACCATATTCCATACATTTATTTTGTGTCTATTCAATATAAAATGAAACAGGAACAATTATGATTTTAGCAGTATTTGTATTTTTTTTTTTTTTGAAAAACACCCAGTGACCAAGAACATCTGGGAATGTGGTGCACTTTCCCTGGGCTCATCGTTAGGATATAACTTGTGTGTAAGCCTCTGATAGTTAGCTTTGCTTAGCTTTTGAGTGACTCTGTTTAATGGGTCATGCGTTACATTCATTAGGAAGACGTGCATTGGTATGCCCCCAGCTGGTGAAAACAGAAAGCTTACTCAGCTCTGGTACCATGAGAAGGATGGATCAGACTGTAAGGTCCCCAGGAAATGGACAGTTACACTGCTGGGAAGAATGTAAATGCTTTTCCTGTTGTAAGATAAGATGAACGCTTCTTCAAAGCACCTTTCTAAAATGCATTTCTCAATCTTTTTCAATCTCTATTACTGTGAAGTGTTCAAAAGTAAAATATTAGGAAGCCACTATGTGTTGCTACAGACCCATTATTTGAAATAATCCAGAGTTAACATCAGCCTTTCCATGGAAGAAAATGGAGGCTTTAAACAGTGCATTTCTCAGGCCCTCATACCTGAGAAGTGGTGGAGTCAGTCCAAAGCCAACATGCTCAACATTTTCGCTTTACACTCTATACTGCCAAAAGCATCAGACTTTTTGTAACACCAATGTTATTTGTAATAGGAGACATTTCTTTGGAAAAGTCTGAATGTCTTTCTTTTCAAATGAGGTCTGTGTTCAGGTTTCACCCCTGAAATTTTAGAGTCAAAGCAGAAGTGAGCAGAAAAGCACATCAAGGAGGCCATGCAGACATAGACTTCCTTTTCTGCTGGACACTGATGCTTGTTATCAGCCCTGTCCCTTTAGGGAGATTAGAAGAAAGAAGGAATAAGGTTTGCTCTTGTACTGTAATGTAAACAATAGAAACAGATCCCTTTTGACTTTACTGATATGTAAAGCAGTATTTAAGTCATTTAATGCAGTTGAATTATAAGGAATTTTTGAACTCAATGTCTTTTAACCTATAAATCTTGAAAAGCAATATGCCTCCACCTAGAAATCACTTTTCCTTTCTCTTATCTCTAGAAGTGGAGTCAAAACCATGATAATGAAAAGTATCCTGAGTGACACAACAGTCATGTTAAATTATTTTATTCAAGACTTTCTAACCATGAGATAGATGTTACTGATACACCAGGTTCCTCTGTTGCCATTCCTGTGTGCTATTTTTTAGACCTCTTTCTTCTGTCCCCCCCCCCCCATTTATTTATTTGGGCATCTGTTCTAATGAACGTTTATAGATGTTTGCCTCCTCGGCCTCCTATCCAACATCTTAGAGATATTTATCAGACATCCTTATCTTAGAGACTCAAACCCTGGCTTTACGAGTGAAAGCTCTGTAGATAACTTATCTGCATAAAGGACTCTAACACCATCACTATGCTACAGAAGCTTTCTTTTCAATCTGAGAGCCATATATTAATCTACACCAACCTAGATTGTCCTAATAGCACACCAGATGCCAGACTGCTCACCCTATCACTATGGAACTGGTCTAAAAGCACTACAAATGGAACATTTGGTCTTCTAAAACAAACACTAGATATTACTATCCCAGCCAGAATTACAGTAAGTAATAATAAAAGGCACAAATGTATAACACTGTCAAGAGATCTCTTGGCATATATACCAAAAGGAAGTCTACAGCGGATAAGTAAGTTGCCTGAAGCCACATAGAAAGTAAGTGTGAAAGACATTTGACCTCAAGTAACCTGGCTTCAGAGTCTCCTGCTGGCTTTTGCTTAGAGGGAGTCCTGATTGACATTCCTAACTCGCCCCTCTCTTCCATCACCTTCTCTTCTGACAAAAGCCAGTCACCAAGTTCTTTGATGTCTGTCCTCTAGCTATTGTTGTGGAGTTTGTGACCCCTGGGGAAAGACCACAGACTCAATCCAATTATAATTACAAGATTTATTGATTAGTTAGTACCAGGATAAACAATCTCTGAGCCACATTTGAGATTACCACGTGGAAGGGGTGTGGGAAAGGACTTTTAAAGAAGAAAACCACAAGATCTTCAATATCTATCTAAGCAAGAAAAACTGTTCTTAAGTGGTTAAGGCAACTCAAAACAATCTTTGGGTATCTGTGTAAGCAAGTTACAGAAGCAAAAAAAAGCAATTAATTATAGCATAACAAGTAGACAGTCACGGCTGTACATTTTTGGGTGGGGGTCACTGTGTGAGGCTTACTGGGAACTTACCTTCCAGGGACTGGAGTCAGAGACAAATGGCTGGTGGGTGCCAACATGGATGCCTGGCATGAAATGGAGCTTCTTTAGCCATAACGTTATCTGTCCTGTCAAGTAGTCTTGCTTCATGTCCTTGGTGCTTCTTAATGGGCTGAATTACTTAAATCATTGCCTTGTGGCTCTTCACTGTCTGCTTGGCCTCCTGGAGATCTATGTCACACTGCCACCAGTATACGAATAAAAAAACAACAGGCTGATCATCTTGCTTCCCTGTGCATAATTCCTTAATACCCATCCATTTCTTCTGCTAGAATAAACAATTGAATCACTCAGCATGTCTTATGAAATGGTTAATAATCTGGACCTCACTGTATAAAGCTGTACTAAAGGAAAGCTCCCCCTCTGGGATCCCTCTCTGTCTCCTGGGAGGAGGAATGTTCTCCTCCTCTTCCCTGTGTCCTTTTTACATATCTCTGTGATAGGCTTTATTTAACACATGCTATTGTAAACTTCTGATAGACTTCCTTCCATGGTCTGTGAACTTTGAAAACAAAGACAGTGTTTTCCTCTTTGTGTTCTTACCAACCTGGACACTACCTTGCACAGGAAATCGGTTGTAGGTAAATATTGAAAGATTTAAGGCATTCCCTAAGCCGCTGGTTGTCCTATTGTGGCATGCTGACACTGTAGGAAGGTGTTGAATTCAATTTAAATCTGATGCTTTAAAAAAAAATGTAAGAAATATACCAGCAGCGAAAAGGCATTAAAATGTGAGCAATTGAGCTCTTCCAGCTCTTGTATCCTTCTAGACCAATCTGCTAAAGACTCATTTCTTTGTCCCAAACAATGCTGGCTATTTAATTTTTCTTTTTCAAAATAGTTTTTATTAATTCTTTGATATTTCATACAGTGCATTTTGATCATATCCATCCCCTCCTCCAAACTTTTCCCAGATCCCCCCTCCCCAACTTCATGCTCTCTGTGCCTCCCTCCCCCTCCTTCGACTCTCCCTTCCACACCTTCTCTCACACTCTTCAACCCATCCAGTCCAGTTGGCATTGGCTGACCATTCCTGGGCATGAGACCTGTCCTGCTGTGTCAAATAAGGTTAATTATTTCTGTCTAACCAACGCTAACAAGATGGGTAGGTCATATAAAAATTCAAATGCCTCCTTTTGGAAAGAGGGAGAAGGTGACAACACAGAGCCAGTATTCCCGCGTTGGGGAGCTGTTCCTCATTGCACTATGACAGGGTAGTTCTTGAGTCTGCCGTCGTCCACTCACCCACTGACACCCTCCCAGCATTCCCATCACCTGCTGACCCTATAGCTAGCTGGATTTGTTTGCTTTGCAAGAAACTATCTCCCACATCTATGGCAAAATGCTTTGAACCTGCCCCTTAAATAAAATGTTTATAAGGAGATTATGTAGTCATAGGTTCTTAAATCATATTCATGGAACTGGTAGGCCTGGGAATTGGGCCAATATATTCCTATATCGATCGTGTCTTCTTTACCCTATACATTTTTATATTTATTTATTATTTTACATCTGTACCGTAGTTTTCTCTCCCCCCTCCCCCAAATCCCCCTCCCCACACTCCTCTGTTCTCACTCCCCAATCCATTCCTCCTTTGCTTCTGTTCAGGAAAGGGCAGGTCTCCCATGGATGTCATCAGAACATGGCAAATCAAGTTACAGTAAGACTAAGCACCTCCCTGTGTATTAAGGCTGGGCAAGGCAACCCAGTATGAGGAGTAGGGTCCCAAAAATCAGTGAAAGAGTCAGCAACAGCCCCTGCTGCCACTGTTAGGAGTCCCATAAGAGTACCAAGCTACACAACTGTAATATATATGCAGTGTACATATATATATATGTACGGGTTAGTTGATTCTGTAAGTTTTTTTGTTGTGTCCTTGACCCCTCTGGCTCCTATAATTCTTTCTCCCTGTCTTCTGCAGGATTCCCCTAGCAGCTCCATCTAATGTTTGGCTGTGGGTCTGCATCTGTTTCCATTAGTTGCTGGATGATGCCTCTCTGATATCCTACACATCTTTATTACTTGTCCTTAAAAAGGCAAGGAAAGATTCTGCAGGCTTTACCAGATTGCTTAAGGGTGAATTGCCTCTCACCAATGTAAAGATAAATACTGATGTGTTCATTTAAAAGAATGAAAAATAAACTTTGTCATTATTTCACCACAATAAAATATTTTCTAGGAACTACTTGTAGGTATAAAATAGTTTTAAAATTCAGGAGCTTTTATAACTTATTAGTGTTCCCAGGAAAGAGCTATTTATTATAGGCAGTGTTCATTAACCAATGCCCAGAAAGCCTCACTACTGAATGCCTTTTATAGATGACCAAACATCTGTAGTGAATGCAAGCCTCTGGAGTTGTTACCCACATGACTGGCAAACCTACAGGCACAGCACTGTCTGCAGAATATTTTGCTCACATTCTAGGCTGCATGGCTGCTATGGTGTGACTATTTGCAACACGGAAAGTCAAGCGCAGAGAGAAGAAGGAAACTTAGAGTGGGAGTGTATAAGTCATGCCGTGAGAACCAAAGCTGCTGAAAAGGACCGAGGGAGTGCTTAGCTTTGTCCCTGAGTCACCTGCATTTGTTGTTCCCAACTTATGAAACCGAGGCTGCAATAGAGTCACCCGATGATTGGACCTTGATAGAGTCACCCGATGATTGGACCTCGATAGAGTCACCCGATGATTGAACCTCGATAGAGTCACCCGATGATTGGACCTCGACATTTTGGGTGGCAGAACAAGGATGGATATTCCTAATAATTATGCAGAATAAATGGTAGTTAGTACTGTCACCAAGACACATGTATAGAAGTTGAGCGTAATTGTACTCCCAAGTAAGTGGAAATTCCTGAAGCCTACTGCCCTACAGAGACTAAAGGCTTATCTGGGGGTCCCCCAACATCCCTCAGGCTCAGGGACACAGAATTCTATCATTAGCTGTGCCTTTCTAACTCAGCTGGCTCCATAAATCGTGCTCAGTACTCCTAAGCAAGTCCAGGCATAGTGTCTTGTCTCCAGGGCAGCCAGTGATGCTTTGCTTGCTTCTCCTCCACCCACTTCTTCCATCCCATTTCTTCCTTCCCAAATGATAGCTCCAGATTTCATTTAACATGTATGATTTTTTCTTAAACATAAAAGGATGATGATTCTGATATTAAATAACTATTAAAATATTTCAAACTATATGCATGAAAAGTACCTTCTTAGTAGGTACTGGAATTGTGGCAAGATTTACGATAATTATACTAAGTTGAGGAATAAGAATATGACTTTTGTAGTCTTTACTGTATAGTTTCTGGTTTGTATGTTTGCCAGTGAGGCTCCATCCCTGATGTTTTTAGTTCCTGAACCTCTCCTTTGTTTGGGGGAAGAAGACCTCTCCCATATTTAGTACATGTAGGCTAAGTGAGATAATTACTTCTGCCTTTAATGATAAAGTCCATTTCTATCAGAGGCCCAAATGTGCCTAGAATAGAACTCTCTACTTTGTGGGCCAACTGGAACCACATTGAGACTGGTGAGACATCAAAAATGGTATTTGGGTATCATCTGAAATAATTCATCATGTTTTTCTAGAGGCAGTATCCAAGCCTAGACACACTGACTGTGTTTATTCTTTTCTGTCTCCTGCCTCTCCCCCACCCATCTCTCTGCGTCTGTCTCTGTCTTTGTTTCCCTCCCCCTCTTTCCTTCTTTCTCTCTGTTCTTCCTGTTGCTGACCCAAGCACTAATGTGCAGTGTTGTGGGGCACTAGACATACTTACAGTTAGGTTACATTTGGCTTGTATTAAATATGGCTCAAGACTTGGTGACTGGCACATTTCCATGCTTCTGGTCAATGTCTAATTCAGGAAAGAGAGCTGCCCTCTACACACAGGGCAGGGGTTTACAACACTGCAGACTAGTCATTTATCATTTTTACATGGGAAGGACAATAAAAATAAGTAATTATGTGGTTCAGTAAGTTAGCCTGGGAACTGCCACATATGTGGACCTCAAGAAAGGATGACTCCCCTCATGCTGGGCCTGATGACATCAAGGATGGTGCACTTGGATGTCTTCCAAGGACCCTCAAACTTGACGATGAAGCCAGTATAACAAAGATTAGAATGGAGAGAAACATTCTTGGTGAAACACTGTCTCTTTTATTTGCATGCAGGTACTTTTTTTTCTTATCCTGGCTTGATTTCTTCTGATTGTTAATGACACACTTCAGTGCTATCACAAGCTGAACGTGTTAGGCAGAGTGTTTCTAATTGTATGGAACGCAGCAGGACAAATACTATTGTACTTTATAATCCCGTAAGGTGCAGACTTGAGGCTCAGGAAGCCATTGCTTTGTTGCCCCTATTTCTAGCATTGCTAACATGATTCCAAAATGAACTTGTAAGAGTTCCCTCTGTGTTACCATCATGTGTGTGTGTGTGTGTGTGTGTGTGTGTGTGTGTGTGTGTGTAAAACACAACCTGAGTGGGCATGCATAGGCACTGAGGACTCTCTCTCCCATTGGTCCCTCAGGCTACCCTTCCCCATGATGGTTTGTGCATGTTGCTTGTTGGATCAAGCCCAGTGTGTGTGGATAAAACACTGCTGATGGAGAGACAACATGTGTCCTGTGCCATTGCTCTTTCCCCAGGGGGTCTCTTCCAGACTGCACCATATGTTAGATGAGAGAAGGAAGGGATATCTGATTTAATCCTGGCTTGAGCAGCAGTGAATGAGTCTACCCATTAGCAGTTACAACACAGGTTAAAGGGTGTCTTGTCAGTGAGGCAATAAAAGACACAGAGAGTGTGTCCCAGAATTAGTAACCAGGGCTATCAAACTGAAACTCTTCTTCATTGTGTTTGGTCCCTTCTCTCTGAGCTCTGCCCTCTTCCATCAGATTGGGTGCATCTTGTACCCTCACCATTCCCAGTTCAGAGCACAGCTGTAGACGTTAACTGACTCCCCATTCTGAGTGCAGCAAAGCAATGCACGCCCCTCCTAACTTTTCTAACATCAGAGATATCTTCCCACAAGACACAACTCTATTGCTACCCACCACTAGCCTCCACAGCAGAGTTCCACCTCGCTCTCGCTCTCTGGGGTGGGGGGGGGTGACTCATTGTGTAGCCAAGGAGGACCTTGAATTTCTGATTCTCCTTTTTCCTCCTCCTGAGTTATAAAATACACTCATGCACTAACACACTCAACTTGTTTATACAATGCTGGACACGGAACTTAGAGCTCCGTTTATGCTGGGTGTGCACCATACTAATTGATCTATAGTCCCAGAACCCCATCTCATCTTAACACCCATTTTTCTAAATAAAAGACACAGTCCTGTGTTTTTCTCCTGTCTCTATACTTGATCATGTTTTCTTCACTTTCTGAGCATTCTGTTTTCATGAGCTGACCCATTTTCATGGCTTCAGCTGTATCTTTTCTGATAGTACATTGTGGAAGTAGATTTGCAGCTCAAAATTTTTTTTCATCCTTAAACTAGACATAGCTATCCAGTTGTTTTTTGACCATCTCAATGTTTCCCAGTGACATACTTAAACTGGGTGCTTTATTTTCTCTGCTCAACCCAGTCCTTATCCTTTATGAAAGCTCCCTTCATCTACCTAGTTATCAATGCCGGAAACCTGGAAATGAGCTGTACCCACTTCCCTCTTATCAGCCATATTCTATTAACCACATTCTAAAACTCCTTCTCCAACTGGTGCCCATTGTCTTTGCAGCAACTTCCGTTGCAATAGAAATACAGCTCACCTTCACCAAATGCTCAAAGTGTGACACACAACGAGATAAACCTTCCTTGAAGATTACATTGATTGTTATAACAATATTAAGAATTCAACAATCTGTTACATAGTTTCTACATAGCAGAATAAATGTTTAAATACAGATCTCTCTGACACCCAAGCCGACACTTCTACCTTCAGAGTCCCCATATTGCTTTTTTTTTCCTGCTAGGGTGTCTTCTCATATCTTCTCTGTCGTCTTTTCAAATTCAGAGTCATTTTAGGAAAAAGGAGAAGCGTTCAGTCTACAAAAATTTCTAATGTTCAAGCTCCTGGGTCTATTAATCCTGAGGATTCTGTATCATAGTAATTCTTAATTTTCATGCTTGTGCAATCTCAAGGGTGTAGGAAGTTATAGCATAGAAATATGATGTGATTTATATAACCTTTTCACTTATGATGACTTTTGACCTTTGATTAAACACTTATTTGTAAAGAAAAGAATATGTGTTTGTAGGAATTTGTTTTCACATGATCATGGCTCCTGACTATGTGTAAATTTACTCTGGGAGACCCACTTAGAATGTTATTTAACCACCAGCTTGCTGATAGTTTGACCAGACAGCTGGGCTATGTTGTGCCTTGCTAATAATATAGCTGAGACCACCACAAACTAATTGCCATATGGAAATAACTTTCACCATTACCCACACAGCTTGGGTTTAAATTTTGTATGTGCAATTTTTGGAAGTATTCACCATAGCCTATTTTTTCAAGAATGCTAAGATATGCCTCACTAAGGTTCTTTATTCATTTCTATTAAAATATTTGACAGAATATATAATTTCTTGCTATGTTCTTGGGAAGAGACAGAAAAGTATAAGACAATAATCTATCTACAAGGAGCTTATTATTTTTCCTTCCTTAGAAATGTGTACAAAAGTATATGAGAATATGATCTTGTTATTACAACCTTGAATATACCATTGTGCTGTTGGTTTGTAAGGGCGGGAACCTTTTTTATTGAAGGTTGGTGGAGGATTGGTTTCAGCTGATTTTGACCTTGAATAGATTATATAACCCAGGAACATGCCAAAGAATTCTGTTTTCATTCAGGAACATTAAGACTAGTACACTCTTGTTAACATAACATAACACAAAATGAATGGTTGGTGGTAGAAACTGAACCAATAGAGGGAACAAAGTAACTATTAAAAAACGACCAAGGTTTGGTTAAATATAGACATACAGCATTAGAAAACAGGTTCCTATTCATTAGTCTTCCCATGGAGGGACTCTCTAAAAGCTGGGTACACAGGGGTCTTTGGAGAACCACAACCAATTTTTTAGCTAAGTCAGCAGGCAGAGCACAGTTCTGTCGAAGCTGGGGAGGACAGGCCTGGCAGAGCTAAGGTCTGAAGGTGCTATGGCAAATGCAAGGCTGGCTCTCAGGTGAGCTCTTATCGTCTCCTCACGCTCAACACAGGATAAAATGGTAGAGGAGATGAAAGATGCTCCTGGGATGTGGATCACCTCCTCCTAGGAAGTGTCTTCTTCAATCTGTTCAACTTTGACTCCTGTAATTATCAGCATTCCTCCTGAGAGGAGACGGAGAAGGTGGTGGATAGAAGGGGGAATCTGCAAACTTCTGTCCCACACTCGAGCCAAGGTTGTGGCACTGTTCTGAGAGGATAGAACTGTAAATGAGAGTTCCCAAACAGAAGCTGTACCTTCAGATGAACCTCTGCAAGGTTGACTCAGTCGTCAGAACTTCAGTGACTGCGAAGTTTGGAATGCTGCAGGTCCAGAGTCACACTGTCTCGTGCCATCGTTAGCCCTCTTAATAGCTGTTACTGTCTCCCTGTGTACCTGACCTAATTGCTTTGTGACCATTAGGGAAGGCATTTGGAATGTAGAAATAGTGCACCAGTTTGCCTTTGCAATATACTAACTCAGTGGACCATTACCTTCCACCAACCTAAGTGCTGGAAGTGCCACCTGAAGCATCTGAGGCGCTCTCTGCTTTGATACACTCCACCTCTCTCATGTTCTTATCATGTTTTTGAAAAGTGTCACGATATATAGCTTTCTTTGACCTGTGAATATAAAAACTTCATAGAACCCTTAACACCTTGGGCATAATCTAAATCCGCATTCCTAGGTCACAGTCACTCTGGAATAAGCCTCGTGTTTTTACATCGACAACTTTGAGCTAAGACTAGTGTCAAGTTCAGGAATGCTGCCTAAGACAAACTCAGCCACCTGGGAATTGGAGTATAAAGTTTATCACTTGAGTGTCAGTTTGGGGGCTGAACAAAAAAGATAAAACTTACTTAGTGTAGAGGCAACTCAAGATCTGAACTTGCCTAAGATTCCATGAACAAGGGGCCTGAGTTACAGTTTAGGGAGCTAGTGGTTTTGACAGACCCAAGAGTCTACTGGGTTTCTAGTTAGTGTGTGGCAAGGCCTCAAGTGCCCGTAGGTGAGGCTTTCACACAACAGTGGGTGTTCAGACCACCTTTGCTTAGATTGCACTGTGTGGGAAGCAAGCATCAGCCTAGAGGGTGGCAGCATGCCCTGGTCTATGCTGGCAGTGGCTGCTTAGTTTTGCTCAGAGCAAGAGATTGGCACTGCATTTGTACTTTTTCTCTTCTTTGGGATGTCCTCATTTTCCTAAGGGCCTTAGTGTTTGGTATAGAATACTTAGCCACCTGAATCATATGAGCTAACTAATCCTCTCTGGGAGTAGCTAGATTATCCTTAGGAAATTAAGCCCTGCAGAGTAAGATGGCTGTGTGTAATCTACTTTGAATAGAAAATTAAACCCTACTCTGCAAAGGAGTGTCCTGTTACACACATGGTCTCATGTGTGCTATAGATTCTTTCTATGACTTGATTATTTCAACCTACCTCACTGCAACCTTCAATATAGTTGTTGCTCAGTTATGAGTGTGAAGATCTAGTATCCATTCTTCTAGAAATAAGAAAAAGTAGATGTGTCAGTGCTGGGGAGGAACTCAGTTTGTAGAGTGCCCGCTGTGCAAGCATAAGAACACGAGTTCAGCTCCCAGGACACATGTAAAGTGATGTGGCAGCACATGCCTATAGTCCCAGCAATGATGAGGCAGAGAGAACTCCACAGCTTGCTGTCTATCTCTAAGTTGAGTGAGAGACCCTAGGGAAAATGTGGCATCAACTTCTGACATCCACATGCACATGCACCCATGTACATATATGTACACATGCATGGACACATATTCATGAACCTGTACACACACACACACACACACACACACACAACCACACACACACACACACACACACACACACACACACACAAATATACCATTCTGTGATATCCACTGGTCATTTTCAGATAATAATTCATTGAGAGTTATAGTTGTTTGAAAAAGCAATTTCACCACTAACTTGCCTTTGTTTTATTATTATTAAATTGAATGCATTTGACATTTCAACTATAACATGAAGTAATTTTTATTATAATGTGATGCATTATGTATTGATCCTAGATTCTATAACTGAATGTCCAGAAGATACTAGGAATGGTAGTAGCAGATGTTCATCAAAATTCTTATAAAGCATCCCTCCAGGGCTAAGGTTATTACTTCCTTTTAAGCTTGCATGTGGTCATGAGCTGGCCATTTTTACCCCCTAGACAGAAACTGGGCTATTGATATTAGAAGCTGTGTTAGAACATTTGTTTGGGATCACATTTGAATATTCCTCTCTCCACTTGGGTTACGCTTTGCAGAAGCAATTCTTTGAGCCCTTAACCAAGGCCAAATCAGATGCTCCTAATTCTAACATTTCTAGCTGTGACATTCATCATGTGTCTTCCCATCTGGCTTGAACCAGGTGATACTACCATAGTCAGCCTTTACTCAGTATCCCAGGGATGCTTTGTAAGGAAGGCACTCTATTCTGATAATATAATTTAAAATGTTCTACTTCTTAGAATCCAGCTTTCTCACATAAGTGCATCATCTCTTGATTCATCTTTTCTAAGGGAGGCTTGTCATGTTTTCACTGCTCTTGGTGATGAGATGCATGCATCACATTTCTCTTGTATTTACACATTCAGTGTTTCTACTTTACATACTCCATTTCTTCCAATTTCATTTTCTCAGGGTTTCATGAATCTTTGTCAAATTTTCAAAGTACAATTTTTAGTGGAAATTTAGTAAAAGCATCATTTCTTCCCAACCCACTTTCTTCAGTAATACGTGTTGTAGATGTAATTCTAAATGGTCTTATTAAATAAGAAACACAGAGCCAAATGCAGAGTTAAAAGCCCTGAGATCAGAGAGCAGTAGCCAAGAGCAAACAGCACCTTCTTACCACTCGCTGCCACTGCCATCCTTCCCCTGAGAAAGAGACCTACTTCCTGTGTGTCTGTATTTTTATTGCCTTTATGTTCTGCCTTCTCATTGGTTGTAAACCCAACCACATGACTTCCTCATCACTGCCTGTCTATACAGACTTCCAGTTCTCTATGGTTGGTACTGGGATTAAATGTTCATCTCACCATGCTTGGCTGTGTCCTTGACCACACAGAGACTCTGCCTGCCAGGTGATTGGATTAAGGGCCTGTGCCACCACTACCAGACTTCTGCTTAATGGCTTGCTCTTAGCTCTGATCCACAGGCAACTTTATTAACATACAAATAAAATCACATTTCAGCACAAATAAAATATCACCATATTCAGTGGCATTGCAATACCTGTAGTTTCTTTGGAACTTGACTGAGGGGTTTGTCAAATAATATTGACTGGCAGAGCTAAAATAAAACTCATGTGGAATTAGGAGGAGAACACAGCCAGATAATGATTAATTAATGTCTGCAATTTAGGCAGTAGTAAATGGATATGCCTTTGGTCAGAGAATTCTTTTCAAGTCTTTTGTTCATTTTCCTTTTAATGTTTTATTTTTTTAATTTGTGTCTATGTATTTAGGTGTGCATGAGTCTATGTGTACCACTTGCTCTCACCCACTTAGCAATCCCCCAGCCTCAATTTTGCTTTCTTGATATTGAACTTTATTTCTTATATATTTTGGATATTAATCCTTATTCAATGTATGGTTTGCAAACATTTTCTCTCTTCCACAAGTTATCTCTCTCCTTGCTGCCCTTCCTATGCAGAACTTTGATAGTCTCTCTCCGTTTTTGCCTTTACTTTTGGATCCTATACAAAATATCCATTGTCTAGACACAGGGCTTTTCTGCTGTGTTTTATTCTGGTAGTTTTATAGTTTCAAGCCTCAGATTTAAGGTAACTAATTCTACATCATAATTTTATTTTTCTAGTAAGTACCTCAAAATTCATAGACTTTAGGAGTCACAAAACTTAGATCTGTTCTCTAGCTCAAGGTCATTTTATCATAAATATAATTAAAAAATAAGCTCAGCCTTTCTTGGTCCTAGGCTTCCTTTGACAGTAAGTCTTTCTCGCCTTTCTATAATTTTCAGAAGTCATGCTCATGCTTCCTGCCTGCTCTCTCTCTCTCTGGTTCCCCTCTCTGCCTCTCCTGAGATTCCATATCCTGTGTGCTGAGGAAGGACTTGTTCTCGGTTCATGACAGCCTATTATCAGACTCTAAGGGCATGTCTCCTCTTCAGGAAACTATTTCTGTGGATTTGCCACACAGTTGTGCCCCCAGCTTCCTTCTTGTCCTGCTGTTTTGCTCTCTCTGCATCTGGTAATTCCCCAAATTACTTTATCTGATAGTATTATGTATTGGCACCCAGGTCTCTATATGAAGTTTCACATGTCTATGGTAGTATTTCTTACCCACATATTTTCATTTTACTGCCACTGCGGGTACCCATTCCACTTCCACTTTCAGGCACTGTTACTGTCAGCTAATGTTATTTGCCGTCAAGGACAAGAAGTGACCCTGGCCTGGCTAGTTAGAGACTGTAACACAGTTACAACAATAATTGCTTCTGGGATATAATCCATGCCTGTTAAAAGCTTTTTATTATTTTTTTAACATTAAAAGTTGTCCATTTGTTACTATTTCTAACATGTCTCTTTGAAGTTCTCATTGCATTTTTTTATATATTTTTATTTTTGAGATTATAATATAATTACATTATTTACCCCATGGCTTTCCCCGCTCCAACCCCTCTCATATATTCCTCCCTACTCATTCTCTAAAAACTTACAGATTGAAGGCCAGTGAGACAGTGCAATGCCTAAAGGTGCTTGCCTCCAAGCCTGATGACCTGAGTGCAATCTCTAGGACTCACGTGGTGGAGGGAGAGACTAGATGCTCACAAGTTGTCCTCCCACCTCCATTTTTTCCTTTGGCATGTATTCCCCTGATTTACATACATATAATAAAAATTTAAAGTTATAAATAAGGGAAAGTTTATACAACATTATTCTCTCTCTTTCAACTTCTCACGTGGACTCACATCTGAGTCCATTTCCTTCCGATGCAGTGGACTCGTTCATCTTTGTTTGCTCGTTGTCTTGGGCCACTTTGAAAGTCCATAAGTCAGTTCTGGTCAGAGTTTGGATGTCCTCAGGGACAAACAAGAAGCCATGGAGAGAGCAGTAGCTTCTTGGCTGGCTTAGTCCAAGGCTGTAGAGGTACTAGCATCGGTCCTTTTCAGTTCCTCCAGTGGAAGCTCTATGTACTGCTGAAGCTCCTGTCCAGGTCTACAGGAGCAGGCAGGCCTTCTGGATTATAGTCACAACAGGTCAGTGAGACAGCCACTTTCCCAGGAATCCACCATTTCTGTTAATCCTCCTTCTCCTCAAACAATGGCGTCACTAACTTTAAACGAGAGACAAGTTTTCTCTCTCCTTTGGTTGGCTGTGTCTTATGAAACACCAAAGAGAATGAAGCTGACTACCTATGGGACATGTCTATGGACTGAGGATGCAGCCTCTTAGCCTGGATATTTCTTTCCTAGTCAGCACTGAGGAAGTTGAGGGTAAGGAGGTCCTGAAGGTTCCAACTTCTGTCCTCCAGAATCACAGATATGATCATAATAATTGCTTTCATACATCAGACCTTGTGCCTTCTGAAATACCAGTTTCCATATCATAGGAACATACTAAACAACTTTCTATCCCAGGAACTAAAGAAACCATTTGCTAGGATTCTATGTTTGGAACATTTTTCTTCTGTGTAAAATGATCTCAGTCTCACTCTATAACCATTTTCTTCTCATACTTTGCCCATTGTATTGTTTATCACTCAATAATAAATATAGATATTTTCCTTTCTTAGGAGCCAATCATTTGTTATATGTCTTAATGTTTAGTTAGCTAACAAAGTACATAATATTTAATAACTACATATGTGAGGTTAAAATATCAGTTGAGCATTTCTCACTGTACACTATATATATACAATATGATGTAGCACAATTAAGAAAGAATTTAGAGGCACTTAAGTGAAAGCTCACCCAATGCTTGAGAGGCAGAGGTAGGTGGATTTCTTTGAAATCATGGCCTGCCTGGCCTACATAGTTAGTTTTCATAATAGCCAGAGCAATGTTGAGAGACCTTGTCTCAATAAACAAACAGAAGATAGCTCAATCAGTAAACTGCCCTGTTCAAGCATGAGGTTCTCAGTTCAATCCCTAGCACCCATGTTTTAGTGTGGGCTTATAATTACAGAGACAGAATAGGAGTAATGAATCAGGAGGCTCCAGGTCCCAGTGAGAAGCACTGTCTCAAAAATTAAGGTAGAGAAAGATGGAAGACAGCACCAATATCCATGTCTGACCTCCATGTACATATGCACACTTACTTACTACCATACAAAAAAAATAAACAAATATGAAGATAATTAGTTGCTGTGTACATAAAAGCACCTCAGGATTGGCACTGAAAAGGAAATGATCTGTGTAGCTGTGGTGGCTCCAGATCCTCCCCCTCAACTACCTCAATGTTAAGATACTCCAGACGCTTTCATTCAGCTTCAAGTCAAAGCAAATATGGAATATGGTAAAAAGAGAGTGGAAGAAGGTTTGGAAGACAGAGAAAGGAGAAAGGAAGTGGAAGGGGAGAGGCAGAGTAAAACCAGCTTACACACTACCTTCTAGTCCATGAGATAGTTGTCCCTACTTCCTAATTCTGAAGGAGGACGATCCTCAGGCTCACCCTTCTCCACTCTTCAGTGTCCTTCTGACCTCACTGAAAAGGCAGCTGGAGTGTGATATGCAGCATAGGATGGAGTCTTTATGTCCTTTCTTTGTGTGCCATTAAATTTTCTCCAGATCCCAAATGCTCTCACACACAGAATTTAGCCTTCTTGGAATGAGAGTATCATCTGTCTATCTATCTATCTATCTATCTATCTATCTATCTATCTATCTATCTATCTATCATCCATTCATCCATCCACAGGCTCAGTGAAATACTTTTTACAAGTTGTTTGTGCTAAAGTGCTAAGAGGTGCTGGTTGGTAGAGGACGTTTAGCCTTCCAGTACCGACGGAAATCCTTCCAAATCCTTGGCTTCAGGATGAGTTCTACATTAATTCAAAATACTTTCGATGCTGATTAAGTCAGTCTACCACCTCCCAAATTCCAGGTTTTTATAAGAAACAAGTAAGCTTTGGTCACTGGCTAGCTTTTACTTTACTATAAATTATCTTTACAGAAATGATATTGTTTGACTAGTATTATAATCTATCAAGTGATGTAAGTTATTCAGTTAAACTTTAACAACTTTGATTTTAAAATAGAAATCTCATATCTCTTAGGTTGCCTGGCTACATATTTTTTAATCACACACACACAATAATGTTGTAGTAGAAACTCAGGTTAGATTCAGTGAAGGTGAGTAGGAGAACAGCAGCTGTAAGGGTTTGTTATGAACTGGTCGTTCAGGGTTCCTGATGGGCTGCTGCCATTTTCTTTCTTAGGTACTAGGAATCAGAAAGACTAACAATAATGCTGTTTAACTAAAGAGTGAAACATCGTTACTTAGGTGAAAACTCAAGTCCTCAAAGCTTTCATGTACTGGCTATTGTTCCAAATAACTATGGATACACTTTGGCTTACATTTCTTTAAAGTTCCACATGCTGAGTCCTGAGCACACAGTTCTAATTATGGCATCACATGTTAGAGGTGGAATGAGGTTTCATCTTTTCTATCTAAGCACTGATCACACAAACAGTCCAAGGACTGTTTTTTACATTTAGCCTCATAACCTCTCCACACTTACTCAGAAAACAAAATTTAAATGAATTTACAAAGATTCAAGAGTTATGAATCAGAAATCTGAAGGTTTCAATATTTAGTTTTTAATCAAGAACAAGTATTTTGACTTTGCCCAGAATGTGAGATTGAGTTCCTCCTACCAACTGCCTTCAGCTTTTGTCTCTCTTTCAACAGTGACATTGTATATATTTCATAGGGCTGCCACAACAAAGTATCACAAAATGGGTGGGAAAGCATCCACAAATCGCTTTCTTATAATCTTGGAGTCTGAAAGTCCCACTTGTAGGTGTCAGTAAGACTGAATCCTTCTGAACGCCTGAGGAAGAATAGATCCCACACTTCTCCCCTTACTTCTGGTGTTTTGCCACACTTGCTAGTATTTTTTTGGCAAAAAGAAACAATACCCCAATTTCTTCTTCTGTCTTTAGCTGGTGTTTGGGTGTACTCTTCTTGCTCTTCACAAGATTTTCTCTAAAATGATACCATTTGAATTGAGTTAGCTCCTACCCACATTACAATAAAACTTTAAAGTAAGTGTCTGTAATCATCAAGTCTCAGTATTTCTTCAGCACTCTGAGGAGCTGAGGGTTGGGACTTACTTATATGAGGGACATGATTCATCCCATGATGATAACTAAAGGTATTGTGGTAAGGATCAACAGTCTGGGGACAGTACATTCCAGTGAGTGAGCTGTTTTAGCTGTAGTTTTGAGGGTTGTATTTAGTTCATATTAGAACCAAATGCTAAAGCTTATAAAATGTATTATAATACCAGAGGAGAACAAAATTATGCTTCTGAGTTCTAGGTGCCTGACCTTTCAATTATAATGTGGGGTCACTAAATGAATATCTACAGACCTTAAAATGTATGGCCTCTAATAGAATGGCTTTTGGGTATAATCCTAATACCTGTCCATAGTCCTGAATTACTAAATCTGGATACAGCCTTTTCTGCCTCATGCTGGTGTCAAAGGAAAAGTTCTGAAATTGAAGGAAAAATGTAGCTCCTAAATGTAGAAATCAATTTCTATCTTACCAGTGGAGATTGAGTCACTTTGTGGTTCTCTCAGTGTAAGGGTTATTGTAAAAGCAGAGGCAAAGATTGGGCTGCTTACCAGTTCTCAAGTCCTTCTGGTCCAGCAGGCAAGGGCAATCAGGAAAGCTCCTCTCTGTGCATGCTATACTGAAGAGGAAGACAGCAGACAGAGAACATTCCACTTAACCTCTAGGGCTTCTCAAGTCACTGATAGGGTTCCCAAGGGCTGACCTCCTGATATTTTAATATTAGAATATAGTACTGGAGTATTTTCTGCCCTTCTCTGACGGATCATTACTATACTTCAAGACATGTCTCCATAAGAGTTGCATGTTTTAAGGCCTTCTATAAACCATTTTTTTTTGTGATTATATCAGCCTTATATGATTTCAAATATTTCACACTACCAATACTTGGTTTTTGAGATTTAAAAATAAACCAGAATTAGAATATCTCTGTCTTTAAGTTCTGCCTATCTATCTATCTATCTATCTATCTATCTATCTATCTATCTATCAATCTATCATCTATCTATCATCTGTCACGTATCTTTATCATCATCATCATCATCATCATCATCTATTTATTCTTCCACCAACCCATAGTATCCCTGTCTACTCTCTATCTACCTATTGTCTTTCTGTTGGTCTTCTAGCTGTGTATTTGTCCATCTGTCTTTTTTATCTTTCTTTTCTTCCCCATCACCTTTTTGGATTCTTTTTTTCATATCTTAAGACTTTCATTTGTGTTAATTTTACTCTTACCAAAGATTAAGTAATATAGACTATCTTTAAGCATTAGTGACAATATTTTTCTAGGTAATAGCATTAGGGAGTTCCAACTCTGCTCATATCTTTAGTGAGTACCACATTTTTATGAATGCAGAGAAAAGACAAACAATGCTGCTAATTTGAAAATACCTTTAACTAGTTGATAGATTTCTTTATTTTTGGAGCTTTTAAGCTTCTATGAATGCAAATATGTGACAAAGTTTGTCTAGTTTATATTCTTCCCCTCTGCACTCCCTGCCACAGAGACTGAACTCAGAGCTATGCTAGGCAAATACTGTACTACCTACAGCCTTCCTTGCTGGCTCTGGTGAAAGTGGATGGCTAAAACATATTCTGAAAAAAAATGAATGGCAGTCATTTTCAAGCCTCCACAGGGTTGATGCAAATACAGTGCTTCTTACAAAGTCTTTTACATGAAAGCTACTAAGAGGGGCTGGTTGTTAGGGGTGGGTACACCTAGCTTTCCAATGCCAACCTGGGTTCCAGAACTGCATCTGAATACAGCCCTTCCCACCAGCCTAACTGTACCCCACACCACTGTTTTTTATGAAACAGTGCAGTTTCTGCTGCTGGCTCTTGTGTAATAAATTTTAATTTATTTTCACCAGACTTAGGGATTCCATTACCAATAAACAAGATTTAAAAAGGAAACATTGGTAGAACTTCCACATACTTTAATCAGAGCATAATCATTATTGTCCAGTTAAATGCATGGCATTAAACTCAAATGGATTCTCAAAAGCTGCCCTAGTAGTCTTAAATGACAAGAACAGCTACAGAGAGGAGACCTTAGTGAACTTGTCATAATTCATGTATTGGTAACATTAAAACCGTCAATGGTCATTGAGGCAGCTATAGGAAAATTTTCTATGCAGATGTAACACAAACTGTGTAGACAGTAGTATCCATGAAAAGTAAAGATGAATCATTGTGAGTTATAACTTATGCACTCATGGAATAGCAAAGTCAAGTTCTTTGCCACTCTAAGAACCTATAGTTGACATACGATCTAGGGTTCAGTTAGTGAAAAGTGGAGAGGATTATGTCTTAACCCTGTTGCTATGCTCACCCATAGCTGCCCACCCAGGCAGTCCCCCTGCTAGCTTTAGGTTATCTATGTGCCCAGGCCCAGACCCCATTCCACTTCAGGCTTCTCGTGTGTCCAGTGGTAAAACTACTGTTCCTGTGCACTGCACAGATGCTACTGCACAATAAAATGACATATGAAAATGCTTCTGAAATCCAAGTGTGCCTAGAGATGTTCATCTTGGACATTATCATGAAAACTGTCACTAAGAAGGTTCTCCACACCTCCGTTTCCTTCTAAACATCTCTACAGTCAATAGAAAAAGCAGGGGTGCCAAAATATGCAATCTTGAGAATTGAAATATGCATATGAATGGATGAGCAATGTCTTTGTGATTAGTAAAATAATGCTACTACTTGTTTTGCTGATAAGTAGAATAATTAAAATATTCATTTTGGCTTTATATACATCTGTCACTGTTTTATTGTGTACTGTATCTTGGGAACATGAGATGGTCCTAACTACTCTGGACTTCTTCACAGGGCTGTCCTTCGCTATTCTTTCATCTGTACACCCAGTCTTTGGTTTATATGGATCTCTATTTCCAGCCATCATTTATGCCATATTTGGAATGGGACGCCATGTTGCCACAGGTAATAATTACTGTCTATGCTTAAGCTTCTCATATAACTAACAAAAGGGACTCAGGGTGATTATTAGTTCCTGATTGCCTTTTCAAAGCTATTCTACCCTGCTGATATATGTGAGGTATGTTTATTTATCAGACACACACTATGATTTATTGCTATATTCCTGTGTTATAAAAGAAACTGAAACTGAAGCATTGATGAATTATAATGGAATAAGAGAATGCAAAAATTTGAAAGAAAAAAAAGACTATAAAATTTAGTTGTTCAAATAAACTAAATTTCTTTGTATTTCTTTGGTTATTGAACTAAATGATCTAAGCTTCCTCTAGGTAGATTCTACAGAACCCTTTAATTAATGTATCTTTTTGTCTTGTTTTGTTTTGTTTTAAAGATAGAGTTTCTCTGTGTGTATTCCTGGTTCTCCTGGGACTCTGTTGACCAGACTGGCCTTCTGAGTGCTGGGATTAAAGGCGTGTGTCATCACCACCTGACTTAATTGATGTATCTTACCCTACCTCACTCTGACCCTCTTAAAAACACAAAAAATAAATTCAAAGGGTGAACAGTCATGATTATTCCAGTGGTAGAACGGGCTGCACTTCTGTGTGAGCTACACCTAATCACATGCCTCATTTGTTGTTTGTCACCTGCATGACCCTGGACAAAGTTTTGAAACTCTATATGTTACTTTTTAAATGATAAGATGACCACTCCCCATTTCTTATACTAGTGAGAGCTACACACTTAGTATATTGTGTTTAACTTAACATTTGCTTATATTAATGCAACATTTATGGAGTTTTCCTATTATAAAATGACACCTTCATCTTAAATATTCAGCTAATAAACAAAATGTAGTTCAATAGGGATAACTGCAGACATTGCTATTCATTTGTGTGAGATCTCAGCCTCTGAGGAGGGATGTTTACACTCTGTCTTCTATGGTCAGTTTGTTAGTGATTGTATTACTTTCTTACTATCACAAATTAAGGAGCTTGAAACAGAGGAAGTAATTCTATAGTTCTGGATGTCAGTGCTGTGAATAAATCTTCCAGACGCCACACGAGCAATCAGTGAGGCTGCCTTCCTTTCTGCATGCTCTAGCTCATTTTCCTGACTGTTCTGTCTTCTAGAAGCTTCCTGCGTTCCTGGGCTCCTGGCCTTTCAACAGTTTCCATGGCCAGTGGTGCCATCTTCAGATCTCTCTCTGACTCCACTCTCTTGCCTCTATCTTCTGTACTTACAAGCTGTTGTGATTTCACTGGCTATATTCAAACACTCCAGGAAAACTGTATTTGAAGACCAGCTGATTAGTGAACTTAACCTCACTTGCTATGTTTATTTTTTCTTGCTATGGAACATACATATTTCTGGGTTCAGAGGATTAGGATAGAAATCTTGGGAGGCCATATTTTTGCTCATCACATTGGTATGTTTTTTTTTCATAAAATAATTTGTGCTTGTATAAATTTGGTTTTCATATCACTAAACTCTGTTATGAGCAAGAGAGAGCAAAAGTTAGTGATCATTATAGACTTGCCACCTAACAAGTGCTCTGTGAAACAATATTCTGAAGAGGCTTGTTATGTATGCAAAGATACTGGTTTCTATTTCTGACATGCTGAATTAGAACTGGTATTTTCACTAGAAGTTTTACACACACACATCTTTACATAATGATGTATTTCAGTCAACAAAATGACACATCACATAAAACTGTGTGAAGTCTGGAACCCAAACTATCTTTTTGTTCTTGGCAACAAAATGTTTTAGAACACTCATTGAATGCGGGTTTTCTTCTGGATAGATACAAAAGGAGAAAAGCACAGAGTGAATTAAAAATTATTTTCTTCAGTATTTACTTATTATTTGAAACAGGGTTTCACTAACAATCCTCTGACCTCAGCCTCTGGAATGTTGGAGTTACAGAGAGCTTGCTGCTTCTCACTTGTTCTGCCTTCTAATTCTGTCACAGAGCGTTTGAGTGTGTCTGTGGCAAGAACCAGCAAAGGGCTTCAGAATTGACTTCACACACATTTCTTCTGTTTGACACAAGACAAAAGAAAAAGGGAAATGAAATTTCCCAATAGACTATAATTAGTCTAGAAGTCAACATCATGTGTGGTAGTTAACCTTCTAATCCCAGCACTTGGGAGGCTCCAGCAGGGATCCTACCAAATGCCACATGTTCAAGCCCTGCTTGAGCTGCACAATGAACTTCTGTCTCAAAACAAATTACAAGAATACATAATTTGATAACACTGAAATATATAATTAAAGAAACGATTGCATTTTATAATTACTGTAAACGTTCTACTGGTTGTATAATTTCAAATTTCCCATTTATATAGGACTCTGTAACTAAAACATTATTTAATGAGTTATCAAAAGCTATAGATGTTTCAAAATGCACATTTTGCAAACTTCATAGTCATTATGCTGTACAGTAAATGTGGGTGGCATTCTATTTTTGAATTTATACTTCTCCGAGCCTGCCAGATCTTCCTATTTTGGTTGAAAGTTAATATTAGTCATCAACACTGGTAACAGATAGATGATGTTTTCCCTCTTGATATAAATGACAGGAGAACTACAAAAATGACTTTGGGGACCTTCCTGTGACCTTAACTTGTAAGGGTCATCGAATCTCTAAAGATGCCCACAAATATTCAATATACAAATCATATTTCTCTTTTATTTGGTCATAGTGTAGTGTAGGTGGGAGAGTTACACCCTGAAACTTTATTAGGAGGCCAATGTACTTTTGTGAAAGAAAAGCATCTTTTCTTGGATTTTAGCTTCCCAGTTAGGTTTTCAGCATGTAATACCAAAATAGTAAACACAATAAGACATTATGCAAGGATCATTCTAGAAATTAAGTTTGTTTTTTGATATTTTGTATGTGTAAACAAGGAGTATGATTGCTCCTTGCCCTTCCATCCTTCACTGTCTCCTTTTCTCCCGTCAACACACCCTCTTTTCAAATCCTTTTTCCATATTCATGTTTTTGCTTTAAGATGCAATATGTATAATCAGAACTATCAGTGTGTGCTTGGAATTCTCTATTGGAACTTAGAGGGTTCACCAATGGTTGTTTGAATGATGGCGGTGACTCCCCAATTCCCATAGTTCACCAATGGCCACTAGTGAAGGAGGAGGGCATCAAAGCCTCTTGAGTACCCCCAACCATCCATGCTGGCTTTGTGCAGGCTCAGTGGAAGGAAGTGCAGTTGCATTGAGTTTACATGTCTTTGAAAATCAATTACTTCCTGAAGACAAAGTGTAAAGATGCTGAAAATGCTAGTTTATTTAGCAATTTGAATTTTCATGATTAATTTAAAATATGATTAGTTTAAATACATTTGAATGAATTGTATAAAACATAGTGTGGCACATAGAAGTCATGGAAAAGAATCAACTGATTCATCCATGAAACTAGAAAAGAGAAAAATAAATCTGGGTATGATCCCAATAGAAACCAAATTGTTTAAAACAATATGTGACAATATGTCTCACTGTCTCCAACCTTTAGATATGCTTTAATTTTGCTCTTAATTTATTCTTTATTTATCTCAAAATTGGGCTGACTAAGGCTCATTCCCCCACAACAAAGCCTTTCAGATGGCTTCATCTATCTTATTCAATACCTTCCTATCTTTTATAAAATACCAGGAAATAGAATCCCAAACTAAAAAATTAATTGCATTTGTTTTTCCTTTGAAATCTGCAGTTATCTGTCATGTGGCTTCAGTAGACAGTGTGTTGAGCTGTGCTTTGGAGAGCACTGACTGTATCATTTGATCTCAAGGATATCTGTATGTCTTTTCTGATGAATGTTCTTTACTTTGAGTTACCCATATGACATTTAAGCCTTGTAAAAATCCCAAAGGATGAAGAATGTGCTCTTTTTGTGGACAAAGAGACTGAGGAAATAGTTATGAGATTTAAGTCCAAGTCCATTGGGATCTATACCCCTATATTGTCCTAAACCAACAGTGCAGACCACAGATCTCCTTCAAATCCTCTACTCTAGTAAGAAAAGCAGACAGTGTGCCAGGTTTCCACTGAGACCAGGTTCTGTTGGCCTTATCTTTTCTGTGTTAGGTTGCCTGTGTCCCATAGAGTAGCTTTCCCCAAAGGCTCACATTCAAAATGGGACAAGATAAAGTCTTTAAGTGATGAAATAAGGGGGTGCTTGCTCAACACAACATGTGTTTCTTCAACCTTTCCTGGGGGAGCCAGTGTTTCTCATCCATGATGCTGCAATCTCAGGCAAGATATGTCAGGAAGAAAGGCATCATAGCCCTTGTCAGGAAGAAAGGAGCATACTAAACAAAGTCCTGCTTACAAACAAGGCTGTGAATATTCCTAGGAAATAAGCACTAAAAGTAGAAACTAAAAAAACTAAAAGTAGAAACTAAAAGCAGTTTCTACTTTACGTGTTGAGCATGGTGGGTTTAATCATTTTATAGGCCCTGGCATTTTGTTCATGAACATAAAGTCTACTCAGTTATGAAATCATTGCAGGTAGAAAGCATAGAGCATGGATAGGAAGATCTGGATAGATAGTTGTGACTATGGAATTTGAGCTACATCTTGGAAGATGAGAGCTTGTTTTGGTAGATCAGAGGACCTTACATTTTAGCCAGCAGGTTTATAGTTATCCATCAAGGTCTTCACGCTTTTCTTTTATTCTCCTCAAATCCTATAGTCTGGGTGCGAGTATCATTCAGTGGATAAGGCAAGTTAGAGCTAGAGTGATGTACTTCAGGTGGTATTGTTGGTATGTTGAAGGTCTGCATGTAAATCTAGGCCACAATCCTGCATCTTAGATAGTCTCTATTTTGAGAGCTAGGAAAGTGTGTAACTCAGGAAGACATGAGAGCTCAGTGGGCATCGCAGCAAGTCAGATGTACTGTTTCTTTCATGGAGTGGAGTGAAGGCAGAGAAATGGGGTACACTGGAGTAGAGCATATTTCTTGTAGCTCTTGTTGGTTTTTTAAATATTCATAAAGAATCTAGCAACTTTTAATGTTTCTGTGGATATTTCTAATAGCATTCTCATTTTCAGGCACCTTCGCCTTGACTTCCTTGATATCAGCCAATGCTGTGGAAAGGCTAGTCCCACAAAGCGGCAGGAACCTCAGCACGCAGAGCAACTCCAGTGTGCTGGGCCTATCCGACTTTGAGCTCCAGAGAATTGGGGTTGCCACGGCAGTTTCCTTCTTGGGAGGAGTGATTCAGGTAAGCAGCTCAGAGCCTGGAGAGGACAGAGGGGAACAGGAGCAAAGGAAATGCAGGCAGGGTCATGTTTTTAACTAGAGGTTTCTCTCCAGATGGAAAAAGGGCGGACGTGTCTTATGATTATGGAAAAACATAGTGGTTCTATAAATGCTGCGTAGATGAATGAATCAACAAATCAAACACACAGAGAAACATTTAACAAAATCAAATCTTTGAAAGTATTTTTTTTTTTTTTTTGAGTGGGGAGGATGAACATGAAGTTGGGTGGGTAGGGAGATATTGAGGACCTAGGAGGAGTTGGAGAAGGGGAAAGAGTAATAAAATCTATTGCATGAAAAGTTATAAAGACAAAAACTTAAAGTAAAATTTTAATATTTTTAAAGAGCGTCTTAAGGCCTGGAGAGATGGCTTTATGAAACACTTGCTGCTCTTGCCAAGGATATAGGTTCACTTCTAAACACCCACATGGAGGCTGAAAACTGCCTGTCTAGTTTCAGGAGATCCAATATCCTCTTCTGGCCTCTAGAGAACCAGGCACACACATGATATAGTACATATATATCCATGTTGGTAAAATACTCGTACACGTGAAGTCAAAAATAAATATTTTTAGAAAGGTTGAATGGGCTTCCTCATAATACAGTGAGTCCATGCCGTGTTCATACATGACCAGAGTATCATTGGAAGGAATGTTGTGGGTGAAATTTCTACAATAGAAAGATGCAGCCAGCTTTTTCAAATGCTTCTCTATTTAAGCACTTTATGATTTTCTTTTATACACGGGCAGGAGATGGCCTTTAGTTTGTATCCTGGGCTTTCTGCTTTGAGGTCTCTGGACTCAGATTCTACCAGTCTTTGCCTTTTTCACAACTCTGAATGTCTAATGCTGCCACATTGGCTATTGTCAAATTCT
The DNA here is from genome assembly GCF_903995425.1 of Onychomys torridus. Taxonomy (NCBI): domain Eukaryota; kingdom Metazoa; phylum Chordata; class Mammalia; order Rodentia; family Cricetidae; genus Onychomys; species Onychomys torridus. The sequence goes on along the minus strand of NC_050444.1, from coordinate 16,635,533 downwards.
CCTCAGAATATCAGTGTTTGATATTTGCTGTTTTTAATGAAATGATCAGACCCGGATCCCCTCAGAAGCGACTTTAAGATGGACATGGCCTGTCAGTCACTTTTGGTAACTGATACCATGCCTGATTAAAACAACTTACAGGAGAAAGGATTTAGTTGTGTCCACAGTTTCAGAACTATCAGTCCACCATCACTAAGCTTTATTTCAGGGGCAGTGATGACACAGAACATCACAGAAGAAAAAAGCTCATCATGGGGTAGCCAGAAAGCAGGGAGAAGGCGAGTGAATCTGGACACTGGCAGTCTCTGAAGCACGTGGTCTGTGATCCACTGCCTGCAATGTGGCCTCATCCTCAGTTTTCACCTCCCAATAACACCACCAGACCGTGACTCTGTCCATGGATTGGGTCACAGCCATAATGGTCTAATCTTCACTCTGAACATTGCTTTGGGAAACAAACCTTCAACATCAGTTTTGAAGATACATTTCACACTCAAAACTGTAAACACACAGAAAGACACTAAATGCAAAGCACAAAATTCCCTGTATTGTGGTCATTTTTGCTTACTCAATCTTGTAATCTAAATTATGTCTATATAACTTTTCTGAGGGTCTGTGTTGTGGGCTGATAGTTCCTTTTGAAATATTGTTCCATAATTTACAAGATCATATTTGAACAGCAGAAAGGGAGAACAGTTGATGATTGTGTGAATAAATGGGAAGGAACAAATGTGATCTAGAGAAAATGAAACTCAAATCCTTAGAATATTGCCTTCTGATGGCATCAGAAGGACTGAAGAATCAAGGTATGAAATGCAATAAGAACTGTAGTCTGCATAGTTACTGAGAAAAATGAACTGTTTTACCTCAATGACTGAGTGGACTAGCAGGCCTGTTGGATTCTGTCTTTAGACATAAGGAGGAAGCACAGCCCAGCTCTGTTACCCTGTGACCTTCACAAAGTGCTTTCAAACGTGGATGCTGCCAGCATACACTTGTGTGGGCAGGCTTGCTGACCTTTGCTCTCACGGTCTTTGGAAGGCTCTGGAAAACACCTGACCATGGCTCTGTCTCAGACAGGATCAGCTGTGTGAACTGGTGATTGGGCCCGGATATGTTACACTGAATTTGATCGGTTTTTCTTAATTCCTGCTCATCTAAAATGAAAATCTCTGTATTAAAATGGTAAAAGGATCACAATGCTTCCCCTTGCTCCATTATTTTACATTCCTGTTACCCAATGAAGCACAGAACAAATAGTTATAGGTGGATATTAGTACTTTTCAGAATCTATTATTGTTAATAAGACTACTAACTGTCTTCTTACTCTCATTTTAACCATTTTCTATGAGTCTCAAATGATCACCTGGTATTTTATTATCATTCAGCATATTTGGATAAGAACTTACATAATGAAATATAAAAGAAGAGGCCAAGGCTTGAGCAAGAAAACTAAATCTCACTGAAACTCCTGAGAAATTTAAGAGTAAAGCAAGATATTATTAAAGATAATAAAATTGTTTCATTTCACAGCCTTTTATTGCTTGTAAAATGGGATCCAGATAAAGCTTGTCAAACATCTGCTTTCCTTCCACTGTCTAGGCTCAGGTCCTGAATGTGGATCAGTGAGTTATTCAACCTGTAAGCAGATGCCTGAACTTCATGTGACCCCACATTCATCTGTCCATTGTCAGGGCAGAACTGTAGAGTCCAGGAGATCTTTGGGATCCACCTCCTTCACCATCACTTTCCTTTTTCTGTCCTAAGTCCATTGACAATGAGGAAAGTGTTTTGCAAGCACAGGATGCTTTTCAACCATTGTGGAATTGTTTTTCTTACTTTTATGTTGCCCTCCTCCCAAAAGCTCAATACATACAATTATTAATTTTTTTAAGTGTTCTGTAGCATTCATGACCTGATTCCTAGACTGTGTCAATTAGAAATGTTCTCAGCTGCAGAGGGCAGACAGGCCAGTCCTCAGAGGCAGGCTGTAGAGATGTCAGTTGCTTCAGATGGTATGTTGGTAGGTGGCCATGTCTGTCAGCACATTAATTAACAAATGGATCTGCTTTCTTTTATTACATAACAATGCCATGTGCCTTAGTATGCTTTTCAGTTTTCAATCTCCCTCCCCCCTCCCTTCCCCCCCTCTTCCTCCCTCCCTCCCTCTTTTCCTTCTCTCTTCTTCCCTTTCTTCTGTCTGTCTGTCTGCCTGTCTCTCACTGGTAACTGACCCCAGAATCCTGGGATCTTTTCTAATTTTTCCAGAAGTCTTTTCTTTCTGTCTCTTTCCCTTCAAATTCAAAGAGTTCTTTTTGTGTTAGGGATTTTAGCCCTTTAAGTATGCTTTGTGTTGCTAATTTTTTTTATTTTGACCATTATTCAATTATATTTTTTTCCATGTACAATTGAAAAATATATTGAATCAAATTTATGTCATGTTTTTATATTGCCAATGAATTTGAAGCAAGCATTGGAAACCTTTTGCTTTACAATGAGTTGATGGAGGAGTTCACATACTTCCTCCTCCTAGCACTGCTAGGATTTGAATTTGTTCACTTTATATTTGCTTTTTTTGATGACTGAGGAAAAGTTTTTAATGTTCATAGAATTACATTGCCTTCTAGCTAAGTGCAAAGGCATAAAAAACTAGGGATGTTAGCCTGGTGGTGGTGGCACACATCTTTAATACCAGCACTTGGGAGTCCGAGGCAGGCGGGTCTCTTGAATTTGAGGTCAGCCTGGTAAACAGAGTGAGTTCTAGGACAGCCAGGAATATAATCAGAGATACCCTGTCTTGAAAAACAAAAACAAAAATGAACAAAAGAAAGGAAGGAAGGAAGGAAGGAAGGAAGGAAGGAAGGAAGGAAAAAGAACCAGGGATATAAAATGAAAAAAGTAAAGTTTTTTTTTTTTTAATATATGATGTGATGTATGAATCTGACTTCATTCTTGTTTTGTAAGTGGCTGTCTCATTGTGCCAGCAACATTTATTTAAAGGTTCAGGTTTGTATTGATATAATGTGCCACCCTTATTTTTTCCACATATATTTATATAGAATTCAGACCCTTTCCTATTCACTGTGTATCTGTTCTTGGGACAGTAACAATTGCTTTTATAGAGACTTAATTTTATTATTTAGTGTCATATAGGACAGACAGTTCACCTTTGTAGATTTTTGTGCCTATTCATGATGGTTCTTAGCTTGGTTTTAGTATCCACAAAAGCAATTATGTTGGCATTTTTATTGTTATGGTGTTAACTGCTGTCTTTATAACTGAATCATCACACCCAAGAACACAGGATGCTTTTATTTTTGTTCAGGTCTACTTCTGTGTGCTTCAGTGGTCTAGTAAAGTCTTCTTTTACAGATTTTACACATCTTTGTGACACTTATTCCTGCTCTGCTGCTGTTATAAATGGGATTTTCTTTAACATGTGGCTACTTTTTGTGGCTCTGAAACTTAATTTTATGTGTTAATTTTATACTTTTTAATTTCTATATTTTCTTTAATTCACCACACAAAGTAATTTTAATTTGGTGTTTTCATACACACACACACACACACACACACACACATATACACACACACAAACACACATACTCACACACATACCCCCCACATAAACACACATACATACACACATATGTACACACATACCCACACACATAACCCCACCTGCCCACACATAAACACACAAACATACACACACATCCCCCCCACAAAAACACATACATACACACCCACACACCCACATACACACACACACACACACACACACACACACACACACTCACATACATACACCCACACACACATACATACACATTCACACATATATACCCCCCCTACACACATACACACACCATTTTACTTTTTAATTCACTCTTCATCCTTACTGCTCCCTCCCATCTCCCTGTCTTCTTCCTTTTGCTCTGCTCCTTCCTTGTTGGTTGGCTCCTTCTGCTTTCTTGTCACAGGTATTCCTATAGTCTGTCTTCCAACTCCCATAAGACCTCTTCCCCCCTTTCACAGTACCTGCTACATCAAGAGTCAACACATGAGAAAAAAATGTGTCACATTTTTTCTTTCTGAGTCCAGCTCTCACCACTTCACATGCACATTCACCCACTGATTTGAAAATGTCACAATTTCATTCCTCATTATGAGTACATAAAAGTTGATTGTGTATATAGACCACATTTTGTCTGTTCAAATATTGGTAGATATATAGGTTTGTTTCATATCCTGAAAACTGTCAATTGTGAAGCAATAAACATGGATGTAACCATCTCTGTAGTATGTTGACTTAAAGCCCTTTTGATATATGTAAATATATTTACATGTAAATATATTTATGATTTATATATATATATATGTATATATAAAGTGAGAGTGATATAGGTGGGTTGTGTGGTAATCCTGAATTTTTTTAAAAACCTCAAACTTCCTCACTGATGCCCAGAGTGGCTTTCTTTACCTGCTTGTCTTCCACTAACACGAATGTGGACTCCTCTTTTCCAGTATCTTCACCAGCCTTTGCAGTTGTGTTTTATGATACTCAGTCATTCTGACTGTGACGAGAAGAAGAAAGCCTAAAGCCTTTTCTTTTACTTTTAGCATTCTCAATATTTGTTAACCATTTGTATTTCTTTTTGGAGAATGGGCTAGTCACTCCATTTTTCCATTGACTGTTTGGACAACTGGATTCATTTTGTGTTTAAGTTTCTCACTTCTTCATATAGTATATGCATTACTCCCATAGCTGATGTGTAGCTGGCAAGGATTTTCTCCCATTCCATAGGCTGTCTCTTCACTCTGGTGATCATTTTCTTTGCTCTGCACAAGCTTTTTAATTTTATAGAACTTTATTTACAGATCTTGGGATTGATTCCCATGCTGCAGCTCTGTTTGGAAAGTCCTTGCCTATGCCCGTATCTTGAAATATTTTACTTATTTTTTCCTCTAGCATTTTAAAAGATAGAAGTCTTATATCAAGGTCTTTGAATCATTTCTAATTGCTGAAGCTCTTTCATGCTTCAATGTGGATTTAAGAATTGTGTTTTCTAGTTATGTGAATAATGTCATTGGTATTTTAAAAACATATTTCACTGAACCTGTAGATCCCTTTCAGTAATATAGACTTTTTACAATGCTAAGTCTGCCAATTTGCAAGCATGAGAGAATTTTTCTATTACTTGATGTCTTCTTTAATTTCTTTCATTAGTTTATTAAAGGTTTTGTTGTAGAGGTCTTTTACTTCCTTAGTTAACTTTATTTATTCCTAGATATTTTATACTGTTTCATATCTATAACAGATGGGAATTTTCCCTGATTTCTTTTTCAGTAAGCATTTTTTTTGTGTGTGTATTAGTTTCTGTTTTATTGCTTTGAAGAGACACCATGACCAAGGCAACTTTTAACTGGGGACTTGTTTATAGGTTCAGACTGTTAGTCCATTATCATCATGGCAGGAAGCAGATCAGTGTGTTTCTAGAGCAGTATCTGAGAGCAGTACATCTTGATTGATAGACTGTAGACAGAGAAAGAGGCTGATACTGGTCTAGTGTGGGCTTTTGAAACCTTAAAACCAACCCCCAGTGACACATCTCTAACAAAGCCACAGCCCCAATCCTTCTCAACAGTTCATAGCAACTGGGTACCAATCATTCAAACATATGCACCTACTGGGACATTCTCATGTAAACTACTACATTTCACCCCCGACTCCCATAGGCTGGTATCCCTATCATAATGCAATATGTATTTAGTTCAACTTCAAAAGTCCCATTGTCTTTCAATTTCAAAGTCTGAAGTTTCTTTTGAGACTCAAGGCAAGCTCTTAACCATAACCCTTGTAAAATAAAAAATCAGATAACTTGATTCCAACATACAATGGTGCTGGTTCCACACCCTGCTGGCAGCTCTTCTTGGCAATTCTAATATCTCCAACATCTTGGCATCTCCAACTCAATCCGGGATTCACCTTCACAGCTTCATGCAATGGCCTCCCTAAGCCTCCATGCAGCGACTGCCCTGGGAGATGCCTGGACCCAGTGGTTTCTTTAATCATGGAGCAAGGTTATATAACTCCTTGCCTATATCATTATTGACTTGAAATTCTGAACCATGTGGTCAAAGCTGCTATATTCTGCTGCCTGCTTGGGCTGAAACCTGGCCACCTTCTGTGAGCTTTGACTTGATTGTTTCTAGACTGAGGAAGTTCCCCGGGATTGTTCCTTTCACAGGATTAGCCGTGTTGGGTCTTGCCCTGAGGGTATGATGCTCTCATTTAGCATCAGGCCTTTCTTCAAGCTTTTTATCTCCTTGAGCACAGGACCTGGCACCAACATTACATTTCCAGGTGCTCCTTTCCTCTTCCAACTGTACATTTTGTATTTCTCTTCATCCAGCTTGCACCTTTTCATTGTTGATGTACATATTAGTGATTGCAAATAACCACAGGACACAGTCAATACCAGGCTGTCTTGAAATTTCTGCCAATGACTTTAATCCAAAACTCTTCAATTTAACCTCAGGAAGCTCTTAGGACAAGGATAAAATATAGTCCTATTCTTTGCCAAAATTCACAAGAATGGTCTCTAGCTCAGCTGCTAATATTAATATTGTTACCCTCTGAAGGCTCTTGAGCCAGGACTCCTTAATTCAAATCACACCCCATCAGCACTACTTTCTTTCATGTTCCTACTAGGTTGGCCCTTTAAACCCTGCTTAAAGCATTCAACCTCTTCTCTAGTCCAAAGTCTTAAAGTCGTCCATATTCTTCCAAACAGCATGTGCATGCCTGTCTCTGGTACCAACTACTGTTTTAGTTACCATTTTGTTGCTCTGAAAAGATACAAGGCAACTCTTATAAAAGAAAGAATTTAATTGTGGGCTTACCTGTAGTTTCAGCAGGTTACTTTACTATCATCATGGTGGGAGCAGACAGGCATGATGCTGAAGCAGGTGCTGAGAGCTTTACATCCTGATTCACTGGCAGTAGATAGACAGAGGCAGATGCTGGGGCTGGTGTGGGCTTTTGAAACCTCAAAACCAACCCAAAGTGATGATACACCTCCTCTGACAAGACCACATCTCCTAATCCTTCCTAATCAGCAACCAACCGGGAACCAAGCATTCTAAAGTTTGTGCCTATTGCAGCCACTCTTATTCAAACTTCCACAGTTTTGTATACTACTACTTTTTTGAATCTTGAAGATCTTGCAGTATAGAATGATACTGTTTGCAAGTAAGAATACTTTGGCTTCTTGCTATCCTATATTGTACTCTTTTTATTACTTTCTCCTGTCCTACCACTTGAAGATTTTGAGAACTGTGTTGAATAAAAATGGAGTGGGTCTTCTCGTCACACTTCTCTTAAAGGAAATGCATTCAGCTTCTTTCCATTTGGTATAAGGTTAGTACCTAGTCTGTTATATCTCTAGCCTTTGTGATGTTGAGATATAGTCTTTTAATTCTAAGTTTCCATCAGGACTCTCTTAGCACTAGTATGATGTTCTTATTTTGTTCTTGAATATATTTTCAAATATTTTATTGAGAACTTCTGTAATGTGTTCATCAGAGAAATTGGTGTATCATTTCTTAGCATTGTTATGACATTACCCAGAAGGCTTTTGGTAGTATTCCTTCTATTTCTGTATTCTAGAATGATCTGAGGAGTATTAGTAGTGTTAACTTACCCTTAAGGGTTTATTAGTATAATGCAATAAATCAATCTGTCCCTGGGCTCTTCTTTGTTGAGAAACATTTTACTACTGCTTCATTCTTGTTAATTGTTATGGATCTGTCTAAGTTATTTATATCATCTTCATTTATTTGGCTAAGTCATATGTTGCTAATAATTTATCCACTTCATGTAGATATTCTAGTTTGTTGGAATATAAGTTTTCAAAATACTCCTTATTAATCTTTTGCTTTCTACTGGAAATTTCTGTATTACCCTTTTATTCAATCTCACATTTTATTTATTTGGGTCTTCCCTCTGTTTATTTTGGTTAGTTTGGCTAGCAGTTTCTAAATTTTGCTTTTCAAAGAATGAAGTTTGTGTCTAATGGTCCTATGTGTTATTCATTTAGTCTCTGTCTTATCAATTTATTTCCAGATCTTTATTATTATTTCTTGTGGCCTACTGGTTTTGTTTTTGACTTCTAGTTTTTAAGATCTGCTATCCTATTGTATTATGTATTCACGGTCTAATTTTTTTACAGTTGGAACTCATAGCTGTAAAACGTTCTTGCTAGAACTGCCTTAGTTATATTCCAAAGTTCCTAGGAGGTTATACTTTCATAATAAATAGTGTATTATTGAAGAACAGTGTCTAGTATTTGTGTAGTTTCATCTGGTATCAATTTTTTGTTGTTGTTTTAGTAAACTGTGAGCAGAGAAGTTACAAGAAATTATTTCATTTCTTTTGTGTGTACTAAGTCTTTCTATGTGACATAGAATGTGCTCTATTTACAGAGTGGGCTTCTGAGAAAAATGTGTATTTCATTTATGTTGAAATTCAGTTTAATTTGAGCTATGGCATAGTTTAACTTTGAAGGCCCTGTATTGGTTTTCAGTTTAGATAATGTAAGGAAGGATGAGTCTACTTTATTGGATATAATAGTGGTGCTGGCTTATTTTTAGCTTTTATTTGCTTGTTGATTGACTTTAGTCCTTGCACTTTCATTCTGGGAGTGTCTTTCCTAGTGAGATGTGTATACAACAGCTAGTTAGACCTGTTTTTTGTTAGTTAGTTAGTTTGTTTTTTTTTTTAAACAAGGTTTCCTGATTTTCTGTGCTGGACATTGTGGAGTTCACCATGGCTCCCTTTCATCTATCTACTCCTTTCATAAACTTTGTTTTCCCCCCTGCTTTGTCAAGTTCTCCTTTGGATAGCACCTCTAGTGTTGGCTTATAGATCATGAACTGCCTTAGTTTATGTTTGTCTTGACATGTCTTTATTTTTCCATCAGCTTTTTAAAGTTAGCTTTGCTGCCCATAGCTGTCTGGTTTGATAGCCGTTTCCTCTCTGAGACTGCAAATATATCTTTCCATTCTTTCTTGGATTTTGTTAATTAAGAGCTAATGTATTTGTCTTTGAAGATGTGTTGGTGTTTTTCTCACAACTTTTAACATTATTTTTCTATTTTTCTTTTTAGTTTTGGAGGATATTTGTGTGTGTGTGTGTGTGTGTGTGTGTGTGTGCACACTTTGATGAATGGCCATGCAGAGGCAGATGTTTTCCTCTATTATTCACCTTTTTGCTGAGACAGGGTCTCTTACTGCAAGAGAAGTTCGCTGTTTGATCTGGGCTAGCTGCTAGCAAGTTCTCAGGGCCTAGCTGCCTCTACCCTCAATCCTGGGGTCACATGTACATTTGTCATGGCTCCTCTTCTTTTTTAAAACATAGGAGCTGGGATTTGAATTCAGTTCTTCTTGTTTGTAGAGCAAGAATTTATACCCACAGAACCATCTTTCCAGCCTCTCTGCTTTGTGGTTTTGATATTTTGACAGGGAGGTTGTTTTGTGGTCGTGTCTTTTGGGGGTTCTAGATGTCTCTTGTGTTTGGACATCCACTTGTTTCTCTAGAATACATGTTTATGTATCTTTTCTTTCTGTATTGATATTTGAAGTTAGTACTTCCTTGACCTTGTCCTCCATCCCTGATATTATTTGTATGCTTGGTTGAGTTTACTGTTGATGGGTTTAGCTGTGCTTGTTATTTGGGCCACTGAATTTTCATTTTTATGTTTCTATTTATTTTTTGTCTTAATTCCTCTCATTTCTTTTTGTTTTTTCTTTTCTTTTTAAGCTATACTTCAGATTTTTCTCATCAGTTTTGCTTGACTTTCCTCTCTAGGCCCTAGATTGTTCTTTGCATCTTCTTTAAGGCAAACATCATTTTTACTATCTACCTTTTCAACTCTTCAATGGCATCTTCCCACTTGATGTTTTATTTAACTCAGTAGTTGAAAAGAGGTGATCTGGAGAAAGTCATGTTTCTAAGCCTATTTTCATTTTATTTTTTACTAGTATTTTGGAATTGCAGGTTGACTTTTTTCCTGGTCCTCTTTTTGCTTTATTTTTAATATTTATTATTTCTTTCTTTAACTATCAGGGGAGTATTTGTTGTTCATTTTCTATTTTCAGCTTGTAAATCAATTATTTATTATATTGCAATTATCTACCAATTATTTAAGATATTTCTTTTTTCTTTCTTTCTTTTCTTTTTTACATGAATGGGCCTTTTGTGCTTTTCAGTTTTGAGAATTTATAGAGTAACTGCATTGTGTTCAGGGAGTGCTGATTGAAATACTTCTGCATTGCCTTATTTATCTGCTTATTTTAATAATGAACTATGGCAATGAATGTTTTATGAACCCATGAGAAAAAAACAGCTGATAATTTCGGAGGCTAAATATCTGTGTGCAGTGATAAATTCTATTCTCTTATTGCTGTTAATCTACTCAATCTTTTCTACTTGGTCAATCCCACTCCAAGAATGACACATTCATACTGTAGACCACCTTTGCCTAAATCATGTTTTTGTAGCTCCTTGGCTTTCCCTTTCTCTCCTTTCCCTTCTCCCTGTCTCTGTCTGTGTGTGTGTGTGTGTGTGTGCCTCTCACTCATGGTCATTCAAGCAACGTCAAACCTCGCCTCCCCCTTACCACTTTATTTATATTGTGTAAAAATATAATTGTGCAGTCATACCAATATAATGTGACATGCATTTGTTCTGTAAATCAGATTATGGGCCTTTAAAAAACTGTTCTAGTAAGGTGTAGTTGTCATACATCAAATTCTACATATATAGAAAGTACAGTTTGATAAAATTTGATATCTATACATATCCATGAAATCATAATCCATATAATCATAACATCTGCCACACATATCTATTGCATACAACTATTTTTTTCTGGACCACTTGTAAACACTTCCTCTCACTGTTTATATGCATCTCCATTCCCACTCCATAGCAACCATTTACCTGTTTATGTGCCCAGTATCACTTACTGCTGTTGATTGGCTAGGATCATTGCAATTGTTTTGTAGCATTGGAAGGAATTACTGACAGAACTCACTTACTGGCTCACTATGTACAACACAGTAACTAAATTGACAGCAATGTTCACGCTTTTTTCTCATTTTTTTCTTTTTGCAATATGTGTGTGGTATTAAATTGTGTTTCCATGTTTGCGATACTCACATGTATGTGTTTGTGTACATGTGGAGGTTGGAGGTTGATATTGGGTATCTTTCTCATTTTTTCTCCACTCTTTGAGGCAGGGTCTCTCACTTAACAGCAGAGCTTGCTGATGTGGCTGTCTAGGTCGCCATTTTGCTCAAGGCATCCTCTTTCTCCATCTGCCATGTGTTGCAACTACAGGTGGGCCATGTGCTGGGGATCTGAAGTTTGCTCCTCATGTTTGTGTGGACATATTTTATTCAGTGAACCATTTCTCTCATTGTATGTGAATGTGTATGCATATTGTGTAGCCAGGTGCAAATGCCTGTGCATACATGTAAGCCAGAGGAGGATGTCAAGGGTCCTAGTCTATTACTTTCTGACTTACTTCCTTGAGAGACTTTCTCACTGAGCTTGGAGCTAGGCTGACATACAGCAATCCCAGTAAGCCTCTTGATTCTGTCTTCCACAGCACTGGAATGGCAAATGTGCATATCCATGCCTGGCTTTTTAATATGAGTAATGCATTTGAACACAGGTCCTCAGGCTTGCTCAGCAAGCACTATCAGCCACTGACTCATCTCCCCAGCCTCTCTATCATCTCTCTCTAAGGTGCATTGTCATTTGTAAAGAGCCTTCTTTAGTGTAACCGATACAATTATGCATTATTAATATTACTTTAGAGGAAACACAGAAAAGAAAAAGAAAAAGAACTTTTCTAGCCTAAAGCCAGTAGCAGTAAAATGTCTTCTCTTGACTTGCTTACACACTCAAGCAATGAGTTGTTAACTTCAGAACTGAACTTTTGGGATGCAAGACCAACACATTTCTGTAGAGAAACAAGCACTCAATAAAAGGCATTGCACGTTCAGAGCCGCCAATGCCCCTGAAGCTTTTATTAGTCTCCAGAATGGGCATTTTGCCTGTTTCTTTTTCCAAGAACTTAGAGGCCTGGGACTTTCCTTTGCCCATTTAATTCTGGAAGTTTTCCCAAGCTCTACTTTCCTGAAGCAACCACAGGACAAGATTTCTGTCCTGGAGACAAGGCACATACAGCTCCTTTGTTCAACAGTTGCGTAAGCACTGGTGACATGAGGGGGTGGGAGTGTTCAATGACAAAGTCCAGTGTTATTGCCCCAGTGGCTTCTGGAAGCATATGGTCTTCAGTCTTCAGGGATGACAAAGCACAGACCTGAACAGAAGATCTCCCACTCCTTGTGGGTTTGCACTAAACATACTTAGGTAGTAAATAAGATGCTCATGAGGATGGAAGGTCTTAAGATAAAAGCTATTTACCCTCTTTTCCATGTATCCTACCTATTCTTTTCTGAAAATCATCTAGTCTCTTTTGATACTGTTGCACTGTTCACAACCATTTGAGTCAGTAAATCATCATTCTCTTTGGGTGAAATTTATCCAGTTGTATTTGTACCTGAAAGACTTAAGTCATAAACTATTTAAATAATGTTAGAATTATAACCTTTTTTGGGGGGCGGTTTCAAGACAGGGTTTCTCTGTGTAGCTTTGTGCCTTTCCTGGAACTCACTTGGTAGCTCCAGCTGACCTCAAACTCACAGAGATCTGCCTGCCTCTGCCTCCCAAGTGCTGGGATTAAAGGCGTGCACCACCACTGCCTGGCCATAACATTCTTAAAATGATAAAGGGGAATTTTTTTTCATATGAAAAACCATCTTTACTGTCTACCATATTCTAGGATTACTACATAAGCTCTTGAAGTCAGGCCTCACTGACATCTGAAAATGAGGAATATACCATATTATGCACATAAAAAAGGATTGGTAAAGTGGCTTATATAATCTTAGTGTTTTTGTGCATGTGCATGTTTGTGTGTATTGTTCACATGTGTACACATGCATGTGTGTGCTCAGACAACAGGACAACATCAGTGTCCTTTCTCTGTCAGCATCCACCATGAATTTTGCAACAGTCTCTTGCTGACCTAGAACTTACTAGGTACGTTATGCTGGCTGGTCAATAAGGCCCAGGAATCCATCTGGAAGTCCCTGCTTCTCCATGACTGGATTGCAAAGGTGTGCCACAGTACCCAACTCTTGTTAAATGAGTAGAGACCAAAGTCAGGCAAGTGCTTAGCTGAGTCATGAGCACCTGTAAGCTTTTATACAGAATATTATCATTAGAAGATGGCACAGTAGAATTTGTACTCCAGTTTGTATGTACTGGAATGTACTCTGCATTCTTATAACTGCTCTCCTGTACAGTTTATAGTCTTACTTACTTTTTGAGACAAGGTCTCCCTATGTAGTGCAGGCTGTCTTTGAACTCATTGTGTTGCCTTGGTCTGCCCAGTGCTGGGACTGAAGGCATGTGGCGCTAGGCCCAGCTTTCTAAGCTGATGTGGAGAAATGGAAGAAGAAAAACAAAGCGACCATATCCTGGTCCATCCCTGCTCTTGTTCTTTCCAATATGTCACTTCCTGTACAGTCCTAGCAGTCTGTGCTCCAGGCTCACACTACGAGGTGGGTGGAAATCTGGGTTCCAGGCTTGCTCAGTGGTTGGAAAATGTCTCCATCCACCTGTGGGCTCTTCCCTCTGTCACCAGATGTGGATATGTATAACTCTGTGCTCCCACAAGGCACTGCTCACTCCTTTCCTTCTAAGGCTTCTCCATACAGAAAACAGTGTTTGCCTTCCTTCATGCACTGCGGGCCTCTGCGGAACATAGACTGTTTACTTCCCTAATTCTAGCAGCTGGTGCTTTATAACCATGAGTTAAAGAAATTAAAGAGGGAAAGGTCAATTAAATGTTAGTGGCTTCACTATGCTAAATAACCAAAATTAAATGAAGATTTTTTTTTTTTTTTTTTTTTTTTTTTTTTTTTTTTACTTTTTCAGACTTGCCTTTTTTTTTGCCTCCTTTAAAAAAAAAGGACAGGAAATCATTCTTTATCTTTTAAACTATAATGTAGTTTTTTAATGAAGGAGGTTAACAAAGCTTAGAATTTTCTAAGTTGGTCATATATTCTATTAGATCCCTTCTGATCAAATATGCCAGTCCAGTCAGCAGAATCACCTACTTCTTTTCACAATTATTCCCATACATGACAGAGGTTCAAATACAACCACACTGCCTTTCAACTCCTTCATTCCCCTGTCCCTCAACACCACGATGCCCCCATCATTCCTGTTGCCCTTTGGCTGCAGTAGAAAGGAAGGCAAAGGAGTCACCCAGCGCATCCCTGGCAGTTCTGACCCTCATGCTCTCATGTTTCACTTAGTTTTGGCATGAAAGTTTTGACAACCAAATATATTCTGGCATATGCTTCAACCATGTAATTGTAATAGAAACATTCTCAAGGGAAGCGAGTTTCTGATCTATTCTGTGGTGCAGCAAAGTCAAATCATGTTTGCCAGACATATGCTGAGCTTGCCTGTGGGGTAATCAACACCATCCTTCAGTTATCCTCTCTTTCTGTCTGGTTTAGGGGGCTGTGTCTTTCTCACGCTGGACACCCCTCTCACGCTCACCTTTTAAATGACTTTGCTTCACCACATCCTAACATTAGATCAAGCCTACCAAAGCATGGCTCTGATGTAGGAGCCAGACCTGCACAAATCTTGGCAAAATTAGGTGTTTAATAAATGTATGGAAGAGTGATATCACTTGTTCCTTCGAAACGGTCCTTTAATTGCGTTTAGAGTACTGCATGCTCTGACTCCAGCATTTCTTGCTGTTTTTGCTGCTATTCCCTCTGGGTGGTTTTGTTCCTTTTAAGCAAGCAGTGCTGTCCTCTCCACTTGACCCCCCTGAACTATTTTACATCTATACTTTCCCTTCTGGAATGATTTCTAATTATGTGCTGTCTGGAATGCATGAAGTGTTAATGGGCAATACAAAACCTCCCCTGTAGTATTCCGGTCTTCCTCCAGAGCCCAGTGGCATATTTTCTCTCTTTTTACTTTAAACAAAGCTTGTATTAGCATATATTCATTATACATATTAGTGAGTTTCATTATGGCATTTTCTTTTTGGCATTATTGTACATATCTGTAATCTACTTGGATTGCATTCACTGTCGCATAGCCTACTTCTGAGTGGATGTTATAGGAAATGGGGAATTAAGGCATGAGGACAATGTGCATAAAGGTCTGCAGTTATGCAGAGGACATGTGCCTATTCTTTCCCATATATTTAGGAAGTCATGTCAATACGGACTCAAGGATATTTATTTTAAAATCTAATTCTATGCTTATTTTGTTCTAGTCTTGGGCATTGGGAGCTTTCGTTGGTTCCTAGGTCTTGGGCTCTGACACATTTATTTATCTAACACCCTCTTGTTCCTTTCCTATTCCTGCAAATCCTCTTGCTCTTCCCAACTACTAGTTTACTTTTGACTTTCAAGTTTGCTTTTGGTGACTGAGGGAGTTTAGCTAAGGGGGCTTATATTTGTGGGTGGCAGCACATTTTTGTTTTGTGGTCATTTGCATATGTATACTTAGTATCTTTCTCTTGATGTGATTAGCTGTGTACACGTCAAACCTTGAACCTCCAGATGTTTGGTGCTACTAGCCCTTCTTCCCCCTAGTTTCATGTGCCAGGACTCAGGACATCCTCAAGCCCATTGTACACAGGCAAGGAAGACATGGCGATTGGTGAATAAATTCTGTGGGAATGATGGAGAAGGTTTTCTTCTTTCTTTAATGTAACTTTTCCTTTAGGATAATTTTTTTAAGTTACAAAGATAGTAATTACATGGAGTTGTCATATATCCCAATCAATTTCTTCGGTTATTACATCTTATTGTGGCATTCTTGCCACAGTTGATAAAACAGGTTGATATACAGCTCTTAGCTACAGTCCATATGTGATACATTTCCTGGATTTTAATCTAACGTGCTGTATACTGTAACAGGATCTCATCTAGGATACTATATTATATTTAGTTGAGATAACAGTGAGGAAAAGAGACATTCTCACCCAATCCTATACTAACAACAAGATGCAGTGCACTAATACAACATCGTTGTTATTGGTTTGACTACCTTGTTGAGGCAGTGTTTGTCAGATTTCTTCAGTGACTAGTATTCCATTGACTGACCTTTCCTTGCCACTTTCTTTGTTGAAAGTTAATGTGCATGCCTATTCTTTTTAAAAATGTTAAAAATAAACTCTCTGTATGTGCATGAGAGAAACACACAAACAGAGAGTGGTAGATGTGTTTGTGGGTGTGCATGCAAATGTGTTCACCCATGCCTGTGGGTAGAGACCAGAGATTGACACTGGGTCATCCTCCATGCTTTTTCTCTTGTTTTTTTTTTTTGAGACTGTATCTCTATGTAAAGCTGGATGCCGGCGAACTCCAGGGATCTGCCTGTCTCTGCTTCTCCACAGTTGGGATTACACACATCATATTACTTCTTGCATGAGTGCTGAGGACCAGGACTCATATCTTCATGCTTGGGTGACAAGCACTTTACTGACTGAGGCATCTCTCCAACCCACATAGCCTATTTTTGAGTGGGAGCTGTATTAAATGAGGAGTTAAGGTGTGGGGACAACCTGCACAGAGGGTTATGCAGAAGACATCTACCTATTCTTCCCCATGTATTTAGTAAATCATTTATTTCAATATGGATTCAAGAATATTCATTTTGTCATCCAATACTATGCTTATTTTGCTCTCTCCTTAGACATTGGGAGCTCTTTTGTTATTTTCTGTGTCTTGAGCCCTGGCACATTTATTTATCTAACACTCCTTTACTTTTTACAATAAAAGTTGACGTAGGGTTTTAATATGTATTACCCCATCCCAGTTCTGGGCCCAGATATTCCTCTAAGGAAGACTGGTTCCTTTTGTTAGTGAAGGGTATCAGAGAAACAAAGGCCCAGGCATGAAGTGTGGGCCCTGCTAGTGGGATGCTTTTATTTCATCTGACAGCAAAGAAAAGAGTGTATATGCCTATATATGTAACCATTTCTTTGTGTAAGCATTACCTATTCATAATTTAAATTAAGCTATAAAAGAGTTCATACTGATATTTCCAACTCTAATATATCACCATAGTTAATCTTGTCTTGTTTGTAACTTCCCACTCTGAAAGTGGACATTTAATGCTCCAAAGTCTTTCTTTTGCCTTGTATATGGCTCTTCTCACAGAATTTGTCAAAAAGGATAGTCTTTCTTTCATTAAAGAAACTAAATTCTTATTAATAAACACTTGAACATATACCCAAGGGTTTATTTCTGGATCCTCCATTCAGTTTCATGAATGTATATGTTTATTTTCCTGCCACACTATTTGATTATTATAGCTTCTACTAGATTATTAAGATAAGAAGTTTGAATGCTCACCTTTGCTTTTCCTAGGTTGTTTTGGATATTCCATGTCACTTGAAGATCCCTGCAAAATAATCTGTTTTCAATTTTCACAACTCTTAATTTTCCCTCAAAATTCCTTTGAGAACTTTGTAGATGAGAACTGTAGCTACATCACTCCCAATCCTCCATCTCCTCAAGGATACACAGCACTCACCACATCTACATCACTCCCTCCTTCCCCAACTCCTCCCGTTGCACATGAGCACTGTAGCTATATCATGCCCACTCCTCTAAATTCCTCCATTGCACCCAAGTACTGTGGCTACATCACTCCCACTCCCTCAGCCCTTCCCATGTCCTTCCTCCAAAATTTATGATCTCCTTTTTAAATTATTATTTACACATGTACATATACACATGCACACAATATACATATGCACATATGCAGTTTACTGAATCCATTTAGTGTTGTTCATATGTGTGTGTGTCTAGGGTTGACTAGTTGTAATTGGATATCCTATGCAGGAGCTCATCCCTGGAGGGAAATAATTCTCCACCTCTTAGCAGTTATTACCCACTTGTAGCTCTTCATCTAGGGGTTAGACCATTTGGATTGTCCACTGTTCACACTAACATACAAACTGATGTCATTATTGTGGTCTTGTTCAGGCAATCATATTGATATTTTTATATATATATTTGTGTTTTAATTTTACACATCAGCCGTGGGTTCCCCCGTCCTCCCCTCTCCCGCGCCCACCCCCACCTTCCCCTTCCCCCTCCCCTCCATTCCCATCTCTTCCAGGGCCAAGACTCCCCTGGGGATTCATTTAAACCTGGTGGTTTCAGTACAGGCAGGTCCAGTCCCCTCCTTCCAGTTTGAGCAAAGTGCCCCTGTGTAAGACCAAGGTTCCAAACAGCCAGCTAAGGACAGGTCCTGGTCCCACAGCCTGGATGCCTCCCAAGCTATTCAATTGTCTCACTTATCCAGAGGGCCTGATCCAGCTGGGGAATCCACAGCCTTTGGTTCATAATTCATGTGCTTCCATTTGTTTGGCTATTTGTCCCTGTGCTTTTTCCAATCTTGGTCTCAACAATTCACGTTCTTACAGTCCCTCCTCTTTCTCGGCAATTGGACACCTGGAGCTCCACCTGGGGCCTGGCTGAGGATCTCTGCATCCACTTCCATCAGTTATTGGATGAGAGTTCCAGCATGACTGTTAGGGTGTTTGGCCATCTGATCACCAGACTAGGTCAGATCAGGCTTTCTCTCGACCATTGCCAGCAGTCTATAGAGAATGTATCATTGTGGATTTCTGGGACCTCTCCTGCACTCTGCCTATTTCTGTTCTCATGTGGTCTTCATTTATCATGGTCTGTTATTTCTTGTTCTCCCTTTCTGTTCTTGATCCAGTTGGGATCTCCTGCTCCCCTAAGCTTTCTTTCCCTCAAACCTTGCCCTTCATTACTCCCATTGTCATCAAGATTGTTCATGTAGATTTCATCTATTTCTCTGTCATTGGGTGATCCCTATGTCTTTCCTAGGGTCCTGTTTTCTAGGTAGCCTCCCTGGAGTTGTGTAGCAGTCTAGTCATCTTTGTTTTACATCTAGTATCCTCCTATGAGTGAGTACATACCATGTTTGTCTTTCTGAGTCTGGGTTACCTCACTCAGGATGATTTTTTTTTCTAGATCCATCCATTTGCCTGCAAACCTCATGATGTCATTGTTTTTCTCTGCTGAGTAGTACTCCATTGTGTATATGTACCATATTTTCTTTATCCATTCTTCAGTTGAAGGGCATCTAGGTTCTTTCCAGGTTCTGGCTATTATAAACAATGCTGATATGAACATAGCAGAGCAAATGCCCTTGTGGTATGATTGAGCATTCCTTGGGTATATGCCCAAGAGTGCTACAGCTGGGTCTTAGGGGAGATGGATTCCCAATTTTCTAAGGAAGTGCCATATTGATTTCCAAAGTGGCTGTACAAGCTTGCATTCCCACCAGCAGTGGAGGAGAGTTCCCCTTGCTCCACATCTTCTCCAGCATAAGCTGTCTTCTGTGTTTTTGATCTTATCCATTCTGACAGGTGTAAGGTGGTATCTCAGAGTCGTTTTGATTTGCATTTCCTGGATAATTAGAGATGTTGAGCAATTCCTTAAATGTCTTTCAGCCATTTGAGCTTCCTCTGTTGAGACTTCTCTGTTTAGTTTTATAGCTCATTTCTTAATTGGACTGTTGGGCATTTTGATGTCTAATTTCTTGCGTTCTTTATATATTCTGGATATCAGCCCTCTGTCAGATGTGGGGTTGGTAAAGACCTTTTCCCATTCTGTAGGCTGTGGCTTTGTCTTGTTGACCATGTCCTTTGCTCTACAAAAGCTTATCAGTTTCAACAGATCCCATTGATTGATTGTTTCTCTCAGTGTCTGTGCTACTGGTGTCATATTTAGAAAGTGATCTCTGGTGCCAATACGTTCAAGAGTACTTCCTACTTTCTCTTCTATCAGGTTCAGAGTAACTGGGTTTATGTTGAGGTATTTGATCCACTTGGACTTAAATTTTGTGCATGGTGACAGATATGGATCTATTTGCAGCCTTCTACACATTGACATCCAGTTATGCCAGCACCATTTGTTGAAGATGCTTTCTTTTTTCCATTGTACATTCTTGGCTTCTTTGTCAAAAATTATATGTTCATAGGTGTGTGGGTTAATATCAGGGTCTTCAATTCATTCCATTGGTCCACATGTCAGTTTTTATGCCAGTACCAAACTGTTTTTATTACAGTAGCTCTATAGTAGAGCTTGAGGATGGGGATTGTGATACCTCCAGAGGTTGTTTTATTGTGCAGGATTCTTTTGGCTATCCTGGGTTTTTTGTTTTTCCATATGAAGTTGAATATTATTCTTTCCAGATCTGTGAAGAATTGTGTTGGTAATTTGATGGGGATTGCGTTGAATCTGTAGATTGCTTTTGGTAAGATCGCCATTTTTACTATGTTAATCCTGCCTATCCATGAGCGTGGGAGATCTTTCCATTTTCTCACATCTTCTTCAATTTCTTTTTTCAGGGACTTAAAATTCTTGTCATATAGGTCCTTCACATACTTAGTTAGAGTAACCCCAAGGTATTTTATATCATTTGTGGCTATTGTAAAGGGTGATGTATCTCTGATTTCCTTCTCAGCCTGTTTATCTATTGTATATAGGAGGGCTACTGATTTTTTTTGAGTTGATCTTGTATCCTGCTATGTTGCTGAAGATTTTTATTAGCTGTATCAGTTCCTTGGTTGAATTTTTAGGGTCACTCATGTATACTATCATGTCATCTGCAAATAGGGAAAGCTTAACTTCTTCCTTTCCAGTTTGTATCCCCTTAATCTCCTTATGTTGTCTTATAGCTCTGGCTAGAACTTCAAGTACTATATTGAATAAGTATGGGGAGAGTCTTGCCTTGTTCCTGATTTTAGTGGTATTGCTTTGAGTTTCTCTCTATTAAATTTGATGTTGGCTGTTGGCTTGCAGTAGATTGCCTTAACTATGTTTAGGTATGTATGTTCCCTGTATTCCTGATCACTCCAAGACCTTTATAATGAAGGGGTGTTGGATTTTGTCAAATGCCTTTTCTGCATCTAGTGAGATGATCATGTGGATTTTTCTTTGAGTTTGTTTATATGGTGTATCACATTGATGGACTTTGGTATGATGAACCACCCTTGCATCCCTGGGATGAAGCCTACTTGATCATGGTAGATAATTGTTTTGATGTGTTCTTGGCGTCTGTTTGCCAGAATTTTATTGAGTATTTTTGCTTCAGTGTTCATGAGGGAGATCGGTCTGTAGTTCTCTTTCTTTGTAGGATTTCTGTAGTTTTTTTCTGTTGTTGAAATCTAACTTTAAACCATGGTGGTCTGATAGAACACAGGAGCTTATTCCAATTGTTTTGTATCTGTTGAGATTTGCTTTGTGGCCAAGTTTGTGGTCAACTTTAGAGAAGGTTCCATGGGGTGCTTGGAAGAAGGTATATTCTTTTTTGTTTGGGTGGAATGTCCTGTAGATATTGATTAAGTCCATTTGAACCATAATATCAGTTAAGACCATTATGTCTCTGTTAAGTTTCAATTTGGCCGATCTGTCCAGAGGTAAAAGTGGGGTATTGAAGTCTCCCACTATTAATGTGTGGGGTTTTATATGTGATTTAAGCTTAGTAATGTTTCTTTTACATATGTGGGTGCCCTTGTGTTTGAGGCATAAATGTTCAGAATTGAGACTTCATCTTGGTGGATCTTTCCTGCGATGAGTATGTAATGTCCTTCATCATCTCTTTTGATTGATTTTAGTTTGAAGTCTATTTTGCTGGATATTAGGATGGCTACACCAGCTTGCTTTTTTAAGACGATTTGATTGGGAAGTCTTTTCCCAGCCTTTTATTCTTAGGAGGTGTCTGTCTTTTAATTTGAGGTGTGTTTCTTGTATGCAGCAGAAATATGGGTCCTGTTTTCATATCCATTCTGTTAGTATGTGTCTTTTTATAGGTGAATTAAATCCATTGATATTAAGGGATATTAATGACCAGTGATTGTTCGTTCTTGTTATTATTTTTATTTTTTGGTGGTAGTGTATGTGTACTTCTCTTCTTTGGGGTTTACTGCTGTGGTGTTATCTATTGCCTGTGTTTTCATGGGTGTATCTGCCTTCCTTAGGTTGGAATTTTCATTCTAGTGCTTTCTGTAGTGCTGGGTTTGTGGATAAGTATTGTTTAAATCTGGTTTTGTCTTGGAAGGTCTTGTTTACTCCATCTATGATGTTTGAAAATTTTGCTGGGCATATTAGTCTAGGCTGGCATCCATGGTCTCTTAGTGTCTGCATTATATCTGTCCAGGTCCTTCTGGCTTTCAAAGTCTCCATTGAGAAATCAGGTGTTATTCTGATGGGTTTGCCTTTATAAGTCACTTGGCCTTTTTCCTTTGCTGCCCTTAATATTCTTTATTCTGTACATTAGTTGTTTAATTATTATGTGGCAATGGGACTTTTTTGGTGGGTCTAGTCTATTTGGTGTTCTATAGGCTTCTTGTATCTACATAGACATTTTGTTTTTTAAGTTGGGAAAGTTTTCTTCTATGATCTTGTTAAATATATTTTCTGTGCCTTTGAGTTGGTATTCTTCTCCTTCCTCGATCCCTATTATTCCTAGGTTTGGTGTTTTCATGGTGTCCCAATTTTCTTGGACATTTTGGGTCATGACTTTGTTGGTTTTAGTGTTTTCTGTGACTGATGAACCTATTTCTTCTAACGTATCTTCAACACCAGAGATCCTCTCTTCCATCTCCTGCATTCTGTTGGTTATACTTGCATCTGAAGTTCCTGTTTGTTTACTCAGATTTTCTATTTCCAGCATTCCTTCTGCTAGTGTCTTCTTCATTTTTTCTATTTCCCTCTTCAGGTCTTTGACTGTTTCCCTTGCTTTTTCATAGTTTTCTTTCAAGGACTTATTGTTTTCTTCTGCTTTAATTGTCCTTTCCTCTAGTTTTTTATAGCGTTCTTCCCATTTTTTGTTTGTCTGTTCCTCCACTTTAGTTTTGATTTCTTCTATATAAGGCTCTAGCCTCTTCATGATGTTACTTATAAGGTTGTTTTCTTCTTCTTCTTCCATTCCGTGATGTTCAGGTCTAGCTGTTAGAGAAGGGGTAGGTTCTGGTGATGTTGTATTGCTCTTTGTTTTGTTGTATGTACTTCTGCCTTGATGTCTGCCCATCTCCTTGGTGGTTGTTCTTGGTCTCATCAGTGTACTTGGTCCAGAAAGAGCTGACAGATTTAGGGAGCCTCTCTCTGGTCCAGATGGAAGCTCTGGGTGGGATGGGAGCTCTTGTCCAGATGAGAGTGCTGGCCGGATAGGAGCTGGGGGCTGGACTCTGAGTCTCAGGAAGTCCCTGGAGTCTCCTTATCTTGTCCAGATGGGAGTTCTGGGTTGGATGGGAGCTGGAGCTGGTCTCTGAGTCTCAGGAAGTGGCTGGGATCTCGGGCAAATGGGTGTGGGGGCAGGTTGTGGAGACTGCAGGGTCTGCCTGCAGTCTTGGAAAAGGGGATCCTTCCCGCAGGGCCTGATGAATGGCCGGAAACTGGGGCCAAGTTGGGCAGGTCCTCCCGGGATGGCTGGTGCCCTGGGGTGGGACCCAGGGGCAGTTGCCTCTCTGACTATAGCCCAAGGCATTCACTTCTGGTGCATATTGATATTTCATGGGTGCATTTTCCTAGTTATGTCTAAGACATTATCTAGCTGCAGATGTCCTGGGACTCTGGCTCTTACAATCTTTTTGTCTTTCCTTCAGTGATTTTTCCTGAGACTTTCATGTAGGAATTATGTTGCAGATATATCAGTTGGGATTGGTCCCCCTGAAATTCTTACTCTCCTCATTTTGATCAGTTTTGGATTGCTGTAATAGTCTCCACATATTACAAAAATAAGCTTTTTGGGGGGAGGGTTGAGATCTATCCATGCCTGTGGTTAGAGAGAGAAGTAATTAGAATATAGTTAGAAATAGTATTGGTTTAAGAAATTGGCAGTAGTAGGTTCTCCTCTCAAGTCTATGGCATCTCTAGCTATAGACAATTGGTAGGTTTATAGTACTAGGCATGGATTCTCTCCTATTGCTCAGGCTTTAAGTCCAATTACATAGTTTTTGGTTACCCACAAGATAAGAGTGCCACTACTACCTCACTGGAAATTCTGACATCAGTAGTTTTTGATAATGTATCATGTTCCAGACTGGCCATTACAGTAATATATGGAGTAGTCTCACCATCCTACAAAGTCTATGTTTTTCTTCTTCCTACACTCTTTAGATTGAAGTTGTTGGAAACCAAGATTTACTTACTGTGTCTGACTGTGTCTATCATCTTACCTTCTCTACAGTGTCATGTAAAGGGAATCTCGCATACTTTTTTTTTTTTTTTATCTACAGTATAAATTCAGGATTCATTCATGTCTTTGGACATACTGTTTTTGATAATTACCTTTTCAACTGAAGATACAATGAAGGTTTTCATGTTGAATTTTGCAACACATATCTTCATACATATCCTTTTGTTCTCCTGCTCCCTCTCAGATCCTCTGTCCACACAGAGGACTGTCCACCATGTTTATGTAACATCTGGTTGTCCAACTGTCATGAGTAATTTGTTCTTTCCCCTATTCTACATATACTGCTCAACAAATACTGGCAGGTTTACTAACCCACCTTCAAAGCTTTTCAGACTTTACCTTCCAAACACTCCTGTTCATTTTTTATGGTCCTAATTCACACTCCTGTTTCCTAGCTTCTCCATTTCTTCTTTCCTTGTTCAATATTTTGTGGTGAGAACTGTGTATTAATCTGAAACAATGTTATGCCTGTCTCATACTGGGTGTTCCATAAGTACTCATTGAATGGACAAGTAAATGATTTTCCATAGTGAATAGGCTAGATATCCAGAATGGCAACACTGCCTGAAATGCAGCTATATCACGAACATATAGTCGTTTCCTAGTCAAACTTTAAAAGATGTTTGAAAGTCACTTTGAAAAGAATGGACTGAAATCTGAAATACATTTATTTATTCAAGGTATCAGAAATTTTTATTTTATTTAATATAATATTCTGAGATTGGGCTTCATGTAGCCTAGGCTGGTTTCAAGTTTAGTATATAGCTGAGAATGAGAACTTCTGATCCATCTGCCTTTACCCCATAAATCCAGAGACTAAAGATAAGTACTACCATGCCACATTTAATACAGTGCTGGGGATCAAACATGGGGCTTCACACATCTGAGATAAGCACTCTTCAACTACATCTCCCATCCTCATAATCCTCCTTAATGTTCTGAAACTCAGTCTGAACAGTGAGTTCTGGCTTGGACCTGTCTGTAAGCCTTTGTCTACAGGTTAAACAGGCACACACAAGTATGCTGCATTATCCTTTTTCATTCAGGATTAAAGTGCCAGGATGCCTTACAGTGAAAATGCTGCCTGGTGTGCCCTCTGCTATCCTCCCACTCAGTCTCTTTGTCTTCTCCCTGGCTGCCTTAGCTCCAGCTGTATGTTAATGGGAAAATGAAATCAGAGCCTGAGGAGTGAGCAGTGTTGGCTAGGAGAGCTAGATGGGTTCAAGTTTAGGGCTCAGAGATATTTTAACAGAAACATGTATGTAAGCATTCCCGAGGAAATACGTATAAGCGTGTTCTGAAATACATTTAATTTATATAGAACACATGGCTTTTATACAGACATGATCAAATAATATCATGCTAGTGGACTTTGATAATGCATGTCAGAGGTTTTAAGCATTAGCCTATAATATTTGTATTGCTGTGAACAGCTGCAGTGTATTGCATGTAAGAAATTTATGCACTCATTAGATACGACATAGCTTTTTGGGGGAATTGATTAACCAGAATAAAATCATCGTTGTAGGGGACTAACCCTCACGCTTATTCACCCCAGGAATGCGAGATGAGAGACTAGAGAATGGAGAGAAAACACAGAATAGACTTGGGTGGGCCTGGATCCTTATCCACCATCCCAGAGCTTTATTCCAAAGGTCTATTTATAACAATGCCAAGGGGTGGAGCAAAAGATCTCCTCCTTGCTAGTTACAGTCACCTGGTACCCAGGCCCATGGTCCAGTCAACCTCTTATGCAGTCCTGCTAGGTACAGCCACTAGGAAACCTAATGAGCTCCAACACATCATCATCCATATTGGTAAAAGGAGCTTCAAAATCCTTAATACTGGGCCCTAAGTGAGATATTCTCAAGAATCCCCACTCTACATTTGTAAGTTTGAAGACAAACTTGGACTAGTCTATGGGATCCCCATCAGGATTTGCTACATTCAGGTTGTAGATATTAGTCTCTGTGGAGCAGATCAACTCCCCTGTGAACGAACTGGTGCAGTTTGGATGATGGGAACAGGGATATCTTTAATGTTCTCCTTCTCCTGCTTCTCTCCTTTCCCATCCTCTCCTTTCCTTCCTCCCTTTCTCCTCCTCCTCCTCCTCCTCCTCCTCCTCCTCCTCCTCCTCCTCCTCCTCCTCCTCCTCCTCCTCCTCCTCCTCTTCCTCCTCCTCCTCCTCCTGCTCTTCCTCCTCTTCATATCTGCCATTGGTCCGGGTTATGAAGAATGCTGAGGAAAGTGTTCAGTGTTCATAGACCTGAATGAATCTTCAATTTATATCTTAAGTAAAAGTAAAGAATATGAAAGATTCACTTGACATGACACTCGTGAGAAGGTAAGACTATAGATACAGTAAGTACATCTCAGTTTCCAACAACTTGAAAACAAAGGAAAGGAAAGACAAAAGAAAGTACTGTCTCCAGCATATCTGCATTTCCTGCCCAGTGGTCTGTGTCAGAAAGAGTTCTTCAAGAACCCATTAGCCTTCCACTCAAGAACTCTCTGTTCCAAATGTTTGCCCCTTGTTGGCTGGATGTTTTAAATGCATAGATCTGTGAGTATGTAGCATATCACAATAGCTGAGGTTCTGGTGTTTTAAAAGAGGGTAGGCCCTTGTTTCTGATTACCATGGCTTAGTAGAGTCCAATGTTTTTAGCATTTGAAATAGTTGGGCTCTTTTGGTACCCTAGAGTTGTCCTGGACCTTTCAGTTTGGAAGCATAGATTGTGGAAATGACCAAGCTGTTAGGAAGTTCATGGTTTAGGCAGTTGCAGTTAGTGGCCACTTCAGATTTCTCAGGCATGGCAATCCATCAGCCATCTGAAGAGAGAAATAAAGCAAAGGCAGAAGTTGAAATGCTTATGGTCCCTGCAAAGCCTTCTAAGAGTTTGCTTATCAAAACAATGGTTAGCTCCTAGTCACACAGGTAGGAACTTCCCAACCTTCCACATTTGCATAACATTTTATTAATGTGAAAAGTTTCCAGAGTTTTAAAGATGTGAACTACTATATGGTTCATTTAGATAAAATGAAGACCCAATTCTGGTGTTCTTTGTAATTTAATAATATGTCAGTTTCATTGTTGTGACCTGAAAGAGTTAATACAATCAACGGGAATTCGTGATCTTGCTTATAGAGAGATACTTGGAAATTCTTGGTTCAGTGTTTTTCTAGATTGTGTTTTCAAAATGAAATCAACTATGTCAAGAGTTGTCAAGAGAGGCCAGAAAGATCACTGAGTTCCTTTAGTACCTGTATAAGCTTGTTTGCATTGGATTTTCCAGCTGGGTCTTATTTCTACTTTCCAAACTAACACAAGGCTCCTGAAACAGAGCATATTACAGAAGCCACAGACTTTTCTTTCTGTGTTGGCAGTGGCAGTTTGTCTGATTTCTTTATTAATGCCTCTCATTCTTCTCTTATCATATATTGAATGAAAGGTGGCTGCTAAGCTGCAACAATTCAAATACAACCCTTTCTGCACTCACATTCTTTCAAGGCTTCCAGCATTGAAAAATACATTGTAGCCATGCCTGCATTTTCAAAACTGATAGCTAGTTCTCTGTAACTGATAACTAGTTCTCCGTACACAGCAGATATGTAAAATTCTCCATGACGTCTTTCTGTATCACCAATCCTGCATGATTTACACGCTTCAAATCACTTCACATGCACTTTACCACAGCCCTAAAGGATGAACAGGGCACATTTCACTCTAATAATTTATGGATGATGATTCAGTTCAAAGAATTGCAGCAGGTTTTCTACAGCCACATTTTTAGGATGTGGGAGCAAACAGGATCATAAGGCTAATGTTCAGATTCTGCCCAGGAAACTCCACTTAATACGAGAGCTTTATTGCTGGCAGCCAAGCATGCATTATGATGCTATCACAATATAGATGTCATGCATTTTGCAATTTATGTTCTGGTGGTAGCAGATAACATTTTGAACTTCTAAGTCTCACTGTTAACCTCTTGATTGTAGGAAATTTCTCTGCTAGTTTCTTCTTAATCTCATTATCCAAAAGGAATTTTAAGACTTGACCTATTAAAACATTACCTGTTTCTCTTTTCTGGAAGGGATACTCACAAATATAATTTAGTGTTACTTTCAAACTTCTAATAAATATTACTTTTTACTCATCGTGTGACCAAGTTTACATGACCAAAGATTTTCTTAAGGCCCCCTTGCTATCTCCTCTAGCAAAAGATACGATCCTAGAAATGGCAAGAGAGTGCTTTTGCCTTATGAACTTGCTTTGAAATGGAGGATGATGCTGGCATTTGTAAGAAAGTGCTTAAAGAAAACTTTTATAGTGATTTCTATAAAGTCCTTCTTAACACACATCCTTATTCCCCATCTCTGTGTTCTCCATCTCTGTCTGCATTCCCCGACTCTATCTGTATCCCTTTCTCTGTCTGCATTCCCTGTCTGTGGCGGTTTGAATGTAACTGGCCCTCACTTGCTCATAGAGAGTGGCACTATTAGGAGGTGTAGCTTTGTTGGAGTAGGTATGACCTTGTTGGAGGAAGTGTGTCACTGTGGGGGTGGACTTTTAGGTCTCATATGTGCTCAAACCATGGTCAGTGTCTCAGATCACTTCCTGTTGCGTGCTGATTAAGATGTAGGTTTCTCAGCTTCAGCATCTTGTCTGCCTGCATGCTACATCCCACCATGATGATGATGGACTAAATCTCTGAAACTGTAAGCCACCCCATTAAATGTTTTCCTCTATAAGAGTTGCTGTGGTCATGGTGTATCTTCACAGCAATAGAAACCCTAAGACACTGTCTCTATCTGTAGTTCCCCCCCTCTGTCTGTATTATCTGTCTCTACCTGTATCCCCAGCTACAGACACCTGCTGTCTTCTTAGTAAACACCAGCCTTTTAAAATGGTCACCCAGGGTATCTTGTCAGGCTTTGCTCCCACTTTTCAGAAGCTCAGGTAAAAAGTCCTTTCCTGAGTGTTTTTGAAGTTATACATTTACTGGGTATCAACTAGTGAATCATAATTCTTTTTTATATTTTCAAAATTGTATGTTAATACAAATTTGATTTTTCTTCCACAGAGATCCACATGTTGATTCTAACATATCTTTCTCTTCGCCTTTTAAGGAAACCATTTTTCTATTTGCAGCAGTTAAACAGCAGAATGTTTCATTGCATTCTTTCAGTATTGAGGATTCTAGTAGGACTTATTACAGAAACCTGGTCAACACTGGTGACTAGATTCTCATCAGCACAATAAGGAAAAGAAAAAGAATGGTCAACATTCAGAAAGAAAACTATTGGGTTAATTTTAATGAAACCATGTATACTGTACTTAGTAAACTTCAGGACACTTCACAACCTTGTAATACTCTCAAAAACACACAAATACTGAATCCATCAAAGTAAAGAAACCCATTATCCAGTTCACTATGCATCTATAAAACAAAAATGTGCCTGACATTCACATCTTTAGGAACCTTGAGGATGTCACCTGAATGTGATGTGATACTCAACTCTCCTCTGTCCTTTTAGATGGTTATGTTTGTGCTGCAGCTGGGCAGTACCACATTCCTAGTTACAGAGCCTGTGATCAGCGCGATGACCACGGGGGCCGCCACCCATGTTGTGACTTCACAAGTCAAGTATCTCTTGGGAATAAAAATGCCATATATATCTGGACCACTGGGATTCTTTTATGTAAGTTTTCCAAATGTCTCTGTTTGTATAATTTGCATGCATGTTTTGCAAAGTTGAATTTGGCTTATTAAAGTACTGAGTATTTTTTCTGTGCCACAGAAACTTGAATTTAAACAAAAAAAGGATGTTTTAAATGCTATTAATTAGTATATGAAACTAGTTTAATGAGCACAATCTACTGATTTTAGAAATCATTCCTTAGAGTGAATAACTGAGTTAGTGACTGATGAGAAAAAGTGCCTGTTTTTGTGAGTTAGATCTATTGCCAAGTTCTAATGAAATCCATCTACTGGGCTTTTGATCCACTAACAACAGCACACTCTATCACATTCTTTCAGAATTGTGAACTCCTGTAGGGATCAAAACAGAGGTGTGGTTGGTATTGGTGGCTGGAGCCCAGTAGCAGACAATCAACTATTAAAAGCCGTCTAAAGTTGAGAGAAGAATGACTGACCAGTTTCAACATATTTCCATAATAGCATTCCATTGCTCCTGCTTTCTTTGCAGACTAAAACCAATGACTGCTTAGAACTTTGCATTCAGTTTGAACTTTATAACAACAACAACAACAACAACAACAAAATATTTAAGTAATGAACTTCATAACAAACTTCACTTTACTTAATTTTATGCATTGCTGTATGCTAAGTAATATTAATGTTCTATAGCAAGAACCCTTAATCTTGAAGTGAACTGTCTAAATAGCAACAGATATATGGAGCTATAATAACTTACTGGTCTTATTTTTGGAGGTTATTACTGGTGCAACTCAATTTTCTAGTCTGCAGCAGGGATTCACTTCATTTGCATATCATAGTCTGCATTACATTATTGCCTTTCCCCCCCTTTTTCTCATGTGTATGTGTGTTCTCATGTGTGTGGACACATGTGTGGGGACATGTACGTGGAAGCTGAGGCTGACTTAGGTAGTTTTGCTCACTTTCTCTCTACTTAATTCATTTGGACAGGGTATCTACTAGACCCAGTGTCCATGAACACGGCTAATTTAGCTACCCAGTTTGCTCTGGAAATCCCTGTATTCTAAACATTGGAATTACAATCAGGCCCCTTTCCTACCTGGCAGTTGCACTGTTTAAGGGTCTGAATGTCAGTCTTCATGCTTGCATGGCAAACACTTTATTTATGAGCCATCTCCTAAGCCCGTGATTGGTTATTTAATACAGATGTCAAGTTTTGGAACTACTCTATCAAAATGGTATAACATTTTTACCAAATTTCTATCTGGAAATTCAACATATTGATATTTTACTCTGACTTTATCATTGCCAAGCCTAGTTATTACTGTTTTTAAATAGTACCAAATATCTGTGGAGTAAGTTCTTAAGTCTTTTGGGCATATGTCAAGAAGTGGGATAGCTGGGCCATAGGTAGATAGAAAAAGGAGAAATGTAGTAATTATAGTATAATCTCAAAAATAAAAGATTCTGAATACAGTGAACGCATATATGGAATTCTCTAAGAGTTAATAAAAGCACTGATTTTTTTCTTTTTTCTTTTTTCTTTTTTCTTTTTTTTTTTTTTCCGAAGCTGAGGACCACACCCAGGGCCTTGTGCTTGCTAGGCAAGTGCTCTACCACTGAGATAAATCCCCAACCCCAGCACTATTTTTTAAGTATGAGAATAAGAAATATGCAGGAATTCCCCTTAATTGATATATATATATATATATATAGTGTTTGGGACATGTGCCCAGCACTAAAGAGAAGAGGGTCTGAATTCTTGTCTTCCTGAAGCTCTACATTTAGTATGTCAAACAGAAATGACCAAACACACACAAATAAACACAAATTGGAACAAATGTTATGAAATTTAAAAATTACCAGATTGGTATTTGGGTAAAAAGTATCAGTTGTGCTAATGTCCCACCTGCTTCAGTGGTAAAATAGTAATGAAGACACAGTATTGGCGGTATGGTGCTGAAAGTTGGTTCTGAAATTTTGTTGCTTAGGTAATATCTGGCTTAGTGATTCATTCATTGCAAGAAAGCTTAAAATCAAAACAAGAAAACTGGAACGTCGCCTGGAAGCAACATAATTCCATGCTCCAACTCAAACAAAAACAGACCAAAGTAGCTGTAAGCCGTCAGATGACTGGCTGAGAGTTAAGACCTTTGGTGGCGCCCAGTCTACAGGACAGAACAGAATTGGAGAAGATTCTGCCTTGACCTGCCTGGGAATGGTGTATTATTCTGCACATGTGCAGAGTAGAAAACACACATGGGTTAGAACTGGGCCCTGTTTGGCCATATCCACGTACAAATGATCCTCTTAGTTTTCAGGAGTATGTTTTTTAAAAAAGACCACACTGACTTGAGAATAACACCCTCTCCTGCTTGTTGGTTACTGTGTGGACATGCTCCCTGAAATATTATGTATATGATTCCCCTCTCTCATTTTGTTTTCTTGTGAGGTGAACTGCACGTTACTTTATCTTATCTAGATCAAACACTGTGAGGCCTTTGAAGATCTTTTGTGAGATCTCACACTGAAACTGAATCAGATTTAGATGCATACTTAGATTGCAGATTTTAAATTCACATTTCTCAGCTACTAGAAGATACAAGGCTTTGTTCTGATGGAAAGATTTTAAAACATGTTACTCTTGCTGCTCTAAGTCAGAGGATCCTGTGCTCTTAGGTTCTTTGGAAGTGATGGTTCATTGTTCTTGGTCAGTGTGCTAACAAGTCTGTGTCAAAAATGGTAGTGATTCAAGACAGAAATGACACAAACTAATAATCCCAGCCCTTAAGAGACCAAGGAAAGGAAACAATGTGAGTTTGAGGCCAGCCTGGAATGTATAGTGAATTACTGGCTAGCTTGAGCTACATAGTGAATTACCAGCCAACCTATAGTGCATAGTGTGACTCTGTCTAAAAAAAAATGTAGTAAGTTGAGTATAAGTTGAAAATTAAGCCATTCGCAATGGGTAATTTTACTGGGATAATTGAAAATGAGTTTTAGCATAGTTCAGTTGAGAGAAAATGAGTTTTTGCATAGTTCATTTGAGAGAAGCAGATGACCAGGATGTAAATTTGAACTTGTTCCTGATTTTTTAAGTTGTACCTGAACGAGGAGGTCTGACCTCAGTGTTACAGTACAGAGGAGATGAAATCATTCAAGGCCTTGGCCATCTGGTCAAAGCACTTGGAGGAAAGTCAATGAACATAATTTAGGGTTCCTTCTCAGTTTTTCACAACTCTTCCATCCTGTTTGATAGCTGCCCAGCCTGTGGAGAGAAAATGCTTATACATACCCTGTCATATAAATTAATGTATATACTTTTTTATAAGCTTGCATAACGAGATTGTCACAGATCCTAATAGTCGGGGACACTGGTTTTCATTTTTAAAAGTCAAGTTTAGCTTATATGTTCTCTTGTTCATTCCAGTAGCCTTGATCTTTATCATCAATTTTGAGAGGAAACAGTTTTCTCCTTTTGTCCTCTTTTGGCCTGCAGTAGATATTTTCTGATGTGTACAACAGTGGTCTCCCCAATACCTCCTTCTTTAGGGATGCTGCTCTGCGCAATAAAGAAAGGTCTGTTATCTAAGTTAAACAGGTAACATCTCTGTTTATTGGCTTCTCTGGGCTTGAAATGTACTCACCTCAGTGGAACACTTTTAGCAGATGACTTAAGTCAGATTGATGAAGTGGTATAGGGTTACTTTTGCGCTCTTGGATTATAGAAAGGATTTTCAGTTGTTCTGAAGTGGTAGACATTGCTACAGTTTGGATGTGAAATGTGTCCCAAGGGGCTAGATTTAACATAAAGTCTTGTACCCTAGCCTTTATGGAAAGTAGTAGGATCTTTAAGAAGTGGAGACTAGTGGAAAGGCGCTAGTTTATCTTTTTCTCCCAGGCTATGAAATGAGAAGCTTTGCCCCTGCCATAACTCATTGCCTTTGCTACAGACTGGGAAGCAAAGGGGCCAAATGAATATGGACTGAAACCTCTGAAACTATGAGCTGAGAGAAACCTTTTCAATCCATAAGGTGACTGTCTCAGATGTTTGTTACAGTAGTGGGGAGCTGGCACAACACAAATTCCAGCTAAGTACCCTTGGCTACTCTTTGACTTGTAGCTGCAAGTTGTTAACAAGTTTTTTAATGGGAGCAGAGGTTAATAAATCTTACTTGCTGCTCACATGACCACCCAGAAGTTAAAGGGCACCAATATTTATAAGAAGCTTTTAGAATAATTCTCACACCCTCTGTGTTAGGATTCTTCAGAGGAACAGAACTGATAGAATGAAAAAAATATGAATTATGTTTACATGTCTTAGGGTTTCTATTGCTGAGAAGAGAAACACCATGACTATGGCAACTCTTATCAAGGGAAAAATTTAATTGAGGTGGTATGCAGTTTTGAAGGTTTAGTCCATTATTATCTTGGTGGGACATGGTGGCATGTAGGCAGCTGTTAGAGAAGGAGCTGAGTGTTCTACATCTTGATCTGCAGAAAACAAGAAGTGATCTGAGTCACTCTGAGTGTAGCTTGACATAGGAGAACTCAAAGCCTACCCCATAGGAGCACAGTTCCTCCAAAAAAACCACACCTGCTCCAACAAAGTCATGTTTCCTAATAGTGCCTCTCCCTTTGGGGGTCATTTGTTAACATGCCACCACAGTACACACACACACACACACACACACACACACACACACACACACACACAATTTAATAGTCACTTACAAGTTGTGGTCCAGCTAGTCCAACAACCAGAAGGCCAATAATCCAGTAGTTGTTCAATCCATGTGGCTGGATGTCTCAGCTGGTCTTCAATCTACATTGGAATCCTGAAGAAGCAGGCTCCTACACCAGTAAAGGAATGCCTCAGCATCAGGATAGATGAGCTTGACAGCCAGAATGAGGGTAAGCAGGGAAAAAAGCAAAATCTTCCTTCTTCCTTGTCTTTTTGTGTAGATGGGCAACCAGAAGGTATTGCCAGATTTAATGGGGGTCTTTTCTACTCAAGTGATCCAATCAAGACAATCCTTCACAGGTGTGTCCAGCTGCTTGGGTTTCTATTGACTCCAGATAGGTGCACTCAAGTTGACAATCCTGGTTAGCCATCACACCTCCATAGTTTTAAAAAGAATTGATACAATGGTTTAATTTAGCTTTATTTTTCTTCCTCATTTCCTTCATGCCTAACTCTGCTTTTCTCTTTGTTCAAATTTCTACCTATATTATACTTCATAGAAAACTTTCTTTCATGAGTAAACATAGTTATTTTGTAGTGACTTTGAAGAACATTGTAATACGTTCTTCAGCTATTTAGAGGGTAAAATATTAACTTTTGTTCTGAATTACTTTTCAGTTTTTGTGATTTTATTAGGACCAAATAACTAATTAGTGTTCTTTTTTTCATAGAAGTGACAATGGGGTTTCAATGTTAGAATTCAAGAAACCCCATGGCCAGGCAGTGGTGGCTCACACCTTTAATCCCAGCACTCGGGAGGAAGAGCCAGGTGGATCTCTGTGAGTTCGAGGCCAGCCTGGGCTACCAACTGAGTTCCAGAAAAGGCGCAAAGCTACACAGAGAAACCCTGTCTCGAAAAACCAAAATAATAATAATAATAATAATAATAATAATAATAATAATAATTCAAGAAACCCAGATTCAGATCATAGGTACAACTAGGGACTGAACAAATGATCTGCTGTCAGTTTTGTTAACTGACGACAGTTTTACTCTGCAGGATTAATTGAAAAAAAAGTGCTAGAACATAGCTATTCAATAAATGCCAGCCACTGTCTTCTTACTGGGGATGAATAGATATAAAAAGTCTAGCTTCTTCACACTTTTGATAATAAATACTGATACTTCTCCCTAAAAGACTTTTAGTCAGATGCACAAGATGAAACAATAAAATAAATCCACAGATCTCTTTGCAGTTTATAAATCACAATGAACTAAAAATTTATAAACCTTGAAAATAAATATTTCTGCTTTTAATGAGAGCTCATCATGAGACTTGAGGAAGTCTGTATTTTAAATTTTATTTATAATTTTATTATTAATTTATTTATAATTGTATTATAATTTTCCATTAATTCTGCCCCAAATCTCCTTGACAATTATAATGATGCTTAATAAAGTATGTGCCGTACTTTAATATATTTAAGATTAAACTGAAATAGTCATGTTAGAAGTCACTCTATCTTGGAGTTCAGGCTCAATATTTAAAGTGCTCTATCCTCAACATTCTGCAGAGTCAGGTATTTGACTCATATGTTAGCTGGTTTTCCAAACACATAACAGAAAACATTAATTTGTTAGAATGAAAAAAATACTTTTTAAAAACTGAGAGATGATGAAGTATGTCTTACTTAGAAAGGGTGTTTTCCCCAAAGGGCATAATAAAAATGACAGAAATTCCTCGTTCATATTTGCACATGTGGATTTCCTTGAGAAGGCGCCAGTGTTCATAGGCCTTCAGCAGCCTATGAGAAATTCGGCCAAGCTCGTTTTGCTGGCCTGGCTTCACGTGAACACTGCTCTAAACGATTATGCACAGTTCTGTGCATTAAACTCAGGAGAGAAGGCAACTTGGCAATATTTCTAGTGACCCTTCTTGGAAGTTTTTATTTCTAGCATTAAAAATGCAGACTTTTTAAAATGGAAAGCAGTTTTGTGTGTATCTATATACCCTGAAGTATAAGCACAGCGCTTCTCTGGTTTGCTGTCCACAGACTGCAAAAGCAAAACCCAAGAATGTTAATAAAGTGGAATCAGAAGGAAATCAGAGCCAACGAAACATTTTCTTTTATAGAGAATGAGATCACAACTAAGTATGTACAAATGAAGTTTATATTTGGAGAACAAATCTACTTTAAAGACATAGGCCCTCTGGGACTCCAAATCAAGAATACACTTTGGTGGCTTATGAAGGGCCCCCCATTTTCTTTGCAGATATTGTGACGTTTCTGTTGTGAACTGCATGAATGCCAATATACCAAAAAAAAAAAAAAATAGACAAAACAAGTTGAAAGAGAGATAAACAGAATGTTCATCTTCAGCATGATTTAATCAGTAGTGAAATGGATAGAAAATGCGAATATGGAGCAATTACATGGATATTTACAACAAAGGTTACTTGCAAATTCTAAATCAGAGAGCAAATATTTTTGCAACTCAACCATCTTGAGCTAAGCGCCTTCCATCCTCCACAGTTCACTGAAAAATGCACCACCACAAAACCCAGTGCTCAAGTAACTCAAATTAAGCTTATTTTTCTAAACAAGGGATGGCTGAGTGCCACATGGGCCATGGTATGCTTGGCTGAATGTTTGGTTCAAGAGAATTTTGTGTGCCCATGTTGTCTCTAGCTGCTTGACATACCATGCTTCCCATTCTGGCCTGAGACTTCATTTATCCCTTGAAGCAAGAGCAAATGGATTTGTTCCCAGCATGAGATACAACTGTTGATCTGAAATTTATGTAAAAATATATAAAATGTTGTTTTTCTGCCCTTTCTGATGCTTTGTTTGTACTAATGAAAATGTAAGCTGAGACTGATATTCAATATTTTGTCTTTTCTTTTGGTATTTGTGTTCACTACTTTGGGGGAAGGAATTATAAGAAGCTTATCAGTGCTGATCTTAAAATATTTAATAATGTAATGGTATGTAGGCAAGGTTGATAGGAGACATCCAAATCTTAGACACAGGGGAACTTGTTTAAACATTTGTTTGAGAATGATGAATGATGGCTTTGGGATATGAGGACTTAGCAGGAGCTTGGATTCAAATATCATCAGGTTGGACACAATTGTGGTGGAGGATCATGTTGGGGCAGTCGAGGCTCATGGGTAAATGCACTGGAATGGTATGATTGTTGCTTTAAGTAAGAATGCAACAATCTGGAAATATTTTTCTGACTTCCATAAAGTGATGAAGAAAACAGCATTCACCCTTGATTAAAGAACTGCTAGAATAGATGTACTCAACAACTTTTGTTGACAGATCTGTAAGCATTGACGATGCAGCTGATAGATCCTGTCCTTGTTCTCCATGAGGGAGGATGTGAAGTCGAGGGAGGATGTGAAGTCGAGTGGGTGGATACAATTACAAACTGATGAGAAAGGCTCTCATGCAGTATTAGGAAAGAAAAAATGGTCACTGCTTGACAGCAGTGGTCTGATGGGGGGCTGGGAAGGAATGTGTGCTTCAGGCGGTCATATACCTCTGTTCTGAAAACATGACTTTCAAGGGAAAGACAGAGAGCTGAGAGAGAACCATCATCCGTGGATACAACCTTGACATGATAGAGGGGCAGACAGAATAGTTCTTTTCTTAAAATTATTTTAAGGGAAAGTCAAAAAGGATTTCTGCTTCTTTCCCTCAACTCTTGCACTTTGCCTTCAAGATGTATCTTAAAGATGTGTAGACCATTACCAGCTGTGGCAGCATTCAGCCAGACAGATTCTTCAGGAAACTGGATCCACTGTGAGACCATGGCAGCTATATGATCAAAATGGTTCAGTGAGTCCTATTTCAGAAGACGTTCTTCCCAAAATGTAGGGAACTTCCATATTTTCAAACATGGATTTGTACACAGATCAGGCCAAATGCAATTTCTGACTAAAGTTTGCACATGTAATAAGCATGTGTGAATGTTAGCATTTTTTCCCCTCTGGAAAAAGTCCTGGCCTTGTGGTTGATGACTAACTCAAAATCATATATTTAAAATTAAGACCCCTAGAGCCACAGTTATTAGTTTGTACCTACTATTAAAATAGAATGCTGACGTTTAGCAAAACTTTCCGGTTTTACTGATACTCTCCTGTTTCCCTAGTGAAACACAGCCTTGTTCATGACAGAGGTGGCACAGGCAGAATAAATGATACTGAAGGTGTTATTTGTTTCATTTTTCATGGAAATAATTTATTCAAGTGTTCTGTGTGATCCCCTTGTAGGTAGTCCAGAATTACTAATGAATACTTATTATCAATGTTGTCCTCATTCTTTAAGATATTGTAACTAATTTTTCCTTGCCTATATTTTATTGTAGTAACCAGGATGCTGGAGAAGGAGAGGCATTTGGGTGACTGGCATTTCTAGTTAACTGAGTATTGAAAAAACAGTCCATTTTGTATTTAACACCTGTTAATATTTTTTAAGCATGGGAGGGGTTTCTCTTTGTGTCATGAAGCTTTGTAAGTGGACATTCTGGAATTTTCTTCCTGCATGAGTGTGCCCCAAAGCAGGTCTTAGAGCCCCAGCCATTATTGTGCAGTGGAAAACAACTGAATGGCGTGACTTCAGAGAGGCCTTTTGCTTTTTAGTTAGCTAATACTATGAGCTCTTTCTGCCTTCACTTTTGCTTCATTCTTAGACATTTTTATGTATGAAGCATTTGATCATTTATATCAGATCGAGCACACCAAAGATAGATTACTTGTTACTTTCTTTCAAATGCTATTCAAGGAGTTGAGAGTCCATCACTGTAAAAATAGACAAACTCAGAAATAATGACCAACTCAGCTAAAAACATGAGTGTGTTTGGATGTGTAAAAGTACCTATGTAGTGTTTCATAAAAACCTCACATCTAAATAAATTAAATGTAGCAATGTGTATGCAGTGAATAAGTAATTTTCATTCTCTGAGCTGTCTCAAAATGGATTTGTCTATGTATATATGGATTTCCATTTTTTTCATATAACAAACTAGTATTATAGTCTCAGAAGCGCTGAACTAATTTAAGTTGATCAGTCAGTTCTAATAAACTTGGTTATTCATCTGTACAGCATTGCTGTTGTTTCTCTGAACTCTGAGAAGTCCATGATGATCCCTTTAGGAATTTTTAACTTGTATAGAGAGTGTGTACCAGTGTATTGAGACAATCAGGCTTATAGGAAAAAGAAGCTTACCATGTGTTTAGGATACCCAGAGCACTATTAAGTGATCATACAGAAATGCTTGTGCCTACCCTTACCTCCAGCTCTGCAGCATCTGCATGTGCCACCCATATTCCATAAGCTGATTTAGCTTGTGACTTCTCTCAGTGGGTCCACATGACAGTCATTAGGACTCCTCCCAGCCTGTTCTCCTATTATGCTCTTCATGCCTGTGTTCTTTTTTAAATGAGTCTTTGTCCACCCACCCCCATGCTCTTCTGGAGCATCTTGTAGGACATGCTTTGTTTGACGAGCTGTAGTTTAATCCAGACAGACAATAAAATCCCCAAGGGGGGTTCTCATTCCTTTCATTCTGGGGTGGTCATTTGTATTACTGCAAACATATGTTCTCAAAATGCACATTACATAAAAATCTGGTATGGATTGGGAACTTCATTGTCATGGCATACTTTTAATCTCATGGGTGAAAGGAATAAAGAATAATATAAGTGCTTTAAGACATTTGGATGATTGGTTCTTTTGGATGAATAATCTCAATAATATTCTCAATTATCTTCAAACCACTGGACAGAGACTTATATTTTGAGATAATTTCTTGACACTCTGCATATGCCCATACTCATTAGAATATATCACACTGAGGAAAACTTTATATTTCTGATTCTTTAAAATTAATTCAATTTTGATTTTGTGTGTATGGGTGTTTTGCCTGAGTGTGTATGTGTGCACCATTCACCTGCAGTGCCTGCATAGGCCAGAAGAGGGTATTGGATCCCCTGAAACTGGAGGTACAGTTGTCAGCTGCCACGTGGGTGCTTGGAATCAAACATAGGTCCTCTGGAAAGACCAATTGGTGCTCACTGAGCCATCTCTACAGTTTTCTGACTGGATTTCTATCTTGGGCTTTGAGTTGTAGGTAAATAAGAAAAATGGATTGTTTCTTCACTTGGAGGGTGCTGTGAACAATTTTTCATCCACAATGTGTAGTAGCAGATAGGAAAAGTATTATCTGCATCTCATGTAGCAATGATAGTGCAGTGCTGAACTATCATTAGAAGATAGTGCATCTTCCCAATGGCACTGAGTAAATATAGTAGTGTGAGCAGTAACAAGCAAAACTACTGTTCCATGTTCTATGATGTGTTTCTAAATGGATGTATCTGATTACACGTGAATGGTTGTTTGTTGTCGTTGTTATTATTATTAATTATTATTGCTTTATCTGTAAGTTAAAGTGTAGTCTGGACAACCTGATATGACTTGAGTTGTTTTCACCCAGTGAAGCTTCACTATATTTTCTTTGTCAGGATTATTAGAAAGTTAGTGATCATGCTCAATATGTACAATTTAGGTATGTCCAAGAAGGGGGAGGATA
This sequence comes from Onychomys torridus, assembly GCF_903995425.1. NCBI lineage: Eukaryota > Metazoa > Chordata > Mammalia > Rodentia > Cricetidae > Onychomys > Onychomys torridus. The sequence goes on along the minus strand of NC_050444.1, from coordinate 16,594,147 downwards.
AACAGTCTATGTACACACAAAATCAAATTAAAAGACAATATTCAAATGAGGTAGCTTAATATCAAATGTTTATATAGAGCAAAGGTTAGATTTAAGTTATTTATTTTTTCATCTTCACACATAATTTAGAATTCCTTAAAATATGTCCTGTGTCTTAATTCAAGTTGACCTGGCAGGTAAGTAAGTACCCACAAAACTCTAAATTATTGAGCTAAATGTTTTTGACACTTAGTTGAATAAATACAAGCTCTCAACTTTATGCAGATTTTAATTTTATTCTTTTCCTTGACTTTACTCTAATTTTTTTTCTGCCAAGATTAACAGTAGTGAGTATCAAATATTAATGTGTTGTTACTATACTTTCTTCATAGTCACAAAATGTTTAATGATAGCATATTTCTGTGTTTGTGTGTGTGTGTGTGTGTGTGTGTGTGTGTGTGGTGGGTGCACAGGCATCATGGAGGTCAAAGGTCAGTACCAGGGTGTCTTCTTCAATTGATAATTGATCTCTGCCTTATTGTTTCAGACAGGGTATCTCACTAAATCTGCAGCTTAGAGGCATGTCTAGGCTCGCTGTCCAGCACACTCCCGAGATCTTCCTGTCTGCCTTTCCAGTGTGTGGCTGACAGACACATGTCATTGCTCAGACTTTTGAATGTGGGTTCTGAGCTGTTGAATTCTGAGCCACCAGAGAGAGCCATCTTTGGAGACTGGTTCTCCCAATGTATTGGTTTCTTGACCATGTGTTTTCAGAAGTCATGCACTACTTTAATCATAGTCTAGGCTCTGAGTTTTATAAATGTGACCTTAATGCAAAATGTTTCCACAGACTCCTTCCCCCACCTCTTCCTACCTGTTGCCTGTTCTGTTCCTGTTTACTAGTTTTGGAAAGGCTACCCTCACTGCTCACACATTCAGTCATATACTTCAGGTGTCCAATCCATGTTATTGCCATCATGTTGTACTAACTGATTAATTCAGTAGTAGTTCCTCCATTGTATGGTGAAGTCTGTGAATGTTAAGGCTGTTTGTAAATTGTTCACATTGTCGACCTAGCACTGTCATACATATGTGGTGATAAACAAACAAATGCAGAGTAGCTGAGAACATGGTAACAGATTATAATAAGCCAAGTGTCTGATGTCAATTAAACACCAGCTCTTGACATACGTGTGTGTGTGTGTGTGTGTGTGTGTGTGTGTGTGTGTGTGTGTGTGTGTGTTCCTGTTAAATTTGGGAGAGTGGTGAGATTCAAAAGGTGGGGGTCTCTACTCATTCACGTGCCAAGGAAGGAGCTAGGGACTCATTCTCTTTATTAGTGTTGTACATAGTTGACCTGAGTTTGATGGAAGAATGAAGACAAGAGAATTTATGCATGAAAACACAGCCTTCTCTTCCAGCACTTATTCTTCTCCCTACCTTTGCATCTTATGGTCATTAGGAGTTTTTAGGAAAGCACCATGGAGTTTATTTAGGGCAGGTTTGCACTTGGGTTTTTGTGAGCAGTCCTGACTTTGCTCCTTTCTCATTCCTATAGATTTACGCATATGTGTTTGAGAACATCAAGTCTGTTCAGCTGGAAGCTCTGCTCTTATCCTTGCTGAGCATTGTTGTCCTTGTTCTTGTTAAAGAGCTGAATGAACAGTTTAAAAGAAAAATCAAAGTTGTTCTTCCTGTCGACTTGGTTTTGGTAAGTATGCAATCAGCAACACTTAGTTGTTTTCAGGGGCGAGGGTACAGTCTGCAGATGCTCACTACATTTCCTGCAGGAACCCACAGCCATTCCTGTGTCTCATTAATGAAAGACTAATTTGCATGGATATACATTAATGTAAGAAACATTTTGAGTCAATAATTTTAAAAAGAAAGGACATATGTTTTTAATTTACACAGAATTTCTCATATGTTTTCAATTTTTTATAAAAATAAGAGGATGTATCGTCTGAGATCTTATAAGACACATATCTAAGAGTGAGTCTTCAATGATATTGGGTATGATCTTATGCAAAGTAATAAAATATGACACCCTGTGCTATTGCCATGACACCTCTGTGACACACATAAAACTATTATCTGGCAAATATTCATTAATGATTGGAAGGTTTGTTGATTTTCCTTTTACTGAACTAATTTTACCTCTCTGAAAAGATGTTCAGGATTTTCATTGGCCAGGGTTGGTCCTTCGAAATATGTTTGTGACTGGAAAGATACATCATATCTTGCTTCTAAAGACTGAAGTTTTAAGAACCTTTCCCAGGAGCACTTAGTAAAGTATCACATCGACATGACCACAGTCTATGCTAATGAGCTTTAAATGGTCCTTGGATTTTCATGTATATTATAAATGGTATCCAAATAACTTCATTGATTGAAATTTTGATGGTAAGATCCATGCCATCTTACATCAAAGTTTGGAAGAGGTTTAAGAAATGTCCATTTTATCTTGGAAAGCTATATTAAAAGTTTTATAAAACCAAAATTTGAAAATAACCTTCAGGAGACAGGTCCCTAACCTAGTCACAAAGCATGTGACTCTAAAAAGCATCTTTAAAAAATTGATAAGGATCATTTCTAAAATGACAGATATTCTTGAGATGGCATGGACTTTCAAGACCCTTGGCAAGAGCCCCAGTGCAAGCTCAAATACTTAAAAGTCGCAGAACATAATGTTAAAGAAAGTGGGTTCTGTTTTGTTGTTGTTGTTATTCATTTTTTACCTCAACTACTGTATCTCAGTGATGACCTTAGAAAGCAGGTTAGAATAGAAAATTCTACTCCAATGAGTCTGAGAGAACGTGAGCCATTTTAGGCTTGCCTTTTTCCTCCCCCGCCAGCTTCATCATCCTCACAAGGTATCCTATATACACATGTGTATGCCCTGAAGCCCTGGCAAGTTTTGGACATGTCCACTGTACCATCACCACTGCTCCTTGGTCTTCCCTGGGTCGCTCTGGTAAGGAAGATATGCCTTGACCAGGCTGGTGCTCTATAGGGAATGACAGAAACTTGATTGTCTGCACCATGGAAGAGAAACAAGGATAGGATTTTAGTTGGGCACCTCTTATTTTTCTTATAAAGCTTCCAACTTATAGGGAACATGACAGTTGGAGGAGAGCCAGATTAGAACTATCTTTAGCAATCTTGGCAGAATCCCTCCCTGCTGATGTTGAAGAGCCCAAGAGCCGCGCTGGCCTATGTATACCTATAATACTAACAAATACTAAAGAGGAACCGGTGAACTCAAGATAACGAAACTGAATCATGTTATCAAAATACAGCAAGGAAGCAGGGTGCTTGCTGTCTCCATGACCATTTCAGTAACTTAGAGATAACTATTATATCACATTAATATCCACATAGTTTATTCTTGCCTTTTCTTTGTTAAATCCAAAATAATATTTTGATTTTTAAGCACATTTGATGTTTTAGAAACTTTTGTAAATTCAGTTAAACATCAGCTGAAGGCTTAGTTAGTAACATAACTACAGAGACTGCCAGTTAATATTGAGCATTGATTGTTATATGTTCCTTATTTGATAGTGTTATGCTTTTTCTCTGGCCATGCTTATGAGGAATTTGTACTTTGAGTATATGATTGATGTATTCATTTTAAGAAGATGAATCATTCCATACTGTTTTTTATTGTTTCATTTCTATTTGTCTATAGAAGATTTCTCAAGGTTCATTTTAGGTGATAAAACTAAGTTTTACTTTATCCCAATTGTTATTCTTTTAGTAGCCCAATTTGGTAGGGTTTTTTTTTTTTTTTGCCATTTGTATTTAGGATCTCAAATATAATTTGACCGTAACCCAACACAGTGGGTCATGAAATTATGTAGTAACATGTCAGAAGAACTGACGTAAACTATCATCAGCATCTCTTTAGATCAACCTAAGATCTCTACCTAAAAGGCCCAGGCTGTGTTCTCAGGGAGCAGAAATTGACACAGTGTAAAGAAAGTGCCTCAGGTTAGACAACCTGGAAGTCCTAGAGCTGAGATGAAAGACTGTGAAAATGGGTGGAAGATGCTGAGGGACATCGCCAATATGACAGAGTGCTCTGACATGTGCTTTAAGATGATCGTGGGATTGAGAAGCTAGTTCATTTGTTAAGTGCGTAAGTGTGAGGACTAGAGTTCAGATACCCAGAACTCTTCTAAATGCCACCCAGGCAAATCAGACTGCCTGTAATTCCAACCCTGGAAGATGGTAATAGGGAATCCCCAGGACAAACTGACTATCCACATTAGGCATATAGAGAAATTCTGGGCTTGACTGAGAGACCCTAATTCAATGAATAGGGAGGAATAGCAGAAAAACACTAACTTTGGTCTTCTACATGTACAAGAACCCTTGTGCATTTGCACACATGCAAACATGTGTGCCCCCACACAGGCAAATATGTATGCACACATGTAACACACACATGCACATGCATATACAGACACACTTACTATGACTGTAGACAGAGCAAGTGACCTTGCTTGAATATCTCAATAACATCAAAATAAGTTATCTGAACCTCCTTGCAGGCTATCTGAAAGTCATTTGTCCCACCTAGCTGGGAACTGGCATGTTTTACTTCATGAAGGAGATAAAGCCTCAAATTTAAAAAAAAAAAAAAAAAAAGAGGCTGTAAATCAGCATTTACTACTAGCAGAGTAAGAATATTGAACAGTACTTTATGCTCTTGAGAGGTTGCTTTCACAGAGGGATAATGTTCTCACAAAGCATTCCTTCATGTCTTGAGAGAAAAGTAGGTTGAAATGCAGTATGTGAGTGTGCGTGCGCACATGCTCACGCGCACACACACACACACACACACACACACACACACACACACACACCACTACATTTTGGGCCTTTTGGGCCTTCAAAACTGGACATACTTGGGTAAGTACAAAGCAGAATGTGAGAAAAACTATACGTTTGTACATACTGTACTTTGAAAACTTAGAGGGATATCTTGAATTTTAGAAGTATATTTTAGAATTGTACTTGACACATGATTGGTGACTGTGCATAATAATTATTTCAGTGTGACATTGTGTTTACAGTTTAATTATCAGATGAAAATCATTGGCATAGCCATTGTCTTGGTTGTTTTGCGTTCTTTTGTATTGCAACATTCTAAATCCTTTTATCAAAGATTTTAGAATACACAGTTAATCACCATCAATGGTGGATATTTATTGAACTGTGTTCTAAGACCTCAGAAGCTAATGCTTCCTAACCAAGTTCACTCTGTGCCTGTTAATCATTTTCTCCTTACCTCTTCCTCTGTTTTTCTTTTCTTTTCTTTTCCTTTTTTTTTGTGACCCAGGAACTACTGTATAGCCCAAGCTGCTCTCAAATTTGAGATCCTCATGTCTCGGCATCTTGACAGCTAGGATTACAGATATGCAACACCACTCCTGGCTTAACTCTTAGCATTTCATTAATAAATAGTAATTATGGGATATATAATGTGTATTTTTAAGTGGTCTTAGGTGTTTGAAAGCCAGCTAGTAAGTAATACATACACGCACACATATATATGTCTTTCTTTCTTTTTTTTGTATGGAACCACACAGATCATTGCTGCCTCGTTTGCTTGCTATTGTACCAACATGGAAAACACATACGGATTAGAAGTAGTTGGACACATTCCAAATGGGTAATGTAGCCTTTCTTTTAATATGTCTTTATCTGAGTGTTTGTTTTTGGTGTTCAAAGGGCCTGGGCCTGGGTACGTATGGATTTCATTTCTTTTTGTGGCTGTTATGAGGCAAAATTCTAATTAATTTTTATTATAAATGACAAAACCAACATGTGGAGAAAAACAGTAATTTTTTAGGTTATAAGCTAACCTGTTATTAAGTAAGCATGTAATTGTCTTACGCAGCATTGCTTCAAGTAAAAGATTCCAAAAGTGTTTACAAAGATATGGCTAGAAAAATAATGGAGGTTGCTAAATTTACAAATTCCTGGACTTGGCCCAACTTAATTCCTCAGCCACACATGTTCTTGTGGTCATTTTTATTTCACTTAAGTTATGATAAATGTAAGCAAGCATCCTGTGGAACTGGAAGCCTATGGGCCTGAGTTATAGAGAAGGGTAAGGTCGAGCTGGCCTGGCTCCCCATCTCTCTCTAGTTTTCCACTAGGCTTCAAGAGAATGTTTCCCATATTTAACATTGTGAAAGGACAAAGGTCCTTCCAAAAACAGCTGGACAAGAAGAGAAAAATGGGCACCTTAGGACTTAGTCCCTTCTTCTAGGCTGTATAACACAGACGCATAAAAATTTTGAGACAAAGTTGAGAATTGTTGGGTCTTGCATATTTTATTTTTCACTCCCTTAAAAAAAGAAATAACAGAAAAATTCTCAGAAACTAAAAAATATTAATTTTAAGAAATCCTGTGTTACTGACCTATGCAGATGCAGGTAAAGGAGGCTTTCCTCAATCAACCCTCGTTTCCTAAAGGTTCCCTGCCTTTCCGTTGAAAGCCAATTAATGGTTTCTTCTTCGGTCCCGTTGTTATTAATTACATTTAACTTTAATGAAATAAGAGTTCCATTTCTTCATTTCAAGTTTTGTATAATATGTATCTTAGCAAGCATATTCATAAAAATCTGTTTTGAGAGTAATGGATAGTAAGTGGGTGACAAAAATTCACAACTGTCTTACATCTATCCTTGTTCACCCTTACTTGAATCCCTTTCCAGAAACCCTCTTAAGAAATTGCAGAAAAGCATGGGTTTGAAAGCCAAGAGCTGAGACCGAAGCCCAGTTAAGCTGTTCTCCTTGTAACCTTCCTCCAAACATTTTCTCATCCCTACAGTGGTTGCGGTGTACTTGATTTGGGGTTGTTGGGAAAATTGAATGAAACAGTTAATGAGAAAGAGCCCACACTCTACTCACACAATAGATAGTAAGATACCAACCAGTGTGAAATCACTTCCCCCTTTTTTTTATTTTTACCATAGGGATTCTTTGGGTGTGTGTGTGTGGGGGATAAGTCTCCCAAAATGATAAGGGATACATAAGTGGTCATTTGGCCTACATGGTTTTCAAGGGACAATAAGATGTAATGGCTGGGTATTATCTGAAAAATGTTTTAAAGACGTCTTTGAAATGAAGTTAAGTGTGGTCTATTTTGCAATAGAGAGTAGATGAGCTCTTCCTACATATTTTCTTTAGTTTGTGTAAGCCATGATTAACTGTCTCAAGAAAGGATTGAGTTAAAAATTTAATTACCATAATGAAGTCAACGGCATATTTGGAGATTAGCCTATAGTAAAGTAAGCTAGTGTTTGCCTGAAACTCTGCAGCATTCAAGGGAGGAAACCTAGCTCCAGTGCCAGCCAAATAAATATTTGAAAAGTTCAAATGAAAGGAAGGCCCAGATATGCTTTTGTTTCCTACAAGAAACTTTTGTCAAGTCAGAATTTCTGCGGTATGACCTGAATTCCCCTGGCGTGAGTGTCAGCTAAATGCACGGGGCTCTCCCTGTGGTGTTTCCTACAGTGTTGCTTCTCTGATGAATAATGGTGAAATAACAGGGCTTCTCCGGAAAAGAATGCTTAGTTTTTCCCTCGGGGGTTTCACGCATTCCATGTAAACTTTAGAAACATTACTGCAGTGGAGTTCATGGCAAGTTGTTCCAGAAATGGCAGGAAGGTTGGTGGCTTCAATCCAGTCTTCCTCTTCATAGGATTCCTCCACCCCGCACTCCACCTATGAACAGCCTGTCTGCAGTGCTCACCGAAGCCTTTGGAGTTGCGCTTGTAGGCTACGTGGCCTCACTGTCGCTCGCTCAAGGATCTGCCAAGAAGTTCAAATATTCAGTTGATGACAACCAGGTAGAGTGTGCCCCCAGCCCCTCTCTAGTCAGTGTGCTTTACTGCTACGTAGACTCTTAGATACTGAAAAGGTCAAATGTTTGAAAACACAACTTTTCTAATGTGTAGCAAGAATAATAGGCAGAAGAAAGCAGTAAAGCATCCAAGTCATTCCTGGAAGCTGAGCATCTAGTGTCCCCAGTTTACAATACATTAATTTGTCCATTCCTTCCTTTTATGTGCATGTGTGTCAGAAGGCAGCCTCCAGGATTCAGTTCTTTCCTTCACCGTGTGGGTCCTGGGATGGAATGAGAGCACCAGGTTTTGTAGCAAGTGCCTTCACCTGCTGAGTGATCTCATTGACCCTTAAAACACATTTTTAGACACATATACCTCCATGTTCTTTTATTTGGTTTTAGGAGCGATGCCAAGCATACTTGTCATTTCATGAAACATAACTGATATATAGACACTACAGGGGGTGAAATCCTGTTCCTATGTACTTGAGAGTGCATGCATACTTGTTTACTTAATCTTCTCCCCAGTATCTTTGTCATGCCTCAAGGCCCCACATTGCTCTGTGGGCCTACACAGAAGCTGCAGTGTACTACCTACAAGCACACTGTCACCTGCACACAGAACACATGCTGAAGTTATCGGCCTCAGTTCTCTCTGGATATGTGGCTATTAAGCCCTGCTATAGGTTCCAAGGATAACATAATGAACTACTTTGATGAATGTTTTCATCTACTCAGAAACTCTCAGGGCCTTCCTCCTTTCACACTCAAATCACAGACCTCATTGCCATGACTTACATGGCTGTATGTCTGCAGGATCCCATTTCTTATCTAGTCTCTTAAGATATTTCCTGGCCACACTTTCTGTATCCTTTTTGAACTCACTAGTCGGAATTCTGGCTGATGAACTTTGCACTCACTGTTCTATTTCCTGTGGATCCTGTCCCCTCACATGTCTGTCCAACTTTCTCATTCAGATCCTCACTTCATAGGAAGACCTCTGTTGACCAAGCTCCTCAAATCCAGGCCTCTCTACACCGTTCTCTACTTGCTGTCTAAGTCTGTCTATTTGCTGTCTATATTTTCTTGTCAGAATCACATCTCTCAGGCCAGAGATGATTGTTTACAGTAACTGGTGTCAATAGGGGCAGGCAGGGTGTTAGGAGTTTTCATTTACCCAGTAGAAGCATGGTGACTGGAGCAGGCCCTGGTGAGGAAAAGCCTATGTGGATGCACACTGGATTGCATCTGGAGTTTCTGGGAGGAGTCATGGATAGCTGTACAGTTGGGGGCTAGACATGGGAGGATACGATTGGGATTCGAGGACCCTGTAGACCAGTTACTGAGTTTTCATTAGCCATCAAATGTAGATGCCAAACAGCAGGTTGGATATAGGAGTCTGAAGGTCAGGAGAGGAGTCCCCACTGTAGATGTAAATGAGGGAATTGTCCATCTATATCTGTGTAGTTAAGATGTAGATACACAAGAGAAATAGTCCTACATTGGCAACTGGTGGGATAACAAAGGAAACTGAAAGTGCCAGTCAGAGAGCTAGAGGGAAGCCAACGGAAGGGACCTTTAAAGAAGGATGAAGTTAGTAACTGTGGCAAATACATCTTTATACCAGGAATGGGAGAAGGAGCCACTGGAGTTAGTGAGGCAGAAGTTGTGAGGAAAGGGTGGGAACAGAACCCTACTGCTGTGATTGAGAATGTAGACCTGGACGATCGAATTTCCTCACAAGTTTGTTGTCAGAGTTGAAAGGGTGATGTGCTCAGAATAGTCTTAGAGGATTACAGTCAACGAACGCTGGCTATTTTTATTATAAACTGTTGCATCTCAACTGATGAGAAGAACAGTAATTGTGCATAAACCGGCTTCATTCTTTGACAAATTGTACCTGGGACCCTAGAAGGGATTGTGATAAAGAAATGTTCTATTCTCCCATAACTAATCTTGCAGGAATTTTTGGCCCACGGCCTCAGCAATGTGATCCCTTCATTTTTCTTCTGTATCCCAAGCGCTGCTGCCATGGGAAGGACAGCTGGCCTGTACAGCACAGGAGCAAAGACGCAGGTAACAACCGTTCCGCAGGGAAAGAGGGGCCATGGGGCCGCCATCCCTTCTCAGACTAGAAGACAGAAGCACTGAGCCTTGAAAATGTTGCTAGTTTGTATTTCCTAAGCGCTTCTGGAAGCCCTCCCTGCTCCCTCTTCTGCTCCCTCTTTCCCATTCTCTCTCCCTCTTTTTCTTATCTTTCCCTTTAACGACTTTCCCACAGGCTCAGTGATTCTAGGAGCAAACTGCTGAATTCTGCACCCATGGCAGTTTTATTATTAGCAATCTTGAAGCCGGGGCTCCATCTAGTGGTGTCTCAGTTAACCTAACCAATCTCCATGACAACCCCCCCTCCTCCCTCCCTCCCTTCCCCCTTTCTTTCTTTCTTTCTTTCTTTCTTTCTTTCTTTCTTTCTTTCTTTCTTTCTTTCCTTCCTTCCTTCCTTCTTCCTTCTTTCTTTCTTTCTTCCTTCTTTCTTTCTTTCTTTCTTTCTTTTCCTTCCTTCCTTCCTTTCTTTCTTTTTCTATTTTGCTCACTTTCTTGAAATAAAAAGAAAATCAAGTCTATGCAGAATCAGTTCTCAACACTAACATTGCAGGTATAACAATGAGCAAATGTGCCAAAGTACCATTCTATATATGTGAATGTTTGGGACTAAAGAAACACTTTATATGTGTGTGTGTGTGTGTGTGTGTGTGTGTGTGTGTGTGTGCATATATTAGGAACTCAAAATGATTCATTTTTTTTTTGCAAGCCTGATCTGTATTAGGCATTTTCTGCATAATGGCAGGGTGATGATGATGATGATGATGATGATAGAGACGATGGTACTGATGGTGGTGGAAACAATATTGAATTATGTGTCTAATATTATGTGTGTCTAATTTTTTATATAAATGGACTCAATCTCTTAGGCAACTCATTGAACGTTGTAAGATTATTCTCCGTTTCTGTGTGAGAAAGTTGAGGGAAATGTGGGTGAAGTAACTGATCTGGGTGTTGTGTGACAAAACTTTTCCTAGGGAGACCCAAGACACACACATCTACTCACCTCAGAGAAGGATCCCATAACAGATCTATGCATGTACAGTGCAGATATCAACAAAGTCCAACTTGGAGAACTAATATTGGGGTTGCACATAGTAATATGTGTGAGGGATTACTTATAAGAGCAGAAATGACTCAAAGACGATATACCACCAAAGCCCACCCCAGCATGGATGACAGCTCACAAAAGCTGGTAGTTGGGATCACACTGCACAGCCTGCAGGCAGCTCAACAGGTTGGAGAGTGTCCTTTCTACGTGCCTCAGTTGGTCTAAACATTTACAAGTAGCTTATCTAACTGGTTTCTGCTTCTTCCAGGCAGATGGTCTGGTCTCAGGGTATTTGCACCTTTGCTTGTCTGCAGCCGACCCTCTGCAGCTTTTATTCTTTACTCTTAGAAGGGAGGGGCCTAGTGAATCTGGTCAGTTTCAGAAACTTCCTGAGGCTTCTTTGAGTTGTTTATTTTCTGGCTTAAGGAGCTTCTCTGCAAACTGCTATACAATACCAGGTCATAGACATAGGGAATGGCAAAGCTTGGATTTAAACTCAGAGTGATTGCACTCTTAACCAATGACCGATCAAGAAAATTGATGTATATCATAAGAAATTGACAATAACAACTAACCATCATTAAACAATCCATGCATACAAAAGATTTGAATGGGAATCCATAAACATTTTTATGTGAAAATTAAAACTTTTATTAGAGGTTTATCTTATATTTAATATAGTTTTTAAGCTGTAGAAAATGCATAAGAAAAGTGTAGATTTGCAACCTTGGGGGCAAGTACCAATATAAATACAGATAAATAATAAAGTAGTGAATAAGACTGATACTATACACCATAGAGCAAAGGAACACATAATCATCAATTTTAACAAATAATAACCATAACTTAAGAAGCAAAATTCTTATGTAAGCTTGGATTTCTGGCATTCAAATATAGGTTCATAGTGTCTTTTGGTTGGCACAAACCTTTTTTTGTGAATTACTCTTAAATGTTTGTGATCATTTACTTTCACAACTCCTTCCTGTAACAGTCTAGGCTTCTATAGATTTTTCCCAGGATCCCTTATAAAAATGGACTATGTTAGGTTGGTCATTTTCATGTTTAGGCTCAATGAGTGAAAAACATTAAGGTTCTAGAAGCTAGGCTTGCCTTCTGGTGCCATCACATGCACCAGTAACTCAACTCCTCTAGCTTAACAGACTCAGCTGATCAAGGAGAATTATTACTTTATAAAGATTAAATGAATCAATATATGCAGAACTAGTGAAACACCTAAGCACATACAAAAAAACATTCTTGAAATGTCAATGATTACAATTGATTTTATTACGTTTTTATTGTTTTTAAGTAAAGGCACCTGTGTGTCTGGGATGGCCTTCTCCTGGGATGGTTTTCTCATCCTAGTTGGCCCTCACTTGCTGAGGGTGATTGAGGAAGATGACAGTGTCACTGTCTTATGGACAAAGAGGCTGAAGTACAGCCCTGAGGTGGCTTCACCACAATGTGTGCTGTCTCCGGCCTTAGGTGCTTTGCATGCATTTCTGATCCCTGTATCAGCAACAAGAAAACTCTGTTCAGCCTTTTAACTTTCAACATTGAATGCTTAAGAGAAAGAGCACTTTAGAAAATTTGCCCTAGGTATACAATCTGAGCAGGTCAATAACATCATTTACTAAGATGGGGATAGAGAGGGATTCATGTTTGAATGGTTAGAACAAGAGAACATTTTAAAAGGCTGCTTACTTAATAAAGATTTTTTTCTGCAAACTATATATTGAACTTCAAAAGAAATGAATCTAGCAAAACACTATAAAGCCCACCAGCAGAATATTGTCCCGATACCCTGCTTGCTGAGGTGAAAACTGCTTCCTAACCATGCCTGTCCAATTGCAAGAGAATCCGAACTAATGTGCATGTTTGAATTGAGGATGATTTGGTATCCATTTCACACCTTTTATGTTGTAACCACTAAGTGTATATAAGTATAGTTGACAACTGGTGTGGCTAAAGAGAGTTCTAACCAGATCTCCAAAGTTTGGCTCTGAATAGGCTACTAGTGAAAGCCTTTTCCCACTCATCATGATTTCACAGCACAGGCCCTTCAATGGCTCTGCCTCTCCTAGGCCCTGGAACCGCATGCCCACTAAATTAACCTGGCACACATAGAAGCCCTTCAACTTTTTATCTAATTAATTATAACTCCTCAAAGCACAGGTGATAAGCACATTACCCTTATTAATTACTTTACCACCTACAACAGTTTCAGTATTCTCATAGGAATACTTCACTGTGATATTTCTATGCAGTTATCTATTTAAGGCTGGAGGTGTAGCTAATAATAGAGCACTTGCCTGCTGTGCACAGGATTCAATCCCCAGCTCTACAAGCAACAGCAAAGAGTGATCTTTCTGATAAAACAAAAACATCATCATTTTTCCTTCAGTCCCAGGAGAGGCTTTGCACAGTTCAGTAATGTATTTTTTCTACCCACTCTAGTGCTTTCTTAGACAAGCCTTCTCAGTCACTTAGCTTTGCCTGCCTGCCTGTCTTTCTGTGTGTTTGTAGATTGTCCATGTCCATGTGTGTGTAAATGCATGTGCATTTGCAGGTGTGCATGCCCATGTGTGTGCAGAGACCAGAGGTCAACCCTGGGTGTCATTCCTCAGGCACTTTTCACCTTGGTTTTTAGAGACAGGGTTTCTTGTTGGCCTGAATCTTACAAAGTAGGTTAGGCTGGCTGGCTAGTGAGTTCCCAGGATCCACTTGTCTCCTCGTCCCTAGCACTGGAATTGTAAGTGTATGCCACCATGCCCAGCCTTTGTGATGTGGGTTCTGGGGATCAGAATCCCAGTTCTTTTGTTTACATGCCATGGACTTTACCAGCTGAGCTAACTCTCCAGCCCAGGGATCCAGTTTGCAGTAGTTCACCCTCAAGACCCCTGTTGTCTGCTGAGAGTTTGGCCAGACAGACCAAAGGCAGTGTGTGTGTGTGGTCGTTAATAAAATTTAAATGTATTGTAATACATTGTTGTTGGAAAAATTCTATTTAAAATCAGGTATTTGGGGCTGGAGAGATGGCTCAGAGGTTAAGAGCACTGGCTGCTCTTCCAGAGGTCCTGAGTTCAATTCCCAGAAACCACAAAGTGGCTCACAACCATCTATAATGAGATCTGGTGCCCTCTTCTGGCCTGCCATCATACATGCTGTATACACAATAAATAAATCTTTAAAAATAATTAGGTATTTGATCACATACTTTAAAGAAGTCCTGTTCAACAGAAATATAATATGAGCTACCCAAGTAATTTAAATTACATAGTGACCACATCTTAAAAAAGAAAACCTATTAAAATTGATTTTAATACATTCTAACTTGCCTCATATGATAAAATTATTATAATTTTAACATGGATTAAAGAACTCTATACAATAATGCTTTTGTATTTTTCTTCAATAAAGCTTAGGAATCTGGTGCATATTTTACATGTGCAGACCAATCTTCATATAGACTAGTCACATTTCAAATACTTAGAAGTTAACATGGCGATTATTGGGCAGGGAATCTGGGACTGTTTTATGTAAGTGAGTAGAAGGCAAAGACTTCAGTGTTTCAGAAATCTAATCGAATTGTCTAAATAGGAATAATAAAAGATACTCGATCATTTAGTAGCAAGAGCTGTAGTCAAAGACAGACACACATTCATCCTCTGTGTGTGGAAGTGCTCTTAGCTGTGGCCTCCTTGTGGATCTAAGAACAGCTTTGGGAAAGTACGACAAACAGCACAAGTGAATACTGTTTCTTATTTCTCTCCTATCTGAACTGGAATGTTAACTCTGGGCGGGAGCTCGGTGTCCCCTGGCTCCCTTTCTTGCACGCTCCTCTTCACTTCCAACAGCAGAGACACATCAGTGCTTTTCAGGGTCTTCAGGAGGATCACAGAACCATGAGGGATGCCAGACAGCATCTGCTGCAGAGGCTATGCAGCCACAACTGAAAACAGCAGCCAGCTGGCATGCTGTTTGGCAATGCTAAGATTGCCTCTGGGCTCTAATTTGCAAAACTGTATTCCTTTTATTCTTCCAGAAGTAGGTTCATTGCTTGCATCTTCTACAAGGTCTTCTTAATTTAGCCATGTTGCCTTGTGTCCTGCTTCTTATTCTTTCTTCCTGCTCTTTCCTATCTCTTTTAAGATTTCACCATTTTTCATAAATCTGTGCATCAGATTAATGAAAAGTGATCTTTTCATAAAGATCTCTGCTTGGGAAGCAAACAATTGTGATTTGTTCTTTCCAAGTAACTATTGTGTATCTATGGAGGACACTAATACCTTTAGTGGTCACCTTTGTTAGTAATGAGCAACATATTATGGTGCTACTGAGATTGACAGCACAGATTAAATGCTACACTTCTTCATCCCCTCAGCCCTGTGAAGCAGAATTTATATGTAATGTTTACATATATACATGTATATAACCTTGTAATAAAACACGAAGAAAATAAAGATTTCATTAACTTTTATGCAGACTTAACTCTAAGACATGCCTATTGGTGAAATTATTAAGGCCACTCCACATAGTTAAAAGGGAGGTTTACTTTGTGGGATAGTTTACAGGGTCCACAGTCCGGCAGTGTTCTCTGTAGAACTCTGCCTGGTCTACCTCTAGCTTCCAGGGTCCAGAAGAGCTGGTGCATCCAGATCTCGGGTCTTCAGATTCCTCTCTTGGCCCCACCCTGTAGGCATGACAGTTTCCAAAGCCTCAATGGGGATTGGAACTTCCAGATCAAAGCTGGAATGGCTACCCACTACACATGACTACTTAAAATTTTAAAACAAAAATTATCATGAGGCATTTAGTCAGCATGGCATGGAAAGTATTGAAGAGGAAAATACCTTGTGGATAGTAAGGATGTGAACGCTTGCCTTCAACATTTACAGCCTAAATCCTTTTAAAACTTACCGAGGACCTTCTTGAATATTATTAGTGAAGAGCCTCAAGGAGTTGCATTTCATTTACTACTAGTTAGTTGTGTAGTTTTTATAGCATTCTTAGTAGACTGTAATCTAACTAGGAACTTTAAAAAATAGTTCTGAAAACCTCTAACTTGTTAACTGCCTCACTTTGAACAACACCAGACTGAGTTGATTATATGTTCACACAATCCCCATTGCCAGCGCTGGGAACAAAATGCTCCACTTTAAATCTGAGACAACATCTAAAATTAGAAGAGTGATACATGTCCTACTTGAGTTCAAGGAGAAAAAATGGACACATTGTTAATAAATAAAACAAAACTCAACAAGTAAGCAAATTCTTGAAAATCCAACTTTTGTGCATTGGGCTTGTCATTAGGCTTATTGTCAGTTTTTAAAACTATTACAACCAAGACTGTCACTTGATCTCTTCTAGAGAGGGGTGAGTGGGAAACAGAGATCCTCCTGGTCCCGCTCCTTCCTACTGCTCTGCAATGTCGCTATCTTCCTACAAATTCACACTTTCCCACCATCAGCAATTCATGACAGGAGTTACAAGAATTTCCCAAACATGTCTGCTTGTGCTAAATTAAGCTTTCACTTAAAAATCAGGGAGTTGGGCTGAAGAGACAGCTCAGCAACTTAGAATACTGGCTGCTCCTCCAGAGGACCAGGGTTCAATTCCTATCACCCACCCAGTGGCAACCATCTGTAAGTCCAGCTCCAGGGGATCTGACGCCCTCTTCTGGCCTCCATGAGTACCAGGTACATAGTGCACAAACATATCCAGAGAAAACATCCATACACATAACATAAAGGAGATTTAAAACACTTGGTATTACCTTCTTACATGTCACCTCCCTTCTCCCTGACCTTGGATGAGTCACCCATCTCCCTGTGTCTCAGATCCTTCCTAGGTATGTTGATTTGAGCTTGAATTCATTTCAGCTCCTAGGACTGAATTTGTTTGCAGGTACATTGTAAGTGTTGGATTGAAAAAGTCCCATGGAGAGGACAAATGTCATTGACGTTTTACCCAAGACAAAGCTTGACAGTTAGTGTAGTGCCCTGTCCATTTAACCATGTGTCTACTAATATAGTCCTGTTCTAACCCAGAAGAATGTCTGACTAGCTGAGTCATCATCATGCCCCTATTTTTTGAACACTCCTGCCACAGCAGGTCCCCCAAAGGCAGCAAGTTCCCGACCATGCTGGCTGGCCCCAGGTGTGCTCACAGGTATGCCAGCAGTTGTTTCAGATGCATTCAATTTCTCTCTTTAAAATCAGGCTTCTAGAGGGTGATTAGCTCTAATAAACACCGTGACTTTTTATGTAAAGCTCACTGTATCAACACAACTATATTTCTGTTATTTCAAAATAGGCATTTCCCCTCCATCCCCTGGCATCCTATGATTTTTCTCTTAAAAATTGTCATTGGTACAAAATTGTATCTTTTGTGTCTAGTTTCTCTTATCACAGTGGTTTTGAGTTCCACACATTAGCTTTATACTGCTGTTTAGAGGATGTTCTATAACCTGTCTATTCTTTCTAGGTCTCTGGTAAGTGTGTGTATAACTCTGTACAAAAAAGACTGGTATCCAAGTACCTGCAGTTGCCACAAGAGCATTGCTGGAGACCTTCAACTGCTCTTGCCGGATTTTGAAATTATTTATGTATTTAATTTA